>NC_062564.1:184327422-184952422 GCF_022837055.1 Prionailurus viverrinus
TGAGTCAGTGGGATCTGACCCAGGTATTGAGACTTCTACTGTCTGTTAGAAGTTCCTCTCTCACGAGGGAGTGTTAAAGCAGAGAATCTGGAATTCTCCAGGAGGTCCTCGCCTGGAATTGACAATCTAAAACTTGAATGGATTTAATCTTGAATTTTCAGGAATTAGGTGAGGAGAGTCGAGCAGGAAATAACAACAATTATAAAAATAAATAACTGATACCTAGTTAGCATGTAACATATATCATCTAATCTTACCAAAATATGCAGTTAGCATTGCTCTTATCCTCATTTTATGGACAAGGAAACGAAAGCACAAAGTGATTAACTAACTTGCTCAAGGCCATGCAATAGCATATGACATCCCAAGATTTAGCCCCATTCAGTATGTGTCCAGAACAAACACATGCCTCTCTATTTTTTAATGAAGTTTATATATTTTGAGGGAGAGAAAAAACACATGAGTAGGGGAGGGGCAGAAAAAGAGGTAGAGAGAGAGAATCCCAAGAAGGCTCCATGTTGTCAGTGCAGAGCCTGACGCAGAGCTTGAACTCACTAATCGTGAGATCATGACCCCAGCTGAAATCAAGAGTCAGGTGCTTAATGGACTGAGTCATGTAGGTGCCCCTGCAATGGAGATTTTGACAGCCGTCCTCCAGGGACAAAGCATCTCCTCTCTTTAGAGAGGAGGCCCATTATCTTCAAGCCCTAAAGTTACAATCAAGAAACCTGGCCTTGATTCTTGGATCCGTAATGATATGTTGGCAAAACTTCAAGCAATCAAGCCAATCACCTTTCCTGGACTTCAGTTTTCCTAGCTATAAAATGGGAATAATGATACTAGACCAGAATCTGTCACAGTTACCTAAATTAGAATGAGATCATATATATAACAAACACTTCCTAAACTATAGAGCAAACTCTCATAATCATGACTTCCAAGGATTATAGAAACTTAACATTGATGTGGGGTGAAGGGGGTAAGAAAGAGGCTATATTGGTCTTCTCAGGCTGTCATAACAAAATCCCACAGATTGAGTGGCTGACACAACAGAAATTTATTTTCTCAAAGTTCTGGAGCTGGGAAGTGCGAGAGCGTTAGAAGGTTTGGTTTCTTCTGAGACCTCTCTCCTTGGCTTCCAAATGGACTCCTTCCATCTAGGTCTGTCCTCACATGGTCTTTCATCTGTGCACATGCGTGCCTACTGTCTCTTTTTGCATCCAAATTTCTTCTTCTTATTTTTTTTTTAATTTTTTTTCAACGTTTTTTATTTATTTTTGGGACAGAGAGAGACAGAGCATGAACGGGGGAGGGGCAGAGAGAGAGGGAGACACAGAATCGGAAACAGGCTCCAGGCTCCGAGCCATCAGCCCAGAGCCTGACGCGGGGCTCGAACTCACGGACCGCGAGATCGTGACCTGGCTGAAGTCGGACACTTAACCGACTGCGCCACCCAGGCGCCCCAAATTTCTTCTTCTTATAAGGACACCAGTCAAACTGAATCAGGGACCACCTTAAAGACCTTATTTTAACTGCATCACCTCTTTAAAGAACCTCATCTCCAAATTCAGTCACACCATAAGGTATTGGGGTTTGGGCTTTGACATATGAATTTGGGGGTAGGGTCACAATTCAGCCCAGAACAAAGAAAATCTCTTTAAATTAAAAGGAGTGTTAGCTATACCCACTGCCCCACATAAAGTGGGTACAGGTAGATGACGCAGAGATGCTCAGAGGATTTTTGCCCCAAATTCTCAATAACCGAGATCGCCCAGGTTATCATGAGACTTGAGGCTGAACCAGACAGCCAATTATCTTGATTACCTTCATTTCACTGCAGTGAGAGTTCAGGGATTATGAGCAGTCTTAGAAAAGAAGATTAATTATAACGGCAAATTTCACCAAAAAAGTCTAAAAATAATTTTAAGTACATTGCCAGCCCTACAGGTTATTGAATATCTTTAGACTGGAACTAACAAAAAAGGGACTTCTAAAATTAGAGAACTCTGCATTCTGTGCGGCGGGAGGGAAAAGAGGGTGAATTTGTCTCTAGCTGTATGTGATAATGTGACTGTGTAGTTAATTGATGCCTTCCTAGTCCCATACCCTTGCTTAGGCACATTCCTTTGTTGAAATTCCCCTTCCTGGACCCATTAAAAAAGGTTGAGCTTAAATGTCACCTTCTCCACAAAGCATCCTTTGATCACTGCAGGAAGGGATCTCATTCCTCTGAAAGTCATTCTATTTTCTTGTATTTCTTAGAATGACTTAGGAGTGAAGACTAAGCTCTTGTAACAAAAAGACCCAGAAATATTGTGGCTTGAATGAGAGTTTATGGCGTTCTGTCATAAGATTCTTGAAACAAGCAAGCAGTCCAGGTTGATCCCCATCGTTTAGATACCCAGACTTCTTCCATCTTTTGTCCCCACCATACTTTTAGTCATTGTCGTTTTTCACATAGTTGAAGCTGGGTCACAGGTACAGATCAGGAGAAAAAGAAATAGCAGGGATCTAGGGCCAATGGTGTTATTTTAAACCAAAGAGGCAACATTTGAAAATATCATTTCTGCTCACATTCCACTGGTAAAAACTCTCACATGGCTACACCCAACTGCATGAAAAAGATGGTGTATTTGTCAGGGTTCTCCAGAAAATTGGAACCAATAGGATAGATAGACAGATAGATAGATGATAGATAGATAGATAGATAGATAGGTAGATAGATAGATAGACAGATTCATTATAGGAACTGGCTCATGTGGTTATGAATGCCAGGATATCCCGCAATTTTCTGTCTGCAAGTTGGAGGACAAGGAAAGATAGTAGTGTACTTCAATTCAAGTTCAAAGGCCTGATAACCAAGCCTTTGAGCCCGATATCTGAGAGCAGGAAAAGATAGATATTTCAGCTCAAACCAAAAAATGGAAATTGGCCCTTCACCTCCTTTCTTGTTTTATTCAAGCCCTCAGTGGATTAGACGGTGCCCACCTGCAATGATGAGGGCAATCTTTTTACTCAGTCCACTTACTCAAATGCTAATGTCTCCCGGAAACACCCTCGGAGACATACCCAGAAAGGACATTTTAGCAGCTATCTGGATATCCTTAGCCCAGATGACACATAAAATTAACCAGCACAGCCGGAAAGTGCAGCTTCTCACCAGAAGATAGGAGAAACAGACCTTGTGGGTAACTGGTTGTCACCACTCCAAAATCTTACGGCACTTTTTATTAGAGTTCTTTGCATAGGTGTTTTATTTCCTCAACTCACTGTAAACTCCAGGAGTGCAAGAATGCCTGGGCATTTTGCATCAGGACAGCTCAGTGCCCCCACGCTTACGCATTCTCTACAGAAAAGTTGGGAAGACTGAAGGTTCACCTTTTTCATATAAAGACCATGAGTACTCTGCCTGATCTTTCTTCTCGTAATACTTGAATTGCAATGAATCATTGATAAATTTATCTTTTTTTTTAATTTTTTTTTCAACGTTTATTTATTTTTGGGACAGAGAGAGACAGAGCATGAACGGGGGAGGGGCAGAGAGAGAGGGAGGCACAGAATCAGAAACAGGCTCCAGGCTCTGAGCCATCAGCCCAGAGCCCGACGCGGGGCTCGAACTCATGGACCACGAGATCGTGACCTGGCTGAAGTTGGACGCTTAACCGACTGTGCCACCCAGGTGCCCCGATAAATTTATCTTTTTAATATTCCTCTCTCTTTGTGTATAATATACTCCCTTGGCATACTGTAATTACAATGAAGACAGGGACCAGGTCTACTGTGTACTCTCACACAGGAAGTACACCAAAAATATTTATTAAATAATGAGTAAGTGTATTTATTCAAATGGTATACTGGCTCCTTCAGAAATGCGTGAAGTATAGGTAAGATTGAGGAGCGTGGTATAGACCGATAGGCATTTCTCTTTTCTCCTGGACACACAGCTAGTATTAGGTGTGGTTTTGAGGATGGGATACGGTCCCATTTTCCAGAATGATAAAGTGAGGTCCACCACTTTCAGCCCTAGGCTGTGTAACACCTCAAGTGCCATCCTTGCTCCTCTGCCTACTGATCAGGTACAAGAGGTTTCTGAATCATCACGTGGAGCCCTGCCAGCCAAGCACCTGCAGAGAGTGGGAATTACATTTCATTGTCTTGAGCCATTGATGTTTTGGGTACTTTTGTTAAAGTATTTTGCTACCTACTCTGACTAATACAGGAAGAAAATCCCAGATGAAGCTGTCTGGAATTTCTTAATTCTTCTCAGCAAGATGCTCCACCTCTTTCCTTATTTCTAGACATAAAATTTATTCCTAGAAAGACTTTACTTGGGAATGTCATTTGGTATAGCCTAAACGAGCCTTACTCCTAGGTGTTAATGACAGACAAGGGAAAAGAAGGATTCTCTGACCAGGACCATGCCACCATCCAAATGCTTGAATTTCTCACATCTAAAAGTTAATTATTTTTAAGTTTTAGAACCTGATGAAAAATTCATTGTCTTTAATTTTTTTTTTTTTATTTTTGGGACAGAGAGAGACAGAGCATGAACGGGGGAAGGGCAGAGAGAGAGGGAGACACAGAATCGGAAGCAGGCTCCAGGCTCTGAGCCATCAGCCCAGAGCCCGACGCGGGGCTCGAACTCACGGACCGCAAGATCGTGACCTGGCTGAAGTCGGACGCTCAACCGACTGCGCCACCCAGGCGCCCCATTGTCTTTAATTTTTAAAGCATGATTCTTGAAAATGCTTTATGGAGGTTAATGGATATATAATAAACTATATATATTTAAAATGTATCACTCAATGTTTTTACATATGGATATAGCTGTTAAAGCATAACCACCATGAAGATAATAAACAAACAAATGCATCACCTCCAGAAGTTTCTTTATGCCTCTTTTTAATCCATTCTTCCCTTTCTTTCCTATTCTTTCCTCCTGACATCCCCATCCCAGACAGCCACTGATTTGCTTTCCATCACTATGCATTTAGTTGTACTTCCTAGATTTTTATGTAAATGGAATCATACACTATGCCCTGTTTTTTTTCTCTGGCTTCTATCATTCACCGTATTTTGCTATTATTTTATATTGTAGAGTTTATCAATAGTCCATTCCTTTTTATTGCTGCGTAGCGCTCTATTACATGGATATACCGCAATTTGTTTATACATTCACCTGCTGGTGGACATTATCGTTGTTTCCATTTTGGGGCTATAACAAATAAAACTGTTATGAACATTGGTCTACAAGCCTTTGTATAGACATATGCTTTCGTTTCTCTTGGCTACATACTGAAGACTAGAAGGGCCAGGCAATATGGTAGATATATGCTTAACTTTTAAAGAAAGTGCCAAAGTAAATGCACCACTTTGCATTCTCACTGGCAATGCACGATGGTTCCACTTTTTCTAGATCCTCACCAACACTTGATATAGTCTTTCTTTTTACTTTTAGCGATTGTAATAAGTATGAGTGGTCTCTCATTTCCCGGACGCAAAAGTGTCGGGAGCTGCTTTTAAATGACACTCTAACATCGTGAAAAGAATGTGGACTTTAATCACAGAAGAACTGGTTACGTGTCTTCACAGTATCATTATCTAGGTGCAACTCTGTCAAAGATGGAGGACATTCCGGGGACAGCACATGAAAAGACTTGGAGGTAAGGAAGAGCATGTGGGACAAATAACAACAGCTCAACAATGCTAGAGTACAGACTGAGAAGTAAAGACGGGCAACAGATAACTCCATTAAGAGCAAGCAGTGACCAGTTCATGAAGCAGATGACATGCCCTATAAACAGTTTAAGATTCTGACCCTTAAAAAATGGGATCCATTGTTGGAGAGAGTGCCATAATCAGATTCATGAGTTAGAACTGACAGCTCTGTGAGGAACCAGCTAGAGGAGAGGGGGACCCGTAAGGAGAGAGTCCTCTAAGAAGATTATTTCATTAGTGCAGCTCAGAGATAATGAGGACCTGATCTAGGACAGTAGCAGCAGGGAGAGAGAATGGGAAACAAGATACATAGAGAACAGAATAAGCCAGACTTGGGGGATGATTCCCTGGATCTTGGATGATTTGCAGGTTTTTGCTTTGGGCACACAGATAAGCAGGGTGTCTCCTGATAAAAGAAGGAATAAAAGTTGGAAAGAAGATTTTGTGTGGAAGATAAAAAATTCACTCTAGGGCCCTGAGATTAAGGTATTTCTGAATATGAAATTGGAAGCATTTGGAAGTCAGTTTTTGCCTCATTTATTCAAAACAAATTCATTAATCATTGTTTACGTGCAAGGTGTTATAGGGAGATGGAGTTGTGTGGGGGTAGAAACAAGATCAGATAAGAGATTAAATATCTTGGCTTCAATACTGGTTACTCAGTCATTTAGCTAATTAGTTTTCATTTACCTTACATAAGTCTCTTAAACTCTTGGTTTACCCATCTGTAAAACAGGTAATAATACCAATCTTGGACATTTGCAATTAAGTAAAGAGCAGTATTATGTGAGAACATAAGATGGTAATTCTAAGTAGAAAGTGTAAACAATCACATACAACACATATGGGGGGTCCTGCAAACCCAGAAGAGTGTTTGTTTCCAATTGACTCTGGCCTCACATTGCAACATGTAACTATTTATGCCCATACCGTTTCCAGCCACAAGTGAGGAGAAGGTCTTGAAGAAATGAGCCTTAAGAGAACTTCAATGAGGCAAAGAGAAGGTCATATCATAGCATCCTAATTGTGGCCCAGGCAGTGGGAATTTGCTCTGTTCCTCCCAGAGGCCGCCGCTAAGAGACATCTGAGAGAGAACACATAAAGTAGCTCAGGATCACTATCACTACATGACTTCGCAGGACAGCAGAAACCATTTGTAGGTTCACAGGCTGCTCCTCAGTTATGAGGGCGCTTGTGTCAATGAGAAGAACAATTCCCTAGAAATTAGAAGACTAGAAGGCCAGTCTTGTCACCACTGCCTCGGAGCTATGTGACCTTGGACAAGTCACTTACCATCTCTGGTTCTCTTTCCCCATATATGAAGGAGGGTTTAAATGATCTCCACCAACACTGCCAGCTCTCTAACAATAATTATGAAGACTCTCTGGACACACTGACCCTTGAAAGGGGAGCTCCTTTCCTTTGCTGATAAATACAGCTTGTTTGCTCAGCAAGATTAAAGAACGTAATAAATATTCAAGCCAGGCACTGTTTGGACTGCGACACAGTTTAACAATGCTAATCTGCTGTGTGGCAGTCACAGCTTGCATCAACTTCACATATTTATAAAGATGCCCTTATCATCCAGTACTTGGGTCAGTCATAAACCCACATTTGCGATGGTAGCCTCATTTAGTTATTTCCCTGTCACTGGTTCGTTAGCCAAGGCTTAAGTACGCAGCATAGGTCATCCATGCAGAGGGAAAGTAAATCTCTCCGCATATTTTGGGGATCTAAATACTATCTCAGGACAGTACAAATGATCCAGGGTATCATTTTAGGGATCTGGATTTTCTGAGAATACATTAATTGCGGCCCTGGTCCGGGCTAATTTTGTTAACCTCCCGGGTTCAGGACCCTGGACAGGTATACAGTGCTGAATAAGTTGGTAGGTGTGATGCAAAAGCCTGAGTCTATTTGGTGAATTGAAGAGAGCTGCCTTTGAACTTAAATAGGGCAGATATCTCTGCAAGCAACATAATGGAAAACTACCTTAGTCCAAATGTGCATGCTTTGCAAATGAGAGGTGTGAGAGGTTGCTATTTTCCAAAGAAGTACTCATAAAGTTGGGCGGGGGGAATGCTAAAAAACTCTCACCAGTATCTATTACTGTAAAGTGCCAGAAGCAATTATGATGTCATGTGTTGTCTAAAATTGGAGCAGTGAGACAGCTTGAGATGCAGTCAGAGCTAATAAACCAAATAAAATCCTCCGAGTTTTACTGCATCATATTGTTTCTTTACACAATTATAAGCAGAGGGGAAGGCATCTGCCATATTACAGTCGATTTATTCCTTCTTTATTTTCTCTTTTCTCTTCCCTTCCTTTGTTAAAAAGGACGCGTGTGAAGTGGGATTGGCTGGAGATAAATCTCAACAGTGACAGCAGGAAAAAGAGGGACCGTTATTTAAAAAAATAATAAAATGTCTTCCTGGATAGATGCAGTGCAACTTATTGTTGCAAGCCTTGAAAATATCCCCCTGATTAAAATGTGCTTCCCTGTTTTGTACTTCTTTTAGCATCAAACATCTGAGAAAGAAACAAAGAGCTTCCTGTCTTAAATGAGAAAGAGAAAATAAAAGGGAAGCCTGCCACTTGGGATTCCTCTAATAAATTCTACCTAAGAAGGTCCAGCTCAAGGGGGCTAATTTCCAAGGTGTTTCTTTAATCAGGTTCCTAAATTCAAACATATGTTTCTTTAATTTCCTTTGGATCTGACAGCATTAAGTTGAGAAAAGTCAAGAGCTTATTTTTCCATTTTCTGTGGGATGAAAACACGCCTACTTTCCATGTGGTTTTCAGATGAGATCAATTGACTTATCTCTCTCAAATGCTGACAACAGGAGAGCTCTAAGGGGAAACTTCAGGACCCAGAAGCTGCCAGGTTTCTTTGGTCCTCGGCCAGCCAGACAAGCCAGTTCCTTAGAGTCTAACCAAAGAATTTATTCTGAGAAAGGGGGTTTTGGTTTGGGGTTTGTGCTGTTTCTTTTTCTCCGCAAGCTGCAAAACATCAGTAAGGAGAAGTGATTAAAGAAAAGAATACATCGAATGACATCAGAATATACACCATCATTTCCAATGATTCCAAACAACCTTCGCAGCTCACTTATTTCTACTAACCTCGGGCTCCCTCACTTTCTATCCACCTCTCTGCAGCCCTACATGCAAGAAGCCAACCTTGCATTAATTACGTGAACTGAACCCGCACACGGACTGTGGGAGCTCTCAGACCGCATCTGTTGAATGCCAAGGCCAGAAACACCCAACTCCACAGGGATGTTGTTTGCTCTGCCCTTTTGGTCATCAGTAGATTGATTTTCATGTTCTGGCTAAACAAACAGTTAGCAATGCTGAGCATTGTTTCGTGTTTTGCACTGAAGGCCCAATTAGCAAACACGGTCAATGAACGGGTCGAGAGTTGAGGTTCAGATGGGCTCCTCGAGGCCAACCTCTCTGTTTGAACAGCTTTCCACTGACCTTTGTCCTCGTCACAGGTGATCTTCTGTGAAACATGTCACCAAACTCCATGTGTGGAGCCAGAGAGGAAATAAGTCGTGGTTTACCCAAATATCATGTGTCACTGCACAGACGAATCAAATGGCTCCAGAAGGATCATTACTGACAAAGAATAAACTGTTAGCACAGAAATGCGAAGATCGAGGTCAGAAAGGGTCTGAGCCACAGAGGTAAATAAATATACAGTGAATATTTAGACCTGGGCTGGGTTAAGACCAGTTTAAACTGGATGCAATTTTTAACTCATGATAAGCCATCTTCGTGGGTCTTGGTATGTTGGCGATCACCTGTTAGTGAGCAATGGGGATATCCTGTCATTGGCTGTACTTCAGTCTGCCACTGTAAATTCACACCAGATTTACAGCTTTTTGAGCCTCCTTGGCAGAGCTACAGGTCAATAACACAACAGGAATGGGAATCTGGCCCTGGCTAGCTATTTTACCCACCACACATTTTACAGATTATCGTCCTTAGGACACCCAGGAGTTACAAGACCCAGATAATAAATCCACCGGAGGTCAGAGCTATAGGAATCCTGTGCGATTCTAACCCATGAAACACATGTGCCGAAAGGACTTGTCTGTCTCCTCTGAGGGGCTGTTGAGTAGCAGACCCATTGCTATAAAGGCTGCCCAGAGGGAGAACAAATTAAGCACTGGTCCACCCACCTAGCTTCTCTGTAACCCAACCACAGGAGTGGTCTGGGGTCCTCCTTGAAGCAGACATACCTGGAGTCATCAGCTGGCTGACAGTGCCTTCTCCACATGCTGATGGGAAGAAAAGATGCCCAAACAGCAAGCACGGGGGGAGTGGCCACACACGGACTGCCCATGCATGAAAGGGGGAAAAACTCCCCAAGGCAGGGCTTTTCCAGCCAGACGCATTTATGACCAGTAGCAAGCACTGCGGGTAGAAAAACAAAACAAACCTAAACAAAACTAACAATTACCCCTACTTCAAAACTTGCATTCTATCACATGGGCATACAGGAAAATTTTTTTAATTTTTTGTAATGTTCACTTTTGAGAGAGAGATAGAGTACCAGTGGGGGCAGGAACCGAGAGAGAGGGAGACGCAGAATCTGAAGCAGGCTTCAGGCTCAGAGCTGTCAGCACAGAGCCCTATGCAGGGCTTGAACCCATGAACCGTGAGATCATGACCTGAGCCAAAGTTGGACGCTTAACTGACTGAGCCACCCAAGCACCCCAACATTACAAAAAATTAAATATATATATATATATATGTATATATATATATATATTCTCTCTCTTCTTCTTCTTCTTCTTATGCCCCTGTCCCCTGCTTGTGCTCTTTCTCTCTCTCTCTCTCTCTCTCTCTCTCTCAATTAAAAAAAAAAAAAAAACTAACTTGGCCAGTAACACAGAATAAACTTGGTTTATTACGATTTACAATAGAAGTTTCATATCCTCAAGAAGACAGTGCTAAGGAAAACTGCAAAATACCTGTGAAACTAGAGTAGCTTTGCCAATATTTACATTCTAATTTTCTGCCCACATTGTGTCTTCAGGCTCGCCTTTTGGTTTACTGGCCCTAGTCCCAAGCCCACTGCCACTGCTCTGTCAGTGGATACACTTGGTCTACCCTTTCCTTCACACCACACAATGGTGAAGCAAACACCTTGCTTTCTAACCTTTCCTGGCTTCCCAGAAAGCAGATGCATCCTTATAGTATGCAAAGAGAAAAAACCCATACGTTTGAATCTAAGGGAAGTTTAGAATGCCCTTTTGAACCCAAATATCCCCCTGCCTCTAATCCCACCATTAAGAGCCATTTGGTTGAGTCTTAAAGGATAGTTTTGTGTGTGTGTGTAGGGGGTACGGGGGTACCAAAATCGCTGTCACAAATAAATACCCTGTAAAACTTTAAACCTCAATTCGTACATCAGGAGAGAGTTCCCTCACCATCTAGTTCCATTCAAGCATGAAACGCAGGCTTTCCTTTCTACAACATCTCTGCCTCTCTGGACATTATGACCTCTAGCCTATATGTTGGGACGCTTACGTGTATCTTAGGCCACAGAAAAAAGTAGACGGCCCCCACCCAGAGCAGTTAGATGGCCTCAGTGAAGTTTCATCATCTATAATCCATGAGCTATCTGAGGCAACTCTCCAAGAAAAGTCCATATCTCACAAGGTAATGAGACTAATGGCTTCACCAACATGGCTTTTTTGCCCACCTGATAATGTACAGCCCTCTCCCCACTGGTAGCAAACTGAGGGCTGGGCTTCCAGGGTATTCCCTAATGCTCTGCTTGCTTGTTTCTACCACTCACCTCATACCACCTCTCTACATGATCTCCACCACCTTCCCCCATTAATCATCTCCTTCCCACTTTCCCTCCACTAAGGTCACCCATCCTCCTTTCTGATTGTTCTCTCTTTCATGCAGGAACCTACCTACATGGGGTGGAAAGAGGAACAGCCTAGCTTTCTGGTTCTTACTCTACCTTCTTTCCAGTCTTTTTTTTTTTTTTTTTTTTTTTTTTTGGATATGCCACCAACTCTAAAGGTCAGAAAATAAAACCTGACCATTTCTTGTGGTTCCTAAAAGCCACACGGATGCTTCTGATTAATGGAGTGGGGTAGAGTAAGGTGGGGGGGGCGGGTAATCATACAGAGGAAGTTAGGAGAAAAGAAACATGGACATTAATATTTCAAAATATCACCTGACTTCACCATATATTGTCATTTAGCACCTGAAGAGGAATAAAAAATTATAGGTTAACTATGCTAGGTGATAGAGTACTCCTACCTCAGAGGGCTGGAGAAAGGTTAAAATAATATATGTCAAGAATTTAACACAACGCCTGGTACATAGTAAGTGCTTGGAAAACGCTAGCTATTATTATTATTATTATGATTGTTATTATCAAGAAGGAAGAAAGGAATTGGAAATTGCCTAGGGGAACACACACACGCGCACGCAAATACGCGGAAAACTCCACCATTGCTCAAACTTAATGAAAGCCAACAAAACCAAGTCCACCATCTTGATTTCTCCTCCCTCAATTCCCCTTTGATTCAGTTTTTCTTTCATCCTACTGACCTGTTAGAAATTATTAGATCCCAAGGAAGCCCACTTTATCTGCACTCTAACTCTTAGTTAATTTTCGGCCTATTCTTCAAAAATTTCCAACAGGGTTTTTGCTGTCCCTGTAATTATATCAAAACCCTCTTACAAAAATTCAACATCAGCCTGATATTGTGGCAGATAATGCTCCTTCAGAGTGGCGCCATTAGGCCTCCAATGACAGGATGCTGAGCGGAGCGGTCCCCTCCAACCCACAACAGAGACCCTTTGACAACAGGTAAATACTACAGAAGTGTGCATTAGAACCTGAGTATAACATGCCATCACCCCAGGGAAAGCCAGTTTAAAATCATAAATGTCAAGACATAATTAGCTTAAAGGTCAGGTTTAATTATAGTTGTTGAAACTGAAATACACTAATTACTGAAACCATGTTGAAAATTATTTTAATGGTTTAGAATGTTTTGTTGTTACCTTTGTTTTCACTGAGTGACGGTTCTTGTTACTTGATGAGGGGAAAAAAAAACAAAACACAAAAAACAAAAAAACATGGCGACGGGCACTTGCTTCCCCGCGTGGATGGAAGCAGAGAACAAAACAATGTTGATGGAAAAGCCCACAACTCCAAACAGCCCACAATTCCAACAGCTCCACGTTATTGTATTATTAATCATTTTCTTATAATCGGCGCTTTAGATATAATTTTAATGAAGCTTCAACGAAAGCTCAATGCATTACACTGTAACAACAAAGGAGGCACATTTATCACTTGGTTCTAGCTTAATGGCAAAACAAATCAATAAATAAACAGCTGTGAGAAAATAACTCAATAACTGGAAAAAGTTGTTTACCTGTAGGATTTCTAAGATTTCTACCGGGAATATTTATTGACTCACCGAAGTATTTTTGTTGAGTTTTTTTTTTTTTTTTTTTTTTTTTGTCATCTTTTTCCTTTGGGTTTCCAAAGACCAAAAAGTTTGAACAATCTTTCATTTAATTTTATTTTGTTTTGTCTCCTGTTTTGCTTAAAAGGGGAAAAAATGAATAATACCTTTCAAAGTTCAGCTCTATTTTAAAAAAAAAAGAAAAGAAAAACTCCACAAGAAATTTAAGTGATAAGCAACCACAAGTTACCAGAAGCTCCTCATAATTGGTATGAAAAGTCCTTTAGAAGATACGGTCTGAATACTGATATATCTCCCAGTAGGGGAAAAGGAAATTTTAGGCAGTGTCGTTCTCATATGGAGATTAGCACGCCTGAAGAGAACTAAAACATCAGTTTCTGGGGGAAGAAAATATTGTTCAAATGAGGCAAGAACCTGCAGAATGTGTTTTGTCAAAATGGAGAACAAAGGGCTGAGGAAACAGTGTTTTACTCACTGAAAGACACATTGAGGAAGACGGAGTTAAGAGGAGAAACTGCGTGACACCAAAGCATTTAAGTAGCTCCAGAGAACCCACTTGTGACAACGCGAGAGCTGAGCTCTTTGCCAGGGAACCACAGACAATGCAAGGAGAGTTCTGCACTCTGCTCTAGTTCAATAATGGAAAAAGAAAATGACATTTAATTAAGAGCTGCCTGCCTTCCAGGTACTTATGACATTGAAATCAGTGTGGACATAAGGCATTAAAGCTGACATCAACATAGTTCACCCAAGAAGTCATTTACTTAAGATTTACAGCCAACTGCAAGAGAGAAGTGAAAATTTATGAAAGGTTTCCATCTGGCAGGCTACATCATTAGTATTCACACTGATAGCAGCAATGATTTAAATTTCTTAATCTAAGCGAAGATATGCATCAAAAAATTCCTCTAAAATATGTCTAATAGCTCTAACTGACTTCTTTATTAGAGTCTGCCAGTGAAAAAAATGTCAGATATCAATGAAGAACTCATCAAATGTTAATTTCGCTCTATGCAACTAATAGAAATTCATAATAAAGTGGCATCATTGTGGCTGAAACCCCCACCCAAACTCTCTGAAAGAGACACAATAAACTAAGTACCTTTCATTGCTTTAAAAACTAAAACCTGATTGCCTTGTTTGATCGCGGTATACCAAGCATTTTCAAGTCATAACAATGATTATTTATTAAATATCGATAGCTCTTTTGGGGAATGGAGGCGGAGACGGAGGGAGCAGCCTTTGGCATGTGTTGTTTGGAGCCTGTGAATAAATCCTGTTAACAGAGAGGAGGAAATAAGTATAAATCTCCCACTGCAGGGGAAGCACCGTGCCATCCATTTTTCTGAATTAAAGCACACTGTCACTACAAAATGCCCTCATGTTGTCAAAACAGGCCTGTGGAAGAAGATAAACCCTTGATACCCTCTCTTAAAACTGTAGATAGAGAGGTGTTTAAAACACAAAGAAATGTGGTTTACATACAGAAAACAAACCTGAGACTTAGAATATCCTCAGATGATCGTGGGTACAGTTTTAAAATATGTTTAACTTTTTAAAAGGTTAGTACAATTTTAGGGGTTCCATGTGAGACACCTCAGAAATGAAGAAAAGAGCAAGAGTTCTAGAATCGGGAGGGAGGCTGGCATTAAATTTGGCTCTGTCACATTTTAGCCCTGTGACCTTGACACAGCTACTTAACCTCCCTGGTCTTCTGTTTCCCCATCTGGAAAATAATGCCAAGTTAATAAGGTTTGGGGACTATGAGTGAGATGGCATATAGGAAGTTCCCAAAACAATGGTTCACAGTGTTCAGCTATGGAAAGCTTATCAAGATTCTCCATGGAACTGAAAATACTGTGTGCTTTGTCGAGCTCCAAGGCCCTTCTAACCCCAGAACGTAGATGCAGGAGTTGAAGGAACAAGATACGACAACACTATTAGTTATCAATCCAACAGCCAAACCCTGCCCCTTTTCCTTGCTAAGGAAATGTCAGTTGCATCCAGATTATGTCATGTAAATATGCCAGGAAAATAGACCACGCCCATAACTCTAGAAAATAAGCATCACTGGTTTTATGTTGGGCATATATGATCGTAATTAGGGCTGTTGGTCAAATACCTCTGGCTCTCCACCTTACATGTACAACATAGTCTTGCATTTCTTGTTTTTTTGGGTGATTTTTTGATGGGACTGTGTTATTTGTTATAATTAATAGATCAAGTGACATTGGGATTTAATGAACTAGATGAAACCCTCTCTTTTCCCTCTGACACGATAACCAGGTATGTTTAAGATGATGGCTTAGTCATCCTGAGTCTCCAAGTGACGATGCAGAAAGAGATCCCAGCCAATTTACAATGGGTATGGAATGCGAGCAATAAATGAAACTTTGTTGTTGCAAGCTGCTGAGATTTTGGGATGTTTGTTCCCATAGCGGGCCCTGAACTATCCTGACTCCTGCAACAGATACTTCTTATTAGGACCAAATGAAATAATAAGAAATAAAAACAGAGAGGTGCATGAGGAAAAACAGCTCATTCTTCCACGTTTTGTACAATTGTGTGAGCATTTGATTCGACCAGAGCTGGGAGGGAATATCAAGGCAGACTTTGTAAAGGAAGCAATGCTTGAAATAAAGTGTCATCTTAAAATATTTGAGGGGTTTACCAAAGTGATTGGAGTGGGAGACAAAATGCATTTCAGACAGAAAGAGTAGGTTGAATGAGGAGATGGGGACAGGGGGTGCGTAATATTCTCAAGGATTTGTCCAAAGAGATAAGCAAGATCTCAGAGAAGTCTTTATACAGTCTTCATGGTATTTGAACTTTATCTGTGGGCCAGGGGCTTTTCTCATATAAAGCCTGTGGCAACTGTTGATGAAATGCAGGGCACATATCCCTGGACAATCCCAGATTTTGAGTGAAATAACAATGACGTCACCATCGCTGATGACAGCTGTTGCACGATACCTTCCATGACATGAAAAAGACAGACTCCTGCTTACACATAACCTCATCTCTTTCGATTCTATTCAGAAAGAATATTGGAGTTCAAAATTGTGAGATTTTTATTTAAAAGATAAATCACTACCGATCTTCAATTCCGTAACTCAATTAGTAACAGCATTCAACTCACTATTTACAAATTATCCCAAAGCACTGAGAGGTCCTGACAAAGAACTTCTACTGCAGGCACTGGAAGCCATCAAGAATGTTAAGCAGAGGAGTGACGTGGCTGGATGTGAGGCACATTTTAGAGAAAAATTTTTCTAGGAACGACGGGATGGACGGAATGAATGGGTCAAGATGATGTCTAAGACATCATTTAAGAGACTGTGGCAATCATAGACTGTCACGCCTTACAAAGATAAGAAGGGGCATGCATCCTTCTGGAAAATTCCAAGACAGTAAAAAATTTGTCTTTCTTGAGGTCTGTGGTTATTTGAAAACTATCCTAAGATAAAGTATCTCTTTTGTTTTTTGTTTTTTTTCCTCCCAGTAATCTCTCAGTAGAAGTACTTCTCCACATGCTTTCACCATATGTCTCTCCTTGCTCTCTGTCTCTCTCTTCCCTCACCATTGCTTCATTCCTCCTTTGGGAGAACTCAGAACAGGTTTTAAGATCTTGAGCAGCTGTACAGTTTGTGGAGTGGAGCATGTTTCCTTTCTCCTAGAAAACCATGGTGATAACAATCCAGGTCAAGATAAAAAGGGCCTGCACAGAGACGGTGGTAATGAAAGGAAGAGCTAGAACAAGTGGATGGTAAGCTTCAGAGCTTAATGCACCTTGTATGTTGCCAGGGGAACCCACTTTTCTGGTTGAATAGTGAGACTCCTTGAACGTTGTAGGCACTCAACAAATATCTTCTGAATAAATATGTAAGTTTGACAAACAAAATGCAAAGCCCTGAATGTATGAAGACAGATCAACAATGATGCTTGCTGCAAGAGGTCCTAGCATTGGTGTTAACCCAAAATCTTAAGGCAAGGTTGATATCATCGCTTCCCCTTCATTTTCTGCACTCATAGAAGTCATTTTAAATTGACCACTGGATTTTTTTTTTTTACCATTTCACTAGGTGCCTCCTCCGAAGCCTTCAGAAGACAATGCTCCGCAAGTCATTGCCAGCTGATCCAAGTTGCAAAGGTAAATGGGACCCAATCACCTATTTATCAGACCTACTAATGTATTTAATGAGTTTGAAAGGAATCAAGCAGGAAACCAAAAAAATAAAGAACCACATTCTGTGTTTAATTCTGACTCTCCTTTTAATTACGTTTCTTGGGATTCTGTCCTAATGAAGGCAAACTAGAGCATGTGATGTCAGCTGCCGCTGGCCGACAGGTCTCCGGTCTCAAAAGCGGTGGCCGTGAAGAGTCAGCTTGTGTGGGTTGAAGAAGAATGGAGAGAAGGGAGTGGGTGGGTTGGCCTATGCAAAGTGCTTATTCTGAGAGAAAAAGAAGAAGTTTGTCCTATTTGTTTTGTTAACGGACAGTCTGCAAAGATGCCTCCTACACAGAACTTTTCATTACCAACCACCTAAGACAAATAAGGGTTACGAAAACCACATCACGCCAGAAAGCAAGAATTAGTTCATCCAACCCTGTTCTCACAATGAATTCACAGAGTCGCCAGAGCTTATACCAGCCACCCTTCGATTTCTCCGTTAGGAAACTGAGGGCCGGAACACCTTCCAACAACGACGGCGATCGCTCATCAAACACAAAGTGTGCGCTAGATAACGCAGAAGCATTTTGCATATTCTATCAAAGCCAAGACTATGTTTCCTGCGGCACCCGAAATGGCGCAAAGCCATACCCCTTTTACTTTATCTGTATCATTATCCCCACCTGACCCACGACAGAAACCAAGGCTCGGTAAGATTTAGGGAACTTGTGCTTACATCACGTAAGAAACAAAGTCTGTCTGGTTCCAAAGCTAAACATAGCGACTACTATGTTATACAGAAACTGCTGAGTGTCATTTTTCAAATTACAGCCAGGCAGCCAGGCGAAGCCTGGAGCTTCAGAAAACAATGCCATCCCCGTGTGTCACAGCAACACTTCTGTTTAGAAACATAATACTGACAAGTTTCTGAAAATGAACGCCATTCCGCAGACCCAACCCGTGGAATGACTGACAGTGTCCTGCTGTGTGCTAACTGACATTGGCATAGAAAACACTTTAGGAGGCCTTTATTGACCTGTTAATGTCACTCCTGGGGCTAATGGAGTCGTGCATTATCTACAACGGAACTGTGGAAACCTGTATCCAATGGCAATCACTAGGACTAACCCAGAAACATACAGTTCACCTGGGCCGGCTGCCACCAGATAAATGAAGAACTTTGGCAGGTTGATCCTCCTCGGGCAACAACACGGATCAAGTAGGGTCCTGGTGAACTGATTGGCTCTCTTTTTTCAAGAAGTAGACACCACTACTGTCTGCTTTTGCATTTGCAATTCCTAGATGATTTTACATTGCATCGGGCAAGAAGTAGGACATTCTGGAAATGTGCTTTCTCAACATTTGGCGCCTCAAAACTAGGGGAAGAAAAAAAACCTGGCAGAATTATTTGGAAGGATGAAAAACGTAAGCTCCATTAGGAACCCTTTTCCAATGGTAAATAACCAAGCTTTTATTGGATGGATGTAATTAGAGACAGATTTCAGTGCGGCTTGGATACAGCTGCTTCTGTCCTCCTGGCACCAGACTGTTGCTGGATCATTCCGTGGCTATTGGCAATTTAGCCAATCAGTTCCACCTCTGTGCACCCAGCTGACCTCCTTCTTCACTGAGATGACGGACGTGCTTATTAAGACTGCTCAGAATTCCAAAATGAGGTCTCAAAATCTCAAAGGCACCTTGAAATATGCACCTCTGATGACACGTCTATCAAGATTTATCTTATATTAGTGTTTGTTCTGGGTATGTTTGTGTTTTAGGAGGCCCTTGGGAAAAAATTCCTATAATCAGTCCAGCACCTCCCTGTCACTGCCAGGTAATGGTTTTTGCTTCTCCTAGAGATCAGAAGAATTAAAGTACAATGTCTATTGTCGATTTGTCTGAAGGGAGATGTTCAAAGGCCTCTGTGAATCATTAATAGATACACTATCTGCAACAAAGAGCAATATATGTAAATTTTTAAGGCCCCTTTGTTTTTAAACCAAAATTGATTGCTCTTGATGGGTTTGTAAAATTGGGGGAAATGTCTCTCAATGTCGTAAGTATGTCCATATAAAGTAGTGATTGGACGTCACAATGGGCCCAAAGTTTCTGTGCCTTGAGAGAAGCAGAAAATGGGATAAGAACATCCCTGGCCTTAGATAAATCACTCACTCTCTCCACAGGGACTTGGTTATAAGCTTCAGACTAACACTCTCAGCACCCATCTTAACCACAAGAAAGCCTTATCCACGCCCGGACCCAACAGTCTTCAGACCAGAAAAGTTCCGGTTTCTGTAGATTCTGAAATAAGACAGGTAATACTTGCATTTGCTAGAAAGAAAGGAAGGGAAAGCCCTCAGACCGGTCGTTGTCTTTTAACGTTCTACAATTTCAGTCTCCTTATCATTGCAAGAATCAAGTGCTCTCTCGTCAGGAGAACAGAGGTACCACCAATCTACACAGGGCCTAAAATAATCCACCCCCACCCTATATGGTGAATAATTAGAAGACAGGAACTGACTCTGGTCATAGCCCTTGACTCACAATTCTGAGCACAGAACCTGCTCCTCTAAGTTTCTCCACAATTGTTTATTGCATCGAATCAAAGTCAACATCGATATACTAAGTGTCCTCAGTTTGGAACTGAAGGGGTAACACTATGTTTAAAAAGCTCCAAATGTAGTCCTGTCTTTGTTTTCAAGGTGACTGCAAATAGAAATGACTTCTTTATTTTATTGGTACTTAATTCCTAAACACAAGGAGACTGAATATATCACTGTCTACAGGGAAGAAGCCCAGCAAACAGCCATTGAACAGTAATCTAAGAGGTGACTCAATCAACCTTCAAGCCAGTTAGTTATTAAGAGCTATTATAGTTCTTAAGGGCACCCCCACCTGCTTTTGTTTGTCTCAAAAAGGCATTTTACTTAGATAAAATCCAAATTCTTACTATATGAGATAGTATTGCTTCATAGAAAATGACCTCAAATTTAGCCGCTTAAAATGACAATTTATCATCTCACACAGTTTTTAAGGGTCAGGAATTTGGAAATGGCTTAGCTGGGTAGTTCCAGTTCAGGGTCCCTCATGAGCTTGCAGGCAAGATGTTGGCTAGAATGGCAATGATCTAATAGCTTGACTCAGCCTAGAGGATTCGCTTCCAAGCCTACTCATGTTGCTGTTGACAGGAGGCTACATTTGTTCACAATGTGAGCCTCATCATAATCTTGTTCTCAAGATAGTAGCCAGTCTCCCCCATAGCAAGTGATCCAAAAAAGAGAGAAGGATAAAGAGAGCACACGTTCGAAATGGGTACCGCCATGTCTTTTATAACTAATCTCAGATGTCACATGCCACTTATGCGATATTCTGTTGATCACACAGACCAACAAAAGGGCCACACAAAAATATCATTGGGAGCCATCTTGGAGGCTTGCTACCCCACTTATCAAGCCCCATAATGCCCAACATGATCTCTTCTCTACCTCTCATGCAAACTATGCTCAAGTTACATGGCCTTTTTTAATTTAATTTAATTTAATTTTAGTTTAGTTTAGTTTAGTTTATTCCAGTATAGTTAACATACAGGGTTATATTAGTTTCAGGTGTACAATATAGTGATTCAGCAATTCCATACATCACCCAGTGCTCATCACAAGTGCCCTCCTTAATCCCCATCCCTTATTTCACCCATCCCCCTCTGGTAACTATCAGTTTGTTCTCCATAGTCAAGAGTCTGTTTCTTGTTTTGTCTCTTTCTCTCTCTTTCTCTCTCTCTCTCTCTCTCTCTCCCTCCCTCTCTTCCTTTCGGGTTTGTCTTGCTTGTCTTTCTTTTCTATTTGTTTGTCTTTCCATCGGTTCTCCAAATGGATAAACTTTCTTGTCAGTTTAAATGCCATCTTGTGGGGCGCCTGGGTGGCGCAGTCGGTTAAGCGTCCGACTTCAGCCAGGTCAGGATCTCGCGGTTCGTGAGTTCGAGCCCCGCGTCCAGCTCTGGGCTGATGGCTCAGAGCCTGGAGCCTGTTTCCGATTCTGTGTCTCCCTCTCTCTCTGACCCTCCCCCGTTCATGCTCTGTCTCTCTCTGTCCCAAAAATAAATAAACGTTGAAAAAAAAATAAATTAAAAAATAAATAAATAAATAAATAAATAAATGCCATCTTGTCAGATAGGTCTTCTGAAGCCATCTGAAGCCATTTAAAGAATTTTCTCCAGGTGATACTCTACCATTTCATTCTTTCATAGCACATTTGTGCTTTTATTCATGTACCTGCTTGCTTCTTGCTTTTTTCTAAATACAGTTAGCATCATAAAGACAGGGACCCTGCCTGTCATGTCCACAGTTGGATCTCCATTGCCTGGTGCAAAATTGATGTTCAATAAATATTTGTGGTTTGAATGAAAAAGGCACAGTCAACAGTTGTTCCCAGTCGCCATCTTGTCATCTCACCACCTGGAGTCACATCTACTCCAATAGGGCTAGAGAACAATTTCCCCAGTGAGGCACTGAAGCAAACCTCAAGATGTGCATTCACTGCCACATTTCTCCACCTCATGACTCAGCTTCCTTTAAACGGTCACAGACCATCAAGTCCAAACTGGCTGAGCACTCTTAATATTTCTCTCATGGTTTTCTGGTGCGGCATCAGGCTCTTCTTTGAAAGTGTCTGGAAAACGTCAATCCACAGTCGACCTATAATCTTCCAGCTAAGCTGACCTTCTGTGATGTGTGGTCCCTAGTTTCTACCCGGTTGCCACGTGCCCGGGTTTTATTGCTCAGACCAGTATCTTCAGGGCGATGCTTTAGTGCATCCTGTCTGTGTGAGCTGTCACATTCAACATTACCCAAGGATATCAAATTCCTGACCTTTCTCGGCTCCTTCTTCCACAGACTGGTGTCGGTCCTGGCTCCACACCCACCCTCAGCCAGAGCTCCCAGAATCCCTGCCTGGGTCCAGCAATCCAGCGTAAGCCTGAATTTGGACGGCGAAAGAAGTTATGTCAACTGGTTACTCCTTGTTTTTCTGTGCCCTTCTGTTCTCTAGAGATCTTGTTATCATTTGAATGCCCATAAATAAGGTTTTCAAATGCTGGAATTCTCGGAGTTTATCTTTCTTCCATCGGTCTGAGTAACGGCACAATTGCTGATCCTAATCGGGTGCAGGATATGCAGAAACACTTTATTAAATGACCTAGTCCTTCAACGTTAACTCTGTACTGCAAAGTGAAATCTACCAAGAGATCTAGGTTCAATCCCAAAATCTAAATTTACCCTCAGTTTCCTGAGCCATGAAGTAATAATATAGATGCTCTCAAAAGCCTTTCTAAATTTTAGAAGTGCAATCACAATGTCATATGTGGCTTTCCTAACTTTTTTGATCTCTGGTCCCTTAGCTACTTCTGAAGCCAGAGGCCAATTCCTTCAGCAACCCTCATGAGATCCAAAGCCCCAGTTCACCCCTTCGTATACACTCCCTTGATCCAACAGCCTTTGATTTCTGCCTGGATCCTTCATTCTCCTTCAAAGATGTCTCCTGGATCCATCATTTCCTCAAAGATGTCTTAGAAGTAGCTTCCCCAAATGTGAATGATTCCACACCCTGAGACTTGCACTAAACCAGAGGTTTTTATACAAATCATCTTTGCTGCTCCCAAGGCTGCTCCCATTCATCGGCACAGTTCAACTTTCTAATCAACTGAGTCAGAGAAAGCTGAAGCATTTCTCTGTTGACACCCTACGTGTTTCCAAGGCCGGAAAGAAAAAGAGAGGAAAAATACGAAAGAAATCTAAACTGTTTTAACCTGGAGGCCAAAATATAGATACAGTGCCTCTTTTTGACTCATTATTGGAAGAGATTTCAAAGCGCGCTCTTAAAGTCAGTTTACGTAAAATGTTTTCAACTGTCTTTGCCTTCATGCTCAATAAACCAGAATTCTTATGCAGGTCTTAGACTCTCAGAGTTAAAGCTAGAGTCACACTTGGGGATTGTTAAATACTTGTTAAATAAAAAAAGCAAATCATAAAATAATAGTCTGTACATACTGATTCTGTTTTCAACATTACCTGGGCCTTTCCTACTGCTCTTTCTTATATTTGGGGGCATACAAGGAATCAAAAGAAATCAAAAGAAGAAACTATATTGTCTTTACTAGTAAGCAAAGGGTCTTTTTTTATAATGTTGAATTTAATAGTGGTGACTAAATTCCAGTCTTTTAAAGTCTTTACACACACACACTCATGCATCCTCGTGTGTTCGCACGCATGCACGCACACACACACACACACACACACATACACACCAGAAAACCTTCCAGGAAAAATTTCCAGCTAATAACTATCACGTACATTAGACACAATCTGCTTTCATTAAAAATACAGTAATTCTACTCATGCTTCACATACCTCAGGAAACTTTGCAAATTTGTGAGAGTAATAAAAGGTTGCTTTTCCTCCGCCTGAACCCCATTTCTCCACATTCTCTTAAACGACTTGTGTCCAGAAATACCTTTTTCTAATCTTCTTTTTTATTAAATCCTTACTGATATTTTTCTATAGAAAAACCAAGAGATATAGTTCAGAGTCTGTGGTTAAAGAAGCCCACTTGTGGGTTCCTATCAGAGGTTTTAAACTAAGAGGATTTCATCAAAGTCTCTCATGAAAGAGTGTCTCAGTTATGCAACATACCAAGAGAAATAAAATGTCTCAAAATTATCTCCTCTGGAGTACCAGTCCCTTCTTCCTACTGCACACATTTTAGCTATAGTGTCATCTGTTTAAACTCATTATTAATTATTTTACTTTTCGTTGGGGGTTGTTAATTGTCGTTCATCTGCCTTCAAGACAGATTCATGTCATGCAAGCAAATGAACATCTCAAGGCAGGAAATACACTTCACAAGCCTGCTTTATTGTCAAATATCATCCAAGTATTTCTAATAAAAAAAATGATGGTTATTTAAAAGACTGGTTAGGAAGAACCAAGTAACTTTGTTAACATTAAAACAGTTCCTTCAGTAGGGTATTAAGTCCATGAGAAATGTAATTTTCTTAATACTAGATAGCGATAGTTTGATATAGAGATACAGATAAAGGCATAGATTATAGATTCAAACCTTTGTAGAATAACCATTTGCGTTAGGATAAAAAAAAATTTAAGCGAATCATTGTTTTACTTTATTGAATATATCAAACTATTTCATACACTAAACAGCAACTCCTTCGCCCTGAAAAGGAAATAGGTATCATGTATCATGTACCCCAAATGTTAAAAAAAGAAAAAACAGGATACCAATAAAAAGGAAGGATGAAAATGGCAAGAAACAGTAACAAATATTTTTTTAATCTTTATTTACTGAAACAATTCTCATTTTCATTTCTGATTCTCTTATAAGCAGAACCTCTGATATGCCATACCTGTTTTTGCATTGCCCACATATATTCCCCCCCCCCAAACTCAGTTCTAGATCTCTTTCTTTCCTCCTCTGTAGCTATGCTTCATCTGGTTCCATGGCATTCACTTGCTTGCATGGCTTACATTCCATTCCCACAGATATGGCTCCCCAGACACTTCTCCAAGCATCGCCAGCACAGTTCTGTTTCGAATTCATGCCAGCATATCAAAAACCAATCCTGTTGTCTTCTATTCCAAAGACTCTAGCCTCTTCTCAATTCCCTACACAGACATAGAAATCACCATATTTATGTATATCTGGGTTGGCATTCTTGAAAATAATTGTTCATCTACCTATCCCTCTTGTCTACACATCGGTTTCCAGACCAGAGCTTCAACAGTGTGATTGTTCTTAACCCTCTTCCTTTTCAGTACTTAGCCAGCATCATAGTCCTAGTTACCATTATACCCAGCCTAAATTATTTAAACTGCTACTTTCTGAGCTCTAACCCCTGATTCCCACAGGATCCCCCCAATAATGAATTAGGCCTTATCAAACGACATCAAAGCCACATACGTGATAATTCTCCAAGAGGGATGTCTTCATCCTGAGTTTTTGTCAGGTTCCTAAGCTTTCTGTGCCTGTGATTATGGCAGTGACCCACTGTTTCCTCTTCTAGGACACCCAGAATAATTGCATTTTCCGAACTCTCTTGCAGTTGGGTTGAGGCCATTTGGCTGCAGTGGTATAGAAGTGGGAATTACATAGTCATCTTCCCAGCCTGATGCTTAAAAACATCCCACATGGTACCTCATATTTCTCTGTTGTTACATTGGCAGCCACCTATCCCAGAAGATGTAGCTAACAGATGGAGAAGAGCTATCCTATCTACATTAGATTGTGGTAGAATAAAGAAATGAACTTATATAATGTTCAACTCCTGAAATTCAAGGGTTTCTTATTACAGCAAGAGGCATTGGCACCTACCATTTCATTCTGCCTCCCAACACACAGGCCCTTTGGTGACAGAGCTGAAGACGTTGGGAACACACAAGGTGAGTAACTTTCTTAATCTATATCCATTCTAAATGCGGGACAAAAACTGGAGAATCAAAGCAGGCCATCAAAATGGATCCAGAACAAGAAATTATAGGCACACTGCCGAGCAAGATGTGAGACATCCTGTTCAACCGAATTTTTAATAAGAAGACTTGGTTGGGGCGCCTGGGTGACTCAGTTAAGCACCCGAATCCTGATTTCAGCTCAGGTCACGATCTCAAAGCTTGTGAGTTCGAACCCCGCCTAGGACTGTGCTAACAGCATGCAACCGGCTTGGGATTCTCAACCTCCCTCTCTCTCACTCTCTGCCCCTCCCCAACTTGCTCTCTCTCATGCGTGTGCACATGCTCTCTCTCTGTCTCAAATTAAAAAAAACATTTAAAAAAATAAAATTATTTAAAAAAATAAGACTTGCTTAGTTTCAATCACTTCCTGTCCAAACCTGCTTGATTCTTTCATTAACAACAGGACTGGCTACAGGCATCCTATCAACATTCGCCATTTCTATTCCATAAGGACCAAGAAATTCTCCGCAGAAACCCCTCCCGCCTTACAATTGAAATAAAATGTCCAAACTCTATCCCTTCCTAGCCTACCTTGTTTTCAACTCTCTTCTATTTCCGTCCAGACTATCTCATTGGTTTGGAATCTTTGCCTGGCCCTGGAGTTTAGCTTCTTCCAGAAACTTCCCTTTAGGTCTTCCTGGGGTCCGGGTCGTGCAGCCTGTGGGTCAGGCCAGGGCTTGCTCAACAGCTATCCCAGGATCTGGGAACTCCAACCCAGCCGTCAAGGCCAGGGGCACAACAGGTCCTCCTTGTTAGTCCCGAAGTATTCAGTCTCACTCGGGACCATTAACCCTGACCACCTGTCTGTAAATAGCCCATCGTTAAACCATCTTCAAAATACCGCTTGAAATTTCTATTCTCTACCAGCAACTTGGCTAATAGAAAAAAAAAATGAAACAGTTGGAAGCATTACAGTTTTTGTAGATTTGGCCATTATAAATCTAGAGCTATGTACAGTTCAATCAGAACACCCCATTCAAGAAAAAACAGCACAGCTGCCAAAGTGACTAAATTAAGGTAGTTTGAAGCCATTTGTAAAACCACCACAACACCAGATACAAACCTTAGCAGATCTTAGTGGGTACGGATGCAGAATATTTGGCACGGGCTCTTCCCCGTCCCTGGAAATTCAGCTGCCAATGACATTTTCTATGTTAAAAATAATAATACAGGGCGGGGGGTGCACCTGGGTGGCTCGGTTGGCTGAGCGTCTGATACTGGCTCAAGGTCATGATCTCGGGGCTTGTGGGTTTGAGCCTTGCATCGGGCTCTGTGCTGACAGCTCAGAGCCTGGAACCTGTTTCAGATTCTGTGACTCCCTCTCTCTCTGTTCCTCCCCCACTCATACTCTGGCTCCCTCTCTCTTTCTCTCAATGATAAATAAACATTAAAAAAAATTCTTAAAAAAAAAATAATACAGGGGCGCCTGGGTGACTCAGTCGGTTAAGCGTCAGACTTCAGCTCAGGTCATGATCTCACCATTCGTGATTCAAGCCCCACGTTGGGCTCTGTGCTGACAGCTCAGAGCCTGGAGCCTGCTTCAGATTCTGTGTCTCCCTCTCTCTCTGCCCCTCCCCCTGCATGCACGCATTCTCTCTCTCTCAAAAATAAATAAACATTAAAAAAATAATAATAATCATAGTAATACAAATAAAAAATAAACACCTTGCTATGCTGCTTCCATTGCCATTTCAAAAGAACTAATTGTCCATACAAAGTGTTATTCCCAACACTCAGCTCTCTTGTTTCTTGAACCAAACTCAGCAGCATGTAAGGTTGGGAAAGACCACAACTTGAACTTGAAGAGGTGAATAATACCTCTACCTTTAGCGTTCCAGAAACGCTTTTGAAATCCCTTCTCCCAGCAGAGGTTTCTTTGCAATTGATACTACAGATGGGCATAAATATGTTATTTGCCCTGAAAAACAAAGAAGGGTTTGCATTTTTAGATATACAGTGCGCTCCACACGGAAGAGGGAGGAATCAGGTTGTTTTGATTTTTGCTTTTTTGTTTTTTATTTCAAAACACATTGTCTCTCTGCCAAGCAAAGGACCACGAACCATTCCCAATGACCATTTGCAAGGTGCAAGGTTAAAGTAGTTTTTTGCATGTAGTTAAAACCAGGCAATGAGTCAGTGAAAAAAATTCCCCATGAAATGGTTTTTAAATGTACTTGATCATCGTTCATACAAGCATTTATCTTAAAAGGAAATGCTCATCTGTTCCAGTCACTAACATTTATACCTATCCAAGCCACAGTTAACTCCTACTGAAAATGTTGTTTTCGTGATTATTATGGAACTTAATCATGTTTATGGACAAGCTGAGTTTAGTGATTTGAACTGGACATCTCTTGCAGAACAGTCTACATTATTGTAGACAGACCACAAAACACCTTCTAGACAAATGCTCCCCACAATCTGTCATCAAAGCAATGTGACGTGAATGTTTCATGGATGAAGGGGAAGGGTAGGGGACTTCCCAAATACTCTTGTTACCTTCAAAGGAACACTGAGGTACATGCGTGAGTGTGCATGTGTGTATGTGTGTGTGTTTGTGTGTGTAAATATTACCTCCCAATATTAACCTAGAGCCAAAATATACCAGAAATGTTTCCATAAAAGCATGTGACCTCCGTGGATACAGCTCTTATAAATCCGCAGACCCATGTGGTTCAATCAGAACACTCCATTCAGAGAAAAAGAGCCCAACTACCAAAGTTGTTACAAAGTCCTTCAAACCCATTGTAATCCACCCAGGCACCAATATTTCCTCTGCCTTTCTCTATACTTTTCCCTCGCCTGCATCTGCTATCAGGGGTGAATTTTTCAAATGGCCCAAAACTTTCTCCATCATCTAGGCTCTGTGGTGTCTACATATGTCACTAATGTAGATTGGCCGAACATTTCTCTCGGTCAACAATGATCTCCCCTCTCTTTGGGAGTAAAGAGACAAGAAGCTGGAAAATCGAGGATGATAATACACATAAGCAGTTTTCCCCCAACACAAGACTAATATTTAAATAAATGTAATCCAAAAGTTGTACACTTTTACTCAAATCAACTTTCTATTGTGAGGAACAGAAACTCAAACTAGCTCAAGAAAAATGGGGAGGGGGTTACTACAAGGATACAAGAGGCATTCTTTGAGCATCCAAAGGCAGGAAATTAAATATATTCAGTCCTCTTTGCAACTTGTACATTCAGAAACAGAGTCTTCCTTTTCTGTTTCTCGGGACCTCTCTCTATCTCTGTTTACGTGCTCTGTTCTCTTTGTTTCTCTTCCTAAGCTTCTCTGTTTACTCATTACACATGACCTGTAATGGGGACTTCAGCCTTTGTTCTGTTAGATTAGGACTCCTAGTCAAACCTCCCTCTGTGTGTCTTAGTTCAAAAGCCCAACACAAAGATTTTGATTAGCTACTTGTAAAACAATGAATTCACTGGCCTTGGCTTAGAGATTCTTCACTGGCCCGTTCGGCCATAGCTCAGAGATGAGGTCCCATGGGACATAACGGTTCCACTTGCAAAGATACAGCCTACCTTTGGAATTCTGGAATCCAAGTGAGAACCAGCATCGTAATCCTGATATTTGACATTATCTTATGACGTGCCCTCATGTATTAGCTCATTCACCATTCATTCCAATGTCCTTCTTATACTGCAGACAGCTAAAAGCTACATTCCCCAGACCCCCCCCCCCTTGAAGAGCGATTTTGGATATAAACTAGTTTTACTAAATTAGAAGCGCCGTCATGAACTTTGAGAAGGCGAGCATGAGGTGGAGGGCTTCCTTCTGCTTTGGATTTGCCGTTGCAAATATGGTCGTGGAAATATTAGGGCTTATTTACGGTGACAGAATTCGATGCATGTCCCTGGCCTCCTATGAGTGGGGGTAGAAGAAGTCAGGAAGCTGGCCCTGAATCACAGCCAAGGTGATATGTTCCCGAGGACACAGTTCCAGTGTGTCTGGCTCCCCACATTCCTGGCAAAAGGAGCAAGTTCCCTGAAAGTCAGTCTAGTACGCTTGTGAAGGTCATTCTCAAAGGAGTGTCTGTGGATAGAAAATTACTAAGAGGGACTATTAGGGATGAGGGCGACACTGGTTAAATAGACTTGATAGGACTCTTGGTAAAGGCGGACCAGAGTGATCGATGTCACCTGAGGAATCACACAGGTTGAGGAATTTGATCAGATAATCAGATACTGTGATCCAATAGCAAGGATGGGAGATCCTCTTTATTCTCACTTCTCAGAATTTTTGCTGAAATTGGGTGATGCAAAGACGGACACAGACCTCCAAAGGCCAAGGTCTAGTTAACAAGAGGGTTCAGAGGAACAAACCTAAAGTTGGGTCAAGAAGAGATTCTTTGTCCCCCGCACGCCTGTGCCAGAGACAGGAATTGAGATTCTTACCGTGGGAGCTCTAAGGAAATGAAAAAGTAAGTCTGATCTCTTGGTAATTAAGTCAAATGATTGTCACCCTTAGAGCTCTACAAGACACTAACCGAGAGAATAAAGTTAACACTGAGGGGGGAAAAAAATCACCCCCCCTTGTGCCAGCAAGATGACCATCATGTTGAGAACAAGTTTAGCAGACACAGAAACCACAGTAACAGATTAAAAACCAGACAGGGGAATGGAGACCAGCTAAGGTAACTGCAGCAGGTGAACTTTAGTAAAGGCTAGATCATGAAATGCTCAGACAAATGTTCACTGTCTCATCCATCAGTGGTGCAACCCAGCCCTCCTAGCCTGAGCCTCAGGGTCCTTCTTACTGAAATCAGTAGGTGTCTGTATTTCTGACCTTTACTTGCCAAAAGTAACACAAATCTAAAGACTCAAATACTTTTTTATTGGGGTTCCAGCATAGTGTCGGAAGTAAAGGTGCACCCATACGTGGACTTGAGAAACAGGAAGAACATGCACCAACGTAGACATATTTAGAATTAAGAGAAGTCTCTGCCCCTCCCCCGTTCATGCTCTGTCTCTCTCTGTCCCAAAAATAAATAAACGTTGAAAAAAAAAATTTTTTTTTAAATAAATAAATAAGGGGCACCTGGGTGGCGCAGTCGGTTAAGCGTCCGACTTCAGCCAGGTCACGATCTCGCAGTCTGTGAGTTCCAGCCCCGCGTCAGGCTCTGGGCTGATGGCTCAGGGCCTGGAGCCTGTTTCTGATTCTGTGTCTCCCTCTCTCTCTGCCCCTCCCCCGTTCATGCTCTGTCTCTCTCTGTCCCAAAAATAAATAAACGTTGAAAAAAAAAAATTAAAAAAATAAAATAAAATGACCGCAATACATTACAGAAATTTAAGTATATCCTCTGGACTGGGCATACCGCGTTACTTACCTTCCCTGACACCTTCTTCCACCTTGCCTAATGCACATGCCACATGATCCCTGCTCATTTGACCACAGCTTATTGGACCAGAGGTGCATGCCTGAACCACACTGATACTAGATTTCCCTCTCTTGGGAATTAGTTAAGACAATTCATTCTAAAAGTTTATGAAAACCTGAGGGCTGAGGCCACCATTTTGAGGTGGTCCTTTGTGAAGAACCATATGCAGGCAGATGAATGGCAGAGAATCTGGACTTGCATCAGATAAAAAACCAAGCAGATCTCTAGCACAGATGATAGACCATATGCCCAAGAACGAAAGAGATTGAAACCGTAGTTGCCTGACATTGTTCCAGTTCCTGAGTGCTTCCTGGCGACCCAGGGGCATCGGAGATGAGAAGGATTAACATAAGGATGCTCCTAGCCATCCCCTTTTATCTCCCCTGTCTCTTCTGATTACCTTCCCTCCTCTGTACTTCAAGGAATTTTATCTCTTTGCTAACTATTTTTCTTTTAAATTGAAAGCATCGGTGAAATTCTGACAACATGAGAGGAAATTGGGAAGAATTCTTGCTTGAATCCGAAAGGAAAAAAAAAAAAAATGTCAGAGAACACAGACCAAGAGAGAAAAAAAATTCTGGAAGCACTGCGTGCCAGCAAGTGTTCTAGAGAGAGTTTGTTAAAGTGAAAGAGTCTGGAGAGGGTTTGGGTCAAGAAAAATAGAGGATTTGTGAAAATGTGGTTATGGTTTACAAATAAGATTATTTTAAATCATCTTCAAGAGATCCAAGCAAATAATTCTTATTTAATATATTTTGGATCCTAGACTGTCCTGATGTATAGAAACGACTGGAAATAAATGAGTGGATATTGAGACCCAGCACCTCAGGGCCTTAGATTGATATGGGTTCAACCGCCATTAAAAGTTCCGCTTTTGAAGCTAAATTGAGTGAATTCCCATTTCTGGTTTCTGATTGCTTTTTCATAGCTTCTGTAAAAATTCCAAGATTGAATCCTGAACTTCTCTCACACAGGGCACCAGTTCTGCCCCTTCACTGCACCCTCTACAGGGCTAGAGGCTTTTGTTCTTATCTCACAATGAGAAAACCTAGAACTCTGAGGTTCCATTTGGAAAGGGGAAATGTGGCATTCGACTGTTCCCTCAGCCTGACCTGCTTCTAATTTAGATGGAGTTCTACTATGTGCTGGAAGTCAAAATAAACGGATAAATGTTAAACAGCAGAACAAGTATTAAAACCTCTGTCTCTGGCTTTTCATTCCCTGTTTTTTAGCAGACTGACCCCCCTCCCACTCTTCAGTGTCCCCTAAATGTAATGATATTCACTGCTGTTTAAGTCTTTCTTCATTCAATAGCTGGAGAAATTGTCATTGGTATGCAAACGGGTCTCAGGCAAGGAACATTACTCTTTAATCTCCTAATTTTAATTGGTCTGCCATCATGCAGACTGGGGCTGCTAATGGCCTCGTTTGTAGATTAAGACCAGCAGACCTGAACTGCGGTATGCCATTAGTTACAAATAAAAAGAGGAAAAAACACCGAACAATGATAAAAGAGGCCATTCCAAATCAGAGAGAAGAGGATTCTTCCTCATCTTCCCCAAGGTTCATGACCCTATTTCAGTGTCCATTTGTAACAGGATTCGGATTAATGCTTTCGGTTTGGTCAGATAATTTCGGAACAGTTGGTAAATTGAAATGATTTGCTGTGTATATACCGATGTCATTGGCGGGCGCAGCAAATGTCGTCGAAAGATCTGCCTCACAAGTGACATTGTTTCAACTGATAGAGCTGTTCCTTTCACCGGGAAACAATATTGTAAATGAAAAGAATCTTTCACTATTTAAGGAAAGCATATTTTTCTCCAGTGGAATTAACTTTCATTATTACTTCTAGTGTCTTTTCACCCTCCAGTAAGATGAGTCTAATACATGTTAATCTTTCATAAAGTTCATACATATATCTGTCAGCAGTGAAGAAGAGAAAAGTCCCAAGGGAAAAAAGAAATTTATATTTAGATAGATAGCTAGATGATTGATAGATAGATACATAGAAACATAGACATATACACATATAGATAGATATGGATGAATAATAGATGATTGATAGATAGATAGATAGATAGATAGATAAGGGAGAGAGAGGGAGACATTATGAAATAGAATAGTCGAATTAAAGGGTTAGTCTCCTTACCTCCCATAAAAAAGCAAATAAAAACCACTTCCAAGGGTAAGAGAGTAGACAAAAAAGAAGGTTACGTTACTCTGGAAACAAAACAAAGGCAGTGAAATAACTATAGTCCCCCCTTATCTGTGGGGATATGTTCCAAGACCCCTACCCCGTCAATGCCTGAACCCATGAATAGTACTGAACCTTATATATACTATGTTTCTTCCTATACAGACATACTTATGATAAAGTTTAATTTATGTTGGGCACAGTAAGAGAGTAACAACAATAACAAATAATAAAATGGAACAACTATAACTATATACTGTACTAGAAATCACGTGAATGTGGTCTCTTTCTCAAACATTTTTATTGTACTGTGGTCTCCCTTCTGACGATGATGTGAGATGATAAAATGCCTATGTGATGAGGTGCAGGGAGGTGAATAATGCAGGCGTTGTGACATAACATTCAGACAATATGTCCGGAGTATCATCTGCTCCTGCACCTCGGTTGACTGTGGGTAACTGAAACCCCAGAAAGCAAAACCACAGATAAGGGGAGACTACTGTATAATGGTATATTATACCTTTGTGTCCTCTACAAAGATATAATGAAGTCCTAACTCTCAGAACCTACAAATGTCACCTTCTCTGGACACAGGAGCTTTGTAGATGATCAAGTTATGATGAGGTCACTGGGGTCCTAATCCATCATGACTAGCGTACTTATAAGAAAGGGTAATTTGGACATAAAGAGAGACACACATAGCAGGAAGATAGTGTGCAGACCCACGAAGACAAGACGGCCATGTGACTGGAGTGACACACCTATAAGCTAAGGGACACCAAGGATTGTCGGCAAACACCAGAAACTAGAAGAAGCAAAGGAAGATTCTCCCCCTAGAGCCCGCAGAGACAGCATGGCATGCTGACACCTTGATCTTGGACTTCTAACCTCCAAACCTGTAAAACAATAAATGTCTGTTGTTTAAAGCCACCAGCTTGTGGCACTTTGTAACAGGAGCTCTAGGAAACTAATATAACACCTGCATTGATTTCGTCCTCTCCTCTCTGCTGCCCTTATTGTAGCCTAGCTGTGTTTCCTCCCCTTGAAAGAAATTTGGTATTACAGAAGGGCATAGAGAAGTAGCGGAAAGTAGCTAATATTTCTTGAGATCTTTAGTAAACCGTCTTACTTAATCCTTAAACAATCCTGAAGGCGCAAATGGTCACTGGAGCTCTGAGACGTGGAGCATCTTGCCCAAGGAAACACAGCTGGAAAACAGTAGAACTGGAATTGAGTCAGTGCCCCAGTATGTTAACTATACAAAACGGTCTACCATATCGCGCTACCTCGAGCAAGCTTTCCGGGTAAGTAACACAAAATAAAACGCAAAACAATTTCTGGTCTCTGGCAAGCCACTGCACCATTTCAAAGCCAATGTTGCTACAAGCTAGAATGGAAGATGCTGGTGACTGGAAAGAAGGGTACGTATGGGGAACTGGTGAGGTGAGGAGATGGGAAGGTTCCCACGGTCTTCCTCCTCCTTGTCCTCCGAAGCCAGGGCACAGGATTCCTGGGCACTAATGCCCTCTAAACCGGAGAGAGGCACAGTGAGGGCAGATGTGCCCCTGTGCCATAGAAATCATTATACCTATCACTTTCCTCCAGAGATCCAGCTTAGCAATTAAGTAAATAAGTAAAATAAAAAAAGCTGCTTTTGCAGGGATTGGCCTCTACTCAGATGTCTCGGCCCATTTGGGGGACTGGCACTATAAATAGAGCATGATGCCCAGAAACTGTCCCCTAAGTGTGCAAAGCAGCTGAAGGCATCTGGGGAGGGCAAGGGTAGTGTGAGGAGCACAGAGGCCAGCAGACATGTTCCTTTCCTTAGCCAGATGCCAGAAACTTCCCGCCTTGGGGTGGGGGGGGGGGGGCGACAAGAGAATAAAGGTTCCGCTGGCCCCTCTCTTTCCTTTTCACAGCCACAGTGACTCAAAATCAGCATCAGGGGCGCCTGGGAGCCTTAGTCGGTTAAGTGCCCGACTTCAGCTCAGGTCATCATGGCACGGTTCATGAGTTCGAGCCCCTCATCAGGGCTGACAGGGTGGAGTCGGCCTGGGGTTCTCTATCTCTCCCTCTCTTTATGCCCCTCCCCACCGCTCAAAATAAATAAACTTAAAAAGAAATCAGCATCAGTCTTGGGAGCCTGTTAGGATGCCGTGTTGTTGTTTCATTTTGTGGCAATAATAATATTTTCAAATTTGCACCTCTGAGACACTCTCCAGAAGTAATTGGCACAACAGAAACAATTAACTTTTCAAATCAGTAAAATAAGACTGACTTCTCCGCTAATAATCATCATCATTATATAGTTCATGATTGCTACATGTCAGGTCTCGAAGCAAGGGCTTTGCAAGCATTAAGCCATTGAATCCTCTCAGCAATACGGTAAAGCAGCTGTTACTATTGTCATTTTATAGATGGAGAAACTGAGGCTCAAAGAAAACAAGTTAACTTGCTCAAGACCAGTTAGACAGCGGCAAAGCCAGGAAACAATCCTAGCTTTATTTAATTCCAAAGCTCACATTCCTTCCCTAGGAATCAGGAGCTGGCCTGTGGATGGGGATTTTCAGATGAAGAGGCGGGGGGCCGGTTGACCCTGCAGGATGCTTCCCAGCCCAGTCCACATAGCGAAGACCCCTTGGCCTCCAGGGATGAGTCAGAGCTGGGCAGGTGAGAAATGAAGTCCAATAACCAAAGTCATGACAGAAGAGTCATCATTTTTAGCCTGGGCTTTATCAACCCCACAGCACGTGAGGCTCAAGGAATAGCAATGACTTCTTGTGCTACACAAGGGTCTCTTCATGTTGTTCCCCCAAGGCCCCACCTCCAGCAGGGGCACACGCAAGTTTACCTGACCTGATGAAAAATGTAAGGGAGTCCCTGTCATCTTTTCTACTCAGCCCAATGTCCTGGACAATGATGATGAGGCCTCAAATCAGCAGATCACACGTGTCCTAAAGAAACAAATGGTTCTCAGCCCTTTTTCCCAACCCAGCCATAAGCTCTTGCACCCCCACTAGTGGCCATGACTCCAGACAATTATAAGGAGATGCTGGACTCAGTCCACTGTCTGTCAGTCACACTCCTCAGTAGCCAAGGTTAAATCCAAAATGTCTACCGGCATCCACAGGAAATGAGCTTGAAGAAGGAAACCATTTCTTACTCACTTTAGATTGTTAGCATAGTTCAGTATGCAAAGAATATGCTCAGTAAATATTTGTTGTAGAGACAGATAGATGAATGGATAGTGAACAGAAAGTATCAAACACATTCGGTAAGAGTAAAATTACCAAGTCATAATTGGGGGGAAAGTCCTGGAGGAAAACAAAGAATTGGAAAGGGACAGGGGGCAGGAGCACCATTCATTCATTTATTTAACATTTACAGAGCTCCTGCCATATGCCAGGCATGGTGTAGGCACTAGGGACACAGGGTCAAAACTCCCTGCCCTCATGGAGGGCCTTACATTCTAGTGGGCAAAAGATATAATAAATATGAAAAATGAGCAAAGTAAGGACTATGCTACAGAAACAGAGAAAGATGGGAAATGTCAGCTTTTATAGTGCGATGAACGTTTTCACCGAGATGACATTTGAGTGGAGTTGTGAAAAGTTGAGCAAGCAAGTCATATAGATGTCTGAAGGAAGATCACTGATGTGAATGAGAACGGCCAGTACAAATGCCTGCGGCACTAAAGAAACAAAAAGGAGGCAAGTATGGTTGTAACAGGGACGGAGGGAAAAAGATTTGGGAAATGAGATTGGAAAGGTATGGTGGGGGGCAGCTTGAAGAGTTTTGACAATTCTACTGAGGAAAAAGCAAAACCAAGGGAAAGTTTTGAGCAGAAGATTGATGTGGTCTGACTTCCGTACCCTCACTTCTGTGTATAGACACGACATAGGAGAAAAGAACGGGGTCCAAAAACCATCTACAATGCTACTGTAACTTATTGTTGAAAGGTGAAAGATAAGGTTGGTTTGATAATGGCAGTGTAGATGGTAGGAACTGTCACATTCTTGACGCATTTTCCAAAAAGATCCTCCAGAACTTTCCAAACAGCTAGATACGGGTATGGGAAAAAAAGAAGAGTTGCAGGTGATTCTTTTCTATCGTTGCCCGGGCAATAGAGTTACCATTAACTCAGACGGGAAGACAGTCAAAGGAGAATTGTAGAGGGAAGGTGAGTCAGGATGTGGCCATATAATGTTTGAGGTGCCTGTTCAATGAAGATGTACGTGGAAGAATTGGATGCATGAATCTGGAGTACTCGGAGAAGTCTGGGTTAGGGGTTGAAACTTAAGAGTTGACGGTTTAGGGACGCCTGGGTGGCTCAGTCAGTGGAGCATCCGACTTCGGCTCAGGTCACGACCTCGAGGTCTGTGAGTTCGAGCCCCTCGTCGGGCTCTGTGCTGATAGCTCAGAGCCTGGAGCCTGCTTCGGATTCTGTGCCTCCCTTTCTCTCTGCCCCTCCCCCCCTCATGCTCTGTCTCTCTCTCTCTCTCTCTCTCTCTCTCTCTCTGTCAAAAATAAATAAACATTAAAAAAATTTTTTTAAAGAGTTGCCAGGTTATATTTGATATTTAAAGTCCTTAGACTTGATAAGGTCACCAAGGCAGTGAGTGTAGATGGGGAAAAAAGATGACCAAGAACTGAGTCCTGGAACAGTCCAACATATGGAAATCACGAAGAAAAAAGATATTAAAGACAGCCCCGCTAGGTGCTCCCAGGAAAAGACGGGGTCATGGAAGCAAGCAAAAATTTCCAGGAGAAAGAAGTGAACACACATGACAAATGTTGCAGGTCAGTCGAGTAAGACAAGAACTGAGCACTGACAGTCGAATCCAGCAAAGGTGAGGTCACTGGTGACCTTGACAAGACCTAAGCGGCTGAATTGGTTGGAGCAAAAGTCTGACCAGTGGGGCTTTAGGAGAAAATGGGAAAAGAAAAGAGGAGATGGTGAGAATAGGCACATCTTCAAAGAGCTTTGCTGTAAAGAGAGGAGAAATGGTAAAACAAGAAAGAAGGAAGAAGGAAGGGAGTGGCATACCAAGGACTAGGAGAGATGTGGGAAGTCTACTCTGGTACAGGCAGTAACGTGGTGCATTATCTACAGAGAATTTTAAAGCAATGAAAACAAGACGAAACTAACTAGAAGTCAACTCTATGTTACTACCACCGGAAGGCTGTTCTGAACAATATTAGCAACAAAATGTCCCTATCCACCACGGCAGGCTTCTGGCCAGCACCACTCTTGTGGTTCACCTTTAGAAGGAAGGAAGGAAGGAAGGAAGGAAGGAAGGAAGGAAGGAAGGAAGGAAAAGAATGCCTTATTTTGACTTTCACATACAATCCCTCTCGACAAATCGTGACGGTATAAAGGTAACATAACAGCTGTTGTTAGCTGCTCTCTGGCTGTAGGTAGAATGGCATCTTGGATCACTTCCCAGCCTTTTGATCTGGGGTCTTGAACCTTCCCCTTTTGTCTCAGGAGGGCTATAAATTCCCAGACATGCCACAAACAGAATCGGGCAGACTTCCACAAGCCTCTTTCCTGTGTCGTGTTGAGGAAGGCATCATTGGGCAGGGGCCATCTGTGGATCTTTACACATCACCTCAAGTAAATGGGATGGCCTTCAAGTCTCATCCTGGGTTTATCAATCTGTTAGCCAATTAATGAACCAAAATTACGGATGGAATGCCCACCACATGGCTCTGTGCTAGGTACTACCCAGAACACAAAAAAAAGAAAAATCAGAATTTTCTTTCTAAGGCATGCATCCGATGATTTTCCTGTTGTGGTAGAGATGATGTGGTGTCCACCAACGTCGCACCAAAATTGTGGCCAGGTCTTGACTATCCAGCCAGACTGTGGTTCCCTGTGACCACCAGGTTCTGTTATTGCTGCAGGGAAGTGAGAAGCCATGGCAAGTCTGAGACTTCAGACAACGACGAACTTTCCCCACATTCTCCCTCCTCTTCCTCTTCACTGGAACCCAGAATGCGGCAGTCACACAGCTCTGAGCGTGCAGAAGACAACGCTCGGGGTCTGAAAAAGGAATGGCTTCGCGAGAGCTCAGACCCTAAAGGATCACACAGAACAAGCTGCCCCTGGACGTGTCAAATGAGAGTAAACCCACACCCCAGAGCCTTTAAGGCACTATCCTCAGGGCCTATTGGGGATGAAACTTCGCATCTCTCTAACGAAGATGCTTTGCATCTCCCTAACAAATAAGTCCCAAAAACGTTCCAAAGCACGTCAATGCCTAGAAAAGAAAGAGCATGTTGCTTAACACGACACACGGGGCAACCCCATCTCGCATCGTGCTGCATTCCAGACTTCGTTTTGAATGACGTCAAATCAGTTAATGCACATGAAGACCCAACATCATAGGTCTGGCGTATTGAAAATAAAAAAGTGTTCAAGGGATACCAACCTGAAGGAGAAGATAAGGCCCTAAAAGGGCAAAAGAGTGATTTTTTTTCTGCCTCTTCCAGTGAGTAAATGAGAACACAGTTTCAAGATTAAATCTTTCCCCTAAATTGGAAAGGAAGAAGAACTCATTTTGAACTGAGGAGAGTAGAGGGGGACAAAGTGGCAGCTGCTTCCAACACATGGATTCTAAAAATGTGACTAACACGTTTCTCCCTTTATCCTCAAGAGAATTTCATTCCTGAACTATTTGTTCATTCTGGGAGCAGCCAGAATTGCAGCAACTTTTTTTTTTAATCTGATTATGAAACTAGGAGATTTACATGAACCCATAATTAAAAAATATATTTCTAGCGGCACCTGGATGGCTCATTCGGTTGAGCATCCGACTTCGACTCAGGTCATGATCTCACGGTTTGTGGGTTTGAGCCCCGTGTGGGGGCTCTGTGCTGACAGCTCAGAGCCTGGAGCCTGCTTCGAATCCTGTGTCTCCCTCGCTCTCTGCCCCTCCCCTGCTCACGCTCTGTCTCTCTTCGAAAATAAACAAACATTAAAAAAATTATATGTATATATTTCTGGGGCACCTGGGTGGCTCAGTTGGTTAAGTGTCTTAACTCTTAACTCTTGATCTCGGCTCAAGTCATGATCTCACAGTTCACGGGTTCGAACCCCTCATCAGACTCCGTGCTGACGGTGCAGAGGTTGCTTGGGATTCCCTGTCTCCCTCTCTCTGCCCTTCCTCCAATCATGCTCTCCCTTTCTCTCTCTCAAATTAAATAAACAAAAACTTTAAAAAAAAAAAAAAGAACATATTTCTAGCTCCCTAATAACTAGAAAGTTAGATGATGTTAGAGAAAATTAGTAACATCTTATGATCATATTTCAGTTTTTAAAATTCTTTTAAATATGTAGACTTATTTTCTTTTGTATATGTCTTCCTACCCCATCCATAAAGATTATGCTCTATGTGATTGGTAGTATGGTTTTTATTTCTGTGTCTGTATTTTTATGTCGATTTCTTGTTAAGTCCCAAGGAAATTTTCTATAAAGTTCATTGAATTGGATCCTCATGGCAACCCTGGGAGAGGTGAGGCAAGTGGTGGCCTGACCATTAGACTGGGTAGGAGGCTGATGCTCAGAGAAGTAAAGGGACCTTCTCAGACGAGGCCCCTTCTTGTACAATTCTTCTACAAGTTGCAATTTGCTTATTTGACCCTCGTTGTTGAACTTCTTCCGGATGAAAACCTTAAGCTATAATCAGAATCTCAACCCCTCATTGCCATTTACAGCTCATAAATCTACGTCCTTGTTGTTGGACTTCTTTAAACTTCAGAGTATGACAGTGATGAGGGACAAGAGACGTATTTTTAATGATAATCCAATAAAATATCATATGCAATTGATTTTTTTTTTTAATGCATGCAAGAGAGCATGAAGTGAAGGATGCTTCTTCCTCCATTTTCTATCCGGGCTTCCCACAGTAGGAATTTCAGTACTCAGGTTTTCCCTTCATAGATTAGACCCCAGTCCATGGGTTTCTCAACCTCAGCAAAACTGTCCATACCCCAGCATGGCATAAAAACAGCAAAATGCCTGACATCAAGGGACCACAATGACTTGCGGGGGGAGGCAAGAGCTACTCCTCAAAAATTCAGCTTTGAATAACACCCCCATGATTTGGGGTTATTCAAATAGGCTAATCTAATGATAAAATAACTGTACTATTTCTGAGGTCAAAAGATAGAAGTTTGTTATTGATTGCTCAAATAAAGTCTTTCTGGAAGCTCTAATCGGCATTCCACATGATCATTCAGGGACCCAAGCTCCTTCCCTCTTATGGGTCTACTCTCCTCTCAGACCTCGGTGGCCTCTTGATTCAACCGGCAGAGAGGGGAAAAAGAATGAAGGGAACTGGCATGGAAGCAACACACATCACTTCCACACATGTCTCAATAGCCAGAACTCAGGGACACGGCCACAGCCATTTGCTAAGGAGCCTGAGAAACACAGTCTAGCCACGTATCCCAGAGCAAAAAGAGGGTGGGCTCCACCTAATCTCAAACTACATGGGCGTAGGTGGGGAGAATAATCTCTAATCCTCTGATTGAATTCTTGCCAAATTGGCAGAGTAGAGATTGGAGTTTTATTTAATTAGATTTGAAGGAATAAAGTAGTATGGCATTGGATTTTTCTAATGTCATCCATATCTGCTACATGCTACGGCCTTTATTTTGTGATTTATCAACACTGGATCGCAACGGTTAGCTCCTTACTGTGTAGGATGAAGATTTTGCTTCATTTACACTGTCTTCCACCCTCCCTCCCTGCCTCATTCCCCAAGTTTTGTTAATTACATTATTATATTTATTTCTTTTATGACTTGAAATATGACAAATAAGTTCTGTGTCCTGGATTTTCAACTTTAACAAGTATCTGTTGACTCCTTGCTATAAATATGAGAAAATTATTCCCTTTACTTACTTTTTTTTGTTGTTTTGCCTGTCTTTCCCTTCTCTATCCTTTTGGGGGGATGGGGTACTATTTTAAATTGCCAAGCTTTATACCTTTTATACTATGTTCTAGAATGCTGATCTCAAGTGAAGCAGGCTTTGCCTATATATTAAGCACAAACTGAAAATTATAAGACAGTGTTTCCATTATGATGCTTATGCAAGTATTTTTCAACATAGAATCAAATAATGGGGTTCCAAGCGTGGAGAAGGAAATGGAATCCTATGGTACCAAAGCATTGTTGGTAAAGGTACATCTTTGTGATGTCTTACTTTGAAGCAGTGCTTCTCAACCTGAACTGTCACCAAAATCAGCCCAGGATCCTGTTCAAAGGCAGTAGTAGGTCTCACGTGAGACCCAAAACTGCGCATTTCTAATAAGCTCCCAGGTGATACTGATGGTGCCTGGTCCATAGACCACAATCTGGGCATCAAGCTATAATGGACCAAACTTCTTTTTATACCTTTGCAACTATCATCATTTCTTTGGATCATAGTGAACCTCTAGAGTTTTGAGATCCATTATTGTCTTCCTTTCTTAAATTCCAATTTCAGCCATCTTGAGGCCTCTGTTTAGAAAATCCCATATGATCTCTGTGTTCCAATTTCAATTCCTACCATACAATGTCAGTTGCTTATTCCAGGCAACAGTCAGCAGCATGTTTTGAAATTTTTTAGTGAAAGCTGTTTTTACTTTGCTAGTTTAGAACATCTATGATCAACTCACACCTATCTCTGAATTCATTCTTTTATTTCCCTACCTAGAACTCCAGAATTCAAAGATCCCAACCTCGTTCCAATCAAACTTGTTTCAACCAAGTGACCAGAAATTTTTTGAGACTCGTTCAGTGACCAAGTCAACTGCCTCTAAATCACCATCCCTACCAAAATAGATCAAGTCAATGCTTCATCTCAATTAAACAGTTTCCTCCTTGAAATTTGAAAAGTACACCTGGCCTGTTGACAGTATAATCCACACCCTTCCCAGGACTGTATCTCAGAAAAATCATTATTAAATTGTTTTCTTCATCCCTATGACACTAACAAATGGCACAAGGGAGAAAGCATCATCTACTCATTTCAAAAAGTCCCTCTGAAAAGGTCTCTAATTCATTCTCATGTCACAAACTATAACGCAAAAAGAAATGTGATAAACAAATCCATTCTAATGAGAATGTGTCGTTATGAGAAAAAAAGAAAGGCGCATAGTTGTTCCATTTTTAAATAATCTTAAAATAATGCTGGGGTACACCCTGGATTCCACAACTTGAGATATGACTAGTCATTTTTTCTACATCCCACAGACCCTGATTTCACAAAAGCAATGATAAGAAAATGTGTAATAAAACAGCAGGTGATGCCAAATGGAATTCAGAAAACTGTCTAAGGGGAGAAAAAAGAGATTCACTCATTGCTACGCATCTCTAAACACTATACTTTAGGAAGAGTAGTGAATATTAATTTTAAATGTTTAGAAACCTCAGGGTGTGTTGAATACAGATCACCCCCCACCCTCCATTTTACAGTTTGGGAAAACTGAGTCAGCAATCCTCAATTGCCCTTGACTTCTGCAGGATTTAGCCCCACAGGGGCACTCAGAGGACAATGTGATTTAGAAGTGTAATTAGGAACTCTTCTTTTACTTAGCTGAGTCACCCAGTGTCTTGTTGCACACTTCTGCTAAAATTAAATGCATTAATTTTTTAAATTGACTCAGGGAGAGTCCCACCTGCAGTATAATCAAGGTAAGTTATATTATTAAGTGTCAGAAGGTCCAAGACACAAAATAAAATAAAATAAAATAAAATAAATATGTATAAAAGACGAACAATGCCCTAGGCAAAGAGCTAGGGAACTGTTGGTCATATTACTACCAAAGCAGTTGCCAGCACTAGAATATAAAGGCTGAAGCAGAGGCTGAAAATATTTTTTTCCCCCCGGCAGACAAATTTCTCCAGTGAGAAAGAAAGCATACCAGAAATAGAATTGCTGGTTGACTTTTTTGATGAGACCCTGATATAAGTATTTAACATTTAAACTGCATTTAAAAAGTCCGGGGGGGGGGGGGCGCCTGGGTGGCACAGTCGGTTAAGCTTCCGACTTCAGCCAGGTCCCGATCTCGCGGTCCATGAGTTCCAGCCCCGCGTCGGGCTCTGGGCCGATGGCTCAGAGCCTGGAGCCTGTTTCCGATTCTGTGTCTCCCTCTTTCTCTGCCCCTGCCCCGTTCATGCTCTGTCTCTCTCTGTCCCAAAAATAAATAAACGTTGAAAAAAAATTTTTTTTTTTTAATAATAATAATAAAAAGTCTAGGGGGGGATCATTTTTAAGGCTATTCATTGCTACCAGTTTGCCCTTGGCAGGAAGGGAAGCTGGAAGCTTCCCATTCTTGGATCTTCTGCCAACAAATGAGGCAAAGCACTCCACCCCCTTGTGTCCTGTATCCTGTCTGTAGCAATAAAGACAACTTCCAAAATTAGAACTTACTAGAGTCTAGGGCTCACTCTTAATTTTAGGGAAGTTCTATGATGGGTCCCCATGCGGGCTTTCTCCTGGAGTTCACAAGTATCCACGTTCAAGGATGGGGGAGCTTTACAAGTTGGTAGAGCTTCTGGAGATCATGGGGTCCCTTCACCTGGGGGAATACAACGGGAACCACAAGGGAAGCCTTGGCTATTATGCGAAGTTGTCAACAACCTGAAAAATACTGGGCCTAGGATACGGATGTTGACCAGAAGGGAAAAGGACTCAAGCAGAAAGAAGAAATAATTAGCCAGAACAAATAGAATGAAAGCCCGAAGGGAAATGCAAGTAAGTGTTTCTTCCACCAGGTTCGACCAGGTTGTTCAAGGCACAAGGACTGATAACTGAATGCATTTGAGGGGTGTCTTGGCATCGGGACCATGGAAAAACACATCCAGCTTTTTCTATTTCGACTGCTTCAAAATGACTTCTGATCCATCTTTTGGCTCAGTGACTCACGAGATCTCAACAGAGCAAGTAACTCTAGCTTTTACAACATTAAGGATTCCTTGGTTCATCTGTGTGTCCAGAGTGACTCAGACCAGGAGTTAGCACACAATAGTATGCAGACTAAAACCAGCCTGCTGCCTATTGTTGTAAATAAAATTGTACTGGGACCCAGCCAGGCCCATTCATTTAGCTAATATCTATGGCTGTTTTCATGTTACAGCAACAGAGTTGAATAGTTGCAACAGAAACCATATGGCCCACAATGTTTACAGTTCCGTATGACTCTTTACAAAAAATATTTTGCTGACCCTGATATAAGTAACAGACCCCTCAGCTGTCAAAATACTGTAACTGACTTTTCATAATGCAATGTGACTCTGGATTTGGCCTGTCACCTCTAGTCTAAAGAGGTTTTAAGACATATTTGCTGATAACATTTTATCTGGTGTGCAAAGTTGTAATTTTCACATAAAGCTTAAAAGCACAGGCTCTGGAGTTAGTCGGTTCAAATCCTGACTCTGTCACTTACTAGCTGTGTGGCTTTGGGCAACTTGTTTACCATTTCTATGCCTCTTTTTGCTCATTCGTGATAGGCAACCACTACCCACACTGTCTGGTAATCACACTCTTGTGTAATCCCTTCCCCTTGAAGGTAGGCTAGACCTAGTGATTTGCTTCCAATGAATAGAATATGGAAAAGTGATGGGATGTCACCTGTGAGATTGGGTTACACAAAGACTGAGACTTCTGTCTCTCCCTCCTCCCTCTTCTCACATGCTCTGATGGAAGCCAGCTGCCATGTTGAGATGCCATATGGAGAGGAACACATAGCAAAGAACTACCTCTTCCCAACACTCAAGAAGGAACTGAGACTCTCAGTACAATAATCTTCAAAGAATTAAATCCCTTCCACGACCACTTAAATAAGCTTGGACTCAATCGAGACCTTGAGGACTATAGTCCCAGCTGACACTTTTAATGTGACTTTGGGACAGACCCTGAGTAAGAGGCATCCAGCCAAGATGTGACTGGATTCCTGAACCAAAGAAACCTGTGAGATAAGAAATGTTTATTGTTTGAAGCAACTATGTTTCATGATAATTTGTTACACAGAAATAGTTAACGGCTATTGTTATTATAAATGCATACTTACAAAGTGTATACAATTATCCTGCCAAATGTCCAACAAATGTTAGCTCTGATAAAGTGAAATACTTGCTTTTTTACTTCATTTCCACTTTCGGTGTCTCAATTAAGGTACAGTAGTTAAGACCATGAGGTAACTGCATCAATTTGGCAAGTCACTTTACCTCACTGAACTCAGTGTCCTCACCTACAGGTATGGATAAGAAAACAGTACCAACTCATAGGATTTTCATATGTATTACATGATGTATTAGTTTTCGGGGGCTGCCTGGATAATGTACCACAGATTGACTTAACCAACATAAACTTATTTCCTCACAATTTTGGAGGCTGGAGGCCTAAGATCAAGGTGTCAGCCGGTTTGGTTTTTACTGAGGCCTCTCTCCCTGACTTGCAGATGGCCACCTTCTTATCGTGTGTTCATGTAGTCATTTCTCTATGTCTCCAATGTATCTGCTTGTGCACTCTCTTTCTCTCTCTCTTTCAATCTCTTCTTATTAAAGACACCAGTCATATTGGATTAGGGGTCACCTAATATACCCATGTTAACTTAATTACTCCTTTAAAGACCTTCTTTCTTTTTTTTTTAATTTTTTTTTTAACATTTATTTATTTTTGGGACAGAGAGAGACAGAGCATGAACGGGGGAGGGGCAGAGAGAGAGGGAGACACAGAATCGGAAACAGGCTCCAGGCTCTGAGCCATCAGCCCAGAGCCTGACGCAGGGCTCGAACTCACGGGCTGCGAGATCGTGACCTGGCTGAAGTCGGATGCTTAACCGACTGCACCACCCAGGCACCCCTAAAGACCTTCTTTCTAAATATGGCCACATTCTGATATACTGAGGGTTAGGGTTTCAACATATGAATTTCTGGGGTAATGATTCAGCACATAACAAACCTGGATAATCCCAAGAAATAACTTGGAAAAGTATGAATCCCACAAAAGGTACAAAGTCCAAATTAGCTCTTATTAGTATTCCTTGCATTGTATATGAAATACAGAATTTTTAAGCTACAAAGGGCTGTAGTGGCCCAGAAATCAAACCCCCTTACTTTAGAGATGAAGAAACTAGAAAGCTAGTTGAAAAGCTACGTATCAGAAGCCACATCCAAACCTTTCATTTTCTAACTTACCGGTGGATGCATGTAACTAATTCTGAATCACAGGATAGATGCAAATATCTGGGATATTTTCTTACTGGATATAGAACATAGGAACACAGACACTTGAGAATCAGAATTTCAGAGCTGAAAGGAATATTAGAAAATATCTTGTTTAATCTTCTTACAGAAGAAAATTCAAGGTGCACCAGTCACCAGCTAATGATAGAGGCAAGATTTGAATTCCTGTTTATTCTTCATTGAAAAGAGCTAATTGAATGGCTACCAGATTAAGGGTTATCTAGCCCTGCTCATAGACAAAGGAAAAGGAGCATCTTTCAAAATACAAAACAAAAACAAAAACACCCTGCTCTACAATTTTTAATTGTAATCACAGAACCATTCCACATTATCAAAGAGCAACTTTTACAATTCCATGTTAAACACAGTGGGAAAAGAGAAATGCGGGACATTTTGTAAGCTCCTCTCAAAATGTGCTGTTTTCTCTATCTCAGCCCTGCTCTTTTTCTCACGTTAATCCTTTCAGCCTGGAGAGTGGTAATTGTCAGTTCACACCCCTCCTAACCTTCAGATTGGAATTCTAGGTCCACCTGCCCAGATCAGAAAAGAAGAGCGTAGAAGTCATGGAATACAGTTTGTCAAATATTTCTGACTCTTTATCTTCCTGGCCACTTGTGACTGGAATGCCACATAACTAGTTCTGGCCAATGAGCTGTAAGCAAAACTCCATGTCACTTCTGAGCTATGGGAGATTCTCCCGAATTCTGATTAACATGCATGATGTCTGGAACAGTCAAGATAGAGATCTATAAGAGACCAAGATGGACAGACCTCCCAGTCTTCTTCCCATCCAAAGACCCACAGTGGGCATGTATCCTGAATGAGAAATAAGCCTTTATAATCTAGACACAGAAGTTTAGGGTTGTTTGTTACAACAGCATACCTTGACCTATCTCTGCTGAGAATCATTTTTTCTGTACTAGGTTGACAAGAGTACTTAGTAAGCATGATCTTAATTAGTGCAATTGTTAATATGGGTATCTGGTAATTTTTTTTTTTAATTTTTTTTTTCAACGTTTATTTATTTTTGGGACAGAGAGAGACAGAGCATGAACGGGGGAGGGGCAGAGAGAGAGGGAGACACAGAATCAGAAACAGGCTCCAGGCTCTGAGCCATCAGCCCAGAGCCTGACGCGGGGCTCGAACTCACGGACCGTGAGATCGTGACCTGGCTGAAGTCGGATGCTTAACCGACTGTGCCACCCAGGCGCCCCATCTGGTAATTTTTAATAATTGCAACAATGCTTTCATCTGTAAGAGGTTTTTCTCTTATTAACACTTCTTTTTGATTCAACAGTAAAATATGTTTATTGAATATGAAAATCCTAAGAGCATCAATGGAAATTTAAAATTACTCCTACTCCCTGAGAGATAACCACTATTAATTTACAGTATACATTCTTCCCATTTAGACATATTGTAATTAAATTTGCAAAACATAGTGATAAAGAAAAAAAATCTTAAAAGCAGCAAAACAAAATAAGTTCTTAACTTACAAAGGAAATCCCCTAAAGCTAGCTAGAGATTTCTCAACAGAAACTTAGCAAGCCCGAAAGAAGTGCCATGATATGTTCAACATGCTGAATGGGAAAAATATGCAGCCAAGAATACTCTACCCAGCAAGACTAGCATTCATAACACAAGGAGAGATAAATAATTTCCCAGACAAACAAAAACTAAAGGAGTCTGTGACCACTAAACCAGCCCTGCAAGAAATATTAAAGGAGACTCTTTAAATGCAAAGGAGAAACCAAAAGTGACAAAGAAAGGGTAAGAGAAAATCTCCAGAAACAATGACAAAACAAGTAATAAAATGGCAATAAATACATACCTACCAGTAATTACTTTGAATGTAAAAGGACCAAACACTCCAATCAAAAGACATCAGAATGGGTTAAAAAAAAAAAAAAAGACCCATCTATTTGCTGCCTGCAAGAGACTCATTTTAGACCTAAAGACACTTGCAGATTGAAAGTGAGGGGACAGAGAAGCATTTATTATCCAAGTGGATGTCAAAAAAAAGCTGGTATAGCCATACTTACATCGGACAAACTAAACTTTAAAACAAAGACTATAAAAAGAGACAAAGAAGGGTACTACATAATGGTAAAGGGGACAACCGAACAAGAAAACCTAACAACTATAAATATTTATGCACCCAACATGATAGCACCCAAATATATAAAACTTAATAACAAATATAAAGGAAATAATTCGTAACAACTCAATAATAGTAGAGGATCTTGATGCCCTACTTACATCAATGGACAGATCATCTACACAGAAAATCAAACAGGAAACACATTTTCTAAACAGCTTTCTGATCTACTTTTCTTAACAATGTGTTGTCAACGTTTCTTTTTATTATTAAATATTCTTCTCTATCATTTTAATGGCTGAATAATATCCCACCACATGGCTGCATAACGCTTTGCTTTGTCAACCCCTTATTGTTGAATACTTAGTTGTTTTTAATTACTTCCTTAAAAAAAATAAGTATTTGCCTACATCCGTAATAATTTTCTCAAAACCAGTTTCTAGAAAATAAACTGCTGTGCCAAATATTATGTAAACTTTAAAGCCTTTTGATTTATGTTGGCCAAATTGCATTTAGGCAATGTAAGTACATTTGACAATCCATCCAACAATATATGAGAGTATCTGTGTCTCACATATTCATCAACACTAGAAATTTACCAGCATTATCTCAAACACGAAAATATGTTTCAAATTTTTTTAATTCAGTGTTCAATGTTTATGTGTTCAAATCTACCCCCACTTCTTTTTTATTTCTTTCTTTTTTAAAAAATGCCTTTCCTATACAAACATCAAGAATACATTTATCCATATTTTCCTCTGAATATTTTCTTATTTCCTCTGTTAATATTTCTTTAGGTAAGCCATCTGGTTTGTTTGTTTGTTTGTTTGTTGCCTTTAACGTATAATGTGAAAGACAGATTTAATTTAGTTGTTGAACCAAATAGCCATTTTTTCTAAGCCATCCAATAAATACACTATCCATTCTCTCTAATATTTACGTCTGTTTCTTGGGCTTGTAACAGTTACGTAGTGTTTTAATTACTGAGGTTTTCACAGGATTTTCTTAACATCTAAAAACGCATATACCTTCACATACATGTAAACACACATATCCCAGGGATAGTCATTGTCTTTCTTACTCAGATTCATCTTTCAGTTCTTCAAAGTATTTGAATATATATTCTCCTCTTCTGATGTCCACAGGAGGTGGCAGGGCAAAGACTTGGGCCTTCATATTACAGGCAACCCCAGAGAAGGTACAGGAAGAAAGGTAAGTAGAAGAAGTTTTAGACAGGTTCTATAGGGCAGCCAATGGCAGGACTGGGCTCTCAGATGGGGCTTCTTCCCAAGTGAGGTTTCATTCTTTCAGTCTAAAAGATATGTATTTCGCTCCATGATACTTGCCTGTGCCGTGGGCAGGATATTGTTTCTGTCATTCCTGAGACAGAGTGGGAGAAACAGACAAATGAATAGGCAATCGCCATATATTGTCGTCATCGCTATAACAGAGGTGAGCACAGGACTCCCTGAGAGCATGCACCTTTAACAAACAAAGAGACTGATTGGAGTGATTGCAAATAGTCCGGCCACACTTGGGAAAGCCGCAGAGAAAACATACTGAAAGTCTCCGTCTCTTCCATAGGAGGGTCAGGATTTTTCATGCACCAAGCCTCACAGAGCAGGGGAGCAAATCTAGATTCTGGGTGGTGCCAGTAACATACTCTATCTGCTTTCACCACTAATTTTTATTAGGCATGCACTGCTACAAAATATAAATACTGAATAATTTACTTAAAGCACTTTTTTTTATTGGAAATACCATGCATGATTAATTTCGTCCTTGATAGTGAGATGCAAGCTGAATTGTTTTTATCTAATTGGCAGTTCCTTTCAACAGCTTATTTTCATTAGTAAGCACTTGTCATTGCTTTTCTTGATGCACAGTAAACATTATAATGATTCAGAATGTTTTTAGGCTTGGGATGAGATTTGCTCCCTCTGACTTCAAAAAGAGGCAATTTCACAGACAGCCCCTTAAGGAATATGAGCTAGGACCTTGCTATGCACAAAATGGTCAGTTTCCCTCAGCAGCTTATCAGAAATACTGAAACCCAGACCCCCACACAAGACATGCTTTATTAGAATCTTCATTTTGATGACAATGAAACAAAAGAAAAAAAAAACAGCAATTGTTTGCACAATTACTAGGAGACATGGGAAAAATTCAGGCCCCAAACATGTTCCTCTTCTCATTATTCTATCACAGTAGATCTGGATCTTAGCCACTGGATGTGCCATAGTCAACACAGAGAAAGGGTGTGAGCAAAAAAAAAAAAAAAGACTTTTAAAGACCCTTTCCCAGTTTTGCCTGAGCCTGTGCTTCCTCTGAGGAGCTGTCCTTGAGAATCTACCCAGCCACTGTTGTCAAGATGTCCATCCAGGGAAGTGGCCAATGAAGAACTAATGTTGCTTATTAATGGGGAAAATTGAAATGTCCGACATTGGATATTTGCAAAATTTTTTCCATGTAATGGAACGCTCTCCAGCTGTGAAAAGTTTTTAGAGTAGATAATATGCAATAAAAGGCCATCACACTATAGTAAGCTACATTGTTAGAGACTCTTGCTTCCCCCTCATGGGTGTAAAATTCTGGAATTCAAAGGTTGAAAGAAATCTCAAAGGTTCGGGATCTTACCTCCACCTCCCACTCACTATACATCCAGCATCTGCTTGAGCTCCTCTGATCATGGGGAACTCACTACCTGTAGCAAAGTGGTCCATTCCATGAAAGCTCAAATGGTTAAATAGTCCTCTCTTCTTTTTGCTTAAGAAACAGGTCTCCCTGCATCTCCTTTCCTGTGACTTGAGGTTCTGGTCTTTGGAATCCATGGAATAACTTCCCTTTTTCTTCCACAAACTACTCCTTCAACTACTTGAAGCCACTCACTATGTGTCCTCTTCTCTAGACTCCACACAGGTTGCAAACAGTAAGAGAGGAACATTAACCACAATTAAAATCAACAGCAGTTTCTCATTACTTGGAATCCTCTGACCCAACTACTTTCTCCTGAGTTCCCTTAACGTATATCCAACTGCACCCGCAAGTGAGTACTTTCACTCCTCTTCAGCAAATATTTATTGAGTGATTGAAAGCTCATTGGAAGCCAGGCATTAGTAAATGTCATCAACAAAATTCTAAGCCTCATAAAGCTTGCATTCTCCATGAGAAGTAGCTACCAAATGGTAACAACATGAACAACGATAATCATGTTAGACTAGAGGATCATGATAGCTATGAAGAAAAGTGAAGTTGTGAGGAAGACGTAGAGAATTTCCGTTTTATACAGCATGGCCAGAAAAGCCAGTATCGGAGCCGGGACCTGGAGGAAGTGAGAAAGCCAACCATGGGAACATAGGAAGGAACATTCCCAGGGAGAGGAAACAGCAAGTGCAGGGGCTCTGAGGAGGAAGAACATGAGACGTAATCACATAATAGCAAAAGAGCCAGTGTCCCTGGAATTGAGTCACCTCAGAGGTGAGGAGTCAGGAGCTGATTATACGGAGACCTGGAAACCATTGAAAAGACTTCAGCTGTTTGTTTGTTTTTTTCCCCACTATGGGATAGAAAGTCCCTGGTAGGTTATAAGTAAATAAATGATCTAATCTGACTTAACATTAGATGGACCCCGCTGGTGGCTGTGTAGACAATTACTGGCAAGGTGGGGAAGCCAGTGGGGGAGAGGAGAACAGAGAGGGAAGCAGGAAGACTAGCTAAGAGGCAATGGCAATAGCCCAGCAGAGACATAGTGACTCAGATGAGAGGGGCTATGCTGACGCTTTGGGCAGAAGTCATTCAGCAAGCAATCTTCCTCAAGTGGTGGTGGGGGGGGGGGGTTGGGGGCGGTGAATGAGTAGAGTTTTTGGTTTTTTTTGTTTTTGTTTTTGTTTTTGTTTTTTTTAATTTTTTTTTTCAACGTTTTTATTTATTTTTTTGGGACAGAGAGAGACAGAGCATGAACGGGGGAGGGGCAGAGAGAGAGGGAGACACAGAATCGGAAACAGGCTCCAGGCTCCGAGCCATCAGCCCAGAGCCTGATGCGGGGCTCGAACTCACGGACCGCGAGATCGTGACCTGGCTGAAGTCGGATGCTTAACCGACTGCGCCACCCAGGCGCCCCAAGAGTAGAGTTTTTGTAAGCTATTGAAGTTGTTATCAGCTTAAAGTAGATTGTTGTGGGGGAACCTGGGTGGCTCAGTTGGCTAAGCAACCGACTCTCGATTTCCGCTCAGGTCATGATCTCACGGTTCACGAGATTGAGCAGCTTGAGCCCCGCATCAGGCTCTGTGCTGACAGCGTGGAGCCTGCTTGGGATTCTCTCTCATCCTCTCTCCCTGCCCCTCCCCTGCTTGTGCTTTCTCTCCAAGTAAATAACCTTGAGAATAAAAAAAAAGATTATTTCCACAAGAGGTTTTATGGAAGCCCCATGGTAACCACAGAAAGAAGACCAATACAAGACGCATCAAAAAAAAAAAAAAAAAAAGAGGAAGGAATCAAAGCATATCACTATCAAAAAAAAAAAATCCAAACACAAAGGAAAACAGCAAGAGAGGAAAGGGGTAATAAAAAAGCTACAATACCTCCAGAAAACAATTAACAAAATGGCAATAGTGCTTCCACATCAGCAACTATTTTATTTTATTATTTTTTTATTATGAAATTTATTGTCAAATTGGTTTCCATACAACACCCAGTGCTCATCCCAACAGGTGCCCTCCTCAATGCCCATCACCCACTTCCCCCCCCCCCCCACCCCCCCCAACCCTCGGTTTGTTCTCAGTTTTTAGGAGTCTCTTATGTTTTGGCTCCCTCCCTCTCTAACCATTTTTTTCTCCCCCCCCCCCATGGCAACTATTTTAAATGTAGATAAACTAAACTCTCTAATCAAAAGAAATAGAGTAGCTGAATGGGTTTTTAAAAACCAACTATATGAATTTAGATGTAAAGATTCCCCACAAAATGATAGCAAACGAAATTCGGCACATTGCATGGGTTATACACCATGACGAAGCAGCATTTATCCCTAAGATCCGCGGATGGTTCGACATATGAAAAATCAACCAATGTGATACACCACAAGAACGGAATGAAGGATACATTTCACATGGTCATCTCAGTAGAGGCAGAAGCAGCATTTGGCAAAACTCAATGCACTTTCATGATAAAAACTCTCCAAACTGGGTATAGAAAGAACGCACCTCAACATAACAAAGTCCATACATGAGAATCCCTAATATCCGCACACTCGATGGTAAGAGGTTGAAAGCCTTTCCTCTAAAAGCTGAAACAAAGCAAGAATGCTCATTCTCATCACTTCTAGTCAGCATAGTACTGAACTCGTAGACAGAGAAATAAGGTAATAAAGAGAAAGGAAGGCCATTCTAATCACAAAGGAAGAGGTAAAATTATCCCTATTCACAGATGACATAATCTTATGTCTCAAATATAAAGATCAGAAACGCACACACAATTTACATCAGCAAAGTAGCTGGATATAAAGACAACACACAAAGATCAGCTGCATTTCTATACACTAACAACAAACAATTTAAAAAGGAAATTAAGAAAAGAATCCCATTTATAATAAAATCCCACCTGATAATAATAAAAGAATGCAATACTTAGGAATACACGTAAGCACTGAGGTGAAAAGCTTCTACACTGAAAACTATAAAACATTGCTAGAATAAATTAAATACACAAATCAAATGGGAAGACATCCTAGGTTGATGGATCACAACACTTAATTTTGTTAAACTCCCCAAAATGATCTACAGATTCCATGAAAACCCTATCAAAATCCTGTGGCATTTGTTTTTTTTTTTTTTTCAGAAATAGAAAAAACAATCCTAAAATTTATATGGAAACACAAAGGACTCTGAATAGCTAAAACAATCTTGAGAAAGAAAAACAAAACTGAGGTTTCATACTCCCTGACTTGAAAACATATTACAAAGCTACGGTAATCAAAATGGTGTGGTACTGGCATAAAGACAGATGTATAGGCCAACAAAACAGAGTAGAGTCCAGAAATAAACATCTGAATGCTCTCTGCAACTGATCTTCAACAAGGGTGCTAAGAATACACAATGGGGAAAGGGAAAGGATAGTCTCCTTAACAATTGATGCCGCCAAAACTGGATATCCACATGCAAAAGAATGAAATTGGACCCTTTTCTTACACCATACACAAAAGTTAATTCAAAATGGATTAAGGGGTGCCTGGGTGGCTCAGTTGGTTAAGCGTCCAACTTCAGCTCAGGTCATGATCTCACAGCTGGTGAGATTGAGGCCCGTGTCGGGCTCTGCACAGACAGCACAGAGCCTGCTTGAGAGTCTCTCTCTCTCTCTCTCTCTCTCTCTCTCTTTCTCTCTCTCTCTCTGTCTCTCTCTGCTCCTCCCCTGCGCTCTCTCTCTAAATGAATAAATAAAAATTAAAAATAATAGTAATAATAATAACAATGAACCACGGCAACAGTGGTCATCCATGCATGCATTAAGTACATTTTATAAAACTTGATAAAATATTTTGGATAAAGCTTGTACCTCTGAAACTAGAACACCCACTCCTTCATTCCAGTTTTATGACTGACCAGTTAGGTAACCACAGGCAAGTTCCTTACCTTCTCTGAGCCTCAGTGTCCTCAATAAAATGATTAAGACAAACTAACTTTGAAATTCATCCTAACCTGAGGTCTTAGGATGCTGAGTTTCTCATTTACTCAAAGCAATCTTAATGATAAGAGCCAGGGTGATCAACTAGTCACCCCCAGACAAACCTAATTTTATATTTGAGAGTAGCTCATGAAGGCAGATTCTTTCCCAGTCTATTCTCCGGTGCTGAATGTTGTAAGTCTGGCACTCTATCTAACTGTGTGCCTCAAGCAAAACAGTTGACAGAAACCATGAACCCATCATGCCCTGAGTCATATGATATAATTGCCAATAATCCTAATTCTGGTTCATAGTTTACTTGTCCATAATTACAGCAGCAGTCAAATGCTTTTAGCGTTAACATCTGCCTGCAGTCGTGGCTTCCACCTTATCTTAGGGAAATGGAACATGTGCACTTTTCAAAGCAAGGTTTGCTGCTTTTTTGCCTGGAACGCTTTTTAATTGGGTATCATTTGGAAATGTCTAAATCCCATTTTGGAGCTTCTGGTCACTGCATTACTTACTGAAGCCCGAACAGCTAGTTATGAGGCATGCCTAAACTGTGCAAACGTCAAAACAAAAATCGCTATCATCTCTGATTTCTTCCCAAAATGAAAAGAGGCATCATCTTGACCCCTTTTTAATAGAGACCGACAGAAACCAAAGACAACAAAGCTGTAAGGGAAAGTACTCGCGAGCTTGGGGGTGAAATTGCAATTCTAATTTGAGTTTTCCATCTAGTTGGAAGGGCTTAAAGTCACTGGGTTTTGCAGAAACCCACAGACTATGTAAATGTGCAATTTTGGTGTATCCACCCAATCCTCACCTTTGACCTCTCCTCCCCACCCACATCCAGTGAGTCAACAAACCCTACCCACTCCAGCTTTCTAATGACTTTGCAATCTTCTCCCCCGCCTCCCTCCCCCATTACTGCTGAAGAGGCAATTAAGGATCTCATTACCTCTTAAGCGGGTAAATGGTTGGCCTGACCCCAGGCCCTTCCCACCTCCCATCTCTCCTACACACAGAAGCAAGAGACGGTTTTCCTGAAGCACAAATTGGAGCCTGCTTTACCTCTTAGAAATACATGATGGCTCCCCGGAGCACAAGCTAATCAAAAACCCGAGCTTGGTACTTCCTCCCTGTCCAGAATCGCCTCTCAAACTTCCCCCACATCCCTTCTAGCCTTCTAGAGCCCATCCACAAGGCCTGTTATTTGTCCCCTCTGCCTCCCCAAGATGCTCCGTGCACTTGCCAATGCTTCTCCTGTGAGTTCTTTTCTCTTCTAGGAACTTCCAACTTTATACATTGACATCCTACACACACATCTTTTAGTATGAAACTCAACCATCACCTATGAAACCTTTCCTGAGCCTTTTAGAACAGTTCAGTTCTCCTTCCAACATGCTTTCACAGAACATTGATTTGTTCATTCATTCCTTTTTCTTTCTTTCTTTCTTTCTTTCTTTCTTTCTTTCTTTCTTTCAGCAACTCGAAGAAGCAGCTAAGCTCTGAGCATGTAGCCGTAAATAACACAGCCACGGTTCCTGCCCTGGGGTGTCTACCTTCTTGCGGACTATTTCTAACCCATGCATGCTCTGTCCATTTTCTTTTGAGCTGTATTTTAATTCGTGTTCTGTTTCTTTCATTGGACCACGACCTCCTTGAGGAATAGGATTATGATTCACCTAGTGGCCAGTGCGGTGAACAGTCCCTGAGTAATATCTATTGAAGTTTACTTAAGCTGAAGTGGCTCATCGCCTGAGAATATATGTATTTGTGCAAATATGTATTTGTACTCAAACCAAGTTGTTTCTAACACCTTGCACTGAGGTAACCCCTATTTATCCTTAAAACAGGCACTGCCATAAACACCTCACAGGCATTATTGGGGATAAGTAGAGGAAGCATTTATCACAACAACCAGCATCCATAAGTGTTTCGTAAAAACGAACTCCTCAGCTTAACTTGAGTAGTCCCTTATTTTTCAGATTTACAATAAGCTAGTCTTTTTTGCACTCGATGGACTTTTCCCCTAAGAACCTCCAACCTTTTCTTCCTAGCCATCTCATCAAATGGTTACCATTGGGTCGGTAATATTAAAGGAGCATGAAAACAGGAATGGAGAAGGGCGAACTTGTAAATTCCTGATCCCCACACAAGACTTGGCAAACCGGGCTGGGTGATCGGGGACCTGGGTTCCAGGACCCGCTCTGACAAGAAGAGCTTCCGAAAAATCAGTTTATTTCCCTGTTGCCTAGTCATCTTATCTGTAGAGGATGGGGATACGAATGCCCCTTTTACCTCCCTTGAAGAATTTGTGGATAAAAATGAAATACCTGTGAAATTACCCGGGGGGAAAAAAAAAGGTAAAAGCTTATCAAATGTGAGGTGGCATTTGTAATCATAAGAACTTATGAAACACTCTTATGACAGGCCCATCTCTCAGGGATGTCCCCGAGCGTATGTGAGGCTGCTTGGCAAATTGATGCACATATGGTCAGGGATTTAGTGGGAAGAGATAATAAATCCTCCCTGATTCCTCTTGGGGCAGATAAGGAACAAGTAGAGCCAACCCTCAGTGACCTGTGATAACAAGGCCAGGGATAATAAGGATAAACGAATTTCACAGATTATCCAAAAATAAAACTTTCACCATTTACAGTCTCCAAACTTTTGCAGAAATTCCTTAAATGGAGCCAGATTACTTTCACCTGGACTCATAACCTGTGCGACCTTCACTGACAGCTCCCCCCCCTCGACCCATGTCCAATTACAGTTGCAAAGAAACAAGGAACCACCAGTGGAAATGCTGGAAAAGTGGCCATGAACGCTGCCGCTCTATCCGAGAGAGCAAGCCCAGTCCATTACATACCCAGACCTGTGGGACGCTGGCCCTGTCTATGTTTTCCTGCAGAAAATCACGGATACCCTCTTGACGGGATCAGAGTGCCAATGATAAAAATAGATTCCTGATATTCTTAACTTTAAGGGGCGTGCATCCATTCATCCACTGACGTGACGAATGTTTGTTGAGTGTCTGCTCCCTACCACACGATCCAAACAGAGCACTTGGAATCAGTCTGTCTGGTTCTAGAATACTATCAACAGCTACACGGTGGGATTCTCCTCCAGCTCTGTCCGTTTTGCATTTACTCCAGTGAAATAAGGAATTGACACCTTGAAGCCAGCACAGGGGAGGGTAACTAACCATTCCAGTTTGCCCAGGACCAGGGGGATTGTGGGGTACAAGGCTTTCAGTTTCAAAACTGGGAAAGTCCTGGGCCAACAGGAATGGGCTTGGTCACGCTAACAAGAAGCCTGGAACCACAACTCAGAGTTGTGGTTCAAGTCAGAGTTTCAACTCCTCCACTAAAGGGCTGGATTTGACCTTTGACAACCTTCCGTGTGAGCTTTGATAACTTTTTTAAAGCTTCAGGCCTCAGTTTACATATGTGTAGTATAAAGGTGTAAAACTAGATTATCTTCCAGTTTGACTATTCTAAGAGCGAACCTAACATCGGTTTTGGATCAAAAAGGTCCAAAGGTACAAGGAAGGTACGGGGAATTTGTTGCAAATGTCCGTCCACAAATCAAAATTGAAATCCTGATAGATTCCCAACAATTACAATGATCTAATCTAACCTTAAGCCCCTCCTTTCAATTAAGAACCAGGGCACTGCCTCTGTGCCTGGGTAAATGTAGCCCAGTACAGAAAATGTTCTATTCAGAAACTGTCATAGAAAATTCTAGAGTCTGTTTTTGAACGATACAGTTGAAAATCATATTTAGCCGGGTTACTTTAGCAGTTAGGCAGTGATGACCTCCATGAATTTCAGGTGAAATAAGACCTTTGTTGCCATTGGGCACCTTTGTATCATGGGTAAGATCGTAGAAGGAATTAAGGATCACATACAGCATGAACAGTCACATCTTTAGATGAATCATAAACTTAAAAATAATAATAAATAGGGGTGCCTGGGTGGCTCAGTTGGTTAACCGTCCAACTTTTGATCTCAGCTCAGGTTCGTGAGTTCAAGCCCCATATCTGGCTCTGCGTTAACAGTGCACAACCTGCTTGGGATTCTCTCTCCTTCTCTCTCTGCCCTTCCCCTGCTCGCTCTCTCTCTCTCTCTCTCTCTCTCTCTCTCTCTCTCAAAATAAATAAATAAATAAATTTTAAAATAATAATAATAATAATAATAATAATAATAAGGAGTTCCAATTCTAAGACTAGTTTGGAGAAGCAGCTTACTCTTCTGAGACTTTAGTAGCCTCATCTGTAAAATGGGCAGAAAACATACTTCCCAGAGTCATGTGAGGATAAACTTGTTCCCTTTTTATTAAAATTGTGGAGATACATACACACAATTCTTACATTTATTCATTCTTATATTTTATATATGTGTATTTACATATGGATGGATTTTATTTTATAAATCCTTACATTTTATATATATATAGTACATATACCTATATATGCTATACATAAAAATATCTATATTATATGTAACATATATAAAATATCTCTGAAAATATAATGCCTACATGTATGCATTTATAGACCACCTACTACATGCCTGTTGCATTCTTAGACATAAAAAGCATTTCAGAATGTCAAAAATGCAATTCAAATCTAGAGGAAGATATTGGTGAAGAAGAAAGTTCCAGAACCACCAGATTTACCTCTTTCAAATCCTATCAGGTCAGTTTTTTTGCTAACCTAACCCAGCCCCCCAGGTTAAAGTAGCAAGTCAGTTGTCATTGAGATCCCTCCATGCCTCTGAGCAGCACTTACCCTGAAATTCTTGTGGACGAAAAATGTAAGAACATCTCACAATCCATAGCACCCCATACTTAGAAAGGCCTCAAGAGCCCCCTTATCTGATGATACCTTCTCTAACACAGACAAATGCTCACTTGGTCCCTGCTTGAGCACAGTCGGAAGCTGAGAATTCAGATGCTCAGAAGACAGTCCTTTGTGCCTTTGCTTAATGCATCTTCACAGATTCAGCTCAGTTTTGTTCCAGTGCATTATTTGGGATTCCTGAAGTTAACATGGGCTAGGCCTGTGCGTACCACACCCTCGGCACATGGCAGGGTCCTTCCTCCCTTCCTTCGTTCTCCTTCCGATGTGATTGCTAGCTCAAGTTAGGTCGTGGTCAGCATTCTTTACAAAACAGTTTTTTCTGATGTTCCAGAAGACCTGCTATGGGCTGACAGCCAGGCCGTTCCTTGGGGATTTCCCGTAAAAATTCAGAAAGAAGACGAGAATGGGGCTGCAGTTTGGCTTCGGGATCTGAATTCCATTTGCAGCCAACAGGAGTGCTCTTGCCTTTAGATTGGCAAACAGTCCAAGAACTGTTAAGACTCTAAGTCAACGGCCGAAGTCTATATACACCAGGGGTATCGCAAGGCTGTCCTGAGTTTGATTTAACTTTCTCGCCAATACGCGGGAACAGGTTGTTAGAAAACAATTATCTCAGGACATCCCTCAAAACCGTGCTGTTTTTCAACCCCATTAGTGTTGCGATAGCAGCATACAATTGCAGGATGATTTATCTCTCAATACTGATCTGTTGCTACATTACTGGACATTTCCTCCACAGCTGATCCCATCAATCATATAATCATCTGAACGGTGCCGCAGCCCCTGCTTATCTGACGGAGGCACACTGGCTATTTATCTTACAAGCCGTCTCTCGCTCTTGTCAGTTTTAATTCTGTTCCATTTTCATTCTCTTCCCCTGTCCCCTGAGGGCTCTGTCTGGGATATTATTATTCAGTATTTACAGGGATGTCACTTGAAAAATGTCACCACTGCAAATGACAAAAATTCAGCAGTTTGCACAGAATCATCTGTGCTCAGCCACCATCTTGAATTTTTATACCGTGATGTAAATTCCACAACTATCCATGAATCTTTAAAACTATTGGCCTGGTTCAGAGGAAGCCTCAGGACAGGATTTTGCTAAAATCCTTCAAGTATGATTGTAAAGTTTCCATCTGGGGGGGGAGGATTTATTCAATTCTCTATTTTTTGAAAAAAATATATATATAATTTAGAAATGCTCCCACCATTACTGACGTTGTCACCCAAGCCAAGTTGCAAGATATATCCTTAAGCCTCTCAAATTTATAATTATGAGCTATCCACATCTTACTGTCAGATGGATTTCTCTCTTAATGATGAAAGTTAAATGCTTATTTTAGCTTACACATATGTAGCACTTCTAATGTTCCAAGATCTGCTTAGAAGCATATGTACACACATATGTTAATCCTCAAATCAAACCTATGTTCCCCATTACTGTCAAAGAGGATATTTGGACAAACTATGTACATAGTAGGAAAGATCAGATTTATTCAACACATACTACGTGCTCAGCTTTTTCACAGACATTGCCTTTCAGATGCTGACCACAATTCTGGGAGGTAAATATAATGCTGGCCATGTTCACAGATGAGAACCCTAAAGTGGCAAAAGCTTAGCACACCAACTAAAAGGTTAGTGAGGTCGCTAAGCCAGCATTTTAACTTGCTTCTGTCTGATTCCAAATGCTCCACTTCTCAGTGTCCCACAACGTCAATCTCTAGCTTTGCTTTTAGAACGAGATCTGTTGATATTTTAGGTTACTGCCAAAACTTCTACTTTGAAGTGTGTACCCAGTCTTTGACCTGGTGTTATCTCTTATCAGTAAAGGTCAGCCATCTTTTTATGTTAGCGTTGGTGGTGATTCACTTTGTCCAGATTCATCATGATGAGGGTGTCTAAGATGGAAAGTGTATTTTCCTTTTCCCCAGATGGGAGAATAACGATCTAAAATTCTGGTGTGGTCACTGGGCCCGTGTTGGTGCCAGGCCACATAAACTAATCTAGATTAAGAAAAAAAAAAAAAAAAAAGGCATCATCCTCATGATCCAGCAAGGTTCACTGGTATTCTACACCTGGGTTTGAGGCCCAAGGGCCAGCTAGGAGAAGAATTCACTCAAGTTGCTTTGTTCAAGCCAAGTATCTCTCCTAAAGGATGTCTATGGGCTAGCGCCTCGTCTGCAGGATATAACAAGCATTTCTTTGTCCCCTGGCCAATAGTAGCGTACCGCAGACAACCTAGAGGAAGTTCAAATGGGCCAGCGGTGCCATGAATTTCGAACAGGTCATGAGACCAATAGACAGGCCATTTAGCACCAGGGTGGCCCAAGAAAGAGGATCAGGAGGGGAGGGAAGACTGCAGGCCAGTCTAATTGAAAGGTTAACATCAGTAGGAAACAACTGTGGGAACATTTACAGGGAACCCAGCTAGAGTCTGCAGAGTCAAGAGTCCCATCTCCCGCATGATTCAAGGGAGATGTGTGGAGCCCCAACCCCCGGGAACCCAATCTTCTGGACAAAGTGTCAAGACAGAGTATTACTAATAATAAGGGTTTGCTCTGTGGCAGGCACTTTTGTTTCATGTGTTAGTAACTGTCTTCACCTCAGCAATCACGGGAAGCAAGTGCTATTCCCATCACCAACATAAATATAAACCCACCCAACGCGTTATAGCCCATATCTGAGTGAACCGGACTTTCCAAACCTGACCACACTGGCTCCAGAAGCCCCACCCAACACCACCTCTTGGGGTTGAGGTGAGGACCAAACAGCAAGCACTTACGGACTGTAATCTGAAGTGAAAAGTACCAGTTCGCACATGTGTTTTAGGCCATGAGACTTTTGCGAGCACCCTATGACACAGTATGTCGGTCAGCACTCAGTCAGGAAAACGGAAGCTATTTTGTGTGTGTTCCAAGTGTCAGCAACTCCAAGGCAGGGTGTTAGAGGCTTAGGCAGTCTTTTGGAAAGAGTGGGCGGTGGAGTTCAGGAAAGCCACCAAGGTCTGGCGCAAGTAGGCTCAACACCTACCTTAGGCTACACCCAAGGGGCCTCTGGGAAGTTCTCATTATCTCCGACAGGCCAGCACCCTGATTCTCGACAGGTTCACCTGAAAGCCACTATGAAACTTACATGTTCCTGCCCACACATCTGCCTGGAACTGCCTCCTTTGGAACAGAATGGCCATTCCTCTTCTGCCAGGAAAATTTCACACCAGTGCCTCTCTTTGGCCGACTATGCCCAAAGCCATACATGAAAAGATATTTTAGGAATGGCAATTCCGACCTTCTTAGCAATGCACGGGAGACTTAGGAGGTAGCACAGATCATCCGGTGGAGTTAGGCAGGATTATTCTCTCCATTTTACAGCTGAGAAAATTGAGGCACAAAGAGGTTAATTGATTTGCTCTAAATCACCTAATTTATAAGGGCTAAAAACCAGGGTTCGAATTCAGAGTGGGACTCTAGAATCAATGTTCTTGGCATTGCATGAAATCGGGTTCATGAAAAACAGCCTAGCAAAGCTTGGCACAGATTACACTCATTAATTGTTAGCTGTTATTATTCTTGTTTTGTTGTTGTTGCTATCCTTAGATTATTATTATTATATTATTCGTATTACTATACCTGTTTTTCTCATAAATATCATAATTGAGACTGCGGAGCTATTACCTAAAGAATGTCGAATGCTCCCAACAGTCTGTTCCACTTTAGCTACCTTCCTAGGCACCTGGGTAGATTTCCTTCCCCAGTGAAGAAGCCTTTATGATTTAGTCTCAGGTTTCTAAATTTCCAACTTTAAAAAAAAAGAAAGAAAGAAAACAAGGGCCCCTGGGTGACTCAGTTGGCTGAGCATCCGTCTCTTGATTTTGGCTCAGGTCGTGATCTCACCATCTGTGGGTTCGCGCTCCACGTCCGGCTCTGCACAGGCAGCACGGAGCCTGCTTGGGATTCTTACTCTCTCCCTCTCTCTCTGCCCCTCCCCTGCTCGAGCTCTTTCTCTCCCTCTCAAAATAAATAAATATGTTCAAAACTTAAAAAAAGAAAACAATGTCCTGAGTAGCCACAGATGTGTGTGTATACAGCATGCACGTGTGTGCGAGCTCACACACACACACACACACACACACACACACACACACTTTGTGAACAATAGCAACATAACTATTTCAATTGACGCTATTGATGATGATGAGTTCCAAGAGCCTCACCCAGGCAATCCCAGCTGGCCAATTATTGCAGGCAACCTGCTCCCACACATTTGCCACAAAGAAAACGTGTCAAATGCACTTGGAAACAACCCTAGGCTGCAGCACGCTGAGAAAGGGAGGCTGAGTGTTGGACTTGCTGGCTTTGGGCTGCCTGGCGTAGCCTGGAACGCATGTGTGGTCTCTGATCCCATTTCCAGATACTGCAGGGAAGGCTCTGTAATTGCAAAGTGCTGCCCAAGCAGAAAGCCTGCCTTGTTTAATAAACAGTGCCCTCTGAAGAAGTTTAAAATTTACCAGAGGAGAAACACAGCCTCCTGTTACCATCAGTATTCTTGAACTAGCTGAAATTGATCCGAGGTTTCAGCGGACATTCTTTCACTTACAGCTCATTTGACTATGCAATTAGGCAGTTAAATAGATGCAAAATATTTAAAATTAAACGCACTTCTCATCAATTCAGTGCTGAGAGTTTTTTAAAGTAGATGATCAATTTCCTCTGTCTTTATCCCTCTTTCTTCATTTCTACCCATCTCCAATCATGCTAGGGAAAAAAAAAAAAGAGGAAGAAAGAAACAGGGTGTTAATCTTAACTCAGCAATTTCATGATTTCTATCAGATGGTAGGAGCAAAAATAGTAAGTTGGAAGATTTCGAATGAAAAGGCTATATAGCAGAGCAAGGGCAAGATCACGTGGCTAATAATGCATTTTGTAAATGTAGGGGAGAAAATTATGCATGAATACCAAATTTCCATGATAGGAAGGCGAACAGCCTGTTTAACGACTGCAAATTCAATGCTGGAAATCACATCACTCTGAACAGGTACACAGTATTATATTCCGATTGCGAAAGGAATGCCCTGTGAATGCGCGCGGCAAAAAGGTAGCAGAGGAATATTGCATCTTTAATAGGATTTTTGATTCAAATGTGCTGAGCCAAACCATTTAAAATTGCATTTGAATAGTAAACAGATAACATCATCATTTTAAAAAAACTGCATACTTGTGCCAGATCAACAGAGAGCCTGCAAAATAAAGACAGGGAGAAGGAGGTATCAGCTCTGAAGAGAAAATAAAATTAGATATGAATTCTCAGCCATGAGGCCTTCTTCAGGCCCCAAAAAGGTAAAGCAAGGTTAACTCAATCCTTTGTCAGCACAGCTCCAAGAAGATTTCAGAGCCGGCAGGTCCCTCCTCAGCCAGATTTAATTTGGGGTGGAAATTTAGCTTGCTGCTTCTTCCCAACTGCTTTAGTGTTATTTATCACTTTGCATCATCGGTGTTTAGTACGTGGTATTAGGGAAAAGCAAAGGAAGACACGCAATCAGAAAGTGACCTCACGGAATTAAAATGCCAAAAATTCAAACACAAGAAGACATCTGAGAAAGCTCAAGGAACTTCATCAGCCCCCCACCACCCCGACCAGGAAAGCCTCAGTTTCCTCCAATCCCCCCAAGGGAATTCTTCTGTTTGGCCAAGTTTCTGCGTAACTGAAAGCTCGCCCTTCATGTGGGCCAACTTTCCTTGGCATACGTTTTCCAAAAACCATTTTTTCCAAAAGTTTTTTCCTCGAAACAGTATCCCCCTGTATACATACACAGACCAGTGCTTTGGGTTTTTGTCTGCATTAGTAAGCATTTCTTCAGGAGAAACTCATATGGAAGAGGAGGAATTTCATGAGTGAAAGAAAGCAGGGATGGCCATAAGCTGAAAAATTCCTCAAATATTTTAACAGAACTTCCGATCCAATTATTAGGCAATGTCATTTTTCTCTTGTCTGTGTAGAGTATCTCACCAGCTTGCCATCTGGGCTCGTGCACAGGCTCTTCTTGAGGAAAGCAACATCAGGGAGGGGTTGGAAGTTTACCCCTGGGAAGACTGCCTTGGAAGTTTCTGGCATATTCCAGGCAGAAAAGGCACAGTCTCAAGCTCTGGGAAAACTACAGCTTGCCTACAAAGTAGACAAAGGCACGATCAGAATCGACACAGCAGAGACACTGGGTCATGTTTTGCCTACCTGATGACCGGGAAGATTTTTGTTGTTGTTTTTCTGGAATAATAACTTGTAAATTTTTATTTACACGTTACTAAATACTAATGATTAAAATGTCAAAAACACAAAAAGGTATCGAAAAGCTTTCTCACTGTTATCTTTCAACTGCTCTGTTCTCATCCCTTTGAGCAAATGACCATCTGTTATCTTATTAGTAGTCGTCGTCATCTTTCCAGAGTGTTTAATATGCGTCCAAGTCTCACGCGTTGGCTCCTCAGTATTTTCTAAGTTTTGACTTTATTGACTGCTCGGGTCCTGATTTGCTTTAAGGGTCAGACTTCTCAGGATTTATACTGATCATGTTACAAAAAGGGAAAGATTCGTTTTTCATTCTAGCTCAGGAATCACCAACAGGAAGATGGTAAAAATATTTTCAGGTACAAAGTCATTTTCCTAAGGTAAGTTTGGTCATTGTTTCGGAATAAGAAATCTTTCTTGGGGCGCCTGAATGGGTCAGTCGTATAAGCAGCCAACTTTGGCTCAAGTCATGATCTCACAGCTCGAGTTCGGGCCCCGCATCAGGCTCTGTGTGGACAGCTCAAAGCCTGGAGCCTGCTTCAAATTCTTTGTCTCCCTCTCTCTCTCTCTGCCCCTCCCCTACTTGAGCTCTGTCTCTCTCTCTCTGTCTCTCAAAAATAAGTAAACATTAAAAAAAAATGTTTTTTTAAAAGAAGAAAAAGAAATCTTTGTTTTGCCTCAGGAAAATCCAGGACACAGAAATAATCTTTCACTGATGATAATAAAAGGACATTAAAACCAGTCTTACCCACCCATACATTAGTAAGTTCTCTTAGAATTAATGGTGGATGTTATTATCTCAGAAAACTCACATATAATGATATTTGCTCCTATTTTATGGTATCTATGGTGAACATCTGTGGGATTTGCTTGCCCAGCAATCACGCACCCTATTTTTGATAACTGTATTCTATTATTGTTTGAAGAACAGCCCCTATTCGGAGTCCATGCATTTCGGATTGTGCTGACACAAGTCCCAAACTACAAGAATGTATATACGACCCTCCAGGTTGGTCAAAGTCAGATTTCTCCTGGCTACAGTGATTTTTCTCTGAGATCATCACATGACCCAATCTGGCCAATGAGAACTTGCCGGGGCCCTTTCCTTGGATCTTTGGGGTGGGATGGGAGAGCTGAGCCATGGAGTTGCTGAGCCAGCAGGTTAATCAACCCAGAGCTTCAGGAGACCATTTTTCCCTGCCATTAGAGGACATGGCCCGAGAATGGAGCCATCACAAAGGAAAGCAGAACTGGAAAATAGAGAAAGACAGAACCTAATGTTCAAAACCCAGATCCAAATCTCTCCTTTTCAAAAATGTGAATTACCCCCCTTTGTGCTTGAGCCGTGAATTGATTTTCTGCCACCAGCAATTGAACGATTCCTTATATAGTATTTAATGGCTATAACGGTTGACCTCGACTTATTCTATTTAAAGCTCAGAATTGGTTTACTCATACCACCTACGCTTCTCTTTTTTTAATGTTCATTTATTTATTTGGAGAGAGAGAGAGGAGAGCACAAGCAAGGGAGGGGCAGAGAGAGAGAGAGAGAGAATCCTAAATAGGCTCTGTGCTGTCAGCACAGAGCCCAACCTGGGGCTTGATCCCACGACCCATGAGATCGTGACCTGAGCCAAAATCAGGAGTCAGACATTTAACTGGCTGAACCACCCAGGCACCCCACCACCTATAATCTTGGGATGCGTACACATGGAGACAATAAAAACCTTCCCCAAATAGTATTGCTTACCCCTTTTTACAGACATGAAGCATCAAAATATGCTGGTACCAGGTCGTTTAGAAACTTGATGAATTTCCAGCTGGATTAATCTTTCAGATCCTAAATTAATCTAAATTCTTACTGTTGACATTGTACTGTTAGGTATCTTTTTGTTCTAACAAACATACAAGCTTCATCTGCAAAGAAAAACTTATCGCAGGCACATTGCATCAAGTTACTAACTGCATCCATGATCGGCAAATTGGTAGATCCCTCCTACTTTGCCGATTTGTCTCTTTTCAGCATTTAAAGGTTGGTTGTTGTAAATCACTCACTAATAACTTGTATCCAATATCCAACAGTTAGTCCGGGGAACCAGAAAAAGGATCTCATGATTAAGTTCATCACTGTGCTTAGCTCACAATTCCTGGTGTTTCAGTGGTGTCCATAACCTAGCACAATGCCCGGCGTAAGAGTAAGTTTCAATAACCATTTGTTGAGCTCAAACAGCTACCAGTTCAACGAAGAAATGCATTTGATCAAGAGTGGAACATATTCTCAATTATCTACTTTCGGAAATAAAAAGCACTCATCTTGCATTCACCTAAGGAAATCATTGAAGAAAACGGCCACTCTGTAGCTCAGTATAGAAGCCAATTGCCATGTAGCACAGGGCACTCTCCAGCACATGGCCCGATTTCAAATCCCTTAAAGGTCGCAGAGATTATTTATTTTTATCCCAAATATGTCAGGGACTGCACTCTTAAATGCCCACGTGAGCCAGGTACAAAAAGGAGTAAAGTAGGGGAGGTGAAGCATTTACGGTATTCCAATATTGTCATATATATTTTATTCTGAGTCCCACAAAACACCCTTAGTGTCACTGTTGGAGAACCACAGGGTTTAAAGCGGCATGCATTCTCCTTGGGGGTGATGCCATTCCCAAAGGGGCAAACACTGGTTCTTGGGGGTGCAAAATCCTTACATATTTACAATGGTTTGTGCTCCTCCAAAGGACCACAACACATAAACAGATATATAGTATGCCCACGCTATTGAAATTTTACGGAGATGGAAAGACCATTAGGAAGGGGGGAAAAGGTGTGCCTAAATTTCTCTTAGGAGAGCAAAAATGATAAAAATGTTGAGAAACATCAGGAGACTAAAGAACTTAGATATCTCAGAGGATAGTCATTTCTTAGCTCCACCAGATTTGTGGCTCTGTGGAAATAAGGTGTGGCCAGGGGCACCTGGGTGGCTTATTCGATTAAGTGTTGGACTTCGGCTCAGGGCTTGATCTCACCGTTTGTGAGTTCGAGCCCCGTGTGGGGCTGAGCCTGGAGCCTGCTTTGGATTCTGTGTCTCCCTTTCTCTCTGCCCCTCCCCCACTCACGCTCGCTCTCTGTCTTTCAAAAATGAATAAATGTTAAAAGAAAAAAAAATTTAAAGAAAATAAGGTGTGGCCATATTGTTCAAAGGAAATCATCTAGGTATTTAAACACAATTTCCCGATTTTGAAATGTTGGTTTGTTTCAAAAGAAAATCAGCAAGAGTTCTTTGTAAGCTAAATAAATGATAGCTCCAAGGCCACGTGTCCTGCCAGCTGTCAATGGACAGTTAATACCCTCAGGGGTAACTTCAAAGAAAGCGTTAGATCCTTAGAGCATTTAGCGGTTACCAATCAGTAAAACATCATCATTCGCGTTGCACCCTTTTAAGGAAAAGCATTCAGCGGTTAATCCAAAAGCGAATCCGTTTGCCCACTGGCAAATTGGAGAAACATTTTTCTGGCTCCTCAGTATTAACCAAGGTGTTAATAATCTTTGAAAAGAGGTCTTAGTCACTCCAAAGCTATTTAAAAATGAACAGAACAGTTATCCCATGGGAAGTGTGCTTAGGATACATTCATGCTTTGAAAGTTCTGCTTTTGAGATTTGTTTATTCTGCTTATCTCAAACCGGAGCGAATATTGTCCCTGCCTCTAAATGGTCAGATTTCTGCATGCCGTATCTTAATTCTGCCTTAGAAAGATAACTCCAAAAAGTTAGAGACAGTGTTTACAAAAGAATGCTAAATATTTGATGATAATCATCCCGTTCTTTGAATTAATATGAGTACCAATCTAAACAGCGCATGTTGAACAAAAATTTTCTTTTAATTGCATTTCCCCTGTTCCCTTCCCTTCACATAAATTGTAAGAATAAAATTAAAGTCGGTTCTAAAAAGTATGTCTTGCCTCCTCTAAATGACATGAAGACATTAGTTTCGCCTTAATCACTTTTCATTTGAGCAGCTTAGGAAGGCTCAGCATGAATTTTTTATGTGTCAGATATCGTTCTCTACCTACTCAATCCCTTCCTGCTGTTTTCTGCATTTCGCCCCCACCATCATCCTTAGACTTTGGATAATCTACTTCCTCCACGGTATTTGGTGCTTTTATAATGTACTTTTACCCCCAGTTAGCTGGGACAACGCCTGGTTTGTAAGAATACCGGTAAATTCAGCAATTCAACAGGCAAAATGGAAAGAAAGTGTCAAAGTCATGGGGGATTTGGGGGACACCCATTAGGCATTTCCCCCTAGGCTCCGCGAAGCCCTGAACAGCCTGCCCGGGAAACATTCTCATTTCCAAGATGGGTGAGGACTTTGTTATTTCCTATCTGTGCTCACCTAGAGGAGTTAAGTTCGGGAATTAAAATTTAATGAGGAATCAAGTTTGAAATTCTACACCAGTGCACAATGCTTATAAATACACCACGCTGATACTACCCGGGTGTTATAAATAATACATGTAATGTTGATTAAAATTTTGATGTAAATTTCTAAAAACTTTATTAAAGTTGTAAAATAACTGACATGGGCTGTTTACGGTTAGGTGACAACTTAATTAATCAGCTGCTGTCTCCACTGCAATAAAGACTAGAAGTGCATATTCCCCACTTTATTTTTATCCCTGAAGAATGAGCCAGAAAACACAAAATTATCTCCCTCTCAAAACACCAAATTATCTTTTTTCAAAACAGTCTGAGTATTAATTGTGAAGCATGACAGCACATAGTCTTTGCCTAGACTAATAATTAATCTGGAAAATACAAATCTCTGACATTCGCCTGGTGAAGAACTACAGTGATAATCAGGAAACACTTATTCCCACTCAGTCCAGAACTGATACTTTTTGTTTGGTACAGAGACTCTTTTCAATTTTCGGGCCACTCAGCAATTTAATTCTGTGTTAGAGTTAAAAGTTAAACACACAAACATCATCACATGAAAAAGAAGGAACGAACAAACAAAAGAAATAAAGAAACAAAGAATATATATTATATATACACACATATTATATATACATATTACATAATATTACATAATATATACATATTATAATTATAATATATTATATTATATTATATTATATTATATTATATTATATTATTGGAGAATATATAATTATATATTATTATATATTATATATTATATATCATACTATATTATCTATAATTATATTATATTATATGTATTATATTATATATATTATATTATATATTATATTATATTATATTGTATTATATTATATTAATGTAATATATTATATATATATATAACCTCATATTGCTTGTTTCAGGATTCTTGCTTCTTGAGACTTTGCCCTTTTTGAATAAGAAGTCACAAAATAATATTGAAAATAAATAAGATGGCAAAATTAATACTTTAGACAGTCTTGTATTACTTTATTACTGCACTTTTCCAAGAGTTTAATTATCCATGAAATACTCTAAGGATTACAAGATACAAGTTCTTCAGGGAAAGTGTTTGTAATTATTATTGCAGGCTCCATTCATCCATTCATTCACTCAACAAACTTAGGACCTGCAAGGCCCTATGGTAGCCATCAGGGGGGTTGCAGGGCCAATGAGAAGGAATTTCACTGAAAAGAGTTTATAGTGTAACAGACAAGATGCATCATGGGCATAAATAACTTCATAGCACGGAGACTGGGTCAAACACAGCAGGGTGTAAATCCCCACTCTCTTTGACCTCTCTGATTGTTAGTGTCCTCATCTGTAAAGTATGGAGAACAGTATTATTTATACCGTAAATGTGTTATGAGGATTCAACAAAATAATTCATGGTAAGTACAGCACAGTATCAAATACACAGTAAGTTTTCCATAAAAAGTGAATTCCTCCTCTTCCTATAATTGTGGCGCTGCTGTTATTGTGGTTGTTGTCCGAAGCAGTAATTGCCAGGCTTGCGGGGCCCTGAGTTCTTAGCATACGACAGAGGAAAATGGTTTCTCATTACCCAGATCTGTATCCTTTCAAATTACCCCAGCCCGTGATTATCCTGGCTTTCCCTCTGGGCTCAGCCATGTATAATAACTATGTCCTTAAACCATGCTTCAAATCCGACTCATGTTACTGTCTCCCAGCATTAAACACTAGCCCTGAATTAACTACTAAACAAAATAAGCACGTACTTAGGTCACAAAGAAAAGGGAAGGGAAGCAGCTCAGAGTTTTTCTCCCACTTAGCGTGTCCTTGATCCTTTCCGGGTCACTCTCAAATGTAATGGAATTTTTATCATTGTCTTTATCCTGCTTAACTTTAATCTGCATTTCTTTCAAAAATGTGTTCTTAGACATGGTAAGTGATTCGGGTTTAAAATTTTGGTTTTGAGACATCCTCAGACATCGTATTTGTTTCCCTTTTATGGACTGAGAATTTCTGCTTTCATTTCAGTGTAAACACAGCTGGCTGGCTGTGGCTAGCATTTAACTCATCAGCTGACTTGGAAAACAGACCCTTAAGTTCTTTATTGTAAGCAATGGAAAAGCAGGAGAAGCCAGTGTTGAGCTATTCCTAGAGCATCCGCTGACCTTACTCAAACCCGGTTAACACGCACGAGGGTGCACGAGCTCTCTCGCCTCCAGTATCCCGGTAAATATTGTTCCCTAGATGTGTGAGCCTAGCTCATCATGCCTGGTGAGAGGACTGTATTCACTGTTTCGATGCAGTTCAAATTTCCAAGGACCTCTCAACATTATCCAGTCTAACCCCCTACTGGAGGTCCAAATCTTCTTTCTCCTTTCAGCTGCCCTGTAAGTCAGCTACTCTGTCCTGAGCAGTTAGCTCACACATATGTCGTGGATGCTCCTCCGTAAGTATTTTGGACAACTGACTTAGTAGTTTAGTGAAAAAAAATCAATCCAAATAGCTGAAACATATTTAATGCTTTTTATCAGGCTCCTAATTAGATTGAGCTCTAATGGTCTAATTAACCACAGAAATGTTCTCCTTGCAGGGTTTCTTCATCACAAAAGCTTCTAGACCTGAGAGTCCCCGTTGGATGATCGGCAAATCTCAGGGGATTAATAAAGACAGTGTACAGCATATTCACTCTTCTTGGATAACATGAAAGGCAGCTGAGCATTCACAGTCACTCATGTTTCTACCTTCTCCTCTCGTCATTTCGATGTCCTTAAATATTAATTTGCCTTCATTCTCCCTCCTCCAGCAACTACCCCATCTTTCTGCACTTCTTTCCCGCAAAACATCTCAATGTCATTGTCTGTTCTTGCCCTGTCTACCGGTCCCCCACATAGCTACGTCCAATAGGAAGTTCTCAGTCCTCCTCCAAGGAGCCCTGATGCCAACAGGTGGCACAGTTGGTGACTTTCTCCTCCTTGAAAGGCTCTTTCTTCAGCCACTTCTCAGTCTTCTTGGCTGGCTCCTCTTTATCTCCCTAACCTCTGAACACAGGTGTACCCACAGTCCAGTCCTTGAACCTCTTATCTTCTCAATCAGTCACTGCTTTAGAAATCTCATCCTGTCCCATAGCTTCAAATATCAACTACTTATGGGAGGCTCCCAAATTTATATCTCCAATCCAAACCAGCCAGCAATTTTAGAGTCATACATTTCTTATGTAGATGACATCTCCACTCACATGCCTTCTAGGCATCTCTAATCCAACATGTCCCAAACCAAAATTTATTCTTTCTCCCTCATATGATAATAACTCTTTCCATTGTTATGGTTACTGAGACTGAACTCTGTAGAATCACACCTGATTTCTGTCTTCCCCTCATACCCCATCTCCACTCTACCTGCAAATTGTGCTAATTCTACCTTCAAAATGCATCCAGAATCTGACCACTGCTCACTAGCGCCACCCTGGCCCATGAACCATCACTTCTTGCATAGATTGTTTCAAATGTGTCCCAAGCAGTCTCCCAGCTTCTCTCTTTGCTTGCTCTACAGTCTAATCTGAACACACTAGCAGAGCAATCCTGTTGATGATGATATGGCTCCCCTGCTCAAACCCTCCAATGGCCCCTATCTCATCAGAACAAAGTTTGACATTTTTATAACAGCTTGTAAGGCCCTGCAGGATCTTGCTCCCTGCCACCTTGCCATCTCTCTAGCCTTATCTCCCACTATCACCTCCTTGCTCACTCTGCTCCAGCCAGACTGACTTCCTGGTTCCTTGTGAAACACACCAGAACCTAGAATGAAATTTACCACAGGGTAGATATTTGATAACTATTTGTGGAAGGAAGGAAGGAAGGAAGGAAGGAAGGAAGGAAGGAAGGAGGAAAGATGGAAGGAAAGATGGAAGGAAGGAAGGAAGGAAGGAAGGAAGGAAGGAAGGAAGAAGGAAAGATGGAAGGAAAGATGGAAGGAAGGAAAGAAGGAAGGACAAAAGGAAGGAAGGAAGGGAGGGAGAAAGGAAAGAAGGAAGGAAGGAAGGGAGGAAGGAAGGACAGATGGAAGGAATGAAGAAGGAAGGAAGGAAGGAAGGAAGGAAGGAAGGACAGATGGAAGGAAGGAAGGCAGGAAGGCAGGAAGGCAGGAAGGCAGGAAGGCAGGAAGGCAGGAAGGCAGGAAGGAAGGAAGGAAGGAAGGAAGGAAGGAAGGAAGGAGAAATAGAGGGAGGAGGGAGGAAGAAAGGAAGGAGGAAGGGAGGAAAATGGAAGAAAGAAAAGGAGGAGAATTTAGAAAATAGTTCAAACACAGCATTCAAAAACAAAGTGCTTTAAAATCATATGTTCTGCTGTTTTAACAGTCAATAGAAATGCTCTTTAGAATATGTCTCAGCAGAATTTGTGTTTTGATTCTAGCTTTAAGACTAAATTGTAGGTTTGTAACCATCCTTAGTAGTCACTGTTTTCAGAAAGTTCTCTAAGTGTCAATGGGAAAATGGGATGGACACATTACAGATCTCAGAATGATTTCAGAAACAATCAAAGCATTTTATACAAAAAAAGAAAAAAAATGCCGGAGGATGGCATAGAGGTGCACATGCCTTTATTTCATGGACAAATCTAAAATGCAATGCTGAAGAAATTGATGTTATTCCAGAAAAAAAAAAAAAAGTATACAACTTAAGGGAAAAAAGGCACATTGAAAGGACAAAAGTGACCAACCTATATCAGATAAAAAATTCAGAGCAAGTGTCTATAAGCTTGTAATAGACACAGTTGTAAGACACTGCACAGATCGATTTTAAAAGCATTCTCATTGTGCTGTAGAAAACACGTATCTGGATCCGTGAAACTTCACTTACTGAAATTTTAATATCCTTGATATTGTTTTAAGAAAAAGCATCGTGACTTCAAAGCCCACAAACCGTGGACACAGAGTAAATGTCAGATCTGAACAATGGGCTGAGAGATTCTGCAAAGATCCAGAGCAGGGTGAGCAGATCTCTACCGAGAGAGAGGCAAAAGGCTGACATCACCACGTGTGGGACAAAATTAAAAGTGACTCTTCAATATTTGATGTCATTGCTAAGGGTGCCACCTGATAAATGACAAAGCATTACAGTGGCTCCTTTTTTCTGTCTACTCCACCTAAGTGATTTTTTTTTTCTAGATAACTAAAGCTTACATGATTAACTGTCAGCCTTTTGTTTATGCCTAAAGTGTATTACCTCCTTGCCTACAGTCTTGAGCAGAGTTCATTGGACATAATTTAACTTATTTCTGATGGCCCACCTGCTGCCAGGGAGACAGTGTGATGTAACAATAAGAGGAACTTGACTTTTTTTTCAGTTTTATTTATGACGGACAAATAAAATTAGAAGATATTTAAAGTCTACACCCTGGTGATATGATATACATTGCGGAAGAGTTCCACCATCCAGTTAATTAACGTATCCATCACCCCGTATACCTATCTTTCTGTGAGTGTGAGAACATTTACAGTCTACTCTCTCGGCAAATTTTAATTATGTAATGCAACTCATGAATAGTAAAATAACATGCAAGTTATGTAATAACATGTAATGAAAGACACCGATAATGTCATCGACTATTGTCACCATGCTTTCCATTAGATCCTGAGAGCTTATTCCTTGATAGCTGAAAGTTTACCAAATTACCTTTTTACCAAATTCTCCCTGTATCCCCCTTCCGCCAGCTCCTGGCAGCCGCTTTGTTCCTACTTTGTGTCTCTATGAGTTTGACTTCTTTTCTTCTTTTTTATTTTTTTTGTATTTATTCATTTTTGGAAGACGGAGAGAGACAGAGCACAAGCAGGGGTGGGCGGAGAGAGAGGGGGGACACAGAATCCGAAGCAGGCTCCAGGCTCTGAGCTCTCAGCACAGAACCCGACGTGGAGCTCGAACTCATGAACCACGAGATCATGACCTGAGCCAAAGTGAGACCCTCAACCAATTGAGCCACCCAGGCACCCCTTGACTTCTTTTTTTTTAAGATATCACACATAAGTGATTTCATGCGATATTCATCTTTCTCTGGCCTATTTCTTTTAGCATAATGCCCTCGAGGTCCAGCGTGTTGTCTCACATGGCAAGAGTTCCTTTTTTATGGCTAAGTAGATTCCATTGTGTATGTCTGGGGGCGGGGGAGGGAGGCTGTGTTTATCTTATCCATTCATCCATTGACGGACACTTAAGTTTTTCCATGGCTTGGCTATTGTGAATAATACTGCCATGTACATGGGGGTACAGATGTCTCTTTGAGGTCTTGTTTTCACTTCCTTTGGACATGTACTCAGAAGTCGGATGGCTGGATCATATAATAGATCAATTTTTAATGTTTTCAGGAACCTCCACACTGTTTTTCATGGCGGCAACACAAATTTACATTCCCATTGACAGTGCACAGAAGTTTTCTCTTTTTCTCCACATACTTACCAACACTTGTTCTTTCTTGTCTTTTTGATGATAGCCATTCTAACAGGTATGAAGTAATATCTCATTGTGATTTTAATTTGCATTTCCCTGATGATTAACGATACTGAGTACTTTTTTAACTTACCCATTGGCCATTTGTCTGCCTTCTTTGAAGAAGTGTTTATTCAGTTCCTCTACCCATTTTTTAATTAGATTGTTGCAGGGGGTGGGGGGTTGCTACTGAGTTGTATGAGTTCTTTAAATATTCCGGATATTAACCTCCTGTCGGGTGCATGATTTGTAAATACTCTCTCCCATTCAGTAATGTTGGCTTTCACTTTGTTCTTGGTTTCCTCTACTGTGCGGAGGCTTTTCAGTCTGATGCAAACCCACTTGCTTATTTTTGCTCTTGTCACCTTTGCTTTTGATGTCAAGTTCGAAAAATGATTACCAAGACTGACGTCGAGGAGCTCATCATTCACGTTTTCTTCTAAAAGTCTTCTGGATTCAGGTCTTACGTTCAAGTCTTTAATCCATTTTGACTTGATTTTTCTGTATAGTGTAAGACAGTGGTCTAGTTTCATTCTTTTGCATGTGACTGGCCCACTTTTCTGGCACCATTTATCGAAGAGACTCCTCTCCCCCTTGTATATTCTTGGCTCCTTTGCTGTAAATTAATTGGTCATAGAACAATAGCCACTCATGACAAAAAATTCTCAACAAATGGGTAGAGAGCAAACATACTTCAACATAATAAAGGCCACATATTGGCAATGTATCACACAGCTAAGATCATACTGGATGGCTCTTTAAACTTAGGAAGAAGACAAGGAAACTTCTCTTGCCACTTTCATTCTTAATAGTACTGAAAGTCTTACCCAGAGCAATTAGGCAAGAAAGAGAAATAAAAGACATCCAAATCAGAAAGGAAGAAATAAAGCCGTCTTTATTTGCAGATGATATGATATTCTATATAGAAAACCCCAAAGATTCAACTAAAAAAAAATGTTGAAACTAATTAACAAATAGCAATAAAGTTACAGGGTACATAATCAATATACAGAAATTAGTTGTGTTTCTATACTGCTTAGATACTGACACATTTTCACGAAACCAAATCCCACGTGCTCTCAATTTCTTCCTCTTTCTGGATTGTCTGCCACGGAGTGAGGTCTTAGTATGCTTTACAGCCAAAATTATCATTTCAGTTCCCTATGGGCTGACTGTTTGTGTCCCTCCCCCCTAATATATAAGCTGCATCCCCAGAGTGATGGCATTTATATGAAGACGGAACCCTCGTGAACCAGATCGGTGCCCTTAAAAGGAGACACAAGAGAGACATTCTCTCCCCATCACGTGAGGACACAGCGAGAAGATGTCTGAGTACAAACCAAGAGGGTTCTCAACAGGCACCAAATCTGCCAGCACCTTGATCTTGGACTTCCTCACCCCCAGAACTGTGAAAAACAAATTTTGGTTGTTTAAGCCATCCAGCCTCTGGTACTCTGTGGTAGGAGCCCAAACAGATTAAGACACAGTTGTAACAGTTCTCACAGAAACTTTGTTAGAGGTTCTCTGACTGTTCCCTCCTTGGAGCGCCTTCCTCCAATGAGCTCTCTCCTTGCCTGTTGGCAACCTCCAGAAGTTGCCAATACCTGAAAGGATCCAATAGAGCAAGCTAATAGGTGTCTACCTGAGGTTCAAATCTTGGGTCTTCTGACTCAAAGTCTCTCACCGCTTCAACTGGGCCAAGCTTTACCCACCCCCACACTGCTCCCCCAAAATCCCCAAGAGATCAAGACGTGCTTGCAGAGAATATCCCAGGCCAGGGGAATGTACTTCTAACGGAAATTGGTGGAAATGGCCTAGGAGTCAGAGGGCAGGTGAGGGAGTTGGCTGAGGGTGAGAACGGGCCATTAAGGAAGCAAAGAGGGAGAAGAACTCGGCAAGATAGATTCAGAAAAAAAGGCAGCGGTGATCAGAATAGGGCAAGGCTGCCACAGCCCCAAATCTCCAAACACTCACTTGGGGAAGGTTGAGGTGCATCAGGCCACTTTTTTAAATAAGTCTCATATTTTGTCCATGACAAGATAAGCCACAGCTTTCTTTTGTAATGGAGATATAATGGACATATAACATTATATTAGTTTCACGACTCCTTCGCCAGTGTGAAACCTAGCACAATATTAACCCCTTTGGTCCTCCAGGGTGGTGGCCAGAAGCTCCAGATACGTTAGTCCATTTATCCCAGTGCGTCTGGACAGTGAAAATACTATCATGATGTAAAAGAAATTGGGAAGCCCGGGGCAAACTCTTCCCATGCCTTGTCACTCTCTTCCTGATTTCTATAATCTGAACCCTGCAATTGGCAAGAAAGCCTAACCTGGAATGTCAAGACCCGAAAACATGGTTCAAGCAGTTGCTTGAAAGGACCCAATAGGGCAGCAAGTGACAAAATGATTGCTTACACTAAAGATGATGTTGACGGTTATAGAAGGTTCCTGGTGATCTGTTGGTTCACAGGACACCCAGCCAGAGAAACAGCAAATGGGGCCCCTCGGAGGGGGTGAGGAAGGGTTCGTCTCTGATGCTTATGATCCTGTGTCCAAAGCAGCAAGATCCCACCATGTAGGGAAGCCAGACTTGTTGAGACATTTTCTACCCAGGGCTGGATTAGCTCAGAAATTGGATGGGACGGAGGACCGAAGGGAGGGGTAAGCCAGCAGACTCTCAGGAAGACACAAGTGAACACAATACTTCTTCCCCGTGACTTGGCATCTTGCAAATTGTGGCTCTGCTGAAAGACAGTGGTGTCCCCCTTGGAAAGGACACAATTAGTACAGTACCTGCAGGCAGGAGACCACACCCCTTCTCCTGTCACTGGAGTTGACGTTTCACTGCTAAACAGAGAGGGGAGCAGGAGCCTAGCGTTTACAGGTCTTCCAGACAAAGCCCAAACTCAGAGCTTACTTTACAGAGCCCTCGGAAACTAGAACTCTCTGTCTCTGCAGGCCTCCCTCCTCTCCACCACAGAGCTTTCCACTGCCTCTAATTGACATTAATCCGTGTTGGCCCCAGCGCATGTCACGAAGCCATACCTTCAGGCTGCCAACCACCCCGCCTCTGCGACTAATTTTGCAATTCTGCAGACCTCATCTGCGCAGCCTTTTGCAGGAACCTGCCCCTCATTTGGCCCTCATTACGGGCAAACATAAAACCAGGGAGATGCGTTGGCAAGCCTTGTTGGAACTCTGGCTCCGTGAGAAGCCACTCATTCCCACGGTGCTGACGCTCCGTCCCAGGTGCCAAGAGCAGCACCTCTGTGGAGCCCACGGACGATACATCTAGGGGAGACAAGATGGCCCGAAACTAAGGCAGCGTTCTGCAGCCCAGTGCTTACTGAGCCTCGGGTCATTGCCTGCCTACGATTCCTTCCCATGCCAGGCCTCGGGTTATTTTTTGGAAAGAGCCTCTGGCCCTCTGTCCTCCCTTTCTTACCAGTAGCTGAGAATGTCACCTCTAGAACTTTTTCCCCACCCCTGCTTTGACCAAATAATGCACCCTTGCCCAACGTCCTCCCTTGGCATTCAGTATCATATCAAATTCAAATAAATCACAGTTGGCTTTAAAACCCTCCAGCAACTCATGTCTCCCTACATCAACTCCCACACTCTTCAGTTGTTCTCGTCACATAAACCATCTCACAGCCTCTCTGCCTACCGTTTGTAAGTCACCTCCCTCCCTGCTCCCGCCCCCACCCAAATCAGCCTCCCATGGCTATCAGATGACTCATTTTAGAGGAAGCAGCAAAGGTTGAGCAAGGTATCTCGGTTCATATTCTTACCCTGCTAATGCCTAACGCCAGTGGACCTTGTGAAATAGCAGTAACAGTAATGAGAACGGCAAGCAGGTATCAGACACTTTTAGGTGTTAACCCACTTAACTCTTACAACAAGGCTCTGAGACAGGACTACCATCACCTCCATTTTAAGAATGCAGAAAATCACCCGATTTTGCTAAGCACACACTTTCTCATTTAAAAACTAGAAACAATAACGCCTGCTTCTCAAGAATGAAAATAAAGAAAATGGTGAAATGCACAGCATACAATTTATGTCAGTTTCTTTCCTTCCTAGCCCTCGTCGTCAAACCCGCCCGTATTCACTATTTCCCACGGTGTCTGTCTCTCTCAGGAACCTTCACTCGGCTGAACAAAAGAAAGAATAGAACTTTTCTCCAGCAATTAAATATTGTCCCTTCCTCCTCTCCTTCACAATGCATCAGAGCTGAACACCAGGAAATAGAGGTTATATCTGCTGTGCCCCAGAAACATAATGACCTTCAGCTCCGCACACTGCTCCATGATCCTGGCTTGGAAACAGAAACAGGACTTCACCTTTCGGAAGGGTGGGTCCCTGCCTACTAAATGTGAATTGAGGCAGTTCCCTCTGCAGGCACCCTCTGGAGAGAAAACATCTTTCCCACCTGTTTGCTGAAATGCCTCCACCAGGGGACAAAGCTTTTCGGTCCTAGAAGCGAGGCTTTAAATGCAAATATCACTAGATGAGCTAATACTTTGATGTGACCCCCAGTTACTGGTTTCATATCTTTTCTTGCCAGCAGAAGTTGGCAGAGATGACGAGAGTTATCAGAAAGGGGAAGAGTACAGTTAATAAAGGCAGAGAAACAATCATGTCCACTCAGCTATTTGGCCCAGAAGAACACCATTCCTCACCATTATTACTGTAAAAAGGCTACAGTCATAATCAAGCAGAGAGATACCAGTTTTCGTGCGACTTCTGAGCAAAGAGAAGATTGACAAACTATGGTTACAAGCCACTCGTAGTCAAGCTCGTAACTTACCTTAGTTTGCAAGGTGACTCATCTTTGCTTCTCTTTTATACTTTGAGGTTATTTGATAATTCATGATCATCTATCCACATTGCAATTACTGCTAGTTCACATATTTTAAGGTAAGGCTGGAATTGACCGCCCCTCAATAATGTCATCTAATTGTAAAGGTTATTGGTTTCCGTTCCAGTAAAAGACACAAAGTTATCATTTTCCATATCTATAACCATGTTCCTGAAATAAACAAGGAGAAAGAATACTTAGTGTTGTAGCATACAGCCTCTATAATGTCCCAAGGGAGCCTCATCTCCTGATTCTAACGCCCTTATATAATCCCCTCTCCTTAAGGGTGAGTTGAGATTTTCTGACATGCTTCTAATTAATAGAATATGGCACAAGTAATGGGAGGTCTCTTACACGCGATCACATTTTAGAAAGACTGCACCTGCTGTCCTGGGTGTTCAGATTCTTTCACTCTCTCACTCACTGCAACGAATCCAGCTGCTGTGTTTTGAGGTGCCCTATGAAGTCCACAAAGCAAAGCATTGAGAGAGGAGGCTTGTAATCAACAGGCTGGAAGGGATTAAATCTTTCCATCAACCACAGTGAGGTACGGACATGAACTCACCCTTAGTTCAACCTTCAGATGAGACTGTAGCTCCAGCAGACAGTGTGACTGCCACCATGCAACCTTGAACCAGAGACTCGCGGGTAAGCCACGCCCAGATTCCTGCCCCACGGCCATTGTGAAATAATGTTTGTATTTTTAAGCCGTTAATTTCTGAGGTGATGTGTTACACAGGAATACATGACCAAAGCAAGTGTCTTTTGAACTTGTTTTTTCCTTTAAAGCCCCAAAGGATTTCACTGTGACTTTCAGAATCATAACAAATAAAATAAGTTAATTTTTATTTTAGTATTCTATTTAATTTTTAATGAGATTTAAGGCATCTGACAAACTGTAGCTGCCTTTTTCTCTGTTACTTCTTCTAATGCTAAAAATGAACACAAGCATTAGAACATTCTGGTTTTTGTATCTCAGAAACTTCAGGGTTTTTAAGAAAATTTTTTTTAACGTTTATTTATTTTTGAGACAGAGAGAGACAGAGCATGAACGGGGGAGGGGCAGAGAGAGAGGGAGACACAGAATCAGAGGCAGGCTCCAGGCTCTGAGACATCAGCCCAGAGCCCGACGCGAGGCTCGAATTCACAGACCCCAAGATGGTGACCTGAGCTGAAGTCAGACGCTCAACCGACTGAGCCACCCAAGCACCCTAGGGTTTTTAAAATTAATGTTAGATTTTTTAGGATTACATGATATAGCAGTTTGAAAAATATCTGTTTAACTATGTATCTTTCTGGTAGGCATCCGTAAGGTTTTTTTTTTGAGAATCATAGCATTTTTGAGCATTTAGATATAGATATCATCTAGGCCTGTAGAAATTTAAGCAAACTGAGCTCAGACGGGTAGTGACCCCCAGGTGGTCATAGAATTAGTGTAGAGCAGGAGTGCCTGAGTGGCTTAGCCAGTTAAGCATATGACTTTGGCTCAGATCATGGTCTCAGGATTCAGGAGTTCCAGCTTCAGATTCTCTCTCCCTCTCTCTGCCCTTCTCTCACTCGCTATCTCTCTCTCTCCCAAATTAAATAAATACATTAAAGAAAAAAAAAAAAACAATTCGTGTCTGGCAGATCTTAAACCCAAACCCATATTTTCTGACTCCAGATCATTGCTTTTTCCATCTCACTACCAAAAAAGTGCGACCACCTGTAATAATCTCACCCATTTTGCCCAAATAAAAATGAAACATCATCAGAAAAGACTTAAAATTTCTATAGCAGCACACAGCAGCCCCTGGTTTGTTGTTACTATCTTCAACTTGAAGTCTGCATCTCACCAGCAAATAGCTAATTGATTGACCAGCTTCTAAACCCCCCTGATTTCACAAGTAGATTTCCTGGGGCAAGAGCTCTCCTTGGGGTTAACTTGCTCTTCGCATAGGTTAATTTCAATAGCAGTGAAATTTAGCTTGAAAGGATAATTACAATATCTCACCTCCTTTTATCTCAGGTTATGTAAATGAGACTTTAATCTTCTCGCAGTTCATATTATATTAATACGGGGAATAAAAAGATCTTGATATATTATGTGCTGGCAATCATTTTGGAAGAATATGCTCACACAATCGCAGTGGGTACAAATTGGGCTAATTCCCATAATCATGAGCTACGCATATTATCAACAAGTAAACAGATGGACTTCTAGCTTGGAAAAGTTCTCACTTGAGCAGCATAAGCTGTCATTTTTATCAGATTGCAAAGTTTTCAGTGGTTTTTTTTTTTTGGCTTTTTTTTTTTTACATTCTCCCATTTCAAGAGTATTTACTGAATGACTAGGGAGAGTTCTGAAGAAGCAAATTCCACTTCTGCCCCCTTTTAGCCTACAATTTATGCATCCTGCTGAAGGTAAGAATAGCACTAACCCTGAGTGACAAGCCCTGGACTGTAGCCTTATCCTCTCCTTTGCTCCACAGCCCTGGTTGGGAGCTTGTCGTTCAGAGTCTTGAATAGTGAAATGTGATGGTTAGAGAAATACAGCATCGTCGAGTTTAATAAATATCAGGAGGAAGCTGGCAGATAAGTTTTGACCCCAGGGCATTTTAAAAAATCAAAATGCGGTTCTCAATCCACCTAGTGTTAACACAATACCATGCATTTAAGCTGGAATTTAGAAAGAAAGAATAAGTAAGGTTTTTCTATTATACCTCAAGGCCAAGCTCAGGGTTTAATTCCTCCAGGAAGCCTTCTGTGATTATCCCAACTCTAAAAAATTAGTCCTTCAAGTGTGTGACTATAGGACATTATTTGTTTCAGTGAACGGCGTTATAGAACAGTGGCTAAGAATATAAGTTCTGTGAATAGAGGGATTGGCTTCAAATTCCAGTCTCACTATTCACTAGCTAGAAGGTTGGAGCAAACTGGCCTTCGTAAGTCTTAGTTTTATCCATAAAATGGGGTTATAACTGCCTCATACTGTTTAAGATAATCCTGTAGAGATATTGGAACTGCATGGGACACCGCTATAAACATTAGCCCTGAGTGATTACTGTGTGCCAACAGCAACGTCTACCTATCATATCTCCGTATCTGTCTTGTATTGTCATAATCCTGAGTTAGATACGATTACCTCCATTTTATAAATGGCAAACTAAGACTCAGAGAGGTTAAATAACCATTTCCCCCCACCACCATTAACAAGTTGTACAGATATTATCTGAATCATGTCATTCTGGGTCCAAAGCCCACCCCTATAAAATATCACAGCTCTTATGCTTCTGGAAAGTACTATCTTCAGTCTCCAATAATTTAGTCAACCTGAATACATACATATCTATCTCACTTGCTGCATTGTGAAGTTACCTTGAGGCAAGAATTGCTTCTTATTCTTCTTGGGATTCCCGATGCCTTGCATAACACTTAACCCATAATAGATGCTCATTACATTTTCTTGAAATAAAATGAGCTGGGAAAGTTGCAGCTTCCCTGTAAGAACTGTAACCCTTCATTAAGGAAAAAAATTCTACTGAAAAGGAAAGGCCACAAATTTCCTTGAGCAAAGAAAATTGTTGAAAGATGAACAGACACAGTTGTGGACCCTGAGCTGTCAAAATCAAAATGGGACTGAGATTCTGCCAGAGGCATCTCTCTGCAAGTCCATCAATCAGTATATACATTTATCGATTATCTCCTGGATGCTAAAATAACCTCATGATATCAGTGGTTTCCAAACAGCCAGGTCAAGCTTAATTCTGACATTCTGTAGGAACTGTACTGGTGACTATCTAACCCTAAAGGACACTGGAAAAATCTCTATTTCAAGTTACCCATACAATTTTATAATTCCATAACAAGCTGTCTGTCACACATAAGTTCCCTCGGAGAAGGAAGTTGCACTTTTTAGGTGCTGCTGCGAAAGAGCAGTTTGTGGATGCTGCTTCTCTCCGGACAGATAAATGTCAGAAATGGAGTTTACTTTTATAAGTGTGAGGTAATTAGAAGTTTGTTTTGTCTTAGTTTTCTGTGTTGGTTAAATGAATTCTTAAAGTTTTAAAGATACTGACAAGAAAGAAAAAAATTGTGAACAGAGTAAAGAATCAGTGATTAGAGATGACTAGATTTCCACATGCAAAAGAATTAAGTTGAACCCCTACCTCACACCATACGCAAACTTAATTCAAAATGGATCAGTGACCTAAATATAAAAGCTAAAACTATAAAACCCCTAGAAGACAATACAGAGATAAATCTGCATGACCTTAGATTTGGCAATGGATTCTAAAATATAAAAACAAAAGTAAAAGCAATTAAAGATAAAGAAGATAAATCGGACTTTACAAAAAAAAAAAAAACAACTCTGTGTATCAAAGGACATTATTAAGAAAGTGAAAAAAACATTCAGAATGGGAGAAAGTATTTGCAAACCTACATCTCATTAAAGGATTAATTCCAAAATATATAAAGAACTCTTATAACTGAACAACAAAAAAACAAACAACCCATTTAAAAATGGGAAAAATACCTGAATAGACATTAAAAAAAAAAAAAGATACACAGATAGCCATGAGAAGCACATGAAAAGATGTTCAGCACCACTAATCACCTGGAAAATGCAAATCAAATCCATGAAATATTACTTCAAAGCTACTAGGATGGCCATAATTACAATAACAGAAGGTAACAAGTGTTGGTGAGGATACGTGGAAATCAGAAGCCTCATACACTGCTGGTAGAAAATGCTGTGGAAATAGTTTGGTGCTTCCTCCAAACACTAAACATAGAATCATCATATGGTCCAGCAATTCCACTCCTTGTTATATACCCAAAAGGCCTAAAACTGAAACTCAAACATAGTTGTGTGTCAATGTTCACTGCAGTATTATTCAATTTCCAAAAGGTAGAAACAACCCAAGAGTCCATAAAGAGATGACTAAATAAGCAAAACGTGCTATATACCTACAATAGAATATTATTCAGCCATAAAAATAAATAAAGCTCCAGTACTTTATGCAACAGGGATGAACCTTGAAAACATTATGCCAAAGAAAATAAGTCAGACACAGAGGACAAATATTGTACAAATCTACTCAGATAAAATATCTAGAATAGTCAAATTCATTGAGAGAGAAACTAGATTATAGGTTACCAGGGATGGGGGGAGGGGACAACAGGGAGTCATTGCTTAATGGTTGCGACACAGAGTGATGAAAAAGTTTTGGAAATTGTAGGGATGACTTCACAACATTGTGAATATAATTGATGCCACTGAATTGAATTCTTAAAAATGGTTAAAATGGTAAATGTTCTGTTATACTGTACTACACTAAAAAAAGATTTTTTTAAGTTCATGTATTTATTTTGAGAGCAAAAGAGAGCATGCGTACCTACTCACGTGTGCCAGCAGGGGAGGGACGGAGAGAACAGGAGAGAGAGAATCCCAGCCAGGCTCTGCACTGTCACTGACAGTGCAGAGCCTGACATGGGGCTTGATCTCATGAACTGTGAGATCATGACCTGAGCCAAAATCAAGAGGCAGCCACTGAACTGACTGAGCCACCCAGGCGCCCCTAAAAAAGATTATTTTAAGCAAACTAAAATCAGTGAGTTTTTCCCTCGCCAACTCAAACCGCTCTTGACTCAACTTTCTTTAAGCAGTGAAAACACATCACCGTGGCGATGGGTGTGGTTTGAGACCCCAACAAATCCTTATGGTCTTATATCAACTCCTTCATCACCCACTTCCTGCCCACCTTCCTCAGAACACAACGGCATGACCCTTGACAGAAATTATTTCTTTCTGTAATTTTTTCCGTGAAAAAAAAATCCATACAACTTAGCTCCAGTGATACTATCTCATGCATGGACAAAAACCAAGCCACCGTGAGTAGTCTAAATTCTTTCAAGAACCTAGAGGGTAAAAGAAAGACAAGAACGTCACTCCAAGCTTTGGAGTGAAAATGGCTTACGGCTGCAGGGGAACAATTTTTTTCCTTCTTCCTCTTGTAGTTCTTCGACTGGTCTAATAATTAAATCGACCTGTGACAGATTAACAAGAGAATAACAAATTTAATTTTGTACACACAGGCACTCAAAAACATATGACACTCAAAAAAAAAAAAAAGTTACCAAAGCAGGCAGCATGTATACCTTTTAGATAACAATACAAAAAAATTCATGAAGAATTGACAAGACAAAGAGGCTTGGGTTTGGGGTAGCAAATTAATGAAGAAGTGAGAGCGTTTGTTCATACCAGCCTGCTCAGCCCTTAATTCCCTATCACTGGTGAGAAGCTTGCATTCTTCTCTCCAGATGCAGGGAAGATGCCTTCCCTTGGGGAATTTATTTCTTGTGTTTAGGGGAGACAGAGAGAGTCAAGTGTCCTTCTTTTACCAGATGTTCTTAAGTAACTTCAATTCAGCATAATCAATATGCCAATGTGGCAGACTTGGGGGATCCCCTGATCCCCATCACAGCAAAATGTTATTTTTCTCTTAGGGATCGGTCTGTTGTTTTCCTTCAAAGATTTTACATGAACTTTCCCCCAAGCAATGAAGTAGCAAGGTAATAGGGAAGAGCATATATTTAGACTCTTAAATGTCCTCTCGAAATTACAAAACATCAACTTACCTAGAAAAAGATAATGAGTGATTAAAAATGGCCCAGGAATCCATGATGAGACTTTTAAGCCCAATATTGCATCTTATACATTCCACATGACCCTGAGCAGAAAACAGCTATAAAGTAAACCTCTGAAGACAACAGATCCATACATAAATGTTGACGAGCATTTTGCAGAACACGTGGGGGGAAGCAGTAACTGATTCCGGTGCCCTAGGTTGTAAACACAGCACCCTTTAGAGAAAAACACTGAGTTAGTAAGGTTCTGATGAGTGTACTTTACACATAGATCTCAAAAATCTACATTTTAAAACAATAAATAAGACTTACAACAAGAGGCAAGTCTAACTGATATTTATGTTTGTAGTTTTTATAAAGGACCATTTGGAGAATCTTCTGAACCTCTTTTTTTTTTTTATTTAGCCTTGACCATGATAGTCAAGCCTTTCGTGAGAGAGAAATCTCTAAGTGTTCCCAAACTATTACCCATGAACCATACCTTTGACGGGATTGGGAAGCACTTCAATGATAAGCCTGTTGTGAGGCCCATTGTTGGAGAAAAACCAATTATTGACAAAATTTGTTTGTTCAACAAGTAATTTTTGGATCTGTCATAGCTGAAGTAGTTGGAAGAAGAGAGTGTCTTTTTGGTGACTCCCTTTCCCCATCCTTTTCTGTATGACACCTGACCCCTTCTCTTCAGACCCTCCATGTCTACCCCTCCCCTCAGTATGGTCGTTTATTTTCTCCTCCCTCAACACCTGATTTCCCAAAAAGCTCTATCATCGAGTTGATCTTTATGTCTAGTGCCTAGAGCAGGGTATGGCTCACAGTCATACACTTATTCAAATAGAATTTTCAACACATATTTCTGATGAATGAAATCTATGTCTATTTGAATAAACAAACTTTATCGGCTCTCAACATAATTAGAAAGTGTAACGGTCTTCTATTGTTAGAAAAACGCCATACACCAGATGGAGAGAGATTGAAGAAGACAGGAAAATCTAGACCCAAACAAAATGATTGTTTCTTGCATCAGTTTTTAGTTGAGCTTTGCTTTGCTTTGGCTATTTTAAATTTCAACTATTAAAAGACGGAAGGTAGGCATTAGAAGAGGCACTTACTCAATAACATACTTTCCTGCAATAGGTGATAACATCAGGGATGGAGGAGGTCATCAAGAGGACATGACCGCTGGTTGAACCATGAACTGGACCCAGGCAACTGGACGCTCCTCATCCCCTCCCCTGTCCTTGGAATGTATATCCTGTCTGCCAGTCTCACAGTGGGAGCCATTTTCAAACACCCAGCCTTGAGAGAGTGATGTGTTGGTGAGACCATCCAAATGGTATATGTGACAACCCCATTAAGGCTTCTGTATTCACTTTTAAGATTCTGGTAGACCAGTGTGGCAATCTACTGGTCTTGTGGCCAGCCACGACAAGCCTCGTATGTAAGTTCCCTTGTTTATTAAAGCTGCCATCTGATAATCTGGAGTGAGCTACCTCTTTCTTTGTCTCTCCGTGTTCAGAGGCCAGTTTGCAAACCAACAATCATACGCTCACTGGACAGAAAAAAAAAAAAAAAAAAAAAACAACAGCATAGATTTTGCCCTTGCCTCTTAGAGTAATATTCAAAGAGAGGAGCTTACGCTAGTTACTTTATAAACTAAGTCCTAAAACTGGGGCTCAAAAATATTATAATTTTTAACGCTTACACTAATTGAAGTATTTTGTATTTATCATAAATATGATTAACTTAGGTGCCTCTTTCTGGATAAAAAAATCTAATCTCATAAAATGACTCACCCTCTGTTCTTTCTGCAGTCCTCACCAAAAAGAACTGAGCTAAGTCTCAAACCAGATTGGCCCCTGCCAATCACAGGGCAGCTGCTCCCTGAATGCAGGCAAAATTCTTTAGAGATACCATCCGGCAATTCCAGAACCTTTTTAGCAATCAGTGTTTCGGAGAACTGAAGTCAATGGATTATTGCTATCAGTGCATCTGATGAAAGGTTCATATGCTTTGGAGTCAGATAGACATACTTTTGACTTTTGGTTTGATTTCTTTCTAACCATAAGAAGGAATCATTTCCCTTGGCAAGTTATGTAACCTCCTTAAACCCTACTGTCCTCATCTGTTCAAAAACTTGTGTCAGGACATAAGAGTAAATTGTGTGGCACAAACACTCAACAGATGTCAGCTACTAGAAAAAGGATGGTGGAGATGGAAAGCAGGCCAGGTGGGACGAGTCCAGAAATTCGTATGTCTGCACATAACAGATCATGGCCTGGAATATAACAGGGAACAGCAAGGGAAAATAAGAGAAGAATGTGATCTTGAGCACCTATCAGGCACCAGGCATCCCCCAGATTCTATCCACATGACTGCACCGCAACCATGAAAGATAACTACTATCATCTCATTTCAAAGATAAGAAAATGAGTCCATGGAGGTGTTAGGTAATTTACCAGAAGTCACTTACCTAAGTAGGGGGAGAGTTGGAATTCGAACCCACGTCTTTGTGACTTCAAAGTTCGGGGTCATTTTAGTATCGTGGACCAGTTTATAAGACTAGCTGATCTGTTAACACAGCCCCAGATATGATCATTATAGTGAACCACTCAGCTGGGTTTCACTAGGCAAAAAGATTGACGTGCTACAAATTTCATCTAATAGCCAATCAATCATGGTAGCTTTATGTGGCCATATTATCAACATCTTTCATGTTACACTCATATATTTAAGCTTCACCTCAGCATTATCCAGCAGCAGGAAATCATTCCCTCATGATAAGATTCAGCAACATTGACATTATCAGTTAACTGGAGATATTCAATTAGTGAAAGCCTAGGTTCTTCTATTAAAAACACTCCGGGAAGGATTTCTAGAGCTCCAGAAACTGACCACAGACGTAAATGGCTTTTAGAAATAGAAGATTTGTGTTGAATTGCGTGGAGATTTAAGCTTCAAATTGCCAATCCTTTTGTATTTCTCTTTTTCCTTTCAAAGGTAGGACTCGCATCATGCCATTGTTCATGTCCTGCCATGTTGATCACTTGGACGGGTTCACATGGAAACACATAAGGCAACACAGGCTCTCCATAGCACGATTCAGTGTTGCTCACAAGGACATGATAGATTAAGCAATTGTAAACTAAATTAAATCACAGCAAGGGAAAATACAGGCATAGTAGGAAGATAAGACCAGGAAGAAAAATTAAATGAAGACATAAAAGTGATAAAATCTTAGAGGAAATAACACAGAGCCAAAAGTGGATGTCTGAGCTTCCAATGGTCAAGAATTTACCCTTTTAGATAAATTGTGATTATCATATCCATACTTTCTTTGAGAAAAGAAGAAACATGCATACAAATTCTTAGAAGAAACCAAATTTTTTCCTGGAGCTTCAATCTATACCAGAGCTGTCCAATAGAGATACGATGTGTGGCACATACATAATTTCTTTTTTCTAATAACCACACTTTAAAATATAAAAAAAAAATGACATTAATTTTAACAGCATTTCATTTAACAAATGGATACATTTAACCCAATGTATCCAAAATATTACTTCAACATATAATCAATACAAAAATAGTAAGGAGATCTTTTTTACATAATAAATCTTCAAAATATAACGTATATCTTACACTCACAGCATCTATCAATAAAGAAACTAAATTGTCATCAGAAATATTTGATCTGTGGTAACCTGGGTGACTCAGTCGGTTAAGCATCTGACTCTTGATTTCAGCTCATTTCATGATCTCACGGTCACGAGATGGATCCTTGAATCTGGCTCCATGCTGAGCATGGGGTCTGCTTAGGATTCTCTCTCTCTATTTCTCTCTCACTCTCTCTCTCTCCCTTTGCCCTTTCCCGTTTGAGCTCTTTCTCTCAACGAAAGAAAGAAAGAAAGAAAGAAAGAAAAAGACTTGATCTATATTTAGATTTCATAAAATACTCAGTGGAGAGAGTAGATTTACATGCCCACATTATTTTAACGCACTTAAAAAGTCTTCCAAAGGTTTTTGCTGAGTATTCATTCTTCTCAAGATCATACAGCTAGAATTCTTAAGTTTAAATTAATTACAAATTAAAGAAAATCTATTTCCTCATTGCACTAGCTGTCGTTCAAGGACTCAGTGACCATATCGTACAGAGTCTAAATGAAAGATCTTGTCTGGGGCACTTGGGTGTCTCAGTCAGTTAAGTGTCTGACTTCAGGTCAAGGTCATGATCTCACAGTTCCTGGGTTCAAGCCCCATGTCAGGATCTGTGCTGACAGAGCCTGGAGCCTGCTTCAGATTCTGTGTCTCCGTCTCTCTCCGCCCTTCCTCACTCATGCTCACTCTCTCTCTCTCTCTCTCTCTCAAAAATAAAATAAACATTTAAAAAAAAATTTTTAAAGAAAGATCTTGTCTAAGTCTTCATACAGATGATACTGAGTAATATAGAATAAAATATTTTCGGTAATACCCCTACAAAACTTGATTTCTTCAAGGCAGTCTTCAGTGTCTGAAAGTGTCTAAAGGCACAATACTCAGTGTTCAAGCAAAAGTCAAGGCTAAGATGTCGACTCACCCTGCTCTCCGATGATCTGCAACAAAAGGACCTCTCTGAATGCCCTCACATCTACTCTCTGTCTGTATTAGTTCCCTTGACTGAGTTTTAGATTCACAGACAAAAGAAGATAATCTTCGTAGTCAAGACCCTAAAGTTCGAGCAATATTTTTCTTGATTAAGAATTAATCCAGGGGCGCCTGGGTGGCACAGTCGGTTAAGCATCCGACTTCAGCCAGGTCACGATCTCGCGGTCCGTGAGTTCGAGCCCCGCGTCGGGCTCTGGGCTGATGGCTCAGAGCCTGGAGCCTGTTTCCGATTCTGTGTCTCCCTCTCTCTCTGCCCCTCCCCCGCTCATGCTCTGTCTCTCTCTGTCCCAAAAATAAATAAACGTTGAAAAAAAATTTAAAAAAAAAAAAAAAAGAACTAATCCATATCTTTTGAAAATCTCGAGGTAAAAAAATGGTACATCCAAAAACTAGGTCTGTGGGGGAAAAGTATATATATGTACAAAGTTCTTATTAGAATTAAAGAGATTACACTTTAGAAACCCATGAATCAAATAGAGATAATACCTAATTCTACTAGTATTCACATACTGTTTAAATAGCAAATGGAAAAACATAGAGAAAGCACCCTCTTTATTTTTCTCCAGCCACCATAATTCTTACATCAAAGCCTAGAAAAAATTTCACAGGTAAAAGATAATACACATTTAATTTAATTTAAAATGCCAAATTTTATTTGTGATAGGTACAGAGATTCACCGATGAAATCTGAAAATCCTTTGCACTCTTTTACTTTTCTGAATTCCTTGATCTCTCCAGTCCAGTTATGGAAATAGATGAGCTCGAGCATATTCGAGCCTTTCAAGGGTTAGGTGATGTGGAAATGACCAAAAAATAAGCATAACGGGAAGAAAGAAGAAAGAAAGAAAGAAAGAAAGAAAGAAAAAGAATTCCTAAAGTAGAAATGTAAGAAAATTTCCCCCCAATTTTCCCATTAGCTGGAACTTGAAAAAGGCCACGTCTGTCTGCAAATCAGTTTTGTTGAGGAATTTTCGATTTAAATGGACTCGTTCGTCTCTTGAGAAGAATCCCGTTGGGAAGGGTCCTCCAGTTCCACATTGACTCGGGTGGATCTCCTCCTCCGGCAGCCAGAAATGATTATCTACACCACGGGGTGCCCAGAATAAATAAAGGTTAAATGATTATCAAAATGTGACCAACATCTGAGCAAACAGCATGCACCTTGGCAGGAGGGATACCAGCATTAAGGCAAATCGCATCCAATTGCGGAAATAAACTTCTCAGATGCTGGCTGTTGCTGTAATCCTAGCTACAGACCTCCCTCCCCTCGGGTGTCTGACTCCCCAGAATGATCCCAAAGTGGCCCACCTCGACCGGCCTGCCACGGCCTCCCACAGCTGCCTTCCCCTCCTGCCATTCACGTCCCCGACTATACGCATCTCAGACCACAGCTTTTGAACTTGTGAGTCCTCACTGAGGAGAACTGGACGTAAGGAGAGACACTCCCTGTGTAATTTAAGTATGAGGCCTCGGGAAGAAAGAACCTTTGATCTGTTGGTCTCCACAGTCAGGCGGGGTGAGAGATTTTGGACAGCCAACATGGAAAGCAGTGACAGCTCTCTCAAGGGGCTTGGTGCGCCATGCAAAAATTATCCCACTGAATCCGTGCGACGGAACTATGAGGTCGGTCCTATTCTTCTCTCCACTTTTCAAATAAGGAAACTAAGATGCAGAGACAGTAAGTAACTTTCCCAAGGTCACACAGCTAGGAACTGGGGGGAGCTGAGAGGTTAACCCCAGGTGGTGACACTAGAAACTTCTAACAGCAAGGCTACAGTGCCACCCTATGGGCCTGGTGGGAAAATGCCGATGAACTCCAGTCACGACGAAATTCATGAGCAAATGAGCACGTACAAGTACGCCAGTTGTTGAAGACTGAGAAGGGCTAGGGGGAAGACAGGTGAAGCTATTTTTACGGGCGTGATGAAGGAACCCCCACCCCCCCCCCCCACCCCCCGCCATGGTAACGTTTAAATGAAGAACTGAAAAAAGTGCCAGAGGAAGCCAGGCAGGGACCTGAAGAAAAATTTCGAGGTAGCAAGAAAAGCCGACACAAATGTCCTGAGGCAGGAAGGATATGAACAAGGTAATAAAGGACATCATAAGCTCCTGTAGCTCAGCTTTCAGGACTTGAACCAATTTCTTAGGAAGCCAGATGGCATGCTTAATTTCATGCTTTGCAATACATTGCTGAAGTCCAAGTTCGATCTAGCTTTTGTTCATTTTCCACTTTCCACTGTTTCCCCCACTCTCTCCAGGCTCACGCGGCAATTTCTTTTCACTTGCATCCACGTTCTTACCCCTATGGAGTATTGAAATTAGCGGACACCCTCTCTGGGTCCCTTCCCAGAGCAGTAATCGCCCAAGTGGAGTTGTTAAATGTTTACTTAATGAAACTAATGGCAGCGTTGAAACTTTCCTTGACATTAAAGCCTTTCAAAGCGATCTGACAACCTGGCTAAAAGCGTATATTCGGTGGGAACCTCCTCCGTTAATGAGGCAATTAATCGCGAGAATCCTCAAACTTCACTGAGAACCAAGGGCGCTGCTTGCTGTCGAAGATAGAGCTCCAGGCCTCTCCCCGAATCCCCAGGCCACAAAGCCGACACCTGGCAGCTGAGGAAGGCCGTTGTGATTGACGGCTCTGTTTATTGATTTTGGGTTTTGAGAATAACTCCCCGGGGGGGGGGGGGGGGGGGGGGGCTGGAATCAGGGAGTCAGCGGCGCAATTTGATGAGGCAGATGGGACCCTGAGGGAAAAGCTTATGAGGCGGAGCAGCGAGGTGCCCCTTCCTGACCCTCTCAGGCACAATAAAGAGATGGTCTGGTTCTCATTTTTACGGGGACTCATTCCCAGCAGGCTGCCTTTGAAGAAGATGACGGCCCCAAAGAGTCTTGTTCTTTGGGGAAAAAAAAAATTTTGTTTGTTTTTGTGTTTGAGCTTCATAAGTACCAACTTTCAAACTGCCACCAACCGGCGTGTGCTTCAGGGGAGGAGGGGAGGAAGCAAGACATCTGGTGGCCAGGCTCCCCGTCCACGCACAGCTCGGCTTGGGTCGTAAGTATGAAAGCGTGTGCGCGCGCCCGCCCTTCTGCTAGGACTGGATTCCAGCAGTGTTTCTGAGGATGTATCTTTGGAAGGGAGGCCCCTCATCTAGCAGCCCACATCCCCTGCCATCCGAGGCAGATGGTGGGAGCGTGCCAGGCAAATGAAACAGCAGGCCGTCCCTGTCTCCTCAACAAACAGTCCCCAGACACACTCAGGCAGAGGAGCGCCTGGGCGTCATCGGGGTTTGGCCTCACGCAGAAAATAGTGATGGGCTTAATTTCGTCTTCCGAGATAGGAAATGCTTGCTCTGGCAGGAAAACAGGGCTACACGATATGCGTGCAGAGCAAAATCACAACCAGAAACACACAGGCCCCTGGAATAAAGTATGAACTGTTGATCTAAGAGGGCTGCCTGCTTCTGGGAAAGTTTTCGCATCAACGCGCCTCACCATCCAGCGTTTGTATCGCACGTCATTTCCTTTCTCATCTTTTCACATTATCTGCATTTAGGCATTAGCAGGGGCCGCCGTTTTAATGAAACAATTGCTAGAGGACAATTTTCAGTTGTAAACATTCCGAGCTAACTGCTGTGCTGTTTCTGCAAGTTCACTGTTTGATTCTAGAAGGAGAACAGCTCTGTCCAGTGTGGTCAGCGGGAACATGCCATGTGGCTCACTCTCGCTGCCACAGACTTTCCTCCTCTGGCCTGCCACCTCCTCCTCCTTGCTCTCGGCAAGCCCACTGTCCCTCCCAACAAACTCCAAAAGGAGTAAAGGACACCATGGGAAATACAGCAAGATGGCAGGTTGCCCGCCAAATCCATTCTTCAACTTCCTGAACTGAGTTGAATTGAATTGAATTGAACTGAATTGAATTGAATTGAATTGAATTGAAGGTAAGCACAAGACTATAGCTAGACTGCATTCCTAGCCTCGTTTTGTCCCCGTTGACCTGGGTTGTAGGACATGACATGTGCCTCCCCCATATGCCCTCATCCCTTCCTGATGACTGAAACCTGAAGAGGCATCAATCCAGCATCAACTTTGCAAAAAAAAAAAAAAAAAATGGCAACACCCTATGGGGTGGCAGGCCAGCAACTTGGCAAGTAGTTGCCCTTCCAAACTGCACTGTTCACATCAAGACTGCTTCATAAGAGAAAGAAACTGCTTTGTTCCTTAGGTCATTGTTTTATCAGGTCCCTGTTGCAACAGCTTGGTCTTACCCTATCTGAGATAGGAATTAATCGCAAAACATATGCCATGAATACACAGGAAATGCAACCACTGATCGTTACACAGTTCTTAGCTCCTTATTGAGCGCTTTTCCTGGTTTGCTAACCTCTCCTTTCACCTACTTAAATCCCCCTCCTTCCAAGTTCATCTCAAATGCCACCTCCAGCATAGGAGCAAGCCACGCTGGCAGTCCGTCCCACATTATCTCATGGTTACGTCACTTCAGTGCTTCGTGCAGAACCTGGCCCATTGAGGGGGCACATTTGGTTCATTTTCGGTCAATTGTTTAATGACTCTCAACACAACAAACCAAGCTCGTCTTGTGAATTTAAATATGACTTTGAGGACCCTGGCTTGGGTAACCACTCGGATGGTGTGCCAGTTAACTGAGATGACAAGCAGAACACCAATGGAGAGAAAAATGAAGGTGGATCACCTAAGCGGTCCTCTGGGAAACTAGCCCATTCTAAGAGAGAAATGGAAAGACATTCTAATTAGAATTAAACCCAGAAGGGAAAAAAATCTAAAACAGCCTATCAAAAATAATAACCAGGACTGACAGGGTCAGAGAGCCAGAAGTAGAAGAAAGAAAAAGAGAGACAGAGAGCAGGGCGGGGGAGGGGGGGAGACCAGCAACCCCATTACCCTCAACGTAATCATGCAATTCACAGACAAGCATTATAATCAATTCCGAACAGAAAAGATTCAATTCCAATACCACCACTCTCCACCGGCCTGAGGCCCACAGCCAATCAATCACCTTTACCTCTCTGCATCTTTGGATTTTCGTCTGGAAACTGGGAATAATAATAATAAAGCGTGCCCAGCGAAAATTGTGAGAAATAACACAGCCATGGTAACCAAACGGGGTAATACACGTGAAAGTCACAGGTAGAAAAGAAAGCCCCTTGTGTGTGCCTCACTAGGAGCTGCACACCAACGAGGGTCAGAGATGGACCTCGCAAGGAGTGGGAGGCAGGCTGATAAGCTGCACGCTATAGACAGAAGGACGGTGCATGAGATCATACAGCTTAGCAGGTAATAAGCATCAAGAAAAAACTTGCATAAATCCTGTACGGCTCCGCTTACATGAGGTATCCAAAATAATCAAACTCAGAGAAGTGGAGAATACGGCAGTGGTTGCCGGGGGCTGGGAGCCGGGGCGGGGGAAGGGGAGTTGTTCAGTGGATGTAAAGTCTGAGTTATGCTGGATGAAGAAGTTCTAGAGATTTGCAGTGCAACATAGTGCCTGTGGTGAACACTGCGGTATTGTGTGCTCCAAAATTTGTTAAGGGGGTAGATTTCATTTTAAATGTTGTTACCGCTGGGTCGCCTGGGTGGCTCCGTCGGTTAAGCATCCAACTCTTTTTTTTTTTTAATTTTTTTTTCAACGTTTATTTATTTTTGGGACAGAGAGAGACAGAGCATGAACGGGGGAGGGGCAGAGAGAGAGGGAGACACAGAATCGGAAACAGGCTCCAGGCTCTGAGCCATCAGCCCAGAGCCCGACGCGGGGCTCGAACTCCCGGACCGCGAGATCGTGACCTGGCTGAAGTCGGACGCTAAAGCATCCAACTCTTGATCTCAGTTCAGGTCATGATCTCACCGTTCGTGAAGCAGAGCCCAACATAGGGCTGTGCACCGACAGCACAGAGCCTGCTTGGGATTCTCTCTCTCTCTGTCTCTCTCTCTCTCTCCACCCCCCATCCCACTCATGCTCTCTCTCTCAAATAAATAAACTTAAAAAAAAATGTTAATAAAATAAAATACATAAACGTTCTTACCACCCAAAATAAGAGCACGCAAGGGAAAAAAATGTACCCAAGGGAACTTTGGGAGGTGTTGGATTTGGCTATTAGTTTCACTGCCAGTGACAGTATCATGGGGGTTTGCATACAGCCAAACTCATCAAATTGTACACATCGAATATGTGCAGTTTTCTGTGGGTCGGTTATACCTCAGTAAAGCTGGTTTAAAAAAAAAGTGGCCTGGGGCGCCTGGGTGGCGCAGTCGGTTAAGCGTCCGACTTCAGCCAGGTCACGATCTCGCGGTCCCTGAGTTCGAGCCCCGCGTCGGGCTCTGGGCTGATGGCTCAGAGCCTGGAGCCTGTTTCCGATTCTGTGTCTCCCTCTCTCTCTGCCCCTCCCCCGTTCATGCTCTGTCTCTCTCTGTCCCAAAAATAAATAAACGTTGAAAAATAAAAATAAATTTAAAAATAAATTTAAAAAAAGTGGCCAATTAAAATGGTTTTTTTCAAATTATTATTTTTTATTTTTGTTAATGTTTATTATTTGAGAGAGAGAGAGAGAGACAGAGCATGAGTGGGGAGGGGCAGAGAGAGGAAGACACAGAATCGGAAAAAGGCTCTAGGCTCTGAGCTGTCAGCACAGAGCCCAATGTGGGGCTTGAACTCATGAACCGAGAGATCATGACCTGAGCCAGTCAGCTGCTTAACTGACTGAGCCACCTAGGCACCCCTAATATGTTTTTCCTAATGATGCCACTAGCCTACAGACCAGACCCAGTGATTGTTAGGTTTCAGACTTGAAGGTCTAGTTGTTCATTCAGTTGCTACATATTTATTAACACACAAATTATACCAGATACTGTCCTTGACATTAATATAATTCCGTAGATTTTTTTTTTAATTCGCAAAAAAAACCAGAAGGTTCAGTTCCATCTTCAGGTAGGGAAGCCATTAACTGGGGACAGACAAAGCAGACACAAGTCTGTCTTAGTTGAAAATGCTTTGAGGGCATCTGGGTGCCTCAGTTGGTTGAGCGACCAACTCTCGGTTTTGGCTCAGGTCACAATCTCACAGTTTGTGGGATCAGGCCCCGCACTGGGGGTCTCTGGGCTGACAGTGCAGAGCCTGCTTGGGATTCTCTCTTTCTCCTTTTCTCTCTCCGGCCCTCCCCTGCTGTTCTCTCTCTCTCAAAAAAAAATAAATAAATAAACTTAAATTTTTTTAAAAAAAAAGAAAAACTTTTAGGCAATTATATTCAAATAACTCCCTTAGTCATCCAACAAATTTACGCTGAAGATTTTTGTTCCGACGCACAGCGCGAAGCGTTATAGGTAAGACAAGATAGAGAACCTTACCTCTGTGTGCCTTACATGTAGCTGACAGTTTACATGGATTCATGACATCAATACACAAACATTTTGCAGAAGGTATGATTATCGCTGGCACAAAGCCGAGGGAACCAAGGGGCAAGATCACCCAGCTGCTAGAAGGCAGAGGCTCAAATGAGGCTAAAGTTTGACTTCAGGCACCACACAGAGGCTACCCTTTCCAGATTTGCAAGGAGAGCCACAATCCAACCTATCGAGGCAGACACACGTTAAAGAAACCCAGATGTTGGAAAGTGACTCCACACAAGACTTTTAGAAAACTTTTTCAGAAGATCATTATCTGTCTTAAAGGGTGGATAGAAATAGAAAACTAAAGAGCGAAAGAAAAGAGCAAGAAATATTTAGTGGAAAAAATTATACGTAACATTAAAGATGGAAAGCGTCATTTCTTAGAAGTGGAAAACGGCCCTCTTTAACTGTAGCATTACTTGACGTAGGATTTTAACAGGAGTAAGGAAAGCAGTCAGGAAGAGATTCTGGATAACTTAAATGTCAGCCGACGGAATTTGAAATTTATCTCCCAAGTTAGGGTGGCTCAAAAATGTTAATAGGATCTACAAGTTTCTAAATCCATAGAAGTGAGGGCATCATTAATTTTTATCCATGGCCACGGTGAGTTTGTAAGTCGCCCTTATTAAATAAATGGATTCACGTGTGACCCCAGTGCATCTCTATGTTCTCTTGTTAATAATCTCTCCGAATGCCTGTGTGCCGTGACGTCATTGCGGTTCAACTCCAGCAGTCCCGTATCATAAAGTGATGTTCAGCTTTGGTTGCAACCTGATCACACAGAACCGAGAGGTCAGTAGTTGAAGGGACATGTGGTTAGACCGAATCGGCGTATTTGTTCCAGGATGAAAATTACTTAGGTAAAATTCATTTGCCAAAATCTCAGATGGGCTACGCCCCAAATTTAGGCTGGTCAGAGCTCTCATATGAGAATTCCTGGTTGCAAGTTAACAGAAACCTGGTTCAATCCCTCTTGCCCCCGCCCCCCTCAAAAAAAAAATAGGGGTGTCTGGGTGGCCGAGTCGGTTGAGCATCCAACTTTGGCTCAGGTCATGATTTCGCAGTTGGTGAGTTCTTGGGTTCGAGACCCGAATTGGGCTCTGTGCTGACAGCTCAGAGCCTGGAGCCTTCTTCCGATTCTGTGTCTCTCTATCTCTGCCCCTCCCCTGCTCATTCTCTCTCTCTCTCTCTCTCTCTCTCTCTCTCAAAAATAAATCAAAAAAAAAGTTTAAAAAGTTTTAAAAAAATAAATAAAATAAATGTTTTTTAACGAATTTACTGGATCCTCAAAGTAGGGAATTTCAAGATGAGCTAGACTTTAAGGTGACAGCATATCCAGGGCCTTAAGTAACATGATCAAGACTCTTATCTATCCTACTCTCATATCTATTTTCCTCTGCTTTGGTTTTATTCACCAGCTGCTTCTCACCATATTGTAACAAAACAGTGTTCATCAGCAGATCCAAGTTTATACTCTACCACTTTTGCAACTCCAGAAGAAAGAGAGATGATCTCCCCAAATATTTTCAACACAAATATGGGACTGATTGAGGCCCATGCCTAAGGACACGTGTCCATCTGCGAATCAGTCATTCCAACTCCGATTGGCTGTGCCTGCAGGAAAGTGGCTCATACCAGGAGAAATAACATTGCAGAACAGGAAAAACAACAGGTGCCCTTGCATTATATTCTCTTAGTATTTTTCCTCCGGGCACACACTCAGGAAGTCCCTAGATTTAATGTTACGTGCTGGATTATGTCTCCTACCTGCCCCAAATTCCTATATTACGGCCCTAACCCCCAGGACCTCAAAATGTCACTGTATTTGCAGATAAGTCCTTCAACGTGGTGACTAAGTTAAAATGGGGCCATTAAGGTGGGCCCTAATCCAATCTGACTGGTGTCCTTATAAGAAGAAAAAACTAGACACACAGAGAGGTACCATGGATGTGCACACAACGGAGGAAAAAAACATGTGAGGACACAGTGAGAGGGTGGCCAAGGGGAGAGGCCTCCAGAGAAACCAAATCTGCTGAACCTCTAGGACTTCCGAAATGGGAGAAAATAAATTTTTGGTGTTTAAAACATCCTCTGGCATTTTGCTGTCAGCTTACTGTAGACTAAACGTTGGTGTCATCCAAAATTCCTGTGTCACATCTTACCCCCGTATGTGATGACGTTGGGAAAGTGGGGCCTCTGGGAGGATGATTCAGTCATGAGAACAGAGCCCTCCTGCCTGGGATTAGTGTCCTTATAAAACAGACCTCTGAGACCTCCCTTAGTCCTTTAACCATGGGGGCACAGAGGAAGAAGGCAGCTAACCATGGACCCAGAAGCCCAGGGGGCCCTCCAGCGAGTTCAGTCACCTCCGGTGAAATCAGCAGAAGAACCTCCCAGCCAGTCCCCAAGTCCATGAGAAGTAAGAAACTTCTGTTACTGAATGCCATTCCATTTGTTTAAATTTTGTTTTGTTTTGTTTTGTTTTGTTTTGTTTTGTTTTGTTTGACAGAGAGAGAGAGAGAGAGAGAGAGAGAGAGAGCACACCCGAGCAATGGAAAGGGGCAGAGGGAGAGAGAGAATCTTAAGCGGATTCCACACTGAATGTCTGACATGGGGCTCGATCCCACAACCCTGGCATCATGGCCTGAGCTGAAATCAAGAGTTGGTCACTCAACCCACTGAGTCACCCAGGTGCCCCTAAATATTGTGTTTTTGATAAAATACTTTAACATATGATCAACATACGTAAGTGTGAGTTCATGGCTTATAATAACAAGTTTTCAGATGTTTCATGGTGCTAAGAATAAGTCCCTTGTTCCTCCAAATGTCTCTTGCATGTTGCGGTGTCTAAGTGATGTATCATTGCAAAACAGAGATGCTCCTAGCTTCTTTTTCGCTCATCTTCAATCAGTCTGGAGTTTTTATTCAACCATCCTTATCTCATTCTCTTTTTTTTTTGAGAGAGAGAGACAGAGAGAGAGAGAAAGAGTGGGGAGGGGCAGAGGGAGTAGAAGGGAGAGAATCTTAAGCAACTCCACGGTCAGCATGGAGCCTGAGGGGAGACTGGATCTCACCACAATGAGATCATGATCTGAGCCAAAATCAAGAGTCGGACACTCAACCGACTGAGCCACCCAGGCGCCCCCTTAGCTTATTCTTTATTTAAAAATGTATTGATGAGAAAAACCAGAGTTGACAATAAAATCACAAATCACCAGCAGTACTGCAGTGTATCATATCGTCACTTGAATAAAGACCATCCTTTTAAACTTTTATTTACTTAATTGGTTTTATTTATTTCCGGAAATGCTATTAACATGTTGCTAAACAGGGCTCTGCTGAGCACCGTTTGCAAAATGAAGCCCCAAAAAATGCCTAATGAGCACAGCTATTACTTTTATGCCCATAGTGGCCACGTACGTTGGCAGGGCACAGAGAACCTGCTGGTTGTGGGCTGTTCTTTATCTTCTCTGCTGCCCCATCCCATTATTCCTGATTCCAGGAGGATGGCAGAATAGAAGTGAGCACGATACTGTTGTGGAAAAAAAAAAAATTTGTGACTTTTTAATAAATGTGAATTCTGAAATTAACAAAACTCCCAAACTCCTGTTCTTTGACTCTTAGTAGGGAAAAATTGCACACGACACATACAATCATAGTGGGCCATCAGTGTGAGATTAAAACTGCTCTAGATGGCGCCTGGGTGGCGCAGTCGGTTAAGCGTCCGACTTCAGCCAGGTCATGATCTCGCGGTCCGTGAGTTCGAGCCCCGCGCCGGGCTCTGGGCTGATGGCTCAGAGCCTGGAGCCTGTTTCCGATTCTGTGTCTCCCTCTCTCTCTGCCCCTCGCCCGTTCATGCTCTGTCTCTCTCTGTCCCAAAAGATAATCCAGGATCTGAAGAGATGAGAAGGATCAGAGGGTTTTGAGTGACGTGGTCACTGCGATGTGTTGAGAAGGAATGGATTAGAATCATTATGTGGATGCCAAGAAATTAACTGGTTAGGACCCGATTACAATGGCCCCATCAGGATATACATGGTATCCAGACATGGCCCCCAATGGATTTCAACTCCCATCATTCATGCCCTGTGCAGTCCCCGCCCCTTGAATCCGGACTGGCCCTTTTCTCACTCATAAGTACTAGATTGTGGCAGAAGTTATTTCTAAGGCTAGATCAGAAGAAATCTTGCATCTTCTAGATTCTTCTCTTGGAGTATTCATTTGGGGGGAAGCCAACCACCCTGTGAGAAACCCCGACTATCTTGAGGCCACCCTGGCATGAGAACGCCCTGTGAGAAGAAGACAGAGAGGCCACATGAAAAGAGATGGTCAGCCAGCCTCCAGTTCTTCTGGCTATTGTAGCCCAGATGTGTGAATGAAGAAGTCATCTTGGGGGCGCCTGGGTGGCTCAGTCGGTTGAGCGTCCGACTTCGGCTCAGGTCATGATCTCGCGGTCCGTGAGTTCCAGCCCCGCGTCGGGCTCTGTGCTGACAGCTCAGAGCCTGGAGCCCGTTTCGGATTCTGTGTCTCCCTCTCTCTCTGACCCTCCCCCGTTCATGCTCTGTCTCTCTCTGTCTCAAAAATAAATAAATGTTAAAAAAAAAATTAAAAAAAAAAAGAAGTCATCTTGGACATCTAACCCACATGACTCTATAAATAACTGCAGTTCCCATTGATGTCTGGATGTAACCTTAAGAGAGATCCCAGGCAAGAACTGCCCAACTAAGCCCAGTCAGCACACACACAGAAGTAATAATAATAATAATAATAATAATAATAAATTTCTATTTCATGTGAATGTTAAGGTAGTTTCTTATGCATCTATAGATAGCCAGAATGACCTGTCGAAAATATTATTACCTGCTAATTAAATAGAACATTGTTCTAAATCAAGTCTGTTTCTTCTATGGTAATATTGATCTCTACATATATTAAAAACTTAGTGTATCTATTTGCTAGGCCTGTCATAACAAAATACCACGGACTGGAGGGCTTAAGCAACAGGAATCTGTTCTCTCACAGTTCTAGGGGCTGGAAGTTCAAGACCATGGTGTCAGAAGGTTATTTTTCCTCTGAGGCCTGTTGGTTCGCTGATGGCCCCCTTCTTGCTGTGTCTTCACATGGCCTCTTCTCTGTGTTTTTGCATCCTTGCTGTCTCTTCCTTTCCTTTTTAATTAAAAAAAAATAATAATGTTTATTTATTTTTGAGAGAGAGAGAGAGACAGAGTGTGAGTGGGGGAGGGAAAGAGAGAGAGGAAGACACCAAATCTGAAGCAGGCTCCAGGCTCTGAGTCGTCAGCACAGAGCCCGACACGGGACTCAAACCCACGAACCGCGAGATCGTGACCTGAGCGCAAGTCAGATGCCCAAACGATTGAGCCACCCAGGTGTTCCTCTTCCTCTTCTTATAAGGACACTGGTCACATGGGATCAGGCCCACCCTAATGACCTCATTTTAATCTACTCACTTGTTTAAAAGCCCTCTCTCCAAAAACAGTCACATTCAGAGGTGCTAAGGGTTAGGGCCGCAACATACGAATTCGGGGGGAACACAAGTCATTTCATGACACCCAAGCGATCAGAGCAATGTTGCCACAAGCTTGTTTTGTGAAATAGTATCTGTCATCTGTAAATGAGCACAGATTTAATAAATGAACAGGGAAAGGCCACAGGGGCTTACCTGAATTCAAAGGGGATTTACGCGGATGACTCGGTGTTATATATGCTTTGTAAAATACCCCTATCCCTCTATAACTCTGTATCTACATCCATCTATCCCAGGGACAGACTCGCTGTTTCCCACCCCTATCACCTTAATGCTGAAACAGAGAAGAGACTGAATGGCCATTAGAACCCTGTTTGCCTATTCGGCGCACGGTCACATGCTTGGCACCGTGAGCATGGTTCCGTGGGGCTCAGAGTCCCGCGAGGGCTTGGAGAGCGTACAAACGACTTCCGTAAAGGTAGCAGTGGGGTAACAAACACACAGAACGTTCTGGAAACAGAGGAAAGGTAAAGAGAGAGAGCCCGCACATCTCGTGGGTGTGCACCCGGGCACACGCACAGCCCACACTCCATCCTGGGCATCTCCATGGCTCTCAGGATAATATGTGAGACACCACTACAAGTCAGCCGAATTATGTGATTCTGTTGCCGGGATCAGTATTGATTTACTCCCCGCCCTAAAAGAAGCTCTATAACCTCCCGGGGACATAATCCCCCATTTTCACCGAAGGAAAGGCCCTTCTTGACAGAGGCATGGGGAGAGTCCATCAGCTTGCTGTCAAAAGCCAAGGCTTCAGACCAAGCACAGACAGCTTAGTTTTCAGGCTTTAGTTCCCAGCTAATGAGTCTGCAGCCTCAACCTCAGGCTTAAGTTCTTCACCCCTGGTTTAACTTGACCCAGATGGCTGAGCCCTCCTTGGGTGCTCTAAGATGAAATGCAGTTCAGGTTCCTCGAGGCTTAGTGAGAGCTAACTTCGGCGAGTTTCTGTGTCGCTCTCCTTTTGAGTCAGCAAAATATCCGCCTCTATTATATATCCCTTTTCTTGTTCCAGCAGGAAAGTCTATCGTGGATCAATAGGTACACCCAGCCTCGAATATTATCTATTACAAAAGTTAAAACTCTTTACCCACGGCCTTCTCACCGCGCATACCTCAGACCTAAATTCAAATCCTTTCCACCCTCTGCTTTTGACGGAGGCCATTTGGGAATTGCCTGCCCTCCTCCACCAGACCCGAGTTCCTTATGGGCCCATTTTGGGGGGCTCCTGAAATTCAGGTAAGGGGATCAGGGGCTGACAATCGGATTGGGGAAAGAAAGGCTGAGGACTCACCCTGAAGTCCATTTGTGTAGCAAGGACGCTGGTCTTACTTGCATTTTGTATTTCTTTGGAGCTGTTTGAAGCGGCTTGTATTACAAATGCATGGATTCTACTTCTCTGTGATGGCTAATTTTATGTGTCAACTTGACTGGGCCTGGAGTGCCCATATAACACGTTTCTGGGTGCGTCTGTGAGGGTATTTCTGAATCTGGTCAGCACTGGATTTGGTGGACATATTAATGTTGATTGCCTTCCCCTGTGTGGGTGGGCATCATCCAATCCAGTGAGGGTCTGAACAGAACAAGGAGTGGAAGAAGGAAGAACTCCCCCCTTTACGTTTCCTGCCTGCTTGCTTGAGCTGGACATCTAATCACATCTTCTCAGTTCCCAGGACTGGGATTGAAACCATTGGTGCCCCTGGCTCTCGGGCTTTTGGACTCAGGCTGAATTATACCACCAGATTTCCTCGTCTCCAGCTTGCAGATGACAAACCCTGGGACCTCTCAGCCTCCATAATCGTGAACCCATTCCTCATAATAAATTCCCTTTTAGGTAAGTAGGTATATAGTTAGACATATGATAGATAGATAGATAGATAGATAGCTATCCTACCAGTTCTGTTTCTCTGGAGAACCCCAACTAACACAAACTCTACATTTACTCTGGATACCTTTGAGAGAGGGATAGAAATTAGGGGGCCAATAAAGTCTCCCTCCCAAAGTCACCCTCGGAGCTGCCAATGTCTAGAAGTAAGTCTTGTTCATAGTCATATGACAGAATGACACCTGGGACGGATGTGTGGGACCGAGAAGGACACAGCAAAGCAGAGCTCACGAAGGCAGAGCCTGCACAGCTGGGCCGAGTGCAAGTTCATATTACCGCAATAGAACAGTGCGCAAGACAGCCATGCACAAGCCCGCCGAAATATCAAGAATAACATCAGCCTAGTATGAACAACAGTTCCACCGCACTCCGGGAAGCACACGGTGGGTCACCTTTAGGCAAGCACTCTAAAAATTAGCAGAGAAACGTCAGCCCTGCCGAGCAGCGGTCAGACATCAGAGCGAATTTAAGTTGCTCAGCTCCTGATGAGCGCCAAGTTCTCTGCATAGGTATCCTGCCCATTAGCCTGCTGGGGTCTTGATCCAATACCCTTGAGGTGTCTAAGTAGCAGCTTTACGAGGGTAATTGAAAGGGTGTTACCGCCTGTCTATGTATCATCTCTTGGTCACCTAACACCACGGTCCCCATCAGGATGAGATACTGGACTCCGAGCTAAAGGTTGCCTCAGCTGGATGCTTTTCGGCTTCTCATCCAACAGGAGACAAAGCCAGACTCTCCTCAAATCCTCTCGTTTTGGACCAATCTTACGCGCTAATTAATCATGATTACTCCGTACAGTAAGCATATTTGAGGAGATTAATCTGCACTAGCCTGGGGTAGCGTCCTAATTAACAATATGCTGACGCAGTATTCTCCAGTATTCTCCTTGTAAGCGTAAATACAGCCCTGTGCCATTTGCAAGACAACAATGTGACTGCTGATCAGACACGCGTGCCGATAGTTGCTGCCCCGATCTGTTAAAACTTTCTGTCCATCCTTTCTGCCTCGTGGCTTGTCTCGGCTGGAGAGTCGAGTACCAGAAGCATATGTGGCTCAGCTTCTTAGGACATCTTAATCTAAAAAAAAAAAAAAAAAAAAAAAAAAAAAAAGACAAGAGAGAAGGAAAGAGAGAGTATGGCCAAGAAAACATCACAGGATTAGGAAAACTTAAAGATCGATTATTCGCTTTCCACCAGGCCTTAAGAACAGAAACGTCATTGTCCAGAGTTGCCCAGATGTGATACATATTACAGATAACGCATTGCCCCTTCTGTTTGCGTACTTTGTTAACAGAGAAATAAAATAGAGCCATCTGTGAAAATGGATGACCACCCACCTGTATCCACCCACACTGCATGTGGCCTTGGGCTTCCTTTAGCTACCTCCCTACTCCCAGTCCATCCCCCACATTTTATTTTCTCTACACCCCAGCGGTTTCAAATTTGAGCTAGGACTCCCACAGTATGGAGAAAGAAGAGGAAAATCGGAGAGGGTACAAAGTCAACAGACCTATCTCAGGCTCAGTTTTCCCATAGCTTCTGAGCCCAGTTCCAGGAAAGAAAGGGATGCTGCCCTGGGATTAAGCTGGAATGAGGGAAAAGGGCTGATAGTGAGTGATTTATGATTGCTATTTGTCGACAGAGGCCAGAGAGCTGATAATGCAAGGAAGCATCTGCCTACTGATGCCTCCAAAGCAGATGCGCAGAATGGATGTGGAATAAAGGTACATATTGGTCCCAAGAGGTCAACATCTGTGGAAGGGCAGAGAAGACAACAGTGGGAGGCAGAGGTTGGCTTATGATAAAGTCTCAACCAAAGTCCCAGCTGACCCCATGGGGAGCTCTGTAACTGATATGGTCCTTCAGATTAGCAATCAGAGGAGGAGAAAAATATATAATTGTATTTTTATATGAAGACAGATTCTCAATATGTGTGTGTACATGTTGTTTCAGAGCAAATTCACAGGAAAGCAAACTAAAATGGAGATTAGTGTGGAGGAAGTTTCTTGGAGACTACTCTTAGGAGCAACATGAGGGAAAGGAAAGGGAAGGAAGCATTCTTCCTAGGCCAATACTTCAGATTCCTTTATGGAAAAAAAATATTCACTGAAAGCCTACTATGTGCCAAGTACTAGCCATGGACGATCCAACAGCGATCAAAATCTCCCTGCCCACATGGAGCGTTTCCTCCTACTAGGGAAGAAAGACAACCAACGAACACAGAAACTTAACACAAGGTTGGAGACTTGTAAGTATTATTAATAAAGAAAAAAATAAAGCAAGACTAGGGAATAGAGTGATGCAATCATTTTAGATACATGAGCAAGAAAGGCCACTCTGGGGGCGCCTGGGTGGCGCAGTCGGTTAAGCGGCCGACTTCAGCCAGGTCACGATCTCGCGGTCCGTGAGTTTGAGCCCCGCGTCGGGCTCTGGGCTGATGGCTCAGAGCCTGGAGCCTGTTTCCGATTCTGTGTTTCCCTCTCTCTCTCTGCCCCTCCCCCGTTCGTGCTCTATCTCTCTCTGTCCCAAAAATAAATAAACGTTGAAAAAAAAAAAATTTTAAAAAAAAAGAAAGGCCACTCTGACAGGGTAGTCACGGAGCAGTGACTTGAAGGAAGCGAGAGAGTGAGCCATGCAGCTATCTGGATGGAGAACATTCTAGAGACAACATGCAAAGTATGTACAAGAAACATTTCATTGTTTTTAATAACTCACTGTGTTTCGATTATAGGGATGTCCCATAATGCATTGATCTTCTCCCTAATTGATGAGCATGCAGGATGCTTCTATGTTTGTCCATTGCACGAATGTTGCAATAAACATCTTTGTACACATATCCTCAATTACTGTTGACTTTTATTTCTGAGGGATGAATTACCAGGAGATTGTGAGAGATTTCCGGGCCAAAGGACATGCTCATTTTTTTCATTAAATACATTTTCAATAATAAATAGCAATTCAAGATCTCACCCAACAATATAGTTGAGGTCTCATTTCGCCCCACATACTCACCAGCTGTTGGCAACTTTTTAAGCTTTTGCCAATCTGCTGACCGACATGGCTCTCGCACCTTTTTTCTTTGTGTTAACATAATTACCAAAGAATCTGGGCAGCTTTTCATGTTTACTCTCTACATATCATTACTTTTCTGAGTTACCAATTCAAGCTTTTTACCTGGCTTTCAGTTGAGTTGCATGTTGTTTCCTTGATTTAAGAGAGCTTTTTGTAGATGAGGGATATTAACTCTTGCTGTTCATATGTGTTGTGAATATTCTCTCCTGGTCTATTGCTTGATTTTTTAATTCTGCTTGTGATATATTTTTTTCTATACAGAAGTTTGTAATTTTAAGCGGTCAAGTCTATCAATCTCTCTTTTAGGGACTCTAAAGAGATGAAATTTAGCAGGGATAAATGTAAATCTTGCCATCCCTCATCTGACTCAGAATTAAAATTCAGAAAATCTTCCTTGTCGGAGATTTTGAGGTTGAGACATTAAGACAATATAAAAAATAGAATCTGACATGAGAATTCATTGTATGAAAGCCCCTTAAAATATACTTTGCATTTATGAAAATAAAAGAATACAGCCAGTATAATGATCTTAAATCAGTAATAACAAATACCAAAATGTTCATTTCCATTCAACTTTCTCACTTGAAACTTTTGACAGTTTCTTAAAATTATAGTGAAGTGTTTTTAAATTCCTTTTTTTTTTTTTTTCTTGCCTTGGTTCTCCATTCAAATCATCAATGCTTTCCTGATTACATGACTCAGAAGAAGCTTCCTACCCCATCCCTGGATCACATGCCTATCAAATCCTCTCACATCTAGGCTCTCAATTCCTCAACTCCTCCTCACAGATGTCACCTGAATATCCTTCTGTTTACTGCGCTTCATCTTCTTTTGTCTTCCCCAAGGATTCATCGCAAAAACTTCTATCCTTCCTCTACCATCTGCTTCCTATGCCCGACTCCCAATTCCTTCTCTTTCTGATTATCCCCAGCAAAAGTGACTCACTCACAATCCACACAATTCTATTTTTCTGCAGCTGAAATTCCCGTGGTTCCCAGACAGGTGTGTGGAAGTAAATTTCACTCCATTTTAGTGCATTTTGATGTTGGGGAAAGATTATCGCACTTGAATTAGTTCGACAAAATCACAGGCGCTAATGTATAAGACAAGACTCTGGCTTAATGGCTGTTCGTGTACCAAGTATCTAGGGGCATTCGTTTGATACAAGTTTGGCATGAGCTAACAAAACTGTAATAGTAACAGAAACGGAAAAATTAACACACGTCAATAGAAATCTATATCCAGGCTAGAAGAAGGATTCAGCCCTCACAGTGGCAATGGATTGGGAGAGGGGGATTGTCTTCATCAGCCACCATCTTTCTAAATCAACCCTCGTCAACTATAACAGCACCATCCTGATGGGCTTAGGTCAAACCGATTTTCCACCCTGGGTGAGGACCAGTATCCCCTGGAGCACACGGCCATGATGGGGAGCAGATACCTGAAATAATGAAGTCCTGTTATAAAATATCTGGAGGAATATTTGTTTCGCATTCTTCATGTTGTAGGGAGTTCCGTCAGTATATATTAGTTATAGTAGAGTTCCGTTAGTATATATTAGTTATATTATATTAAATACTCCCAAATTTATTTAAGCCAGGTCAGTGGGAAGGGAAATGGGATGATGTATCTGATTGGTAAGTTTGACAGGATAAACTGGCCAGCAGATCCCAATGGCCCTTCCCCCAACCCTTCCATGTGATTCGACAAGCATGCAATCTCCTTGCCATCCTCCTCCATACCTGACAGGGGCATCACCTCCTGCTGGAAAGTCCTATTGTTCTGGGAGGGGAAAGGGAGGAGGACATGGAATTCAGGGGAGAGTTAGCTTCTGGTCCCTGAGCCGGGAACACCGGGGACTAGACAACGTATGAGATGTGAGGCAAGTAAGTCTTTGTGGATTTCTAGAAGCTCCTGTTGTACAAGGATGCCCAGTTTGGGGCCTCGGATGTGGGAGAACGTTCTTGATCTTGTTGGTTCCTAAGTGTTTATTTTGATACGTACCACTTTTTTGTTTGTTTGTTTTGCAAATATGCCAAGACCGGGCCAAGAGGCATTAAACATCCTGACAGCACAGATCAGAAGCAACTTCTTCCACACGGCAGGATCTACACGTCAGGTCTAAAGAAAAGGTTTCTGGGGGTGCCTGGTTGGCTCAGTCGGTTGAGCGTCCAACTTCAGCTCAGGTCATGATCTCGCGGTTTGTGGGTTCAAGCCCCGCATGGGGCTCTGTGCTGACAGCTCAGAGCCTGGAGCCTGCTTCGGATTCTGTGTCTCCCTCTCTCTCTGCCCCTCCCCCACTTGTGCTCTGTCTCTCTCTGTCTCTCAAAAATAAATAAATGTAAAAAAAAAAAAATTAAAGGAAAGGCTTCTGGTTCTCATCAAAGGACTGGGATCTAAGGGCCTCAGCAAAGACAGAGGCTATAGGGCCCCAGCCAGGAGAGGGGCCTCACCCAGCACAGGCCATAACAGGGTTTAGCAAAAAAGCGTCCCACCCTTCGTTTGGCAAATGCCTATAACTTCACCAGGCATAGAGGTTGCCTCGGATGAAGGTTACTTGTGCTTGACGTTGAACCTTGCCTCAGTTTTCTTAAGCAGGCATTATCTTAAGTCAGTTTTCCCAAAAGAAAATCCCTCACACAAGGATTCATGTGCAAGCAATTTATTTTTTTTAATTTTTTTTCAATGTTTATTTATTTTTCAGAGACAGAGAGAGACAGAGTGTGAGTAGGGAAGGAGCAGAGAGAGAGGGAGACACAGAATCCAAAGCAGGCTCCAGGCTCTGAGCGGTCAGCACAGAGCCCAATGCGGGGCTCAAACCCACGAAATGTGAGATTATGACCTGGGGTGAAGTCGGACGCCCAACCGACTGAGCCACCCAGGCGCCCCAAGCAATTTATTAAGAAAGTACTTGGGGTGCCTGGGTGGCTCAATGGGTCAAGCGTCCGACTTTGGCTCAGGTCACGATCTTGTGGTTCATGGGTTTGAGCCCCCCATCAGGCTCTGTGCTGACCGTTCAGAGCCTGGAGTCTGCTTCGGTTTCTGTGTCTCCCTCTCTCTCTGCCCCTCCCCTGCTCACACTCTGTTTCTCTCTCTCAAAATTAAATAAACATTAAAAATATTTTTTTTAAGTGCTTAATGGGAGAAACTAATGAAGGACCCGAGGAGGAGAGGAGTCAGGCAAGGGTGCAATTTCAGATCAAGTCCCAGACTCAGTCTGAATCATCAGAGCTGTTCTGGAGCATAAATTACAACCCATAATTTGCCCTGCCCCAAGACAAGGATGCTGGGTAATCACACCCCCAGCACAAGTATGAAAGTTAGCGCTCTAACAGTCCTGTGGGGATTCGATGTGTCTTATTCAATGTGTCTTATTGTGGACTTAGTTCTCTATAAGGTTGCTCCATCCAGGCCTTGAAAGCTCTTCTCACTAAAACTGAGAAGAATACGAAGCTGGCAAGATGGATTTTAGACTTGCTGTAGACATAATAGCTGGGTCTCCCGTAGCCATCTGCTAACCTTGACAATGGAAGCCGCACACTAAGGATGAACTGGAACAGAAAGAGAGAAAAGGTCTGGGTCCCTGGAAACTTCATGACGTTGCTCCTGGTATAGACTCCATAACTTCGGATTTTATTTTACAGTGAAAACTAACCCCTAATCTGCTTAAGCTCCTGGAGTTCCTCCCTCACTGTTCCTAGCAATTGATATATGTATTTTTTTTTTACTTTAAGGGATTTTTAAATCTGAACATAAAAATGTTGGAGATCCAAGTCTTGTTTTGCATTTTGTTTTAGTTTTCTGGAGGTTCGGAGATTGTTGTATTTTTAACTCCAAGATGATGTTCGACATGTTATGCATGTATTAATGAGTTCCTTCACACATTTATTCATTCATTGCTTCTGCAAATATTTCCCGAGCCCCTGCAGACTGCCAAGTACTGTGCTAGGCTCTGGAGATGTTACACAAATGAGACAGAGTCCCTTTCTCTATAAAGAGCAGACTTGGTGGGAGAGGCAAAGCAGGGAGCTAGATACTACGGTGCAACGTGTCAAACACTCTGATAAATATCTGAACAAAGGGGCTATGGTATCCCAAAGGATATGAGTTATTTCTCCGATAGCTGGAGGGAAATGTACAAATAGGAGCATACTCGCCAAGAGCCTCAAAGGAAAAGATTATGTCTGTCTTCACTCAACTCTGAGAGGCCTCCAAGTCATCAGCTGGGTGCCACAGCTGCCCCTTCTGTTAGAAAAGGAACTCCAGGAGCAATCACATCTGTAGGCACGACGGACAAATAAACTGAAGACGGGAGGTGGGAATGTGATTTGACATGATCCTTTCTCTTGGCCTCCGCTTCAAGCCCATGCAGGAGCCGCGGACAAAAGTCCTTGAGAAAACCTTTGCAGCCTCCTCTTTCTTTGTCTTGTTTTACCGCAACGTCGTGGTTTGGTCCTTTTAATTTTTTCCCATGAAGATGCCCTTGTGAAATTTACCCCCCAAAACTGCGCCTTACCTTCCCCTGACACTGTTTTCGATGTATCTAAATGACAGTACCCTGAGATGAAGTTGTTGTTGTTGTTGTTTTCTGAATCACTGACAGAGACTTCCTCTCTTGCAAGTTTTCTCTTGAAGTCCTTTGTTATGAGGACCAGTTACGGATAGTGAAGCCTGCGGCATAGATTCTTAGAATAGACTCATCCAGGACAGAAAGAAGGGGTTAAGAGAAAATGAGCCAGGCTGGTTTTCCAACGAGATAGTCTTCGCTGGTGGGGGTGTTGGCCGTGGATCATACCACCTTTATTACTAATTACTCTTTTGGTCATTATCCCCAAGGACCGATCACACACAGAGTTCAAGCAGCTCTTTACTCAAAAATTTTAATAACAAAACCATAATTCTCAGAACAGAGAGACAGAGCAGTGAAAATCTAAATTCATCTCTTTTATGGGACTAACAAGACAAAGAACATAAGGTCTTAAACCTATTTTTCAAAGTGTCTTCCACTTGCTCATTCCCTACACTGGCTGAGGGCTGACTCCTCCCTCACCTCAAATTTCCTTTTCCCGGTCCCTAATTCCTCCACCCTTTTAACTCTCTGTCCTATTGAAACCTCCTGCCTGCAGCCATGTGAGGTTGATTGATCTGAGTCAAACAGAACAGGAGCAAGAACTGAGATGCAAACAATAGAATCCGCAGAAACAGGAAATGGGAGGAAGAGGTGAGTAGAAAAAAAGGTAAGCTTTCCAAGACTGTGTTGGGACAACTGGGGACAATCTGGGTCTCCCGCCACCATTTAGGCTATTGGGATTCCAACTAATTGAACTTAATGTTAAAAGGCTGTATAAACCCAGAAGGCTGGGGAGCTCGGAAATACCCAGGCAATTCACATTAGTGACAATTACACATAAAACTCATTGAAAGAGGCGCCTGGGTGGCTCAGTCAGTTGAGCGTCCAACCCGCAGCTCAGGTCATGATCTCACGGTCTGTGGGCTTGAGCTCTGTGTCGGTCTCTGTCCTGACAGCTCAGAGTGTCTCCCCCACTCTCTGCCCCTCCCCCGCTTCTGCTCTGTTTCTCTCTCAAAAATAAGTAAACATTAAAAAAAAATTTTTTTTTTTAATTCACCGTAAATACTACTGCCTCTGGCTAGGGTGTAGAAAGTTGCAAGGCAGTATCATAGCAACACCAAACAATAAAAACAGGCAAGATAAGCTACATATAAAATCATAGTTTAAAAAAAAATATTCTAAGAGCCGAGGATGCAAAGAAACCTCAATGAACTAAATTCCAGAAATTGGAAAACCCTTCGTCAGAGAAAAGACCACACATTTGCCTTCACCTTAGTGGAGCAATGAGAGAGAAGAGAATTGGCAATAGATGGTAATAAGGAGAAATCAGAAAGTCTTTCCACAGACTTTGTCATGGTCATGCATGAGCCAGCATTATGGATCGAAATCCCGAGGGGCCGCAGTAAGGAATGAGTCTACCTTCACTTGCCAAACCTTCCTGAAGAACCTTCTCTGAATGCAGGGGGGTAGCACAGCAAAGTCACAGAGCAGAGCAGGAGACGTAAGAGGAATCCTTGAAGCTACAGTGAACTTGTAGGGAATACAAGAAAGGTGGCAGGCAGGATTCTAGGACCTCACCAAGTACACCAAAGCTGCCCAGTCAAGGCTGAATACAGGGTGACAGGGTAGAGAGAGATTTTTCTGGATGCACAAAGCCAGAGGACAGAACTGGAAAGCAAAGAGAACTTCCCAGCAGCCCAAAAAGGTGGCAGCCAAGTTGTAAAGAAGGGAGAATTTCCCCACACTTCAGAACGCTGGTGGCCAAGCTTTTGTAAAGCACTAAAACATCCCCGTACTTCTGGTGCTAAGATGCCAAATCTTGTTGAAGGGGAAAGTTCTGATTCCACTCTCCAACACCTGAAGCCAGGGTGGAAAAGACCTAACTAAAACTGCAACAAGGCCCGGACCCAGCTCAACTACACATGAGATTGACTTAGCCTCATACCCTATCAACCTAAAGGAAAGCAGGATGATCCTTCTAGAGGCAAATAGTTTATTTCAGGATCTAATATTCTTTTATACATAATGACGAGCATACAAGCAAAAATTGCAAGACCCATGATGATGTAAGAAAATATGATGCATACTCAAAAGAATGGTTTTCAACAGAAGTATAGCCACTTATGGCCTACATATCAGAATTGATAAACGGGGTGTTTAAATAACTATAATAAATATATTAAAGGAATTAATAAAAGAAGATGAAAAAATATATGAATGCATGGGGAAATCAGCAGATAAATTAAAGCAATTTTTAAAAATGGAAAATTCTAGGGGCGCCTGGGTGGCTCAGTAGGTTAAGCGTCTGACTTCAGCTCAGGTCACGATCTCACGGTCCATGAGTTCGAGCCCCGCATCGGGCTCTGGGTTGATGGCTTGGAGCCTGGAGCCTGCTTCCGATTCTGTGTCTCCCTCTCTCTCTGCCCCTCCCCCATTCATGCTCTGTCTCTCTCTGTCTCAAAAATAAATAAATGTTATAAAAAAAAAAGGAAAATTCTAGAAATAGAACCTATAAGGCAAACCATACACAACAGAAGAAAATAATTAACAAGCTTGAAGTATTCCAATAAAAAATATTCAAATTGAAATAGAGAAAAATGGAAAGAAAAGAAGAGAATTAAAACTGAAAGAGGAGAACCCAAGATCTGTAAGACTATCGAATGGTCTAATATCGAGTAATTGAAGCCCAGAATGCAAGAAAAAAGAGACTGGAAAGATTGGAGCAGCAGAAATGTTTTAAAATACAGAGACTATGAATTTTCCAAAAATGATGAAAGATGTACAAAGATCCATCAGATCGACACCAAAGAAATCCTAAAAGAAGTTCTTCAGGCTGGTAAGATCTGCAGGAAACAATGAAGAACATAAGAAAGGATAAATATGGGGATAAATATAAAACACCGTGTGTAGGTATTTAAATTTACACTTTACAACTATTTGTTGTGTAAGTCAAAATTAGTAACTTTGTTTTGTGTGGATTTTTTTCATATGTAGAAGTAAAATATACAGTTCAAGATCACAAAAATCGAGGGAATATAAATGAAATTCTAGCACTTATAGTGTTCCTAAAGTAGTATGATGTCATTTGAAGGCAGCCTATGATAAATCAAAATGCATATTGTTATCTAGAGCAACCACCAAAAAAATAATAGTAATAATTACAAGATGTCAATAAGAGAAAATAAAATGGGATACTAAAAAATACTGATTCAATCCCAAGGAAGTCAAGAAAGTAGCAACAGAGAAACAAAAACTAGATGTGATAAACAGAATATCATTTTATTAGTGACTATATTAAATATAAATGGACTAAAAGACAAAGATTGTAAAAATGGACCAAAAAAGAAAAGTCCAACTATATACTGTTTATAAGAAACACACTTTAAATATAAAGACATGCACAGGCTGAAAGTAAAAGAATGGGAGGAGATGTACCAAGCAAACATCAAGGACAAGAAAGCTGATGTTAGTCTATTAATACAAAGCAGACTTTAAGACAATGGATGTTACAAGGAAAAAAAGAGACATTCAATAGTCTAAAGAGATCAATTATTCCAAAAAGTAATAATGATCCTAAATGTGTGTGTACATGGTGGACTTCCTAAGTACATTAAGTAAAACTTGACAGAACTTAAAAGCATAGACAAATTTCGAGTCATGGTTAGAGATTTTAATATTTAGTAGGGAGATAAAAGGAATGGGGTAAGAGGGATCTTCCCCATAGAAAGCAGAGGTACAGTGACATTCTCCATGGGATTATCATTTGTTCCTCATTTATTAACCCACTGACAGTTGACGACTTATTTCTTTTCATCTCTTTCTTCCATTCCTGCAGGAGTTTCCTATTCTATGTTTTCCCATCTTAAAATCCTCTTTTCTTTCCAGAAATCACTCACGTAGAACAGTTAGCCACTGCTACATGAACCGGTTAGGCTTCTTTTGTGGCATTCCAATGAATTTCTCCATCATGGTGGTCTTACAAAAATAAAGCTGTTTCTGCAAATTATGAAGGGAAGGGATATTTTATCTCCTTCTCCCTTCTGCCATCCCACGACTATGACCCACCCTACCACCATTATCACGGTTCGCTCCTTCTTATCTCTCAGATTTCGATTTAAATGAACCATCTTCACGAAGACATCTTCCCTCCCCACCTCACTCTGTCTCTCTAAATAAATAAATTAACTTCAAAAAATATTTTTTAAAAAGGGGGTAGCTGGGTGGCTGAGTCAGTTAAGCATCTGACTCTTGGATTTGGCTCAGGTCATGATCTCACGGTTCATGTGTTCAAGTCCCGCATCCAGCTCCACATGGACAGTGCAGAGCCAGCTTAGGATTCTCTCTCTCTCCCTCTCTCTCTGCCCCTCTCCCACTCACTCTCTCTGCCTCTCAAAATAAATAAATAAATTTCAAAATATTTTTTAAAAAGGAAGACATCTTGACCACTTTGTCTAAAATATGCCCCCCATGAATATCCCATCAGCAATAAAGATAATTTAGAATTATTGAATAATTTATTTTTTATTGTTTATATTTTATTTTTGTTCTCTTTTTTCCTTAGGCAGTAAGGTACATAAGGTCTGGGACACATCTGTCTTGTTCACTCCATCCAGTTTCAGGAATGGAAATGCAGGACTCAGGTTATATTATTTGCCTAGTATCACACATCTGGAAAATAACAAAACCAAGACTCAGGCACTGGTCATTCCAATAGTGTTCCTTCTCCAACATTTGACCTACTGCGTAATCCCCTACATGCCTATATGCCAACTTGCTCAAAATGTAACAGAGCTAAAAGACAAAATAGAAAAATCTGTAATCATGGTGGGATATTTTAATACTTAGTAGAGAGGAAAATAAGAGAGTCCAATAAGTAAATTCTAAATAATCAGCTTAAATACAACCCAAGTGAGAGATTGCTATACATTAAAAGTAATTTACTTGGGGCGCCTGGGTGGCGCAGTCGGTTAAGCGTCCGACTTCAGCCAGGTCACGATCTCGCGGTCCGTGAGTTCGAGCCCCGCGTCGGGCTCTGGGCTGATGGCTCAGGGCCTGGAGCCTGTTTCTGATTCTGTGTCTCCCTCTCTCTGTGCCCCTCCCCCGTTCATGCTCTGTCTCTCTCTGTCCCAAAAATAAAATAAAACGTTAAAAAAAAAAAAGTAATTTACTCAAGCTACCTGAATAAGTCATATCCCAGCTATCATTGTCATAAAGTAACACCAGTTATTATAAAAATAAACACCCAAGGTCAACTAATCTTGATAAAGCAGGAAAGAATATCCAATGGAAAAAAAAAGGCAGTCTCTTCAACAAATGGTATTGGGAAAACTGGACAGCAACATGCAAAAGAATGAAACCGGACCACTTTCTTACATAATACACAAAAATAAATTCAAAGTGGATGAAAAACCTAAATGTGGGACAGGAAACAATCAAAATCCTAGAGGAGAACAAAGGCAGCAACCTCTTTGACCTCAGCCAGAGAAACTTCTTGCGAGACACATCTCTGGAGGTAAGGGAAACAAAAGCGAACATGAACTTTTGGGACTTCATCAAGATAAAAAGCTTCTGCACAGCAAAGGAAGCAATCAACAAAACTAAAAGGAAGCCTTTGGAATGGAAGACATATCTACTAAAGGGTTAGTTTCCAAAATCTATAAAGAACTTATCAAATTCAACACCCCAAAAAACAAACAATCCAGTTAAGAAATGGACAGAGGACATGGATAGACATTTTTCCAAAGAAAATATCCAGATGGCTAACACACACATGAAAGATCACTCATCACTAGGGAAATACAAATCAAAACTAGAATGATATATCACTTCACACCTGCCAGAATGGCTAAAATGAACAATACTGGAAACAACAGATGTTGGTGAGGATGCAGAGAAAGAGGAACCCTCCAACCCTGTTGGTGGGAATGCAAACTGGTGCAGCCACTATGGAAAACAGTATGGAGCTCCTCAAAAAGTTAAAAGTAGAACTACCCTACAATCCAGCAGTTGCAGTATTAGGTATTTACACAAAGGATACAAAAATACTAATTCGAAGGGACACATGTCCCCCAGTGTTTATAGTAGCATTATCAACAATAGCCAAATTATGAGAGGTGCCCAAATGTCCATTGACTGATGAATGGACAAAGAAGATGTTGTGTGTGTATATGTATGTGTGTGTGTGTATGAATATTACTCATCCATAAAAAGAATGAAATCTTGCCATTTGCAATGATGTCAATGGAGCTAGAGTGTATTATGCTAAGTGAAATAGTCAGAGAAAAGACAAATACCGTATGATTTCACTTATATGTGAAATTTAGGAACAAAATAAATAAACACAGGGTAAAAGAGAGAGAGAGAGATTGAGAATCCATAAAACACACTATCAACTATGGAGAACAAACTGAGGGTTGCTGGAGGGGTGGGGGGCAGGGAGATGGGTTAAATGGGTGATGGGCATTAAGGAGGGCACTTGTCGGGGTAAGCACTGGGTGTTATATGTAAGTGATGAATCACTGAATTCTCTTCTTGAAACTAACATTCCCCTATATGTTAACTAACTAGAATTTAAATAAGAACTTAAAACAAAAATCAATCAATCGATAAATAATAAAATAATAAAATAAAAATAAACACCCAAATCTCAGAGACTTTAGAAAGGAGATGTTTAATTTTCATTTTTGTGAAATCCAAAATAGTGTTCCTAATGACGAGCAACTCTCCTGCAAGTGACAGTGCAGGGACCTATCTGTCAAACCAGGAAGGAGAAAGAACCTAAGGTATCACACATGGGAAGTCCCTAATGGGCAGATCTGAACCCGGTATATATCAGAGCTTCTCAACTGTAACATACCGTGGAATAACGTAGAAAGCGAGCAAGCGGATTTCTGGGCTCCACCCCCCAGAGATCTTGATTCATTAAGTCTGCAGCGCAGCTCAAGAATCGACGTTTCGAAACCAGCTCCCAGGTGATGCCAACCCCGCTGGCTGTGGACCACACACTGTATCACTTTTGCTGACATTTATCAGCTAGAACTCAGTAATGTGGCCACACGTAACTGTGAAAGAGTCTGGGAAGTATGGTCGAAACATATGCTAAGAAATAAAAGGAAATGGGTTTGATGAACAGCTGGACAGTCTCTTCCATATGCTTTTTTTCTTTTCTTTTTTTTTTTTTGTTTTTTTTTTAATTACTGACTTCTCATCCAGACGACAGGGGAACCAGGCAATCAAATGAGAGAGGTTTATAAACTGAAATTACAAATGTTTCTCCTAGCCAATCCTCTACCCTGGATAAGCTATCTCACTTAAAGAATCACATTCAATTAAGTGAATATAATGGTTATCTTTTCAAAAATCTGTCATTATATCCTAACAAATTGAAGTTAAGAATGAGAAAGGAAAATAAAAGGCCAACACACACACACACACACACACACACACACACAGTATTAGCCAAGGAGACCACATTTGTATACCAGGATCTAGGCAAGCCTGCCCTTGCAAATGGAAATGCTAATGGGTCCTTAACTCTTGATAAAATATTAGCAGTGCTCTAAGTACACTCACACATCTCCAGGAGACCACGCTTAATGGATAGAACTCCCTGACCTTTAAGATTTTACTTATATTTTTCAAGATGCCCCTGAGAGTCCTCACTCTGTTCCCATTTAGCCATTGGTCATGGAATAACAATGCTCTGTGATATAAGTAATTGCTCGTAACAGTCATTGCCCTCCAGGGTTTCTTTCTTCCCTAGAAAGATTGTGTCTCCAGGATTGGAAGGACTTAGAGAAGTCGTTTAGTCTCTTCTGGCCTTCAGGTCGAAATGTACTTAAAAGCAGCCCGAAAGAAATAGAAATCTGAGCTTTACTTGGTAACTCTTTTCAATTTTCCTCTACTCTCTCTGGCACAGAATTCTGCTTCCGTTTAACCTGTGTGTTCTTGCAGTTAATTCACTTTCCTCTCATTTTATCCTCAGGGACGCAGATATTTTGGCCACCAGTATCCTAAGTTCGAGAGCCTTGGAAAATCTAGAGATCCAATGCATAAATTAACTTCACTGAAAAGCACGTATATTACTGACCTCTACTTAGCACAGGAAGTATAAAAGTGGACAAGTGGGAGTATTTGCTGGAAAGTAGAAAACTGTTAGTAATAACAAAGTACCAATATTTTCCAACAATATTTCTTGATACTCCACAATGCCTCAATAATGAATCTCCAGGGGCGCCTGGGTGGCTCAGTCAGTTAAGCGTCCAACTTTAGCTCAGGTCATGATCTCATGGTTTGCGAGTTCTAGCCCCGCATTGGGCCCTATGCTGACAGCTCTGAGCCTGGAGCCTGCTTCGGATTCTGTCTGTCTCTCTCTCTCTCTCTCTCTCTCTCTCTCAAAAATAAATAAACATTAAAAAATTAAAAAATAAATAAAAATAATGAATCTCCAAATAGTATAGACATGATTTCTTTCACTAGAAATCAACCAAGATTGAACCATCAGGATCTGGAGAGACCTTCCGACAGCTATCTGTGAGCTGGTTGTGATCGGCTTGACTGAGCAATCAGGCACTCATCCCCAGCAATCTCCTGACCCGATACCATTGACAACAATTCAGGGAGCACCATTCCAGGTCAAGAGTCAAGCTAAGTGCTACAGCAGACGCAAATAAGGGAAAGATCTGGTTTCTACCTTCTGGATATGAAAAGAGAAATAGTCTATTTCAGGGATGGTAATTACATTTCCCCTGCATGTCAAATCTTACTGGTTGACGGTGGCTGTGCCAAGTGCTATGTTGAGAATTTATAAAGCTTGATCTAAGGTTGGTGAGAAAGTACCAGGACTAATTAGCAATGTCTGCCGGGATGGAATCTGGAGGTGACAATGTGTTTTCCAGGTGTTTTCTTTGCCCACGTAGTATTTTAGATGGACTAGGACTCTACCCAGATTGGAGAAGACTCCTCCTCCTGTCTACCACTTCCCATTCTAAAAGTTCCCTTCAGGTCCTGTAGACAAAGAGAAGGCCGCAGGAGGAGGCCACTGAGGCCCCAGGTACTTGTTAGGCTAGCCCTTATGTTTCTCCTATCACCTCCAGGAAGAAAGCAAGCATTTCTGCTACTTTTCTTCCTTCTCCCCAAAAGAACACTTGAACAGCACAGAATCTGATCTTCTCCCATATATGTTTGGTGCTATCATGCTTGAAATCAAAGGCAGGTACAAGGTGAGGTTGCAGAAACAAACATTCTCAATATCTAAGACTTCAAGACAGGGTCTTTTTTTGTTGTTGTTTTTTTCTTCTTTCCTTCAAGTTTTCTCACGTTGACTCTACCCCCACAGAAGAGGCCTCTGTGGCTCTCCCTTTAAAATGGTGACCTGAGAATGAACGAGCACGTCCTCCTGAGACAACCTGGCATTTTCATAAAGAGCTTTATGATCGAAGAGAGAAAACAAAATAATCACAGAAATACAAATGGTACGAAAGTGGTTAGGTTTCTAAAACATTAGGTTTGTGATCCTGAGTATACTGGCAAATCATAACTAGGAGAAAATTTCAAAATCCCTCACCCTCAATTAAAAGGCCCCCAATTCTGTGTGGGCAGCCAAAACCGACGATGGCATTTGCTGTCTCCTTTCTCATCTCTTAGAGAGTGACCTTCAGGTGGCTTTTGTCATCCTGAACCTGGGATCTAATCTAAGGACAAATCCCAACTCTCTTTTCTCAGTCCTTCCCTCCCACCCAGGATCTTCCTCCTCACTTTCAGATCTTTAGTCACACATCTGTTCCCCCAAAATATTCAAGGCAGCAGCGACTGGCTCCCACTGCGATCTAATGAAGGATGTTGCTCTGCGTTCAGTGCCTTCTGTAAAGGTTTTGTTGAGTCATCCTCTAGCTCCCCACCTATTCACAGGAAGGAACTGTCTTACAAAAGTCCACCAACTAGAGTTTTAATATATTCTAACTCCTCACCGCAGTTTGGCAAGTGGGGCTCTAGCCCTGATTCAAGGAGCCTGGGGCTGGTCCGGGCTCATTAGGCAAGATTACAAAGATCAGGTAGTAATGTCTGCCATTGGTGTGGGAAATCCATCAACATTAGCCACAGACATATGTCGCAATCCAACAGGAAAGAGAAACCCTTTTCTTATTTTATTTTATTTTTCATTTGAGAGAGACAGAGCATGGGCACGAGAGAAGGGCGGGGGGTGGGGGGAGATGGGAGAGAAAGAGAGAGAAAGAGAGAGAAAGAAAGAGAGAGAGAATCTCAAGCAGGCTCCCTGCTCAGCAAGGAGCCCCATGTGAGGCTCAATCCCATGACTCTGGGATCATGACCCGAGCCGAGATCAACAGTTGGATACTCAACTGACTGAGCCACCGAGGTGCCTCACAACCCAACCTTAGTTGCATAATAACCATAACACCAATCCAGAGTTAGCAAATAAGAAAAGGGCCCCTTCTTTCTTGATTGCCTGGGCCAAGAAGCATTTGCTCAGTCTGAATGAGAAAGCAGCCACAGCAACCACAGAGAAGTATAATGCTAGGTTTCTAGAGTGATGGTCAATCCACATTTCTAATGCATTCCAGGCCTTTCCCACCACTCGTATTCTACCTGCAGCCAAAAAGGAGATCGTCTTTAAGAAAACTTGTATTTGTGGGGCGCCTGGGTGGTTCAGTTGGTTAAGCGTTTGACTCTTGATTTTGGCTCAGGTCATGACATCGGGAGCCTCACATGGGGCTCTGTGCCGACAGAGCAGAGGCTGCTTGGGATTCTCTCTCTCACGCTCTCTCTGCTCTCTACCACTTGTACACACACACACACTCTCTCTCTCTCTCTCTCTCTCTCCCTCTCAAAATAAATAAAGAAACATTTCTTTTTAAAAAAGAAAACTTGTATTCATTTATATGATGTTTATATTTGTCCTCTGTTGCAGGGGTATGTTGGAAGTGCTATGGTGACAGCTTACTTTAATATAATCAGGCCATAAATGCTGATACCAGGCAGCTTCCTGGGCCATCTAAGCCCTCCAGCTTCTGAATAAAATTCAGAAAGGTAATTGAAGTGCAAAACCAAATGGAGTCCACCACAAATTAATCTTTTCCTGACTGAAAAAGGGATGTGTCCCAAGATCCAAATGGATCGCCATTTTGTGGATTAAAAAAAGGGCACGTGATTTCATTCTGCCAACAAATATCCACAACTTTAAATGCAAACATTCTCACAATGGGTATAAAATAAAAGCCAAGGCTCTGACAGCCAATTCAGGCTCCTGCTCCTAACTTTAGCTCCTCCCTAGCATGAAGTAGGAGCAAACAGTAGTCTTGGTATATCTTTATATGGAAGGCAGCCATATCAACAGACTGTAAGAAATAAGGGGGAAAATAGTAGCAGAGAGAAGGCACAAAGTTATCATAGATATTGTTAAAATTCTCTGGTAGCAATTGTAGCAGGAATATGAAAAATGTGAAGAAAGAAAGGACGTATTCCCCAGTACTTCAATTTGGTTAATATCTTGTTAAGATTCTTTTAAGAATCACCAGGATTTCAGGATGTGAAAAAAAAAAATCTCATTAAATCTATGCGGTAGAAGAAAGCTATGTGTAAACTGAGGACAAAGTATGGGTAAGCAGCTACAGAGTCAAAGAAGTTTGCCTTACTACTGAGGGAAACTTTTGATATTAGTACTTGGGGTTCTAGAGAGACACCATCAAAGAATTTTGAAATAAGAAAAACAAGATTGGAATTGTGACTTAAGACCGATAAAAAGGAATCCGAGATCAACAAAGTCAACTTAAGGAAATACAATAACTCATGCAACTAACACAAACTTAATTCAAACTCTGCGTTGAACAAAAAAACTTTCCACTGTGATTTAATTTCCCATGTGTTCTGCAGTGGGTTGAATTGAATTGTGTCCCCCAGGAGGATATATCCAGATCCTAAAACCCAGTACCTGTGAATGCAAACTTGTTGAAAATAAGGCCTTTGCAGATATAATTAAGTTAAGGATCTCAAGATGAGATCATCCTGGATTTGGGGCGGACCCTAAATCCAGCGAAGAGTGTCATTGGGTTTCCACAGGAAGGAGAGAGACATTTGAGACACTGAGTCACAGAAAAGAAGGCAATACGAAGATGGCAGCCGCATTGGAGTTTGCCACCATGCACTAAGGACCGCGGGAGCCACCAGAAGCCAGAAGACACAAGGCAGGACCTCCTCTAGAGCCTTCAGGGGGAATGTGATCCTGCCAACACTTTGATTCGGACCTTAGGCTCCAGAATTCTGAGAGAAAACATTTCTGTTGTTTTAAGCTACTGGTTTTGTCGCAGTAGCCGTAAGAAACTAATAACATAGTTTGCGTTAAGGAAAAGAATGCAGTGACCTGAGGACTTAAGCGTCTAGCCCTCAAGCAGTTATATTTACCCCGTACATTTTTAAATTAGCATTCTATTTCTATGCAGCAACGTCATGCACTTAGTGAATTCGTCAGGGTATAAGGTTACGCTGCCATGATCATGCCCAAATCTGCTTTAACGTGCTACAACCCCATCAAGGGTTGGTAGGGGACAGCATGCTACATAATCACTCAAGGAGTCAATATCCACCATGTTGTAGCTGAACTGTGTCCAACATAGGCCTCCTGAGCAGCGGTAGAAGTCAGGGCACATAGAAATTTCATGGGGCGCCTGGGTGGCTCAGTCGGTTAAGCATCTGACTTGGGCTCAGGTCATGATCTCACTGCTCATGAGTTCGAGCCACGCGTTGGGCTCTGTGCTGAGCACTCAGAGCCTGGAGCCTGCTACAGATTCTGTGTCTCTCTGTCGTTCTCTCTGCCTCTCCTCTGCCCTCCCCCCCCAAAAAAATAAATAAACATTTAAAAAAAAAGAAATTTCATACCAATTCTTCCATGTCTTAGCCTAGAAGAGAAAAGTACAACCTCTGTTCGGAGCCTACCAGCAAAAACTAATCACACGGCTTTCCTTACGGCAAGGGCAATGGAGAACGTTATGAGAGTCAAAAAACACTTTCTGAACGTTACCCTTACTGCCACACTTCATTAATGTGAATCCACATGGGTAAAAAAGCCTCTTGTCATAGTAGACTCAAAAAGAGAAATTACTGAGTTTGTGAGATTGAAAATTAGCCCTTAAACGTTGGCAAACTTCTCTTGTGCTTCTTAGGTGTATACCAGGTGGCTTTCTCTGGGCCACGTACAAGGCTACTGTTTCAGTGCTATGAGCAAAGAAAACATTTTTAAATTATTTTTTGCTTCTACGGCACAAAAATACTGAAGAAGCTCCCCAAGATCCATCCCATATCCAGTATTCAATTCCAGACATTCCACAGCTCTGGCACCATGGTGCATATGTGTAAGCCAACACCCCCCCCCCCTCCCGCTAGGTACTATAAAATTCTGATTCCCTGGGATTCTCAAGAAGGAAGGTATTCTGGGACACTGAAATTCTTGTCAATTGCAGGACCAAGGCCAAGAAAATGTTTATGCCAAACCTTTACTACAAATTCTTTCTGAAATATCTGCAGACCGACGTGACTTGCTAAATGGAGTCAAACATGAAAGAATCTTTGACGGTCTGAGTCCTGTAGCAGCACCTGGGGGGGTCATCATTCTTAACAATGCCCTACTCAAAGGAGGGTTCCTCCACCCAAAGAATGAGGGAAAAACAGCACCCCGAGGGGCTCAAACCGTGGAACCCCTCCAGATCTGTTCTCTCCTTCCAGAAATCATTTGGAATCATGCCTATGCTGTTTCAGCCAGGTCTCAGGAGCCTGAATCCAATCCAAATTTACTTCCCACCATTTTCAAACAACAACAACAAAATCTGGATCCCGATAATTACCACTGAGTATGATTTAGGGGAAAAAAAGTAAACACTCTTCAAATTGCGATCTGCTGCAATTTCCAGCTGAGGTAAACAAGCTTCACAAACACAAACGTTTGCAGAAAATTCTTCCTGTGCTGGTAAAAACTGTTTTTAAATTGATGCAGGTGGTCCTGGTGAGACTCCAGTCCCGCATTCGCATTCGGGTATTCCCTTAAGGGCATGCTCCCTTCTGGCTACTTAACTGTTATTTTTGTTACCAATTAATAGGCGCGGTTAACTTGGAGCTGGGATTTAACAGGTAGGTGGGGATTTGGGACCTGAGAGACTGCTGCAGGAAGGAGGGAAGCGAGGTCTCTCCCAGAAGGCACTGTCAGTTCCCTGTGATGGCGCCTTAAGGTCAGAAATAAATGTCTTACCTTGCAAGGGAATTGGCCTGAAGAAAGGGCAAAGGAGAGCTCATTTAACTTACAGCAAACCATCCAAGTGGTGGAACATATTGGAAGAAATGTCTTGTCCCATCACCAGCCTTGCCCTGTGCCACTACCCATCAAACGCAGGCAATCTAGAGACCTCTCCTTCCTATCCTCATTCAATAGCATTACTGGATGCTACCATGATGGAGGTCTCAAAGAGGAAACCAGATTCTTCCCCCAGAATGACCGTCCAGACAGATTTCACTGACCTAGATAGATTAAAGAGAAACATGGATACTGTGTATATCCATGGGCAACTTTCCCACAGTAAATTTAGACTTGAAACCCAGACCGTTGACACTAAAGTTTCTGGACAGTCCTGCATTATTATGCATTTTAGTCAATATTGACTGAGTGGAAATCCATGTGTTCTCTTGCCTTCTCCGCAGATTCGGATAAAGGGTTGGTAAATCCGAATCATAGTCCCCATTTGAATGATTCAGATTCAGCTATCAGTAAATGATTGCCAACTGTCTATTTTGGTAGACTTTTCGGTACTCTGCACTCTAACATAGAAACAACAGCCCGATTTTGTTCAGTGGAATACTCCTTCATTCACTGTCATGTTGATGACACTTGGCCAGGCCAATGAGAACGTTACATCCTTCAACCACCATCAAAACAAAACAAAACAAAACCAAAAATGGTTCTTGCTGGGAACACAGAACGGAGAGAGAAGATAGGAGAGACATGATGGTCTTATCTTCTCCTCTTCTGGCTTGGATTGGTAAAAGCCAGATTGCCACCAAGAGGGAGACACATGACCTAACAACCATGAATACAAACCACAAAAAAAGTAGAACTGACGGAGGAAGGATTACCAGGACCTGACAGTCATTTGTAATGTTCTTTGAGCCTGAATCCAGCCATGCCTGAAGGTGGCAACTCCTAAACGTTTCAGTTGCTTAAGTCAATACATTTCCAGTCTTTTTGTGGTTGCTGTTTAAACATGTTTGGCTAGGGATTTTTTGTTACTGTATACTGACATAATCAAACTTACACATTTATGTTTCTAACACTGTGAAAGTAACCTTAAAATACAAAACACAGAGGCTAATCCCATAAAAAATCTACATGCTACATAAAATAGCACATATGATAGTACCCAGAAGTAAACGTTCGTTGTTACGAATTAAACAACCTGCCGCTCTGATAAGTTTTCATGATAATTAGGAAAATACAGACGGGCAAGTGATTATAGCTCCACTTTTTCCCCATTTTTAAGTTTGGCTACTAATTACAAAAAGGACCCATTCCAATGATGATTGGAAAATCTTATTAGAGCTGATTTAGAGACCTTGAAACTTCTCATCCACCGCCATCATTTCTTGCTTTTTTTTTTGTTCATAACGCATGGAGCCTTAGATTCTGAAGTCCAAGCTCTTTGGGGTAACGACCTGACACTACGACCTGAGCCCCCCAAAGCACGAAGGATGTCAGAGAGGCCGTATAAATTACACACAGCAGTGGTGAGAAGAAATGAGTCACAAAGAAATTGTGCTCCTTGGAGTCTTATGAACATAATATTTCAAATTGAAACTAGAAAATCTTTGAAACAAATCGTACTACCTAAGAGTGGAAACCTTGGCAAGTGAAGCCCTGTGTTGCTAACATGTTATGATTAATCCAGAAATGGAAATGGAAATTTTATGTCTGGATCACTCTGCATCCATGGAATAATGCCTCATACTGATTTTTGTAAACTGTGTTGGAATGCATCTTCACGTCAAGTTAATGTATAATATCCCTTCATTTCAGCTCAGTGGACCTCCTTTTGACTTCTTATAGAGGTGGTTAGGTCTTCTGTTGATGAATTCCCTTAGTTTTTGCTTTCCTTGCTATGTCAATATGTCCTTCATTTGTGAAAGATAGTTATGCTGGATATAGAAAACTTAGCTGACAAGTTTGTTTGTTTTTTTTTCAATGTTTCAAATATCACATCCTATCTGAACTTTCTAGTGAAAATTCTGTTCATCTTACTGGGGACCCTTTGTACATGATGAGTCACTTTTCTCTTGATGCTTTCAAGATTCTTTGTCTTTGTCTCTTGGCAACCTGATTATCATATATTTGGTGTGGATCTCTCAGTTTCTCTTCTCGAAACTCATTGAGCTTCTTAGATATGCAGATTAATGTCTTTGTCAAATTTGGGCAATTTGAACCATTATTCATTCAAACCCTCTTTCTTCCTTTTCTCTTTCTCCTCTCCTTCTAAGACTCCCATTATGGATGTGTCGATACACTTGGTGGTGCCCCACAGGTCTCTGAGGCTCTGTTCATTTTTCTTTTTCTTATTGTTTCTCAGACTGGGAAATTTCAACTTACTTGTTTTCCTTTTTCATCCACTTCAAATATAGCCCCTCTAATAAGTTTTTTATTCAGTTACTCTATTTCCCAACCACAGAATTTCTACTTGGTCCTTTTTTATCATTTCTATCACTTTATCAATATTCTCTATTTAGTGCAATTTCATTCTCATACTTTCTTTTAGTTCTTTATATTAGAGTCCCTTTAGTGCCTTGAACATATGTATAATAGCTGATTTAAAGTCTTTTTCTAGTAAGTTGAACACCTGGTGACAGTTCCTATTTACTGCTTATTTTCTGTGTATGAGCCATACTTTACTGTTTCTTCATGTGTCTCATAATTTTTTATTGAAGATTGGAAATTTTAAATAATATAGTGTCACAACTCTCGTAAGTGGATTCCCTTCTCTAGGGTTTGTTGTTGCTTCTGCTGCTACTGCTGACTGTTGGGTTAGTGACTTTCCTGAACTAATTTTGTGAGGTCTGAATTCTTTCTCCTACAGAGTCACTGATGTCTGTACTTAGTTGCTTAGTGGTCAGCTACTTATTGGACGGAGATTTCCTTAACAACTGATAAGTCTCCCAGACTTTGCCTATAGGCTTTCTGTGTATATTGGGACACATCATCAGTGGTCCTGAAGGTAATTTATGGTTCTGCTTCAACCTTCATGTTTTGCTTGTGCAGAATCTCAAACTCAACCATAAAAGAAATCAGTTTAGAGCTTCCTCAGGTCTTTCCTGAGCATGCCTTCTAGATTTTCAAGACTATGTCACAGCTTTCCAAAGCCCCCTATGGACATTTCATTTACCAGTGTTTCTTTTTAAGTTTTTTGGTCAGCCTCCTGTCAGCCCCAACTAACAACATCCCCTTAGCTGTAATATTAAATAATTGTCATTGATTGTTTTCAACAAATGCTTTGGCAGGTAGGGCTGTTTGCAGAGTGAATTATGAATCAAGACAAATGATGCTCTGAGCCAGCAAGCAACCAGATACGTCCAATTCTGACAATGAGGCTTTCAGGAAACTCTGATTCGATTCTATCTCATACAGTGGTTGCTAAGCTGCTGGTTTTTGCAGTTATCAGAGTTACAAGACTATGTGTTTTCAAAGTTATCACAAAGATGAAGAAAGGGCATGGAATTAAGTTAAGTTAAAACACTACAAGACACATTGTTTTTACAAAGACTCAGCGGTTTTTCTTGAACAAACATGCCTTAGATTGTTGCAAGCCCTTAGTTAATTTCCAGAGTTCTGAAAAAGTTGATTTTGAAAATATTCCAGTGTTCTCATTGTGTTTATGAGAAGCACGTTTTCAGAGACCCTTACTCTGCCATTGCCAAAGTTAGATCTAGTAGACAGTTATTATTAGCAAGTTTCTTTTAAGTTGAAAATAAAATTGTCAAAATACATAATGTAACACATAATTGAATAGAAAAAATAAGAAAAAAATCACATAGTAAAAAATAAAATATAATAGAAATAGATAAGAAATAGTATATGATTGCCATTATTTGCTTACTTAAACATTTCTAATTTTTTATCTCTACTGATGGACCAAATATTTAGGCAGGGCCTGACATCACCTTCCACAGATAACTGACAGAAATTGTTTTTGAGATTTTCAAATATGACCAGATATCATTTTATCAGTCAATAAGAGAGATTTCATTACAATGGCATTACAAACACAAAATCTCAATATCTTACTCTTAAAATTTTGTATCTGACACTGCTTATCCAATAGTGTGGTGAGTTGGGTGGGGGGAATCTCTGGCCATCACCCAGAGAACTAAACTGATGGAGGCTTTATATTGACAGGTGTTCTCACGATCAACACCACATGGGAAATCTTCCATTGGCTCTTGAAACTTCTAGCCAGAAGCAATATTAATTCTGCTCAGATTTCATTGGCTACAACAAGTTACATACCCATGCCTAACTCTAAATGAATTGGAATGGTATAATCTTATCACGTAACAGAAAGGAGAGAAAAAGTAAAATATTTGTGAACAGCTAAAACATCTACTGCAATGGGTCTTATCATTTTATTCTTTGTCTTTATCATTCTTAATTTAACAAGGATTACTGAGAGCTAAATATATATGTCAAATTTCAGAAGGCTATTTATCAAGTAATTACCAAAAAAAACCTATCTGGGAATGTATTAAATTTTAGTCATCCTTCAATTTGTTTCCTTAAAGAAATTCTAAGAAAATGAATCCCAGAAGGAGAATTCTGGGTTCTTCTGCTGGAGTTGACAATGACCATAACTCTGGGGATACTGTGGCCCACAATATCCTTTGGTATAAAAGGTTAGGAGACAGAGATTCAGTGTTATTCTTAATTTTTCTTCATTCAACAAATGGTTATTGGCCAATACATACAAATCTTTGCCACTCATTTAACAAGCACTACTTGGCAGTCTATTATTTGACAGATTGAGTCCTACAAATATGGATTGGCACCTACAATGTACTAACTAGAAATAAGGAATATAAATATGATTTCAATCCAATATGTACCCTAAAAAGAGTATACAGAGTGGTGGTCATGTGATTAACCAAGTATAACGCAATGGTGATGTTTAAATTTCACGAATTTTCTATTAGTAGCAAAATTGACTTTCCAGATCCATGGAAAGCCTCAGACTTTCTTCCTTCCTTCTCCTTCTACTAAAAGTAGAGTAGAGAAAATAGATATTTGGGTAAGATGAAGTAATGGCCCTTTTTCTGGGTAGTAGATTCTCAAATTTTGTTATGTAACAGGATTACCTAGAAAACTTATTAGCAAGGCAGATACCCGGGGCTTACCCTCAAATGCTGTGATCCAGTTGGTACAACACATGCTATCAAAGACACCAATATATCCTCCTAGTATGGGTTTTATTGTATATCTCTCCACCTCAAATATATCTATAATATATATTATAGTCCTGTATTATATATACTATATATATTATATATAGTATATATTATATATTATTATATATGTATATGTATAATATGTAATATGTATATAATATATGTATATTATATATGTATATTTAATATATGTATATTATATATATTATATATGTATATTTAATATATATGTATATTATATATATATTATATATATATTAAAGTCCTAACCCCCAGTATTTCAGTATGTGACCTTATTTGGAAATAGGGTCATTGCAGATATAATTATTTATAAGTTGAGATCATACTGGAACAGATTGGCCCTGAATCCAATAAGGCTGTTATCCTTATATATTAGCCTTCTTGGACTGCCATAACAAAATACCACCGACTAGGTGGCTAAGACTACAGAAATTCATTTTTTTACAATTAGAAAACTAGAAACCCAAGATCAAGCTTTCAGCGAGGTTGGTTTCTCCTTAGGCCTCTCTCCTGGTCTTACAGATGGCTGCCTACTCACCATGTTCTCACATGGCCTTTCCTCTCTCACACATATCCCTGGCATGCCTCTATTGTCTAAATTCCTCTTCTTTATAAGGACACCAGTCGAGTGAACCTCATTTTAACTTAATCACCTCTTTAAAGGCCCCAGCTCCAAATACAGTCACATTCTGAGGTACCAAAGGTTAAGGCTTCAACATGTGGTGGGGGGGGGGGGGACAAATTTCATCCCATCAAACCTTATAAAAAGCAGTGGTTTGGACACAGAGGCCCACAGGGACAGCGCTGCATGAATAAGGAGGCAGAGATCAAGTAACACAGCCAAAAGCAAGGATATGGAGGACAGCCAGCCAACCACCAGAAGCCAGGAGACAGGCACGGAAGAGCCTCCCTCACAGTCGCAGGAGGAACCAGCCTTCCAATACCTCAATCCTGGACTTCTCACCTCCACAACTGTAAGACAACACATTTCTGTTGTTTTAACCGTCCGGTTTGTGGTACTTTGTAATGGCAGCCCTAGGAAACAAATACACTCCCCTCCCCCCGCCACAGGTGGTGCCACCAGAGGTCCAACCTTCAGTCCTGCCCTTCTTTGCCTGGATTTGCCTACCTTAGCTTTCTTGGCTGCCAAAGTTCGCTTTGCCTGCCTGTGTATCAGGGCAGAGGTGCTGGGGTATTAATGCTTAGAAGCTGTCTTCAACTAAGGAGTGATGGAACTTGGTGTGTGAATACCACAGACCCTTGCTCGTTGGGGGTGCTAAGTGCACCCTAGCCACTGAGTTTCTTCAGGGGATTAACCTCTGGTTGCTTAACACCCCCATTATTGGCTGCCTTGTCTTCCCTGGTGCCTTTCTCATTCCTTCACAGCATTTTTTTCCCCACCCCTCCTTCACTAAGATTCTTGTCTCGGGCGTTATTTCGCGAGCTTCTAAACTAGTATATAGGTTGTGGAGTGGGGCCCGGATATCTGCATTTTAACGAGCTTCCCCATCATTTGGGCAGAAGTGGTTTGTGGATCACCCTTGGAGACAGACTTTTTCAGGGTTCCCAAGTTCTATCCCGGAAACCAGTTAGAACGACCTGAGTGGGCGCGATTACTCCGTATTGGTTGTCCCCTGGCACAAGCATTTTGCTGAGTTTGACTTTAATGTGACACCTTTGATCCTTACAAGTGAAACAGCTACTTAAAACTTTTCCTAAATTCATCATACAACTCTTATCATCCACATAAATTCCCTCCTTAGATTTTTTTTCTCTAAGAATTTATGCCAAGAAAATTTAAGTCTCCTCTAAAGAGCCAGGGTTGCTTCTCTGTGATAATGGGAGGTACGCATTTGCTTTTTCCTCTTTTGCCCTGGTGACCAGGAAGCTCTAAGACAAATCAGATGTTCAGTCACTATAATTATTGAGCCCACATTCATATCCTATTTGCTTCTTATCCTTTCCACACTCTTATATTTCAGTTCTACCTATATTTCCTTTTCAAAAGAGTCCAGGGAAAGCAAATAAAGCAAAGATTATTGTGTGAACAAGGAATAATAAAGTCTCCAAGGTCACCAAATCACCACACCAAACAGCTTCTCCTTCTTTGCATTTTCTATGATGGGACTTTCCCCCAAGGAAATCTAAATGGAGTATCTCACTGGCAAAAGAAACCTGAGTGAAGAATTCTTAGCAAAAATCACTAACTGCACTAGACTACGGAATGCACTTGACCCTGAGCCAGCCACCCAATGACAATCATTTGGCCTCTAAATCTGAATATACCCTTCGCTGAAAAGTACATTCAGAGGAAGAAAAAGACTGACTGTCTCAATAGGATCCCCAAAGGGACGTGTTACCCTTGCTGAAGAGTCATTGGTTTGGCAAAAAGTAACCATGTGCATTTCCTCTTGGGAAATATACATTTCCTCCTTTTGAGAAAGCAAGAGTTCTCGTTTCATTTCAGCTCAACTCTGGAGTGGCCCACTTCAGACAACCGCAGTTTTACAAACTGAGTCAGACTCTCTGAGCCCAAACTCCCACCGACCCCACAGGGACTTAGAAGAACCCCTTGGGCTATTCTGTACAAGAGGATGTGCTCAGTGGTACCCTGAAAGTGATACTTTCTCTTTGTAATGTGAGATAAATAGAAAAGACACAGCAAATAATACTCAAATAGAGACAGAAAATGTGAAACTCATGAGCATTTTTTCCATCCATTGTTTTGGCCAAAGTTTCCGTACATCATAGGCACTCAACCACTGTTCAACAAAATAACTTATTTATTTTTTAAAATGACATTCTTGTGAGACAGGTAGGAGGAAACATTATTTTTATTTCATAGGTGGAGGAGAAAAGAGCACACCGAGATGGTCACACATTGCAAATGACAAATGACATAGGTCCCATTATCTCCCACCTTCCCCTAACAACCCACACCTCCTCCTGTGTTTGTACCTTAGTTAACGTCCTCACTGCCCACACCACCCCTCTGGTTAAAATTCTCAGAATCAAACACAACCTTCCTGCCCTTTTCCTTCCTATACAAGCTGTCACCAACCACTACTAAGCCTGCCCCAGAATCTGGCTCCTCACAGCCATGACCTTGCTCCCTCCTTGTCTCTCACCGGGATACTCAGCCAGCCAGTTGGCCACCAATCCATCATATTTCGAGTACCGCATTGTGCAGGATTCTGAGCTAAGGGACTAGGCAATTGTGTTAAAAGAAGTGGAGAGGAAGTGCCTGCTTCCAAGGAAATTACAGCCTCAAGGGGAAGACATTCAGAAAAACGACAGTGCATGGAAGTGCCACAGTGGAGATAAGAAGAGGGTGCCATGGGCACACAGAGTTCAGGCACTCGTTGGCTCATTCCTTGACAAATATTTGAGCAAACTGTGTCCCAAGCATTGGTCTGGGTGCTGGAGATCAGTTATGATCAAGACCAGTAAGTTTATTCTCCACCCATGGAGCTTACACATTCATGGAGGAGACAGACTACACAATTGTATTGATGATGGAGGATGAGACAGGTGCTAGGTAGGTGAATACATGAATAGACGGATAGGTAGATATAGATATAGAGATAGATAGATAGATAGATAGATATAGAGGTAGGTAGGTAGATAGATGATAGATAAATAGATAGATACATAGATAGGTAGATGTTAGATATAGAGATAGATAGATAATTAGATGATAGAGATACAGATAGATAGATAGATAGATGATACATAGATACATAGATACATAGATAGATAGATATAGAGGTAGGTAGGTAGGTAGGTAGATAGATGATAGATATATCGATAGATAGATATAGAGATAGATGATAGATAGATAGATAGATAGATATAGAGATAGATAGATAGGGAGAGAGAGAGAGATGATAGATAGATAGATAGATAGATAGATAGATAGATATAGAGGTAGGTAGATAGATAGATATAGAGATAGATGATAGATAGATATAGAGATAGATAGACAGATGATAGATACATAGATATAGAGATAGATAGATAGATGATAGATACATATAGAGATAGATAGATATAGAGATAGATGATAAATAGATAGATATAGAGATAGAGGTAGATAGATGATAGAGATAGAGATAGATAGATATAGAGATAGATAGATATAGAGATAGATACAGAGATAGATAGATAGATAGAGAGGTAGGTAGGTAGGTAGGTAGATAGATATAGAGGTAGGTAGCTAGAGAGAGAGAGAGAGAGAGAGAGATGAGAGAGAGAGAGAGAGAGAGGTAGCTAGATGATAGATAGATAAATGGATACATGGATGGATGAGTGAAGAGATAGACAGTTAGAATATTAATGGCTCCACGGAAAAATGAAGCGAGGAGAGAGGAGAGCTGATCTCAAGCACCTAGCACCTATGGCAGGTCCTAGGGTCCAGGATGATCAGGGAAAGCCTCTATGGACGGATGCAATTGGGGCCAGGATCTGGAAGTGCAGGAGCACACCAGACAAATACTGGGTGAAAGATGCAAAGCAGACTGAACACCAAGTGCACAGATTCTGCAATGAAACGTGCATTTCCCTCCATCCAGGGCCCAGGGCCAATTTCAGGAAGGTGAAGCACGACCTGAGTACAGGAATGAATGGGTCACCAGATAGAGGCAGAGAAGGAGAGCCTCCCAGCCAAGGGCTGATGTGGGCAGAGAACAAAGCCAGGAAAAAGGAACGGTTCATTCTGGGAGCTCCTAGAAGTTAGAAATACCTAGCCACCAAGCAGTTTGGGATCTCTGCCACCAGCTTCCCACCCCATGAACACTCCAGGCTTTTTACCTCATCTTTGCTTCATTTGAACTGTCTTTCGATACAGGCATGTCACCCAGGGATGCTGTTTGTGATCAGCCACTCCTATGAACACTGGTTCAACCAGGCACCACTGTTAAGGCTTTGGCTCATTTCCACCTGTTGGCCTGGCCTGAGGGTGCCGATGTGAGGTCACGGGGGACGGAGAGACCTCAGACCTGGCCCACAGGTTCCCAGGGAGGTGCCCTGCAATTCCTTAACTGTGCCCGCTCTCCTTTCTGGGCATCAGCCCAGGATAAGGGTTGGGCTTGGCTTCGCTTCACTGACTTCTTTGCAAGAGTAAGCACGTCCTCAGTTTCTCCATCTGTAATACAAGGACCAAGAGTTTGTGCCCTCCTCCTCCTCCTACTTTTCAGAGCCCCAGGAGGTTAATTAAATGTAGCCCATAAAGCCTGGAGAATTCCACGTAAATACAAGATTAAGCCTTGAGCAGCAGGCAGAGGGCTGCTTTTCATTCCTACATCAGTGCTCTTTATTTTTTGCTACAGAAGCAATTCCGTCTCACCAGAATTCACAACTAGAGGAAAAAAAAAAATCATTCCCGATTTTACTTCTGTATCATCCAGAAACATATGGCCCCCCGATCTATTACAAAAGAAGCCAGAAGGGGCCGGGTGAAGTGTCACCAGGCAGAGGGAGCCCAGCATGGGGGACATGCTACCGAGAAGGCATGAAAAGAAAGAAGTAATTCCGCCAGACTGAAAGAGGAGAAGGAAAAGAAAGTAGGGCACACAGCCGAGGCAGGCCACCGGCCCTCCCTCTGTCCTCATTCTGGGGAGCAGGAGGCCTCGAGAAGGCGCCCACAAAATGACAAGCAGCTTATCGCATTAGCTCTTAAGCCAACTGCTCCTACGCTGTGACCCGTTCAGCCAGGAGAGCCACCCACGTCCCTACTGCCTTGCTAAGAACTTGGGTGTCATCCTTGATCCTCCTCCAGGGTCCGGAAGGTCTTCAGAGGCGGAACCACAGGCAACAGTGAGGCTGCCAGTCAGTCCAGAACAACACTACAGACCTTGGGTGTTGACCCAGATGCAAGACAGCACTGGAGAAGCCCAGCGGTGGGGAAAGGGAAGGTTTCCCAGCAGTGCACGCGGATCGGCAGGCGTCTCGCTGAAATGGCCACTGCAAGACGGTTGGCCTGGGACGAGGCATAAGCGTCTACACGTCTAACAGCGCAGAGGAGGCTGACTCTGCTTGGCACCCGACCATACTTTGTATTTGAGAAGGGGGGATCCAGGGTTAGGAAGCGGGGTCCTGCGGGGGACACTGGGAGCTACCGAAAGGTGCGTGTGTGTGTGTATGTGTGTGTGTACATATGTGTGCTCGTATGTTGCCCTGAGTAGGGATCAGTTTGTGATTCAGTAGGAATCAGGTGAAAACTAGAAAACTCTAGTCTTTGGGGACACTGTAATAGTAGACAGGTTGCCCAGGCTGAAATTCAAGAAATTGCTGAGGACAGGAGAGTCGTCTGGCACCCTTCGGAGCCCCGCCAACCGCTGTCACTGCAGCAGGAGACTGGGGACAGCACCCGGTTCACAGCCTCACTCTGGGCGGCCACAGTCCACAGACTGACTCCAGTCACTGCCCACCTGTCCCTGCGCGAGGCCACGGTGCCCGGGACTGACGGCTCCATCCGAGTGTGGCCCTGGAGTTCTTGAACTTGAGGCAGAAGAGAAACATAAGACCCCCGGAAGGTCAACGCTTTCCTGCAGACGGGTGCCCGGGCCATTTTATTTAACTAGAAAAAGAGATCTGACCTCAGTCTGAATTGCAATCGAGAAAGTCAGACGAATTGCTTACCTTTGTAGTCAGTGAACGCAACACAGCTATTTTCATTTGAAAGAAGGTAAACGTGCAGGACGGGCCTGGCCTTGGGAAAACTGCTCCAGACCGAGCACAAAACCAAGGCCGCCCACGCCTCTCCAGAAGGTAAGCTGTACCGCAGCTCCAGAACGCAAAGGCACAATGATGGGTTTGTTCTTTGCTCTTCGATGTGGGCGGGGGCCGGAAACGAGCAAGAGAAAGGAAAAGGATCTAGAGCAAATATGAAAGCTGGAGTGTGTGTCGTCCCCTCTTCCAAGCCCATCTGGGACTGAAGAAAACGCTCCGACTGTTCCGCGGGGCCCGTGCTTGTGCAAGCGGCACCCAGGCTGTGGGAACTTGCAAAGTTTTAAGTCTAAATAAACAGAGCACAAGAAAAGCATTTCCAAGGGCCGCAGGGAGGGAGAGAGAACACGTAACAGAGGGATGGCTTGGGGTTCAGAAGCAAACCCTAGTGCCCCGCGAAGCCTGTTTTTCCTCTCTCCAGAGTTTCGTTTCTCTTCACGTCTCAAATCCTGGCGTCCTCACAGGTTTAGGAGGGGAGGGGTAAATCTGGGCGAGCTCCACAGAGGGGCCCATAGGAGCCGTGACCGTCCTGACAACTACCAGGAATCAGGCCAGGTCAGGCCAGGAAGGCGCACCTGCTTTGTCCCTCCATCTCTGTCCAGTGTGACTGGGGACTGGGCTCTGGGGTTCCAGAGGGCTCGGCTGGTTTCTCGAGAATCATGTGTAAGAGAGTACACACGCGTTAAAGAAATTCCCTTCGGGGCCCCTGGGTGGCGCAGTCGGTTAAGCGTCCGACTTCAGCCAGGTCACGATCTCGCGGTCCGTGAGTTCGAGCCCCGCATCAGGCTCTGGGCTGATGGCTCGGAGCCTGGAGCCTGGAGCCTGTTTCCGATTCTGTGTCTCCCTCTCTCTCTGCCCCTCCCCCGTTCATGCTGTGTCTCTCTCTGTCCCAAAAATAAATCAAAAACGTTGAAAAAAAAGAAAAAAGAAATTCCCTTTGATTCTTACCTCTTATTACCGCAAAATGGCCCTGCTGCCCTGTCCCCTGAGAGCTCGCGGACCTGAGCCCATCAGTCTGTGTTAAGGACGGAAAAAACTAAACTTGGGGACAGGCTAGGGAAGGGAAGTTTGTGGGAACGCTGGAGGTTTTCAAAGTAATGCATCAAAATGTGAAACTAGATGTTTTCCAATATTATTTCTTACCAGGCTTGTGCTGTGAGCTTGGAACTCTGGTCAATCAAGGACGTTTGGGGGAAAGAGAGGTGCACAAATTGGGAACTTGCAAAGTTTTAAGTCTGTTCGCTCTGGAGCTGCCCTCATGGAGCAGGCCTAGCCTCACCTGGTGCTGCTTGGGGTCCTGGGGTCCCAACTACGGTTGCTGCTAAATGCACTTCATGGTCGATTATATCCCGATGACCCTGGAGAAGGAACAGAGGAGTCAAAGATCCATTTTCAGATTTCCATAGCAGGGAAAAAAGTGTTTTACCTTCAGGCCCTGTGACAATTAAAAAAAAAATAATTCAGGAACTTGGGGCGCCTGGGTAGTTCGGTCGATTTAGCGTCCGACTTCGGCTTGGGTCATGGTCTGGTGGTTCGTGAGTTCGAGCCCCACCTCGGGCTCTCTGAGGTCAGCACAGAGCCTGCTTCAGATCCTCTGTCCCCTCTCTCTCTTCCCCTCCCTTGCATGTTCTCTCTCTCTGTCTCTCTCTCTCTCTCAAAAATAAATGTTTTTAAAAAAAAATTCAGGAACTCACCTGAAAAATGTGCCTGAGATGCCAGTCAGGAAGAAAAAGTTAAAAGTGAGGAAGTGATGAAGAAAACTAGAAAGAATAACAGAGAGAAGGCACCAGAAACAAAGCTACATCAAAAAGCTCCATAAGCTGAGGAGGCCGGCCTAAGGGCACTGAGCCCAACTCTCTGGAGAAAGCTGTTTGGCGAAGGCCCTTCCTCCAAATTCCTTTCGGGGAGGCTGGTGATAGGCTGTGGCTGTGCTGTGCTGTAGGAGCGAAGAAAACCAAAATTGAGGATTCGAGGGCCAGGCCGGCATGTTTCCTAGGTGATGGTGACACTTCTCACCCAATACCCATTCTAGAAATACTTAACTGCACGTCTGCTCTATGCTGAGCACTGCAAAGGGCATTAGGGTGAAGTCATGAGCAAGGCGGCCCCAGACCTTGCATCAGCAGAGTGACTTAAAAATGGCTTTTAAATACACACACACAGCTGCAGAGACAGTCGGAAGTGGGAGGGATCACGCTAAGAAAATGCTTATCGAGGAGACCTGATGTGACCTGGGGCTTAAGGGAGGCCTCCCTGAGGAAGTCAAGCAAATAAAAAGGAGGAAGGGGAGGAGGTAAAAGGAGGGAGGAGAAGCTTTTAGCCCCAATTGACTCAGGTCACCCTCCCTGTGTCTAGTCACCTGCACTGTCTTTAAAAGATCTCGACTCGGTTCAGCGTCTGACTCTTAATTCCGACTCAGGTGATGATCTCACGGGTTCATGAGTTTGACCCCCGCATCGGGCTCTGCTTGGGATCCTGGCTCTCCCTCTCTCTCTGCTCCTCCCCCACTCATTCTCTCTCTCTCTCTCTCTCTCTCTCTCTCTTACACCTGCATGCAACATAAATAAATAAACTTAAGAAAAACGATCTCACCTCACTTTAAACAATCAAGAAACGTGACGCAGAAGACAAAAGCTAACGCCACGCTGAGCATTTACTCTCCCCCAAACTACGACCATCTGAACAACAGAAAGGGGCTGTGCTAGAAGCTGTGGGGCCGGGGTCAGAGGCGCCCCTCCGCCTTCCGGTCGCGGCTGCCAGGTGAGCACACTGTGGGCCAGCCTGCCCCGGGCTCAAATCCCAACTCCGGCACTTACCAGCTGAGAGCCCAAGGGCATTTACCTGTCTGGGCCTCGGCTACTTGACCTGTAATGTGTGTGTGTGTTTGGGGGGGGGGGGGGGGGTGGTAAGAACACACCCATATCACAGAGCGGTTGTGAGTTACCATATGTGAAACATATGTGAAACATACGTGCGCACATCCTCTGTGCATATTCGGAGCTATCTAACTGCTCAGAAGTTTGCCTGACAGCCGTGGCCTGTTAGAATTCAACGCCCCTGAGTGTTGCTGTAGCAAAAGTCCAGAGTGAAGGACCAGGGTCCTCAGGGGAAGAGGGCAGGCAGAGCGGAAGCCCAACAACCGACGGGAAACCAAGCAGTCTACCTCTGCCTCTCCCTTCCTGCGTTCTTTGGCTCAACGCACATCTGGGCCAGCCAGCCTCAGAGAAATGCAAGCTACGTTCCTGGGGTTCACAGGAAGTCCAGGATCCTTAAGCCACAGGGACACCACCGCATCTTCCCCCCATCCATCAATCCCCAAGATCGGGCGGAGGCAGAACAGATCAGGGGTTGGGGCATGTGCTTTAGAATCAGATGTGAGCTTGGACCCCAGGGTCACTACCAACCAGCGTCCGATCCTAAGCAAACGGCTTACCTTCTCTGTGTCTCCAGTTTCAGATCTGTCAATGGACGACAAGAGTAACATCTACCTGTTAGAGCTGACATAAAGAACAGAGAAGTTAAAACATGTCTAGAACGGGATCCGGCATATAGTAAGTGTTCGATGTTGTTATTATTATCCCATTAAAATGTTACGATATTTAAATTTTTTTAATTAATTTATTTTGAGACACGGAGAGAGAGAGAGAGCGCGCTGGAGAGCTGGAGAGGGGCAGAGAGAGAGGGAGAGAATCCCAAGCGGGCTCCACACAGTCAGCACGGGGCCCGATGTGGGGCTCAAACCCACGAACCCATGAGATCATGACCTGAGCCAAAATGACCGGTTGAGCCACCCAGGCACCCCAAAGTGTTGTGATATTTAAATGAGAAAATGCATTCGGCACTGTGCCTTAAGTACACGGCAAATGCTCGCTAAATAGTAGCTCTTACGATGTCCTTCCCACTCACCACCATGGAAGGGGGTATAAGAACACTGGGGCATATGAAGCTGTTCTCAGGAAGCCTTCCATCCTAACTGGAGAAGAGCACAGTTAGCAAGACAAACTAGAGAACAGTCCACGGAGGAGGCGAAGTATTGTGCGTTCATCCAGCCATTCAACGAAGATTTACTCACCAGCTGCAACGTTGGTTGCAGGACATTGACCGTGGAACAAGCTGGAAAGCGCTTAGGAAGCAACCGCTTCCCAAGACCCTTAGCCAAGCATCCCTGGCACCCCTGCTCTGGGGCTTCTGCAGAATCTGGGGACATCCCCCCCCCCACCCAGCCACTGAAGGAGCTGGGTGCATCCAGGACCTCGGGACCCACTCCAGGCTCCCATTCTGAAGGGCTGGCCCCCTTTGCCCTGGGGCTGGGTGTTGAAAAAGCCCCTCTGTGTTCACCCTCCACAGTCTAGTGAAGAAGATCAGAGTTGGTGACAGGCAGCCAGACAGCGTGGCGAGAGCCGACGTAACGGTTCTCACAGGAATGAGGGCCACTGGGCCAGCTCCACCTCGTGGGCGGGGCATCCACACTGGCCTTCCCCAAAAGGTGATGGCTGGGAGCAGGCATGACAGGGACAAGCAGAGAAACCGCATCCCAAGCAGAGGGGACATCAGCAGGAAGGTGCATCCTCTGAGAAAAAGCAAGACCCCGGAGTATTTGCTAGAGTCCTGGGCAAGCAGGTTGGAAAAGTGAGCCGAGGCTAAGCGTTGGCTGGCCTTGGACCCAATGAGGTCTCGTGGGGAGATGGGCAGCCCGGAGCGCCTTTTGGTAAAACCGCCCTCGCAGCGGATTGGGAAGCAGAAAGGAGGGGCACAAGGGCAGAGGCAGAGAGGCTGGCTCAGGATGAGAAATGACGAGGCTCCCAAGCTAAGTAGGGACAGACGACTTGAGCGCGAAGGGGGAAGTCACTAAGGGGGCAGAAAGGGTGTCCACGTGGCAGCTGAAGGGATGAGACAGAATGAGGTGGGACAGCCACCTCAGCCAAGGAGGACAGTCAGGTTACTGCCCGATCACATGGTGGACGGGACGGCATTCCCTAAGCCAGGGCAACCAGACTGGCAAGATGATAGCCAGTGGCAAACACAGAGGGAGCAAGAGATTACGCAGCCACACGCCCCTCCTGAGACGTCAGCCGGCGAGATTTTCTTGCCAACATGAGAAAGATCACCTCAGTCCTCATGTTAAAATCCTACAGTGGCCCCATCCCACTCAGAATACAATTTAAGCCCCGGTTTCTCTTACCCACAAAATCAGCGCACCTCTCTGACCTCCGTGCCTCCACCCAGCTCAGGGATCGTCAGTTACACTGGCCTCTTTCTCACCTTTAACCAGACCAAGCTCATTCTTGCTCCCACACACTGGCCCTGCGCTGTCCTCTCCACATAATAATTGGGGCTTTTCGCCATTTTTCTTGTCTTCCCGGACTCCTCTTTTCTGTCATTTTCCCAGAGACACTTTCACCGAGCACAGAAGCTCATGTTGCCCGCCCATCGACACCCACCCAGCTGTTCCCTGCCTTGTTCCTGTCTTTTCTTTTCTTTTGTTATAGTGTGAGATGACCTCAGGTATGGATGATCGGCTTGTCTCTCTTTAGTTTCTCCCATTGGCATGTACATGCCTTAAGGGTGTGCCATGCACCCCTGTATTCCTAATGCCCAGAACGGTATCGGCTTACAAAAAGTGCCACTAAATATCTCTCAGTGGATGAAGGGACCAGCCTGGGTCATCTGCCTATCCGTGGCGTTCGGTTTGAATGTCGGAGGGATACCGAGGGAGAATGAGATATGGTGTGTATGAGTCAAGACGACGAGAAACGGTGCACTCAGTGGGACAACGGGAAGAGAGTTCAATAAAAAGGCCGTTTACAAAGGTGAGTTCAGTGATCGGGACACGGCAGTCACGGTGCCCCCAGGCCAAGAACAGCCAGAAGCTGTTACTTCCCCAGGCACCGAGGGTGTCAGGCTGACAGTTACCAGGACCCCCAGGCAGTTGAGAGCCAGGAGCTGTAGTGAGGAATGCATCCGAGCTGCAGGAACCCGGCAGAGACAGACCCCAAGGAATAACGTCACTCTCCCAGCGCCGATGTCCTCTCGGTGCATCTTTTTGGATGATTCCAACCGAAATTCACAGGGAAGGGAGTCCAAGTGACGAGGGTCCTGCAGCTCAGCCTCCCAGGCAGCGATGGGGGGAGGAGAGTGATGTTACCTCGTGCACGGTTTTATGCCCACCATCAAAGCCACACAGCAGCGAAGGAGTGAGTCACCAAAGTAGTACTCGACAAACAAAATCAGCCTATTTCCACGGTACATATAGACTTACACGAAAGAGAGTCTCATTTGCCATGACCTCCCTCCGGCCCCTTTGGAGTCTCACCTTCTTTTCCTTCCAGATGCCCCCACCACAGCGTCTTGCTGCCCTTGGCTTGTCAGACGTGGGGAACAGCATGGTGACTACGATCCGTAGAATCATCCTTTACAGGTTGGTACTGCCTCGGGTTGTGGTACAGAATAAACTGGAAGCATAAAAAAGAACAGCGTTCTCGCTGAGCTCAAAAGCAGCAGGGGACGGTGGAACAGGAGATTTGAATTTCATGCCCTCCATCACCTGGGCTGCAAGTTCTGAAAATGAAGAATTCCTAAAAATGCTGACCTTGGAAATCACAGGACTCAAGCTCAGAATCTTCTAAAGGATTTGGGCTGCTCTGCGTTTTCCCCAAAGATCTGGGTGTCTGTGTTTTCAGCACAGTTAAAGCCTGCAGACGTGTGGGTGCACATATTCCAAAGATCCGTTGAAGTTTCTCGTGTATTTGTTTCTTGGTCATCTAATTCAGTGCTTTGCCTCAGGCTTCACATCACAAATACAATCGAGTATCTGATAAAATACCCCCCCCTTTTTTTTTTTTTAGTGTATTTATTTTGAGAGAGAGAGAGCATGCGGGGCAGGGGGGTGGGCAGCGAGGGAAAGAGAAAAAGAGAGAGAGAGAGGACTGCAGGCAAGGTCTGAGCTGTCAGCACAGAGCCTGATGCCGGGCTCGAACTCATGAACTCTGAGATCATGACCTGAGCCGAAATCAGGAGTCAGATGCTCAACTGACTGAGGCACCCAGGCGCCCCTCTGACAAAAATCTTTCTAAATGTAGCCAGCGCTTGAAGTTTTTTTTCTTACTATGATAGAATCTAGGCAGAGGAGGAAAAGGAGGGGAAATTTCATACTCAACCTTCGTCTTGTCTAAGGAGGCAACTGCTTTCCTGGAACAGACATCCTCTCACTTAGGAAGGGCTCACGATGAAAATATTTCTGCTCTCAGGTCCTGCGCTTCTGTGAGTGGCAGCACCGAGCAAGTTTGGCCCCCAAAGTTCCAGGCACCCAGGGGTTGTCATTTGCTGCTGGCTTTCCCCATCATCCGTGAAGGCATTTCCCCGTTGTGGGGGGCTCTCCCCCCACCCCCGGAGCGGCAGGATTTCTGTTTTCTCCAGTCTGCATCATTAAAATCAAAGATCCACGCTGGGTTCTAGGAGGGATTTTGTGGTGCCAATTCAGTGCCTCTGACAAATTTAGCAGCAGCACCTTATAATCTGGTTTCCTTTTTGCAGGTTCACCTTCAGACGTCGGGAAAAGTTCTCGCCATACATGACTAGACAGCTGTCTGCAGGACAGCCACATGCTGGGTTCAGTGACAGCCCTGTTCCAGACAGACAAGAACCCAAGGTGAACAGGGAGAGAGAGAGAGAGAGAGAGAGAGAGAGAGAGAGAGAAAGAGAGAGAGAGAAGGGATATGGGGGAGGCAAGGAAGGAGAAGAGAGAAAGGACTAACATGAGGCTTCAAATGACTGGCCCACGGTCACTCATCTAGTAGGCAGAACAGACAGGACGTAGATTCGAAGCTGGTTTTATGGGGCTGCAAAGTCCAAATTCCTGCTTGTAGAATAAGCTTGGAGAGGTGTCACAGGTGACTCCCAGCAACAGAAGGGCACTCTTGTAAGGGCAGCTCCTAGTTGACCCGTGGGGCTATAACAATTTTCACGAAAGCATGTTTAGTAGCCCCGAGTGTGTGCCAGAAAATGAGCTAGGTGTTCAAGATCTAAAGATAAACGAGATCTATTGCTCGCTCTTGAGGAGCTCATAGCCCCGTAGGGGAAAAAAATGTGCACACAAATAACTATACCCCAAAACTGTACTGAGTGAGAACATAAATAGTACAAAATGCCACAAGGTCAAAACCAGGGGAGTAACAGTCGATCTGGAGAATCTGGCAAAGACGCATAAATAGGAGGGTTTTGGGATGTGGGCTTTGAGGGATGATGAGGAGCTCATACAGCAGACAACATCAAAAAAAAAAAAAGTATTCTAGGCAAAGTAGTAGTTTTTCCAAGAGACAAACATGCAGCGATACATGGAATCGATGAGGTGGCAGATTTGGCTCCATAAAAGCATAAACAGCCCCAAAATAAAACACTGCCCCTGACAGTGAGGAATTCTGCTTCTCCAGGAAGGTCTGGGCAGAGAAGAGACGACCCACATTGACAAGAGGACAGTCAGGGTGGATTCTGGCTATCCTCCTTGGTGGTCCCGAAGGAATTCCCGACTCAAGCTCGGCTCACGCTGGGGTTGGAAGGTGGTCCAGTGGCGGAGCGCAGGGCCTCGGAATCAGACAGGAAGGGGTCGGGACCCTGGCTCGTCCTGGGCTGTGAGCTGGGACAGGACCTCGGGCTCTGTACCTGTGGACTCCAGCCCCTGCCTCGCCTGCTAAAATTAAACACACTGGTGGTAGAGAGCACGTGGCACCGTGTCTGGAGAGGGCGATACGTCCCTGATATATGAGCACGCACGATGACATCGTTATGACCACAAAAGGTAGGAAATGCCAGTGAGGTAAGTGACCTGCCCCTTAGCCCCTGGCCAAGGTGCTTCCGGGTACTTTTTGTGTGGCACAGCCACCGGCAGAGGCCAAAGAGGTACGTACCGTGGACCACGACTGGGACCGGAGGGAGGAGCGTGAGGTCATGCAAAGGCAGGGTAGGATCCTGGCTTTGTTTAAATTGGGGGGATTTTGTTCATCACCGACTGGTCTGGCTTAATTTTTTTTATTTTTTTTAAAAGAACATTGCATTCATTGTGGGCCCCAGGTGGCTCGGTCGGTTAAATGTCCGACTCTTAATTTCAGCTTGGGTCACCATCTGACAGTTCGTGAGTTCCAGCCCCGCCTTGGGCTCTGTGCTGGCAGCTCAGAACCTGCTTGGGATGCTCTCTCCCTCTCTGCTCATTCCCCACTCGTTCTCTCTCTCTCTCTCTCTCTCTCTCTCTCAAAATAAATAAACAAAAAAGGAATATTGCATATAGTGTGTATCTTGATTCCCGAGCTTGTTAGCACCTCCTTAAATGTGGGGCCCAAAGTGAATGCCTCGTTCCTGCCATCCTATGCCCTCCCCACCCTGTCCCCTGTGTGCTGAGCACCCGTGGAAGCAGCTCCTGTGGGCCCCAGACTTTCCTTTAAGGTTTTCCTTTCCAGGACCCCCTTGCCTGAGCTGAGGGCCCCAGAGACCACCAAAACCTACAGCTCCTGGATTGGTCGGATATGCTTCACTTAGTTTGTCTACTTTCTTTTTTTCTCTCTCTTTTGGCCTGAACTATTACGAATTTTATAAAATAAAAGAATTTTTTTTTTGTTTTTGAGAACCTGAGAAGCGGACGGCTGAGAGCTCTCTACAAGAAAATCAGCCTGAATTGTGTCATTACCTTGAGGAACCAGAGGAGTGAACTGAAGCGAACACATAAAATTCACATCGCCTCCAAATGAGTAGTCTTAATGCATTTTTTTGCCAAGAGCCCGTGTTCCAAGGGCCTGTTTTCCAGGTATAAAGTGCAGCGGGCTTCCACTAGGCAACGGCCGGGTGTGTTTTGCAAAGCGTGGAAGCCTTAATCAGCCTCAGTGTTAGCAACTTTCTTAAGTCCTGGCCCTGCTGACTTTTCTCCCTTGGCGGCAGCCCTAAACGATGCTGTTAAGTAATTCAGCTTGAAGAACTCTTATGGAGATCAATTTTACTAATGCACACACAGCATAATAGAGGCTGGGCTACTGTAGAGACAGGAACCTCTCTCTCTCTCTCTCTCTCTTTTTTTTTTATTTTTTTAAATTAGAGAACAAGAACAGGAATTACCAATCAGGTTGGAGCCACGGCCTAGGCATGGCTTCCCTATGGATTAACATTTCCTGACTTGGCACTTTGCAGAAAGGTTACAACTATTTATGCTCTGTGCAAGCCATGCATAGCAATTAGAGCTGCTACACAGCTTAATCCAGGGTACTTGTTGGGATTTCAAAGCAGACATCAGACTCTTTGAATCTGATGACAGTTGTCACTCAGAAATGGCAGCAGGGGCCTAGATTGTGTGTGTGTGTGTGTGTGTGTGTATGTCTGTGTATATACACATACACACATATATATGTATATATATGTGTGTGTGTATATGTGTGTATGTGTATATACACAGACACACACACACACACACACATATATATTCTTTTGTTATTTCTTACCATACACAAGTATTCTTGATTGCTTTACCGATTAACCCTTGTTACAAATTTTTATATTCGCCATGTAAACAGTTACACTGTGAAGTCTGTAATTTAGCAGCTATCGAGCAAGATGGAGATCTAGTTCAAAGACAAACCTTGGTCACCTGTAAAGACTTGTTCCAGACATGCAGTGTTAAAAGGAGTCAGGAATCAACAGATGGCAAAGTATATAGGAGCAAAGAAAGCATTTTTAAAAGGTAGAGGGCTACAGGGCGCCTAGGTGGCTCAGAAAGCATCTGACTCTAGATTTAAGCTCAGTCGTGGATTCATGGTTCATGAGTTCAAGCCTCGCATCAAGCTCTGCACTGACAGTGTGGGGCCTGCTTGGGATTCTCTCTTTTTTCCCTCTCCCTCTGCCCCTCCCTGCCTCTAAATAAATAAACAAACAAACTGAAAAGGTAGGGGGCTAAGATATTCTAGAAACTGCCAGGGAGTGGCTTTGAATAAAGTACCCATGAAGTTCATGCACGCTAAATCCAGCAGTTTCTGAATGAGCAATCAAACTAAGATGTATAGACCCCAGAATTGGGATTCTCTGTAATAGCTATTCTTTTAAAAGCTATGATTCCCTAGTAACAGAGCTCCCCGTTTATATGCCTCCGTGATGCAAGTTTTTTCAACGTAATTTTGGCTATGTCTTAAGTACACATTCAGCTTGCGCCCATGGAAAAGTAGGCCATCAGAGAAGTTATTAGACCACCCAGGTTACTTCATACCACTTAGAAGATTAGTAATCTGAAAAGGCACACAAAACCTGCTTTCAAATGTCTCTTGCTTTCCAGCATCTAACTTGAAATAGGCTTTCAGGAAGGAAAGATAAGGGGATGGGAGGGAAGGAGACAATTAACCTTGATGGGGGTCTGGCACGAGTCAGATGCTACACCAGGCACTTCACCCAACTTCTCATTTAATCTAGGCCATAATGGTCTGAAATCATCAACTATCTTGCCTTTTTCCTTATTTTCCGAGAAGCCCATTCACTGCCAAGTACCTTATGTATCCAATTTTATTACTCTTTTATTAGTTGGGATGCAAGTGACAGAGTCTCAGTTCCAACCTGTTTCTGGCAAAATCAGAGACTGATTAGCTCAACCCCAAGGAGAAATTGAGAAGCCAGACCACGCGAAGGGCAGGGATACAGCCCAGTTTTACAACAGCTGGAGCCTAGAGATCGCATCAGCTCCAGAATTACCTTCCGCAGACAGATCTCTATTTTTCTCTAGGAGTTGGTCCATTCTTCTCCAATGCAACCTGCTTTTCTCCACATTTGGGAGGAAACGTGACCCTCCCCAAAGCACTTGACCTTGACATTGTATAGCTTCTAGCCCAGGAGAGGGGCTGACCAATGTTTCTTCTCTTAAGACCCAAAATCCCAGTGAGAAGACAGTTCATGGCGGACATCATGTGTCAGTAGTGTTCATGGAGGCGGGAGGTGGGCACTTTCTAGGGAAAAGGGAACAGTGGGCAGCAGTCCCTGCAAAATGCTCTCCAGCCATCTAGAAAATATTTCCTCAACAAATGCCTCACTCAATTCCTAGCACATAACAGGCCTTCAGTAAGGAGCTATTGAATGTCAAGGATAGAAAAAGGGAAGTAGAAGAGAAGTGAGCAGAATAGATGGAAGGCCAATGCTGGCCGTGACACCAGTTCAAAGTGAGGTCTCTTCTGCATGGTTGAGCTCACTACCTAAAAGGCATTACCGGGAGCCCAAGGGAGCATCATTCACGTGTGTTTAGAAGTGAGGACACCTTCACCCTCAGCCGACTCTCAGCTGGCACAGTTAGCACATATATATATATATATATGCACACATATATACATGCACACATATATACATGTATATATGTGTGCATGTATATATGTGTACATATATGTGCATATATATATTTCCCCTTTAACAGCAGGTATGAGAATACCTTCTCCAAAGAGAGACCCCACTTACATCAGGCAAATGCCTTGAAACCCACGCAGGGGCTGGTGCTGAGATTAAATAAGCAGGTGTAGCTGCTCTGCATGAGATAAGAAAAAACAACTGCCCTGCTCCTGAGAGGGGACGAGGGGGAAGAGGAGGGAGGGGAAGAGGGAGAGGCGGAAGGGAAAAAGGGAGGGAGGAAGGAAAGGAGTGAGAGGGGAGGAGGAGGAGGAGGAAAGGAGGAAGGAGGTGAGAGAGACGAGAGAAAAGTCGCCAAGTCGATGGGACACCCCAAGAAGCCGGGAGAACGCCCCGTGTTTATTAATGGTGAGGTGCTCTGGGCTGTGCTGTGTGTCCTCCCCATGACCCTGTGCAACCTTTATAAAACACTGGCAATACCCAGTCACTCACAGAGGCGGCCTTTTTTAAAGAAGCCTGAGGAGGAAAGAGATTTTGTGTCAAAATCAGCACAGAAGAGTCCGACCATGTGAGCAAAGGGGGAAACACCTGGCTTAGGTTCCCAATGTGCCAACGTGAAAACAACCCCCAGGTCGTGCCTGAGTCTGCACCTGCTGGGAGCCCAGGCGGGGAGCCATCGCTGGTATCCAAGGTGAAGACAGCTGGCCTTCCCTCCCTGCCCCCCAGGGGAACAAGTCCAAGTTCTAACAACAATTCCATCTGTTAATTCTAGCCCTTGTAAACAGGTCCCAATTTCCTGTTAGGCTGCTGGGCTTTCTGGCCTGAGGTTCTTTTCTCTTTCTTTTCTTCCTTGCGCCACCCTCCCCGCCCCCCAGTCGTTGTGCTATGCCTCCCTCAGTCTTCCTTCCTACCAACCCCTCTCACCTGGCAAGCTCCTCTGCACCCATTAGATCCCACCTTTTATGTTCTGCTTTCTAGGGAGCCCTCTCCTAGCCTCTCCAGGCCCAATCATTGTCCCTTTTATGTGACCGGGATTTCCTGGCTTATTTCTCTGTTCGTGGTGAATTAGAATTCTTTACTTGCCACAGATCTGCCTGTCTCTCCCACTAGACTATAAACTCGGGACAAGGCTAACTCTGTTTTATTCACCACTGCATCCCTAGCACAACGTGCAGTGCCTGTCCCCTAGCAGGTGCCCGATAAATATTTGTTGAATGTGTTGAATAAATGATTGAATGAAAAAGGCTCTGTAAAAACCACTCAAAGCCTATCCATTCCCAGCCTAGTCACTCCAGATGGGTCCTCCCTCTCCCCGGTCCCATGCCCATCAAAAGCATGTAGGGCCTACAGCCATGGCTATGCCATCACAAAGTAACTCTCGTGGTCACCCTGTTGGTGAACTCCAAATAGCAGAACACCTGCCATTGACAGTACAAAGATCTCAAACTCAGGCAAGTGGGGCTGGGAGAGGAAGACCATTGAGAAGAAACCTACCAATTTGCTTACTCCCACAATATGCCTGGCCACTGTTACAATGTCCCAGAAACACACACGTGGGTGCCCTCCCTAGGGCAACTGAGTGACCACTGAGGCCTTCTAGAAGGCTCTCAGGTATCCTGGCTCTCTGAACACATTGAAACAGAATACAACACGGTCCTTATTCTCAATGAGCCTGAACTACAGCTGAGGGGATAAGACACTGTAGAAAGCCAAGGTGCAGCCTTACAAGGCAACAGCAGAGAGAAGGCAGTGGGAGCTTGAAGCCCAAAGAAGAGATGATTCTTCAGAGAGGGAGCATGGAAAATCCCCTAGAGGACTTAGAAAACAGGTAGCATCTACATAGATGAATAGGATCAGAAAGATGTTGAAGACATGAAGAACAGAGTCGGCAAAAGGCAGAGTGGGAAAGCGGAGGACCTTTGGAGGCAGGGAGGAAACTGCTGTAGCTGGAGCAGGAGATTCATGAAGGAAGAGGAACCAAAGTCCTAAGAAGGGCTCCAATCGTAGAAACTTAGGCTCCAGGCTAGAGTCTGAACCCCGGCTGCTTGGTAAAAAGGACTCTCTGAAAGCTTGAAGGCACGTTCCCCTCAAAGCAGGGTTTGGGGACAAGTACCCTGATGGCATACTGAAGAAAGTTATGGAATGTTCTGGAAAAGGAAGACTGTGACGGTAGAGGAGCAGGCTAGGAAGGTACCAAATTTGCTGTGGGGGAGAGGGGCCTCCCCTCTCTCCTGAATGACCAGGGGCCTGGAGACAAAGCACAGAAAAGCTTAAGTGATGGAGGAAGAAGACCAGGCTTGGGGATGGATTGTGTGCAAAGGGAATTTAGCTTTATCTGAAATGTTTTCATTTTTCACAAGGAAAATGTATTTATGTGGTACTTGAGTGGAGAGTAATGAAGTTATCTGAAAGAAAGGAAAAAAGAGGAAAGAAAGAAAGAAAGAAAGAAGAAAGAGAAAGAGAATAAAAAACAAAAGAAAGGTCGAGGTAGAAAAGAAAGGAGGAAAAGAGGGAAGAAAGAAAATAAGAAAGAATATAATTCAGTAAATTCAGTAGTAGTATCATTCAAGAAATATTTACTAGGTGCCTACCGTGTGCCAAACATTCTTATATGTACTAAGATTTTTTAAAAAACAGGTAAGGGGCACCTGGATGGCTCAGTCAGTTAAGCATCGACTTCAGCTCAGGTCATGATCTCATGGTTCATGAGTTCAAGCCCCGTTACAGGTTCTGTGCTGACAGCTCAGAGCCTAGAGCCTGTTTTGGATTCTGTGTCTCCCTCTCTCTCTGCCCCTCCCCTACTCACACTCAGTCTCTCTCCCCTTCAAAAATAAAGAAACGTTAAAAAAAAAATTTTTAAATGGGTAAGATAGAAACGTTTCTTACTCAGGGATCTTATATTTAATGGAACAGACAGATAATAAACAAGTTAGGAAATAATTACATTCCAAATAGTGATAATTTTGTTAAAAAAAATTTTAAGCTAGCAGCGTAAGGGGATAGAGAATGTTCCAGTTCTATTTTGCTGCAAATAACCAACCCCCAAACAGTGGCCTTAAATACTAATAATTTGGTTTTGCTCATGACTCTCTAACTTGGCCAGGACTCAGTTGGCACAGCCTATATATCCCAGTCAGGGTCACGGGGGCAGCTCAAAGGTGGAAGGCTGGAATCATCTGGAGGCTTCACCTCTCACATAACTGGAGTTGATGCTGGCTGGCAGATGGGACCTTGGCTGGGGCAACTGGCTAGAACACCTTCAGTGGCCTCTCCATGTGGCATGTCCTCACAATAAGGTGGGAAATTTCCAAGAGGAAGTGGTACTGAGAAAAAGGGGGAGAGAGAGAGAGAGAGAGAGAGAGAGAGGGGGAGAGAGAGAGCATCAGGCTGACACTATATTGCCTTTTCTAACCCAGCCTTTAGAGAGGTCATGCACCATCTCTTCCATTGCATTCTATTCACAGAAGTGAGCCACTGAGGCCCACCCACATCGGAGGCAGGGATTAGTCTCCACCTTTCCACGGAGGGAATGTCACAGAACATGTAAACATCAAGGGAGTAATGAGGGAGAACAGTATTCTATACCTGACGGTTGGTAAAGGACACTCCGAAATCGGTCAGAGTCCTCCAAAGAAACAGAACCAAGATATTAAATACATATTCATAGACTATGTATACACACATGCACACACATATATAAAGGGATGTTTATCTCAAGGATTGGCATGTGCAGTTGTGGAGAGGTGGCAAGTCTGAAATCCACAGGGCAGCCAGTAGCTGGAAACTGGAGCAGGAATTAGAAGACTGGAAACCACTGGAAGATCCTGAGCAGAGCGGCGTCATCTGACTCAGGCCATGTAATGACGCACTAGCTGCAGCGGGAGGAAGGACAGTGCAAGAACTGTTGCCCACAGTGAGCAGCAACCTGGCTCAGGGGTCTGGAAGAGGGCGATGAGAGGACACCATGAAGGACAGCCCCGTGCTTTCCAGGCCCACCAACTGTCGGCCGGGTGACGGATATGGGGAAATCAAAATGGAGCCCTCATTTTTCTGGAAAATCAGGCCTGAAAGGAAAACTGTCGAACCCCCTTGAACCAGAGCAGTAGGAAACTCAGGAGCAGAGCTGGGCAGCTGGCCGGGGGGCTGCGTCTGGTTCTGGAAGGCATGGCTCAGAGGTGGCCACATGAGACGCACACCAAGGGAGAGAGAAGAGAGACATCACCACACGCTCCGGCCCCAAGCGATGATCTACTCGTGGCGGTGGAGAGGGGATCAGGTAGCTGAAGGAAGAAAAAGAAAGCAGTTCGGAGAGAAAACTTCTCTGTTCTCTGCCTCCTGAAAAGGCCACTTCTGTGATGAGGTGTTAAAGGCAGTCGGAGAGACGGCTGAGAGGCGTGCGGCATGCATTACTTATAAGACTCCACTGAAATGTAAATTGGGGTGAGTTTATTGGCTCCCTTGGTCTTAAATGGAATCATAAAGTATTCATCGGGCCCAGCCAAGGCCTTTCAGATCAGGAGCTTCGCGTGAAATATGTGGCATGCTAAGGTTACATTAATAAAAAATAAATAAATCCGTGTCCAGGAAACTCGGGCTGGTGCACTATAAAACTGCCCATTCTGTAGATATTAATGTTTAATGTGTTTGTAAAAAGCAGTCGGCTTGGCCGAGCACGGCAACAAAAATGCCTTGCAACTGTCAGTACTTAACATCTCAGCACGCGGCCTAAGTGCTGGGGTGGGGAGCACACCGGCCGGGGAAGGGGGTCCTCCTGGGCAGCGTCCAGGCAGGCACCGAGGCTACATTAAAAAAGTCGCTTCACTGAGAGGAAGCGTGCTCACTGGCTGCCGCGCTGAGTTAGAGTCAGTTCCCCCCGCCTCTGTCCTGCCCCCCAATCTTCACCTTCCTCAGACTCAGCTCACAGTGCTCAGGAGACCCGCCAGGAGAGGCTGATGTGTTCAGGTTGAATGAGAGTGATTGGCACCTGTTTCAAGAAGGGCCCTCGAGGGGCACCTGGGTGGCTCAGTCGGTTAAGCGTCCGACTTCAGCTCAGGTCACGATCTCGAGGTCCGTGGGTTGGAGCCCCGCGTCAGGCTCTGGGCTGATGGCTCAGAGCCTGGAGCCTGCTTCCGATTCTGTGTCTCCCTCTCTCTCTGCCCCTCCCCCGTTCATGCTCTGTCTCTCTCTGTCTCAAAAATAAATAAATGTTAAAAAAAATTTTGTTTTAAAAGAAGGGCCCTCGAAAGGTAACTGCATCAAAATCAACAAAGTTCGGGGGTTTTTTTTTGGGGGGGTGGGAATCTGATAAACACTCAACTCAGAGAAGCAAGAATACTTTTTTTTTTTTCCATCTTCAGACCCCTCATAGGACCCAGACTCCTCCTAGACATTTCTAGAAAGAGTGCACTGATCAATCTGATTCACGGCTTTCCTAGGCCATGTGGCAGCAGACGGTAAGTCGAATGGGCCACACTCCATAGCTGTTATGTTTGTTCCGGGTCCCAAGTCAGTGCAGAGAACTTTGGGTTTTCCCTCAACTGATATCTCATCAGGAAACACCTGTCACCCCCCCCCAGATCTGCCGGCCAAAGGTCACCATCTGACCGCGTGCCCCTTGCTTCCTTTTCATCCTGAGGTGCCACCTAAAAATAAATGGGAACATGAAAAGGGACAGGTGCAGACAGCGGAACGGGAATCTGTACTTAAACCTGGCACCAGGCACCCCACTTCACCCACTAGCTGCCGAGCGCGCTTAGCAGAGACCTGCAAACAAAGAGTGTCGACAACAGAGAGAGATAGACTCTTGAGCCTTCGCCGTCCACCTTCTAGAATTCCACAGACCCATTTCCATTCCTGCCTGGCCGTCGCCTCTCAGAGAGAGCTCAGAGCTTGAGAAAGGCTGGGAGACACTGTTTATGCTAAGGAAGGAAGCCTGGCTTACAACCCTCATACCCAGTGTCATGGGGTGAATTGGGTCCCCCAAAAACGTGTTGGAGTCCTAGCCCCTGGTACTTGTGAATGTGACCTTATTTGGAAGTAGAATCTTTGCAGATGTCATCAGGTTAAGATCTGGTCTTCCTGGGTCGGGGAGGCCTTACTCCAATGACTGGTGTCCTTATGAGGAGAGAGATTTGGAGATGACCAGACACACGGGGAAGAAGGCCGGGTGAAGAGGAAAGCAGAGTTGCCATTATGCCACCACCAGCCAAAGAACACCAAGGACGGTGGCAGCTACCAGGAGCCAGAAGATTTTCCCCTAGAACCTTCAGAGAAATCAGGGCCCTGTCCACACCTTGAATTCAGACCGCTAGCCTCCAGAACTGGGAGAGCGTGTATTTCTATTGTTTTAATCCACCCACTTCGTGGCGATTTGTACAACAGCCCTGGGAAGCTAACCCACCCAAGGACACAGGAGGGTAGCTTGAGACTGAGAAAGGGAAATCCTGTGGGCTGGTGGCTTGAACCAGCCCCATGGGGAGGATGGAGATATTCACAACTGGTCCCCAAAGAGGCTTCCAGACAGGGAAGGACTGAAGTCAACGAAATCCCACCTGGACAGGGTATGGTCAGGGCACACCTGTCCTTCTGAAATGTCTGGGCAGTGTCAGCTATGACAAAGGCACCCGCAGAAGTGTCATCAGGGCAGCAAAGAGACTAAGACAAGAAGAGGGGGGTCACTCTCCGGGGAAGAAGTGAAATTGCTATGTGCTATGGGCAGCCATGTCACATCATGGTTCTTTCCAAGGGGGAAGATGGCTGACTGTCCCCAAACAGTCCCCCTCTAGCCTACCAAAATCCTTGGCTTATTTCTTAAATGGCTTAGCTAAGAAGAAGGAAGACAGAAGGCACTCCTCATCACTGATTGTTTACCACTGGATCCTGATGGCTAGAGACAGTGGACAGTAGGAACTCCGTACCTATTTGCTGATGGACTGAACAGATGAAGGGATGCACCATTCAGTACAAAGGGAAGAGCAGAACCCACCTGGATCCCAGAGGGTAAACCTAGGGGAATCAGAAGACATGGGAAGCATGATTGAAGAAATTTCTGGAATTGGCCTTCCGGAAATGGTGGGTTGAATGGGCACTTTTGAGGGTAGCTCTGAAATGCCAGAAGGACTTGGTGACCTGGCCTATGCCAGCACCCCAGCCTTCTCCCACTCCCTTCCTTTCACACTTCATGACCAACCATTCCAAGTCACTTCTAGCTGTCTACACTGGCCTTGCTAGTTCAGGCCTCCAGGCCTCTGCACATGCTTTCCCTGAGCCTGGGATGCCTGCCCTTTTGTCGTTTCCCAAAACCACTGCTTGACATCTCCTCCTCTAGGAAGCTTTCCCGGATAGCCTCCACCCAAGTCATCTTGGGCATATCCCCAATATTGCAAAAATCTGCATATCTGCTCAGCCTCCCCCTCCAGCCCACTTTTATATCCCCAGGGCCTGGCAGAAGATACATTCCAGGTAAACGTTTAACTGAACTGGGGTGGGGTTGGAATGGGTTGGGCAAGGAGAGAAGGTTCTCTGATGGGGAACGAGGAGGTCTCAGAGAGGGGAAACACAGAATCGAAATGGATTTGGGCTCTTTAGGGATTGTGCCTGGACTGAGCCTGGCTTTGAGTCATCTGTTAATGCCCTTTAGAACAGGGTGGGCAAGTTTAGTTAGGGAGGAACTAGAGACTTGTGAATGTGACTTCTTCACTTCCACGTACCATGACTTGGCTCTTGAGATCGGCTTTCCCCAAACAGCCTCACCCTGGCCTGCTGCAGTGAATTATCTTCTGGGCAATTAGCTTCAATCATTCTAGAAAATACATGACTTCATGGAACCGAGTCTCTCATTGGCTCCCCAGAATGGACCTAGCTCCATCTTTCTCTGTCTGTTAGGCAGATGAGTGAGTGAGTGAGTGAGTGAATGAACAAGTGGGTGAATGATTGAGTGAATTAGTGAATGAGTGAGTGAGTGAGGTTTACCATGACAGCACCAGTAACACCTGGTCCCAACAACAAGCATAGCAGGGCGTCACAGGATTTAGGGTCAGATAGGCCAGTTTGCTGTGTGCTACTTCCTAGCTTCTGGCCATGAGCAAATGACTTATCTTCTGGAGACCCCCATTCCCTCAGCGGCAAGACACTTGTCAGCAAGAACTGAGGAGAAATATGTAGTTTCTAGCACCTAACAGGTGCTTAATACCAGATGGTTCCTTCCTCACCCCGCCGTCCTTCCCTTCCTCCCTCCTCTGTGCCTTCTTTGTGATAACTCACATTTGAGGAGACACCCAGTAGACGCCACGCCCTGTGTGCGACGGGGGTTTCCCTATACATCAACCCTTTTTTGTCTCATCCTTACGGGTGACGGAGCCTCTGTATTCATTGGCTGGGGCTGCTGCCATAACAAAGAATTACAAACTGGTTGGCTTAAATAGAAATCTATTTACTGTTAGCTAAATGTTATCACCATCACACTTTAATTCAACTCTGGCAGGGAGAAGTCCAAGATCAAGGTGGTGGCTGGGTCAGTTCCTTCCGAGGCTGTGAGGGAGGCCTCTCCTCCAGATTCGGGTGATTTGCTGGCATTCTTTGGTATTCCTGGTCTTGAAAAAGCATCACCACATCGCTGCCTGCATCTATATTCACATGGCATTCTCATGTCTGTGTCTGGCTCTATACTCAGATTTCCCCTTTTCGTAAAAACAACAGTCAAATTGGGTCAAAGCCCAACCTAATGGCCCCATCTTTAGTTGATCATCTGCATAGACCCTATTTCCAAATAAGGTCACCTTCGCAGGTACTGAGGGATAGGACTTCAACAGCACCTTTTTGGGAGATGCTATTTGACCCTTTCACTTCCCAAAGGTGACCACAAAGTACAGCACCAGGACTCGCACTCACACCCCCCATCTTCCCATCTTTCTCCCTGGAGAAAGCCTTTGGTGTAATTCTTCATGCCCAAGTCCAAGAGAAACGTCATGGGGACAACCCAACCACAAGGAGACAGCCTGAGAGATTCTTCTAGCATGTTAGATTGGAGAGAGACCTTCACTGTCTCCTAGCCCAATACCGTCATTTGGCAAACGAGAATACTGAGGTCCAAAGAGGGGCAGTGACTTGCCCCAGGTCAGGCCACTAGGTAAAAACAGACAAGGTCTAGAACTCAGGTCCCGGATGCACCTGCAGGGCCTTTCTCCTCCCTAGAAAATCCTCTGTTACTCCTGCTGCAGGGACTGGCTAGCAACCACATTAACGCTGTCACTAATGTTGAAAAGGAAAACTTTTTATTTTTTTAAAAGTTTATTCACCTATTTTGAGAGAGAGAGCAGGGGAGGGGCAGAGAGAAAGGGGGAGAGAGAATCCCAAGCTGGTTTCACGTTTTCAGTGCACAGCCCGACACGGGGCTCGATCTCGCGAACCCTGAGATCACGACCGGAGCCGAAACCAAGAGTCTGACGCTTAACCAACTAAGCCCCTCAGGCGCCCCGAGAAAGAAGACATTTCTTACACATGAATTTGAGTAAACGCTTCAAACACCCCGTTGCACTAAAACACTGAAGTAAGCAAAACGCCCATCTTAAACCAGATGAAAAGACTACTATTACCATTATCGTTCTTATTATTCTAATCCCAAGTCAAAATTGCCAGTAAATCCAAGGACGCTACTTTCGTCCCATGTCCAGCTTCCAGAAAATAACGCCCAGAAATTGAATCACAGTTTCAGCTAACTACATATTTAATTTCTTATGTATTTTTTAGATTTTGTTTTGTTCAGGACTGTGTGTCTAGTTAATGATGAAGTGCGATCTATTGTCACCAAGTTTCTGGGGTTTTTTTTCTTAACTCGGTCTTAAAGTGCCCCCTAGTGAAAGGTTCATATATTTAAGAGGCTGAGAAGAGCTGCAAACAAGATCTTTTTAGAAAGCTGGAGAGAATTTTAGGAAAAAATGGGGACAAAATTCAGGGTGGAGGGGATGGTTCCTTTGTTTCAAGGGGATTTGAACTGGATTCTTTTAAAATCTATTTCTAAGCCCTTCTCTATATGAGCGCTCACACGGATGCCTTGCAGACCGATCCCTGAGGCAGGAAGGTGTTACCCACAGAGCATATACCAGAGAAAACTCCCGCACCCTGCTTGCAGCCAGGCAGAAGGAGCAGGGTGCGCGGCCAGAAAAGGCGGCCACAGAGAAGCCAGGGGTTCAGCCAGTCACTCAAGCAGGTGCCGGGAACCCTGCCGACGCTAAGTCTGCGCGTGAGCAACTTTAGGGAGCATCTTTCCAGGACAGGGAATCTGAGAGTCATCGTTTGGTCACTTCAAGCCGTGCAAATGTGTATGAAAACAGCATTGAAGGGGGACGCTGTGCATGTGTGCACGAAGCGGGAACTCTCTGTAGTAAAAAATCAAGTGCATGAGTGAAGCTAGTTTAAGAAGACACCCATAGCATTTGAGAAATCAAAGAAAACCCCAAGGAACTATAAATATCGGGAGAGGCTTGATCCAGTTTGCAACCCAGTCCCTGCATCAGAATCACCTACAGGGCTCGTTGGTTTTTTTCTTGGTTTGTTTGTATTTATTTATGTATTTATTTATTTACAGAGCTTGCTTTAAATGGTCACTTCCCAGATCCGCCCTCAGAGGCCCCCATTTCGTTGAGGTATCGGTCTTCAAGGGACCCCTCGAAGCTACTTAATGTACAGTCAGTGCTGAGAAATGCTGACCGAGGTAGCGGCCCTTGATCAGACTCCGGCTCTGACAAGGCACCCTCTGAGCAGTGACAGGTTCCCTGGGCGTCCTCCTCCAGGCAGGGGACAGCCAGAGGCTAGCAGGAATCGACAGACCTGGGTTCGGGGTACGTCCTGTCCCCTGGACTCCTGTGCTAAGTCAATAAAGCAGCGTCTGATTGTGGATCAGCTCCCCAGGTAAGTGGTTCGCAAAAGCATGCAGATGTCCACGTTGACTCGAATTCTCCGGGTAATTTCACAAACTGAAATGGGCACAAAGCCGTCCCATAAGGGAATACACCTGAGCCACTGAGAAGCTGCCGGGGACCGCAGAGGGGATACAGCAGCCCAGCCCGGGGAAGGCTTGTATAAAATACAGGTTCCCAGGCCCACCCCAACTCCTGAATCCACCTCCGGGCGCAGGGCTCAGACATCCGTATTTTATAAATGCTCCCTGGGTTATTCAGATGTGTTTTCAGGTCTGAAAGCCACCAACATCTGAGGAAGAGTCCAAGCTTTTACTTCACGCAGATCTGGGTTCAAGCCCCAGGGCCGGCTATTAGCCGTGTGGCCAGGTCTGAGTTGTTCGACGTCTCTGAGACTCAAGTTCTTTATCCGTAAAACGGAAATACATATGCCTTGCATATGTGGGGAGAGGCTTGCATTTCAGAGTGTTTGTAGGGGTCTGGCAGAGAGCCCCATGTTCCCTAGGGTCCCACCAACGTTAACTTTTATGGTTCAGCTTGAATCCTGCCCAGCTGTCTAGTAGCTCAGGATGAGGCTCTAGACTCACGCGGACAAGCTACTTAACTTCTCAGAAGCTCAGTTATCTCATCCTGGAATGGGGGTGACGATAAGAATAAACGAGACAGTTGTTCTAGGATTAAATGAGCCGGTTCTTGGACAGCACGTCTCGCGGAACTATCCTAGCACATAATAAGCGCTCAGAAAATGCTGGTTCTTTTTATTATGTCCAGCGCGTATGTGCCTTCACTCATTTGATTAGCCTCTTTTTAAAAGCCTCGTGAGCAACCAAACTCCTCTGCCAGCCCCCTGTATCCACTCAGCCACAGGCAGCCCTCAAAAGGCAGTGAAATAACCAGAGGCTCGGAAGCCAGGAGACCTGGATCCAAATCTCAGCCCCTTCGCTTTAGCAGTACGTGTCCTCAGTTGTTTTGATTTGTTTTTAACACCCCTGAGGCTCAGTTTTCCCATCAGTAAAGTGGGCATGTACGTTCTCCGTAGGTTTCAGAGGTAACACTTTGACACCCATCTAATGCAGTCTGAGCCCCTAAGCTGGGACTTTTACGGGAGCCTCGTCCCTTCATTCGTCCAAGAGCCATGAGGGAGCTTTACCATGTCCCAAAAAGCACTTCTAGCTGTGCTCACATCAGACCACTGGGTGGTCTCCTCTTCTGCTCCCCTCTTGCTGTCTTATAACTATTTCTTCAAACCACTTTCCTCGGTGCTTTCTACTGTACTCCAAGCCTGGGAACCAGGCTATTTTTTCCTAGTTTTCCTCTGAGCGTGGATAACGTAGGTCATGGCGTTTAAGGTGAGTCTCGACTGACGGCCTGCACGAAACATCAAGAAGTCTCAGTATTTAAGGAGGACAGCTTCAAGCAGGACTGTCAGATGTCACTACTCCCAAAGCCCACTGGCCTTCACGGGGCTCCGCTGAGAAAGGAAAGGGGGATAGAGCTTCCTGAAGGACAAAGAGGGGTGCAGGGACAGGTTCCCCGGAGAGCTCTAGGTGATGTGGCAATCCGGCAGACGATACACATTGGTAGCTGATGCTGAGAATGTCGCCCAAGGAAAAGAGAGGCCTCTGACCAAGAAAAGCTGAGTGAAGGGACCCAGAGAAGGGTCACAGCAGAGGACCTGTCAAAGGCCCAGGGGCCACATGGAAGCCTAACCCTCACCACTCCCAGTGGCCACTGCTTCTACAGGACCAGTGTTGGAGGTCAGTGCAAGGGAGGGCCAGTGCCTCGGCCACAAACTGTCTAGCCAGGGTGACACCTGTCCACGCCCCAGGATGTCTGCCTCATCCAACAGCCCTGTGTGAACGCATACGCCCCTCCCGACAGCCCAAGAAAAGGTGAACCCAAAGACTGATGGGCTGGGACATCTACCTGTGTCATGAGGTGCAAGAACCCTCCTCACTCATTTCAGAGGGGATCCAGCACCTCTCTTAGGTCGCTTGGGGTCTCAGTGACACCTCTCTGTCTACAAGCTCTCCTTTCCCCATTGGACAGAGGCAATCGGCGCTGTTCTCAGCTCCTCACTCTGTCCGCTGTGCCCAGCCCGCAAGGATCTCAGCCAGAGCCTGGGCACTGCTCCAAGGAAGGGCTGGGCCCCCCAGGAGGGCACTGCCACCCTGCAAAAAGGTGCTTGCACCCATATGACATGCTAACGATGGGTAAAGGATGTTTTGCATTTGGCAAAACCTATAGAACTGAGCAACACAGTGAGCTCTAACGTGGACTATGAACTTCAGTTCCTAACAGCATATGACTGTGGGTTTATCAATTGTAACGAACGTACCACACTAATGCAAGACGTTAAACTGGGGGAAATTGGTGGTGGGGAGTCAATGAGAGCTCTCTGTACTTTCTTTGCCATTTTTCTATGAATCTAACAGTGCTTTGAGAACTAAATCTATTAACAAAAAAAAAAAAAAAAAAAAGGCACTCACCCAGTGATATTCCCTTGGAATGAAAACAAGGGCCTTGGCCACTAGAATAAGAATCAGTTGAAATGGCTGGCAGCCGGGCAAACATAATCCTCCCTGCACAGGAGCATAAAGCCCACCTAAGCAAATCGCATATGTGTGTGCCCGCCCCTCCAGCCCTCCTAGGCCCCGGTGTGACAATGGCCACCGACCCAGCATGTGCAGCCTCCACCGCAGAGCCACCTGAGATCCTAACCCGGGGCCCCTCCTCAATCACAAGAAGTGTGATTCTCCCTAAAAGCTCACATTCAAGTATAAATCAAACAGCTCAGTGGAGATCACTGGAGGGGACGTTGGTATTGCATCCCACCTGCTCTCAGGGCTGGGAATTATTTCTTCACAAAGGTGAATACCTTCTCCCGAGCAGCAACATTCCCCACGCCTGCTTCCTGACAAATGCATCCAGAAGCCCACAGCCAGAGATTCTGTGCGCCCCGTTGGGCAAGCCACCATGAAATCTATCCAGGGCTGATGAAAGCGAGGTCTGCCCACCCCCAACTTAACCAATTTGTCTGCCTGGGGGAAAAAAAAAATTTTACAGAGAAAAGAATGGCCCCTTCAGGACCGAGGTTGCTTTTTCCTTATTGTGAAACATTGGTATAAAAGGATCTTTATCACCCTTTGCTTTACTGCATTCCACTCTGGTTGCTAAAAATAAGAAGCCCCATGGTCCCATTACCCTGAAGGTGGTTAGGCTTGTGCGGGAGAAGCTACTAGGGGACCTAGTAGCACCCAAGGGTGTATCAGGAGCACCACCAGGTGAAATGTTTATTCAGCACCGTAACAAACACAAAACAACCATAGATCGGGAAAACGAAAGAGAAAGAGAGATACTGATGGTGTAGCACAAGGCCTGGCCTGTAGGAGATACTCAATAAAGACGTGTTAACTAAGTGAAGAAAGGTGGGCATCATTGGCCGCATTCACAGGTAGGGAGAAAGCAGCCCGCATGTTGGTTTGAAACCTTGGGGTGAAATCTGAAACCAGCCCTGTACACAGAAGGCGGGGAGAGACCAGAGTAAGGGGCATCCCACTCCAGACTGGGAGGCGGCAGGTCTAACAAGCAAGGGAACTTCCGTATGAGGCTTGTCTTGGGTGGCCACAGGACCAGTGGATCTCCACACCCGCTCACCAGGATCTTAAAGGCTTATGCAGGGGACTTAACGGGGTTTGGTCACATGGATCGTCCAGACGGTCTCGACAACACATTGCTCCCTCAAGGCCGTGTCCCTAAAAACAACGCTGTCTGCAGTAACAGCGGACAGAACATCCGTTCCAAGGACAGGAGGGGTGAGCCGTTTCCGAATGCTCAGGTCTAGCTCTCAGGTCCACTGGACGTTACGGCCTCTCAATGACCTGCTAAGCCAAGCGATTCAGCCGGGGTAACAACCTCAGAAAGTGACACAATCAGACAGACGCAACCGAGAGGATCCATCCGGCTCTCCGTCCGTGATTCTGCCACGACACGGATCTGCCGCTGGTGACCGACTGGTGGCTGGTGGCTTCACAGGGCAGTAACCCAGTCTAGGTTGGCAGGCAACCTCTAGCCGTGTGTTTAAGACCCCTTCGGCCCTGTTACGATTCTTCGCATGGATATGTTAAAGGAAAGTCTCTCAGTTGGCAAGAAACCCCAAAACCGGGAAAGAGCGTCGGTGATGCATCACGAACGTGTCAATGTCACTGAAGTGTGCACATTAAAAGACTTAAAATGCTAAATTTTCTATGTGTGTTTCACCACGTCTTCTTTAAAGCATGACAAGCATTTACTTCGAACAGTCTGACTCATTTACGAGCCCCTCTTCCTCTGTACATATTCTCCAGGCCCCGCTTTAGCCCAAGAAGAGGTGTCCCCTGAAATGCAAACAGTTGGCTTCTCGCCATAGTGGTTCCTCCACTATCCCAGGAGGTCACCGGGACCCCGGAAGAAAGAGGAGGCTGAACTGGGCTGGACAAGTGACAGGAGCCCCCGGCTTTCTTTAAAAAATATCTGTAACCTGCTTCTCTACTTAACATATCATGAATAGTTTCTCCTATCCCTTCCCTAAGATCTTGAATACCTGCACAATACTCCATTTCTGGATGTATCTTAATATGCCTCCAGGTTCCAGTTGGTTCACTTTGTAAGCACACTTCAGTGAACATTATATATACACCCCCCTGCCTTTCTCTGGATATTTCAAGGATTTTCTTAGTGTCCACAGAGAGAACCACCTCCTTCGCCCCCAGGCCCTGCTCCGGAGCACATCCCAGCTCACTCTCAGAAGATCCTAGGGGATCCCTGCAGAATTTCCCCTCTAGCCAACCCGATCTGCACTTACTTCCTCTGGGAGCCACTGACGGATCTTCACTTGCAATCTTGACCATTGACTCTGAAAGCATTTCCAGACATTGTTCTAGGACTTGGACCTTCAAGCAGGCCATGGGCAAGGAAGGCAAACCCGACGTTTACTCAAAGAAGAAGAGGAAACACACCTATTTGAGGGGGCTGTCTTGGCACCCTGGACAGTTCTTTCCTCTGCAATCAATTCATCCGAGAATGGGACTTGGCTCAAATCATTTTTAAAGCCCTTTCTCTTCTCAAACGAGACCGGCAAGGGCGCGTGTGTTTTATGCCATGAGATCGCAGCAGAAGGTTTGTGTTTCCTTTGCTCAGTACTAATCTCCACATTCAAGTCGAGGCTGCTTTCGCTGACTCAGCGCCCTTTCCTTTAAGTGACCTGATTCTGTAATTCCATTATTAACATTATGAAAATGGCTTTCCTCCACACTATTTTGTGCTATCAATGGAAAACCGCAGTTCCAAAATGCATTAGCCGTTGCCGGCTCCGGCAGGATTATTTCCATCAATATAAAGGGGGTTAATCACCGGTCCATTTGAATAATCAGTCACATGTCACGTGGTGCCCAGCGCCCGCAGGTGGCTCAGCCGGACCCCGGAGCCAGGGGATTTCATTTGGGTCCCTCATTCTCCAGAGCACTGCAGATTTCCCTGCTCGCTATCGCGGCCACATCTTGCCACTTACTGCGCAATTTTTCTTCTTCTTCTTCTCTGACAGTGATGTAAGCCTGTGCCCAGCCCCCTAATCAGCAGGTCAGAGGTGGTAAATGGCATGTGTTAAAACCGATAAGCGGAAGGAGAGAAAGAAACGTTCATTAGGAAAAGTAACGAGCCCGGGAAGAATACATGTCAGAACGGCAAAGACGCCTCTTATTTTTCACGGTATTAAATTGCCTCTGGTATCCTAGGCCTTAAGGTAATATTTTACCGATTTACTATTTGCAAAAGCAAAATGAAGGCGGATGGGGGGTGGGGGTGGGGTGGAGAATGCCAGTCAGATGCTAATAAGGGGGCTCTTGCCACATTCCAACCTAGGCACCTTCCCTCACCTAAGCCCCCAGGGACCATCCGGGATTTCCCACTGACAATATTGTTGTCCAGCATCAGAAAATTAGGGAGTTGGAGGCTGGGGGTGAAAAAGGACAGCTAAAGGGATCTTTTTAAAATGCAAATCAGATCACCGTAGGCCACCTGAAACCACAAGGCCACATGGGGCTGGGCCATGAGAAATCACCTGTCTTGCCAGACCATTGCTCCCCCCGGCTCTGCTCTTCCCCTCCCACCACACACTCTCTGTTCCAGTCTGGCTTGCCTCTCCTTTCCCTGGCAGATGCCTCCTCTCTTAGATCTTGGTCTTTCTCCTTGGTAATATTTCCCACCTTCCGGTTTCAGACGACGTGACTTCCGCCAACAAGCCTTCCCTAACTCCCCAAAAGAGGTTGTGGCACCACTTTCTCAAGCACCTTGTGAATCGCCTTGGTAACACACTCCACAGTGCTAACAACTGCTCACCATCTGTAGCGGGTCGAATGGTGGTGCCTAAAAAGATAAGACCGTAACCCAACCTCCAGAATCTATGAACGTGACCTCATTCGGAAGAAGGGTCTTTGCAGGTATGTTTGAGTTAAGGAACTTGAGATGAGGTCTTGGATTACCCAGGTGGGCCCTAAACTCTTAGACAAGTGTTCTCATAAGAGACACCCCGAAGAGAGACATAGGGAGAAGAAGAGAAGGCCGTTGTAAAGTCAGAGGCAGAGATCTGAGTGACACGACCACAAGCCAAGGAACATCTGGGGCCACCAGAAGCTAGAAGAGGCAAGAAAGGATTTTCCCCTAGAGCCTCCGGCGAGACTGCAATCTGCTCACACCTTGATTTCAAATGCATGGCGTCCAGAACTGTGAAAGACTACATTTCTGTTGTTTTAAGCTGGCACGTCTGTGGCAATCTGTTACGGCAGCCGCAGGAAGAGACTATAAACTCCATGAGATCGGGCACTGCACCTGTATGACTCACCAGGCTTGCCAGAGAGTGTATCATAGCCCCGGCACATGGTAGATGCTTAGTGAATAAATGAATGAACGAATGAATGAATGAACACACAGGTGGTGAAGTGCACCGTCATATAGGAAGAGATGGTGTTTTTCAGTATAGGCGTTCAACCTTTACCTAAGTGGTCCATCGAAAGGACTCTTGTTTGCAAGTGATGTAAACTTGCCAAAGCTACGTGGCAGTGTCTGGAGGGCGGAGATGTGACCAGGACGCAGAGGGCCCAGGAAGAGGAGCTGGGAAGTCATCAGCTTCACGGCTCTGTCTCTTATCTCAGGAGCACACACACACACACACACACACACACACACAGAGCTGCTTTCACAGCTGCTTCTTCCTTCTCTCATACAGGGCAGTGTTCTCTGCTTCTTCCTGGGCAAATCCCGGAGGGAAAGAGACATCCTTATCACAAGAGACAGGGAATTCAGAGTCGAGAAGGTTAACAAGCAAACCTTGTTACTTTTACTAATTAACTACCTGTTTAGAATTCCTGTCTAGAATTCTGTTTAGAATTCCTTATTAATTAAGCTCCTGAATGTAAGTGTTCTTTGTCCTGTTGATTCCTCCTAGATTTATGTCTCTAAGTGTAAAAAGTATAAAAGCTGCATGACATGGTCATTTCTTTGGGTCTCGATTTTACTTGGGGGCCTCCAGGAGTATGTCATGAAACTTTTGAATTGTTCCCCTATTAATCTGCCTTCTGTCAGTTTAGTTCTTTAGGCCAGCTAGAAGAATCTTGAATCGTAGACTAAATTTTTTTCCTCCCGCACAGTAATCTAATAATCTAAGTCAATGGCCTCACTTGATTGATGGTGACCCAGCCTCCAGGGGATGCCTCTTCTTGCTATCAGCCAACAAGAAAATCCTGGTTAGAAGTTAGCTCTCTCAAGTCCCTGGTAGTGCTGTGGTGGAGGAAAATAATTTTCTCTCTACTTTTCTAGATTCATGGCTGAGCTCCTCTGTAATAAGAGACAGATTGACAGGAGAACAACAAATAGAAGTTTAATAACATGTATACCTCCTGCTTACAAGGGGGGCGGGGGAGGGGGGAGGACAGGAAAAACTGAGTAATTCTCCAAAATGACCTAAGCCACCACCTTAAATAATATATCCAGCTAAAGACAAAAGAAGATATTGGGGGATAGAGAGGCCAGTTTTGGAAGGTAACCAGGGAAAGCTCAGTAAACAAGGGTAAGGTTGCTATGCAGATTTAAGTACTTACTTTCTCCATTGATAAGAGTTTCTACAAATTTGTAGTCACCCTTGTCTTCCTGATACAGAGAGAGAGACACTCTTACGAATGGAGATTTCCCTTATACGTGAAGAGATCTCTAACAAAAGGATAACTTACACTCAGTTTTCAGAGCTTTTGCTATGTCTGCTATTTCTTAATAATCAGCCTAACATAAAATAACACATATGCCAAAGAGGCATATTTTGGGTGACAGGGTCTGCTCTCCTTTAGTGCTGTTATGGCCCCCTCTCCAAGTACACCAAGAAGTAAAGCCAAGAGAGGGGTAATTTAGGAGAGGGTCAAGGAAAAGGCAGAGGCCCAGGGAAAGGCAAACAATTCATCCAAACAAACCAGAATGTTGTAGTGAAAGAATAACAGTCATTTCCTCTGAAACCAGCTTGGGATACACTAGGTGTTCAGGGAAGCATTTAAACAATTGCTAATTGCTAGTATAAAGTAAGGTTCATTATTTACAAACAGTAACATCTCTCAAAAGGATAACAGCCAGTTACAAGAATATTTCATAAGACCGTTCTCTCATTACTTCTTTTCAGAAAACAGTTGTGTCTTTTTGTGTATGAAGAAAAAAAAAATGAACAAACTCTTCATGGGGCGCAGGATGGGACTTCTAATCCCAATCCCCATCCAGTTCTGGAACGCCTAGTGACTTAGCAAAACTGCTGTGGGAAGTTCATGATCTTTTTGCCAAGGTTTCCAGTCTTCAACACACGGGCCCTGATGGCCAGTAGAGAAGAGTGCCCAAGTCCTCTTCCCAGGACCCTGAATCTTGAATCTCAGTGACTGTGATATTGTGGATTTATAAGAAATAGGTATTTGGTCTTGGTCTCATTCCTGGTGCAGAGCTCCTAAAACCCTGGCAATTTCCTGTGCTGAGAGCCATGAAGGTGTCTTTTGTTATGTTAATGAAGTGACTTTAGAAAGCACCAGTAGGTGGGGGCTGGTTGCCAAGAGAACCCACCGTGTGACTAGAGGGTTGGAATCTTAAGTCCCACTCCTGACCTCCAGGAAGGAGACAGGAGCTAGAAGTTGAATCCACCGCCAATAGGCAATGATTTCATCAATCGTGCATAGCTACTAAAGCCTCCATAAAAACACAAAAAGATGGAATTCAGAAAGCTTCTGGGTTAGCGAACACATGAAGATTGGGGCGAGTAGCAGGCTTGGAGAGGCCGTGGAAGCTCCACGCCCTTTCCCCATGCCTCATTCTGTGCAGCTCTTCCATCTGGCAGTTCCTGAGTTATGTCCTTTTATAATAATCTGATAACCTGGTAATCTGCTAAGTAAAATGCTTCTCGAAATTCTGTGCGCCACTCTAGCAAATGAATCGAATTCCAGGAGGGGGTCATTGGAGCCTCCAATCTATAGCCAGTAGGTCAAAAGCACAGGTGACAACCTGAACTTGAGATGGGCATCTGGAGTCGCAGGGGGTGGGGAGGTGCTCGGAGGCAGTCTTGTCAGACGGAGCCCTTCACCTGTGGGATCCGTACAGCATCTCTGACAAGGAAGCATGAGAGTAGCTGATACTACTTTGTGATTTCCATACATCTCCTCATTCTGTCTCCCTGAAATCCAGTGATGGGGGCACTACTGTCCCCACTTTGCAGAATGAAAATGGTGTCAGAAGAGCTTTATAGCTTGCAATCTCATTGACGGCATGTGGCCACCTTTCTGAATTTAGAGGGGGAAAAATTACTCTCTTGCCATCCCATTGAGAGGACAGAAGATGCTTCTAAGTGCCATAAAAACTCTAGGCCAGGTTCCAACAGCCACATCCAGGACCGTGACGCCAACTTCTTCCTTTCTGACCATGTACCAGGCCAGTCCATTTGTCTGATGGCAAATCTTCCAAGGACTCACCACCCTGGGTCTTCACTGGAGTCACCCTGCCCTGACATCAACTTTTGTTGACATGGGGTCTTTATGCCTTAAATGCTCCTGGGCTCCTACTCCATTCAGGTCCCCACCCTCCAAGAACTAGAAGGGAGAGACAACATTTACCAAGACCACCACGTAATAGTTACATCCTATTCCCAGGAAAATGGGAACCTCTTTGCCTTACTGGTTCTGTGATCCCTGGGCAAGTTTTCTAAGTCAGTTTTCTGCAAAATAAAAATAACGATAGTAGGGCCTCGTAGGATTTTGTGAATTTAAATGAGATAACACATGTAGAGTATCATTCACCTGTATTTGCGTAAATAAGGTTTTTCGAACGACCTTCTGCAGGATGAAGATCTGCTTCCACCACTGTCTCAATCTACGCCTGTTGCAGCTGGAATCTTCTCTAAACTAAAGCCTGCCCTCCTCTACATATGTGCCAGTTCATGGTCCAGTACCCTGACTATATAAAGGTTGGATGCTTCCAAACTTTCAGTGCACTTCTATATTAAAGTTATTCTACGTATTGACGCTCCTTGTCTTTCATTTATCTCTGACTCCCCTCCGCATTCACACACACACACACACACACACACACACACACACCTACTTAAAGAATTAAAAATTAGGCTTTCTGACGGCAGAAAGAATATTTAGTGTAATCCCTGTTCTCTTCTCGTGATTACTGATACGGAGAAGTGCATTGGAGCAAACGTTCAAGCCCATTAAAATTAAATAATGCATTTCCTGTGTCTCTGTATTCCCTAGCACACAGGGGCCTCTGTCTAATAACAAAGGTTGCCCACACTTTTCATAGTTCCAGTCCTGGGAAAGCAATCCCTTCGTAAGTGCCCAACATCACCTGCATATTCATTTATCTCCTAGAAAATAAGTCCTTAGCAATTGTCACTTAAACCTGATTATGGTGGGGAAATGAAAGGAAACCAGGGTTTAAATAGGCTGGTGAGCTGAAATGTGCTTCTGTCGAACACACGAAATCATTAGCAAATGTGAAGTAACTGATTGGAAAAGAGCTGTTGAGAAAAGGATTCTCTTTGCAGTGTGCACTTATGGGAAAGTTCTCCAAATTCCACTTCCCCCACACCTCTCCTTCTCAGTTACCTCATTTCCTACTTGATTTGTTTTCTGTCTGAGATATAGACCCAAGGCAAGCATTTTTCCTTCTACCCGGCTTCTGTTGGTCCCCTGTGATGTACCCAGAGCTGTGTCAACCACAGGAGACACAGAGATGAAGACACCATGGTCCTAAATTAAAGGGACTCATGGTGGAATTTGCTGCGACGTGTGGAAAGGCTGTAATGGAGAAAGAGAGAGAATGTTGGGAACCACAGAGAAGAAAAAGTGCTGGTAACTTTGGATCTCTGGGAAAGTATTACAGAGGACACGTTCCAGAAGACCTTTTAGGGATGAGGAGTTCACCAAGGGAGAAGGGGCCCCATACGTGGACGAACGAGTAGAGATTTAAAGGAGAGAAAGTGCTTAGTGTTCTCATGGAATAGACGGACTATAAGGTTTAAAAGAAAATGATTTGTTGAGTTTTATGTCAGGAAGTTTTCCCCACAGGTAACAGAAAGGAAGACCACCTGTAGGTTGGGCCATCAAGACAATTATTGTTTACTTAATAAACAATCTACGGGTTCTCTATGGTTCCAGAGTTCATTCTGTAGCTCATTGGCCCCACAGATACTCTGGCTCTGAGTGTGACTCTCTTCTATTATCCTCAGAACACTGGCCTTCTCCCCTGGTGCTTGTCACCTCATGGCGGTGGTTGCCAAAGGTACAGCCATCACATCACCATCTATAGTCTCAAGAAGGAAGAAAAGAGAGGCAGAGGCCAAAGGGATTCTTTCCCGTGCCTGGATTAGATCAATCCCTTGAGGAAGGACACATGGTTGGGTCAGTAGCTAATAGGCTGCAACTTTTTTTTTTTATTAATGTTTGTTTGAGACACGTAAAGCAACGTGAAGAACGACGATTCTTAGGGCGCCTGGGTGACTTGGTCCATTAAGCCCCCCACTCTTGGTTTCAGCTCAGGTCATGATCTCCTGGTTTGTGAGATTGAGCCTCTTGTCGGGCTCTGCACTGAGTGTGCAGTCTGCTTAGGGTTCTCTCTCTCCCTCTCTCTCTCTCTCTCTGTCTCTCTCTCTGCCCCTCCCCCACTCAATTTCTCCCTCTCTCTCTCCCTCTCTTTCTCCCTTTCTCTCTCTCTCTCAAAATAAATAAATAAACATAAAAAAGCAATGATGACTCTCACCAGCTTAAGAAATAATTCATTGCCAACATAGCTAAATCGTCCTTGTAGGACCCTGCAAGACTCCTCCCTGCCCGGGAGGAACCTCTGTCCTGATCTTAGAGGTTTTTCATTTATTTGCATTTCTTTTTTCCTCTCCATATATATATATATATATATATATATTCAATTTATAGAACTGTGGCATGTAAATATCATACAGCAAATATTCATTACCAAATTGCTTTCTTTTGATCAATATTATGTTTGTGGAATTAATCCATATTGATTCAGGTAGCTCTAGTTTATTTCTTTTCACCGCTACTTGGAACTCCATTATAGATGTAACAGTTTCTTTCTCCTCTGGCTGGACTTTGGGAAATTTCTAATATTTTACCTATAAATGATACTTTTGTGCTTGTTATTGTTCATGTCTCCCGGCATACATGTGTGCACATACGGAGAGGTATGTGTGTGTGTATCTGTACACGCAAATATATGTATGCATGAGTTCATCCAGGGGATCTATCTAGAAGTGTGATTCGCAGTAATAATGTGTATATATCTTCCTTTTACCGGATGTTGCCAAATTTCTCTCCGATATGGTTGTCCCAATTTTGGTTTCCAACGGCAGTGGAAGAAAGTTCCCATTATATCACGTCCTAATCAAAACCTAGTATCATCAGAATGTTTCAGTTTTTGCCAATCTGATGGTGTGAAATGGCATCTAATTTTAGTTTAAAAGTGTATTTCCTGGGGCGCCTGGGTGGCGCAGTCGGTTAAGCGTCCGACTTCAGCCAGGTCACGATCTCGCGGTCCGGGAGTTCGAGCCCCCCGTCGGGCTCTGGGCTGATGGCTCAGAGCCTGGAGCCTGTTTCCGATTCTGTGTCTCCCTCTCTCTCTGCCCCTCCCCCGCTCATGCTCTGTCTCTCTCTGTCCCAAAAATAAATAAACGTTGAAAAAAAAAAAAATTTAAAGTGTATTTCCCAGGGCGCCTGGGTGGCTCAGTCAGTTAAGCGTCCGACTTCAGCTCAGGTCATGATCTCGTGGTCTGTGAGTTCGAGCCCCGCGTCGGGCTCTGGGCTGATGGCTCAGAGCTTGGAGCCTGCTTCTGACTCTGTGTCTCCCTCTCTCTCTCTGCCCCTCCCCCGTTCATGATCTGTCTCTCTGTGTCTCAAAAGTAAATAAACGTTAAGAAAAAAAAAAATTAAAATAAATAAATAAATAAATAAGTAAAAAGTGTATATCCCTTACTAATAATGACATTAAGTGTCTTTTCCTGTGTTTATTGGCAATTGATGTCTCCATGTTAGTCCGCTTTGTCCATTTTTACTAACCTATTTGTCTTTTGCTCTTTGAATCAGAGTCGTTCTTTATGGATTCTGGATATTAATACTTCATTTCTTCCCAGCTGTGCGTTGTCTTTTCATCTTCTTAAACGTATCTTTTGATGAACAAAAATTGTTTCGTTGGAACGCAAATTGAATTTTTCTTATTTTCCCTATGGTTTGGGAGTTTGGAATGTTATGAAATTCTGTTCTGCATCAGGTCCATAAAGATGTTCAATTTTCTAATAAAAGTCTTTAGACTTTGATATTGAAGTCTTTCTATCATCGGGGCTTTAACCCACATGATGCTGGGACTGTCATTGTATTTTTCTCCACACTAATAACCAGTTACCAATAAATGAAAAAAAAACATTAATTATGAATTGAATAATGTCATTTTTCCCCCATAGAGCTGCAGTGTCAACCATAAACACATGGCTGGCTCCTCAATCCTTTGCCACGGATCTATTTGCCTGAGTCAGGACGATATAGCTTCACAATCTGTCTTGGGAGCTGATAGGGAGAGTCCCCAGCCTTGTTTTCCCCTTGGGAGTTGTGCGTCTGCATCACACAAAATGTGGAGGCTCCCTCTTCCCATGTGGCTCCTCCCACCCGGTCTCCACCACGACATTGGCTGCTTGTGTTGCTCTCACCCACTAAGAGCGTCTCCGGCCTTTTCATTTGAGCATTTAGCAAAGGGCGGGGTGTTTGGTGCTTCGTCAGGCTGAAAGATCTGCTTCCCATGTGAAGCCCCGTCTGAAAACACAGACACCCCATTACAGAATTGCATTCCCAGGACAATGGCGCCGGTGTGATGGGACATCACCTGACCACATTAGTGAGCGCAAGGTCGTGAGAGGGAGGAATGGTCTGCTGAACTGCTGCTGGGCCCCCAGTAAAGCACAAGCCACACCAGAGCCGAGGAAAGCCACGGAGCCTGTGACCCCAGTCAACCTCAGATGTCAGGTGAACGGCTGGCAGGGAGGGGGATCGGAGAGGAGGAGTTGTAACTTGGCTCCCGTTGGCAACGCCAAACCCCACCTGCACCCCCCCCCCCCGCCCATCCACTTCCCTCCAGTACCTAATACAGCAAGAAAAACTTTCAACCCTGCCTCTTCCAGGCCTCCCCTGGCTCCCCAACCTCCCAGAATCTGACCTGCTATTCAGATTCTCTTGCTCTCAGCTCCACTAACCCCTGTTCCACTCTCCTACGGAATTCCTAATTTCTGTTTACGCGTTACTAACTGCTTTAATACACGCGTGCGTGTCTTCAAAGATGCTGTAGGAGAAGGTAAAACATGTCGAGAGACGTGCCATTTGCACCTAAGGAACTGTGCTCCAGGGCAATGTGTCCAAGAATGTGTGGTGTATCTGAGGCTGGAATGCCAAACAGACTTGTGACACCCAGGCCAATGTCCTCTCACTCCTTGAGTCTCAGTCTCTGCTCAGGGGACTTCTGGACCAGAGAACTAAATCCGCCAGGGTCAGTGTGGCTGGTGAGGATTTACCCAGTGCCGCTTGCCCGGGGCTGTCCAGGCGACCACGGTGAAAGCACAACATGGCTTCGAGATACTTGGCTCCCTGGCCATTGTGCGTGCGTGCACGTGCACCGTGTATAACCACTTTAATAATTAAGTGTGCATCTGAAACTCTGCAGGAATGGTGACCCGCCCCCCACCCCCTCATGGCAATTCCTTTTTAATTCCTAAACCCTCAGTTCTCCACCTAAGGCACGGGGTTTTAAAAGCCACTCAGGAAAGGGGGAAAGATCTTGACACCAATTTAAAAGCTTGATTCAGGGCGCCTGGGTGGCTTGGTCGGTTAAGCGTCCGACTTCGGCTCAGGTCACGATCTCATGGTCCGTGAGTTCGAGCCCCTCTGAGCTGTCAGCACAGAGCCTGGAGCCTGTTTCAGATTCTGTGTCTCCCTCTCTCTCTGCTCCTCCCCTGTTCATGCTCTGGTTCTCTCTGTCTCAAAAATAAAAAAACGTTAAAAAAATTTAAAAAATAATAAAATAAAAGCTTGATTCACCCAGCAGGAACCGTCATTTCACTATCAGCCTGGAAACCTTGCCTGTCCAGAACTCAAAGGAAAGAACTGCAACCAATCGCAAGGGTGTTCGTCCCGGCAAGGAGAGGCCAAGGATGAGTGGGTGAGCATACTCCAAGAGCTGGGAGCCACAGGAACACCCTGCCAAAGGGCATGGGGCTCAAGCCCAATTGGGACGCGGTCAGGCCACCGCAGCCTGGGCGGTCCCACCTCACTCACAGGTGCAGATGCTTAGGAGCGCCTCCTCACAGGGGGGCATGGCTCTGACACTTGGGCAGGCACCTGTCTCACCTGGAAGTCTCGTTAAAGTAGATTGTGGGCCTTCACCCCAGGGTCTGGTTCTGGAGGCTCGGAATGGGGCCCAGGAATTCGCATTCCTAGGGTGATTCCAGGAAAGAGATGTTGGTAGAACACAAACCACGCAAGAGAATCATGGCTCCACTCAATTATTAAACGTGGCAAGAGTCTCAAATACCCATAGGTGCCAGGCACTGTGGGCACAGAGAAAGAAACGAGACATAGCCTGTCCCTCCGGGGGCCGAGGAGTCAGGCACCTTCCCTGCCCTCTGCCAAGATGCTTCTTATGCTTTCTAGGCAAGGTTAGGGTGTCCATACCCACATCATCAAAAGGTCCACCCAGAAAGTTTGAAAATGCACAGATACACAGGTTCCTCCCAGGAAACAGAACTAGAACATCTACGATAGATTCAAGAATCTGTATTTTCTTTTCTCCTTTTAAAAAAAAAATTTTTAATGTTTATTATTTTTAAGGGGGGGGGGCGCACAAGTGGGGTAAGGGAAGAGAGAAACAGAGTCAGAGAATCCGAAGCAGGCTCCAGGCTCTGAGCTGTCGGCACAGAGCCCGATGCAGGGCTGGAACTCACGAGCTGCGAGATCATGACCTGAGCCGAAGTCGGCCGCTCAACCGACTGAGCCACCTGGGGTGTCCCAGGAATCTGTATTTTCAACAAATAATTGGTTTTACTTATTTACTTATTTTTTATTCTTTTGATCGTGAAAGTTTAGGCAGAGCTGACTCCAAGCATGTTTTTTCAACAAGCTCAAGACTTCCACTACCAGGAAGTTCTCGGCGTGACCCAGGAGAATTATCTGTTATTGTTATCTGTCTCCCACTTCTGTTGTCTCTTGTCTGGCACAAATGATTCTAAAATAAGCTCGCTGCTTCTCATGAGGGATCCCGAATAGGGAGCCCTGGAGTAACAAGAGGGAAGACGGAGAAAAGAATGAGGCCAAGCGCAGGTACGTCGCAGCAGGGCTGGATGGAAAGCATGAGGTGCCAAGACGTGTCCAGAGCTAATGGCCTAGATGGCGAAATGGCCGCAGTGCGTTGTAGCTCTTCCCAAAACGAGTGGGATATCTTTCTCCACCTCTTGAGTCTGAGCTAGCCTCTGCGGCCTGCGTGGGTCAATAGACCATGGCTGAAGGGATAGCGTGCAAGTTCCAATCCTAGGTCTCAACGGGCCTGACAGCTTCCCTTTTGGCTGTCCTTGAAACCCTGCTGTCACCCTGAGAACGAGCCCAGCTAGCCTGCCGGCAGATGAGGGACCGCAGGAAGAAGCCCCAGTCGAGCGGTACTCCAATCCATAAGCCAGCCAGCCGCAGCCGTGGACCATAGATGTCTGAACAAGATGGGCCAGACCAGAACTGTCCCGCTGAGCCCGCTCCTAATCAGCTACAGAATCATGAGCTAAATGGGAAGGGGGGGTGGAGACGGGGGTGTTGTTTGAAGCCACTATGTTCTGGGGTAGTTTGTCACACAGCAGAAGTTAGCTGAGACAGGAAGGAGGCCAGAAATGTCAGGAGAACCCCCAAACCAATCTTACCCTTGGAACATGTTGCCCTAGGCCAGATCCTAAGTAGCACTCCCGTACCGTGTGCTAAGTCTACCTCCAGTTTCCCCAAGCTTTTTCCTTCCCCAAGTCCCATTCACATCTTTTCACCAATGACCAGGAAAATTCTGATCCTTCGAACATCACAGCTTTGCTCCCTGTCCCATTGCCCTGAACTCAGTCCTAAGATGCAGTTTAGATAGGAACCAGCTGCCACGTCGCCGCTTGTCTCAGCGGCGATCTGAGAAGGCAAAGCGGGCCGGTCCCCTAGACACGCGCATTTAAGGACTGTCCTGCAACACCTTGTGGGTAATTGACCATGAGGAGCTCTCTGTGCCGTAGGCATTCACACTCAGCCAACTCTTAGCACGTGGGACAGCTGGGTGAGCCAGAGGCAAGGTAGTGGAGTACAGGAAGTGACGGATGGACCGGAGGTCTGGCAACCAGGGCCCCCAGTCCTGCCTCTTCCCATTGGAAATCTTGGGATGGGCACTTGACCTCCCTGGACCGCTGGTCTACCAGCAGGTTCCTAGGGATCTGTAGAGCAGGACATGAAGCTCAGGGAAGAGAGGCGGGCTGCAGGTCTGGAGACACCTGGTCTTGTGCGTGTGCCGCCCACGCAGTGGCTCAGCGCTCCAGGCCAAGCAGAGTCCCATGTGTGGCTTAGCGTTGCCGTCTCGACATTCTTCGTAGTTCTTTGCACTTGGGTTTTGTAAGCGAAGTCCAGTGGGGCAAAGGAGCGTGCACGTGAGCAGAGGCGACGCAGACGATACGCGCATCTACTTCTGTTCCTGGCTGCCATATTCACCTGTAGCACCCACGGTTCCCCAGGAGCACAGAACTCCAGGGGACCCACGATGTGTGGACTTCAGCAAGACTCACATCGACGACTGAGTAGCGGGACAGCGACAGCCCCAAGGGGTTGAGCTTTCTGTTCAAACCAGAACCTGTCTGAAATACAGAAAGAAAGCAATGAGTCCCAAGAGACATGAACGATCAAGGAAACTGTCAGGGAGTAAATCGTGCTCCCTCTCCCCCAGATTCGTAGGTAGACGTCCTAACCCCCCCGTACCTCAGAATGTGTCCTTATATGGCAATAGGGTTGTTGCAGATGTAATTAGTTAAAATGAGGTCATACCGGAGCAGGGTGGGCCCCCCATCCACCATGACTGGTACTTTCATGAAAAGGGGAAATTTGGACGTGTGCACATGGGGGGAACAGCAGGTGAAGATCATAGTTAGGCTTCCACAAGCCAAGGGACTACCAGAAGCCCAGAGACAAGCCTGGAAGACCTTGCCCCAGAGCCGTCAGAGACAGCAGGGCTCTTCCAGCCCCTGGATCCCAGGCCTCTCCCTCCAGAGCTGTGAGACAATACCTTTCTGTTGTTGAAGGCACTCGGCGTGGTGCTGTATTTCAGCAGCCCATCAAACTGAATTGGAGGGCTGTTACTTTTATTATTATTATTACGTTTCTTTATTTTTGAGAGGCAGAGAGAGACAGAGCATGAGTGGGGGAGGAGCAGAGAGAGAGGGAGACACAGAATCCGAAGCAGGCTCCGGGCTCCGAGCCGTCAGCCCAGAGCCCGACGCGGGGCTCAAACCCACGGACCGCGAGATCGTGACCTGAGCCGAAGTCAGACGCTCAACTGACTGAGCCACCCAGGCTGTCACACCTCTCTCCCTCGTTAGTCGATCACCCATGCAGAAAACAGGGACAGAGGAGAAAAGAGAAAGGTGGAACAACTCATAGTCCCTTTTCCTTCCCGTCCTTCCAGACTCATCAGTAAGCCCAAGGCAGAGATGATGGTGGGATGTGCATGAAATTTAAAACAGCTGCATTCGTTTTGGGCAGTGTTTCCACTGCTCTGACAAGAGCACAATATATACGCGTGTACGGGCTATCTACAACATGAGCTATGTAATTTTGCTGATTATAGGAGTTAAATACTCTTCGCATTCAAAAGAGGCCTCGCACAATATAAAGATGAAGAGTCGAATTCATATTAATAATTAAATTTTTAATTTTTTCTTTACTTAGAACAACATTAAAGAGCAAATACCAAACTCCATGGCGAGTCAAAAAAGAGACCATGGAAAAAAGGAAAGGGCTTTGTGCTGTACCACCTCTCACAGCGCTGGTTTTCTGCTTTACGAAAAGAACGATCGGCATTTTCATTTTGCCCTGGGCCCTGCAAATTACGTGGCTGGCCCAGTTCTAGAATCGGCCAAGGGCTGCAGGAAATGATATTTCTACCCAGGTGCTCTGAATTTTTGGCCTTTCCCCAACTTCCAAATCTGGATCTCCCTGACTTTACTTCTCATAACTATGTATATGCATGTAGCAAACACAAACTTTACATCATCACAGCGCTCAGGTGTGCAAAAGTATCGCCGTTTTCATTACTCCATAACCGATACAAACTTAGTTCTCAAGAGCCCATGTACCGCTGATGAAGGATAAAAATTTTGCCAATTCAGGAAAACTCTGTGACTTGGGGTTTGAACTCAGACAATTCAGGATACTGTCACTGCAAACTCCCTTGCCACCCTCCCACGTGTACATGAGCACGCTAACACGCACACACACACACACACACACACACACACAATTTCCCCAGGAGGCATTAAAATCCAGGAAGAAATGCTGACTGTTGAGATGTTAAAATCTTCAGTCTTCTGTCCTCATGCTTTGACAGACGGAGCTGAAATGTTCCAGTCCACACAGCCCCTTCTGTACCTTCTTCTGGCCACCAAGGAGCCCTTCCAGGTCCTGGAGCCAGCCTCAACCTTTACTTAGCCCTCCTGGGTCTGCTGGAGACTCAGGGGTTTGACTCAAATCCTCTGGGCCTAGACCAGGTCTTAGCAAATCATGTCCCAGGAGCCAAATCTGACCCATTGGCTGTTTCTATAAATTAACTGTTCTTAAACACATTTATGCCCATTCATGTACATTTTGTCTGTGGTTGCTTTCACTCTGCAATGGAAGTTAAGGGGTTGTGACAGAGAGTGTATGGCTCACAAACAAAGATACTTATTAACTGCTCCTACGAAAGTGTGCCAACATCTGGTCCAGACAAACCGGCTGTTACTTCTACTTCCTGTGATTTCAATATAGTCAATACTCTTTTTCTTTAAGAAGTTTGCATCCTCCTTGGGATGCAAGGCGTGAGCCCTACCTACTTCGGAGGAACTCCCAAACTCACCTGGGATTCTCATCCACCCCTCCAGGAAGGTGGGACATTTGTCCATGTCCCAAGATGGAGATCCATCACTGCCCTGGCCCTGGTGACATTCTCTCTGCTTGTCCCCCACCTCCAACAGGCCGTCAGATCCTTACCACCTCTTTGGACTGATCTTATGTCATCATGTATTGTCCTAACTAATAGATACTAACGTATTAGTTATCTATTGGTAAATGACAGATTATCCCAACACTTAGCAGCTCAGCAAAACAAACATTTATTACCTCGGTTTCGATTGGCCGGGAACCCAGACGTGCCTAGCTGGGCATCTCTGCCTCAAGACGTCTCCTGAGATTGCAATCAATCTGTGTCGCCCAGACTGCGGTCATCCTAAGGCTGGGTGGGGGAGGATCCTCTTCCAAACTCCCTCACGTGGATGGGGCAGGCCTCCAAAGCCCTACCTCCAAGCTCCACAGCATGACCCTCCACAGGGCTGCCTCATGACATGGCAGCTGGCACCCCAGGGCCGGTAGTCGAAGAGAGAGTGAGAGACAGCTCCCACGAGGAAAGCCAGTTGTTCCATCCTCTCTTCCCAGAGTGATAAGTCATCATTTCTGCCAAATTCTGTTCTGTCGTATCTAATTTGCCCTACTCCATTTAAGGACATAGCCTTAAAACCACCACATGCTTCCAAGGCTACTGATAAGCTCTGGCCTCAAAATGTCTTTTGTGAAAAACAAAACCAAAAAACAAAGCTCTTGCAGGAGAGAGCCTGGGCTCTTGAGACGTCTTCTACTCTCTCAAATTCCGTTCGGAAACCAGTTTGGAAACCGTCAGGGATGTCTGCAATGTCCCCCTTCATTGCCCTCCCTCCCTGGAGGCCATGAACACTTTGGGGCAAAACAAAACAAAACAAGACAACAACAACGACATCAACAAACAAAAATAACAGAAACAAACCAAAGAAGCAGAAAGAAAAGCCCTACATACTACCTTCTAATTTTATCCTACCATACGTACTCGACAAAGCATTTTGGATTTCTGAAATCCATCTGTTGGGGCAAAGGAATCAAGCAGACACGATGAATCAAGTGAGTGAGGACAGGCAGAGCAATGAGCCCTACGCACGCAGTCACTCTAAGCACATGACCATCTGAGTGAACATCTGGACCCACAGAAACATATCAGTGAGCAAGCCTTTCAGGAACAGACCACTGGCAGACACGACCTGAAGAAAACCAAGGTCTCTGTTCCACTGGAGTCCCTTTGTACGCACGCATCTCCTCGCTGGCTATTCCAGGCCCCTTGCTCAATCCCACATCCGCAAAGGTTTCACCGTGGCCCCTTGGGGATCTCAGCCTCGATTAAGACTAAATAAAGTTAAGTGGTCTTCCAGCATGGAGAAGGTTAAAAGAAAAAGGGGGCACCTGGGTGCCTCAGCCAGTTAAGCGTCCGACTCTTGATTTCAGATCAGGGTGTGATCTCACCGTTCATGAGATCAAGCCCGGCATCAGGCTCTGTGCTGACAGTGCAGAGCCTGCTTGGGATTCTCTCTCTCTCTCTCTCTCTCTCTCTCTCTCTCTCAGTCTGCCCCTCCCAACATGTGTGTACGCTCTCTCTCTCTCCCTCTCAAAATAAATAAATAAACTGGGGCACCCGGGTGGCTCAGTCGGTTAAGTGTGACTTCGGCTCAGGTTACGGTCTCGTGATTCGTGGGTTCGAGCCCCGCATTGGGCTCTGTGCTGACAGCTTAGAGCCTGAGGCCTGCTTCAGATTCTGTATCGCCCTCTCTCTCTGTCCCTCCCCTGCTCATGCTTTGTCTTTCCCTGTCTCTCAATAATAAATAAAAGTTAAAAAAAAAAAGTTAAAGACATTTTTTTCACTTTCTTCCTGCTAAGAATAAGGGACAATAAAAATGACAGTTACCGTTTCCTGTGTACATATTATCACTTCCCTTGTTAGGCACTCCACATACATCATCTCATTCAGTTATCATCCTCATGACAATCCTGCCAGAGAAATATTATCTTTTTTTTTCAGATGAGATAACAGGCTCAGAGAAATTAATTCATTTCCCAAGGTCACACAGCTGTACAATGAGGAAGCCAGAACTTGAACCCATATCTGCCTGAGTCCCGAGCCCCCTCTCTTTGTAATATTACCATTCAAGGGGGCAAAAAAAAACACAACAAAAACAAAAACTTATGCACACATCTTCCGAGAGCACCTATCATCTAGAAAGATTTAAGGGGAATTTAAATTTCCATATTAATATAAACGTGAATATGTATGGGAAAAATTAATATGCATTGTTATCATCAAGTGAAGGCCATGCTTTTGGTCTCTGGATTTGGATCACGCTTCAAGATCTCTGGGTTTCCTCTGGGTTGTGGTTGATTCCCCCAGAACAAAGCTCAAGAAGCCCAACTTCCCCTGCCTCCCCACCAGTAAGCAGACAAGCTAAGAACTGCAAGACATTAGATAAAGGGTTTTTTTTTTACTTTTGTTTTCAATACAGTCTTGATTCCTTGTGGGACTCTCTCAACTACTGTGTAAGTGAAAGAGGATGATTGGGTTGTTTTTTTTTTTTTTTTTCATTCCCGTCCCCTCCCCTGCCTTTGAATTCTCATATAATCCTACTGAGATCCTTAGAGGGGAATGAGGTGTTTTGATTTGCTTGTTGATTTCCAAGGCAATCCCTGGGAAACACCACTGCAATTGTGGTCAGATTCACCTGAGTAGGACGTTTCTGCTTATTAGAAAACAATCTTCGCCACGGGAGCAAGGTGTGCATAAGATGTGGAGATCAGAGATGAGAGGGACCAAATAGAGGTGCTCTGAAAGTTATTGATCATTTCTTGAGACGCCCTAATGTGTCGTATTTGAGAGAAAGTGAAGGGAGCAAAGTGGGGCCATTGGAAGACTACAGCTCAATCATCTAGATGTCAGTCACTGAAAATTTGGACTCAGCCTGAGCTAATAGATGCCACAGAGAGTGACAGCGTGGCACCAACTCTTCACGTGGAGCTCCCCCTTTCCCCACAACACCCCCCTGGCATGAGAATTGTTATTCACATTTTACGCACGTGCAAAAGGAGGTAGGGGCACCTGGGCGGCTCAGGTAGTGGTTCACGAGTTCCAGACCCTCCTCTGTGCTGACAGCTCAGAGCCTGGAGCCTGCTTTGGATTCTGTGTCTCCCTCTCTCTCTGCCCCTCCCCCACTAGCTCGCTCGCTCTCTCTCTCTCTCCCTCTCCAAAATAAATAAAAACATTAAATTTTTTTTAAAGGAGGCGAAGGGTCCAGGACTCCCCTAAGGCACTAAGCTGTTGCGGGCAGGGAAGCACATCCGGGTGCTAAGAGGCTGCTAAGCGCAGGGCAGGCATGGGAGGTCCGCACCTGCTCCCATAACCTTGCCTTATGCATCGCTTCCATCTGGCTGTCCGTGGACGGCCTTACAATAAATCAGCAAACTTTCAAAGGAAAAAAAAGGGGGTGCGGATAGCAAAGTGACGCTCCAGCTCGAGCCTGGCTCTGCAGGACCATCAGTTATGTTCTCTTAGGGTAACAGCCATCACATTCTGATTCCTGATGGAACTGGAAATCGCCCTCACCAGAGGTTTGTGTGCCCTCGGGAAGCCCGGGGAGCAAAGGTCAATGGAGTAACTGCTCGAGTTCAGCCTCCCAGGAGGTGCCAAGGCCCCGGGAAAGCTACGTGCAGCCCGGTGAGGGTGGTTCCACACAGTTCGCCCAGAAGCCTCTACAAAGCCCACGCCAGCATCTGCCCACGCTTCCACCCACAATGACCCTGAAGGATGGCAGTGTCGCCTTCTCTTCCCCTTTCCAAATCTCACTCAGGTGCCCCTGGCTGGATATAAGCCAGAACCATAGGAGAACCAGGGGGCGTGGAAGTTCTGCTCCTTCCCACGGTCCAGACGAACATGGACAAAGACGCAGCGGTGATAGTGAGCTGACCACCGCCCGTCCGGCCGCAACGCCACAAAGTCTGTGCTTCGTCAGCTTATGATCCCGATTCACGTGCTCAGGACTATTAAAAAGAACTTCCGAAATAGATGTCATCATCCTATTATTAATCTATTGATGTATAACGAACCACCCACAACTTGAAAACAAGACCCACTCATTTGGCTCGTAACTCCCTGGGTCAACACTTAGGGCTCCGCACAGATGGTCTCTGGCGTGCGACTGTGGTCAGCTTCCCTCCGACAGGTCAGGTGGCGCTGTTGAGGACAGAGAATGTCAGCTGGTTGTTGGCAGTGGGACGGACGGAGCCACATTTCTCTCATCCTCCAGCAGATTAGCCCAGGCGCGTTCCCTTCGAGACTGGCAGGGTTCCCAGAGTGTGGCCCGAACCTCAGAACCTCGGAACGCCCAGGCCCAGAATGAACACAACGCCATGTCAGCCGCGGTCTGTTGGCCAAAGCAAGTCACGAGGCCTGTGCGAATCTTCTGCGTCAAGAAAGAGACGCATCTATGGGTGAGAGGAGCAAATGAAACCACATTCCGATGGGGGGGCGTCCATACACAGAGAAGAATAGGCGGTTTCTGTAAGCACTGACAAGACATTAAATCGTTTTGGGAAAGAGTGAGAGAAATGAAACTCAACATGTTCTTCAGATGCCCCTGCAGGACTTCCACTAAAACGGACTGTTCATCTGCAAGAGGAGACTATAACATGTGGTGCTCCCCACAAAGCCCTTTGGGGTTTGTGCCACGCGGGGCTGGTGCTCTGGGACCCATCCTTGGGAACCACCACTCTGCCCCGTGGTGAATTCCCAGCCAGAATCAAGGGAGATGGACGTTTTCATAATTTAGGGGACGGGATGCCATCGATGGGGCCACCATTGCTGGGGGGGGAGACTGCCCTGTTTCATAGGAGGGCTGACGCGGGAAATAACGTGCCCCACCATCCCGCAGCCTCTGGTTTCCACCCTGGAAGGGCCACGGCACCTGTCCCGACAGCCTCCCTGAAGCCATTATTACTTCAGAGCCAGAGAAATGCTTGATAATTACAACGCTTTGCGCTTACAGGATGCGTTTCCTCCGAGGAGCAGCAAGTAATTTGCAATCGCTTATTAATTAATCCTCAGCCCCCACATGAGATGAGGCTGGGTTATTACGCGCCTTTGGCAGATGTGTGAAGCGGGCGGAGAGAGAGTGACATTGAGCTGCCGCCCAAGGTCACTGCATCGTCCCACTCACCGGCCACATCCCGGCTCCCCCAGCCACCCCATCCACCGTGTCCCTCGCTCCTGCCTCTCCCGCAGCCCCAGGGCCTCCTCAGACCAGAGCTCCAGCCATTTCAGAGAGGGCTGAGTTTTCCAGATCCAATGGGAGGATCTTGCTGTTCCATTAACTGGGGGTTTCCATTTTTACCGCTCTGTTTCTGGTTTCGACGTCCGGGAGCACCGGTTTAGAATCCAGCGCGTACGTGTCCCAGAAGAGTCGCTTCTAAGTGCATTACTTGTTCACGTTGTGCAGACACCTCGCTCATTCGGGGAGCGTGTGCCCTCCCAGCTGAAACGGGATGCCGTAACCGCTCCCGGGGTGTGAACGGGGACTGAGGCAGGGGTGGGGGAAGCGTGTGCTGCCTTGTGTTTTCACGGCAACAGCCAGTTCGAAGACAAATGCAGATCCGATTTTCTAAACAGAAGCCAACGCTCAGTAAACTAGAGTCCACTTCCCTTAGAGGCTGAACAAATCTTCAGGAAAAGTTACAAACGACAGGAGCATCTTTGCGATTACTTTCAGACAGCCTTGCCAGTTTATGTTCAAAAGGATCTCTTCCCTGGGTGTGTGTTTTTCTGCACATACAACTAAACCAGCCCTTTGGGGTTTGTGCAACGCGGGGCTGGTGCTCTGGGACCCGTCCTTGGGAACCACCACTGTGCCCCATGGTGAACTCCCAGCCAGAATCAAGGGAGATGGATGTTTTTGTAATTTAGGGGGCAGAATGCCATCGACGGGGCCACCATTGCTGCGGGCACCATTGGTTTTGTAGAGGGAAGCAACATCCTGTCACATCGAAAGAAGAGCCACATCATATGTTAAAAACTCTGAAACTGTGAAGAAAATACCCCAATGATGAAGCGACAAGAGTCAAGGCCAGCCTACGGAGCCCCGCAAACCCAGCTGCAGACACTGCTGGCAAATGAGAACAGACCCTTTGGATGACATAAAAAAAAACCAGGAGCCACTACAGAGTGCTTAAGCGTGGTGACTTCCAAGGTCAATGTAATGGAAGAAAGCTTTGTACTGTTTGGAACTTTGAGAAGTACTCGTTGGGTATTATACAGTCAACGTTACCCTCCATTGCAACTGGCGGGTAAATATACTAACTGATAGGATTCCTTCCTTCCTTCCTTCCATCTTTCATCAAATGTCTATTGAGCCTTCGATTGAGCGTTTTACTTTGTTGAAGTCTCTGTTCTGAGGCTCTGGCAGGAGGTACCCAAAGCAGGAAGCCTTCCGTAGAACATCCGATGAATTTTCGTGGACCCTCTCATCTCCCTTCGGACCTGGGCGCCATTTTGGCTCTGCCTGGCTGTGGTATTAGTCTTACCGCTGGCAGATTAGGATGTAAAACAGAACTGGGTCCTAGAAAACAATCTAGGAAGACTTCCCAGAAGTCCCAGATACTCCAGGTCTCAGAGGAATGAGGCCATGATGGCTGAGTTGCCTTTTGTAGGACAGAAGTGGCATTGCCCATGTGTTCAGAACATGGCTCATTGTAGGAGCACCTGGGCTGCTTGGGTCACAAACAGAGTGGGTCACAGTGGGGAGGGAGTGTGTAATTGTGCCTGGGGACTGGCCTGCAACTTGCAGCTCCTGGCTCCCGTCGAGAGGTTCCTGGGGAAACACAGCAGCATGCCTTCGTACGGTCTCTCAGTGCGGGCTACGATACTTCCTTTTCTGCTCCTGGGTCCTGAGATTAATCTTGTATATCTGTGTCCTTACGTGTGTTCTTACTAACTGCTCCTTACTGCGTGAAATTTATCATCTTCAACCCATCCTTTCCCCTCCCATCTGTCCTCTCCCGCTAAATCCTCATTATATTCCAAACCCATATTTGGCCGGTTCAAATCTCATCTCTACCACTGCATGGCCATGACTGAAAAATTTAACTTCTGGGTCTCATGGCTTGCATCTGATATCTGTTTTACAGGGTCATTGTGCAAAAGAAACATCATAACCTATGTAATACACTCAGCACAGAGTCGACAGTGAACGTTAATTCTTCTTATCCCCCTTCCAATTTTGTCCCCTGTGTTCCCATCTTGCTCAGACAACTGTATTTGATGCAGGTGATGGGCTGCTTTGTATAAAAGTAGGGACAATTCGCCCTTCCAACTGACGATGAGTAAATTTTTTTTTAAGTGAAGCAGAACCTATATTCACTGACAATGGTAACAAAGATAGAAATAAGAGGCACAGGCTGGGGGGACCAGGGAAGTGGGGGATAAGACAAGAATCATAATTTATTTGCATGTACATGTTCACCGGAGAGTCAGAAACCAGTGGTTTATTATCAAATCCCATCATTTCAAATATTTACAAAGCATTTATCCAATCAACACAACCATATTTTAGAAGGTAATCTTCCAGAAGTTTGCCACACAAGAAATTCACTCTATATTTAAAGAGATAAAAGGACGATGAATGGTAATAAAACAAGTTGTTACCAAAGGGGATATAAATATGATAGGAAAGAACCCAAGAGAGAATCAACATAAGACGTTGGTAAAGGATCTGCCTGCTTCGGGTGGATTGTTGAGTGACTGCCAACATTGGTTTATATGTAAATTAATAAAATACGTACCACGTGAAGTGCAAAGTTTGCAGACATCTGAGAAATTGCAATTGACAGGTAATGAGTTAACACGTACGCTGGAGACAGCCCCATTTTTCCTGACCTATTTGCAAATGAAGGATAAAAGAGAAGATTCTACAAGAAGCAAAGAGAAATTCTAGCTCTTTACCGAAATAGTCTATTACCTGGTCTCTATCACCATCAGGCTCCTGATCCGTAGAGGTGCCACAGAAGGACTGGCCAGCACCTGGTTCATGAGTTCGAGCCCTGTGCAGGGCTCTATGCTGACAGTGGGGAGCCTGCTGGGGATTCTCTCTCTCTCCCTCTTTCTCTGCCACTCCCCACTCGCTCTCTCTCAAAACTAAATAAATAAACCTTAAAAAGCAAACTAGGGGCGCCTGGGTGGCTCAGTCGGTTAAGCATCCGACTTCGGCTCAGGTCATGATCTCAAGGTTCATGAGTTTGAGCCCCACGTCGGACTCTGGGCTGACAGCTCGGAGCCCGGAGCCTGCTTCGGACTCTGCATCTCCCTCTCTCTCTCTCTCTCTCTGCCCCTCCCCTGCTCGCCCTCTGTCTCTCTGTCTCTCAAAATGAAATGAAAAATGTTTTAAAAATTAAACAAAAAAACAGAAACAAGTTTTCAAACACCTCCAGCTTTGAGGCCTCCTCAGTGGACTGTTTCTATAATTCCATGCTCTTCGGGAAAGATCGGGAAAGATACGTAGCTTCGGCTGCATTTTATTGTGAGCCAAACACACTTTGGGCAAATCAAAGAGAGAGAACTCTTCAAGGTCTCCCCTCCCTCCTCAATGTGCCTTGGCTTCATTAAAGACAGTAATGACGCAGGGGACAGAAAACGCGTTAGGATTCTAAGCCAGCCCCAGCCTCGGACGTTTCCTCACCAATCGGGGACCCGGAGACGCAGTGAGCGAGACCAGCCAGAAGGTCCCCACGCCAGAGGAAGGTGACTCCTCTCCACTCTGAAGCGGAGAGGCGGGGAGAGCAAGAAGCCGCAGCTGCTCACGCACAGACGGTATTCACATCTGACCAGGGAGGCGGAGCCGCACAGATCAGAGACGGACGTGCACACGAGCCATGCACGGGGAGGTGGTGCAAACCAAGATGAGGACCCCCATGGTGGTCAGGCCACAGGGCTTCTCACACACACACACACACACACCAGAAATATTTTCTTTATTGTCTACAGATGTGGATTTTTTTTGCAAAAAAAAACCAGTGTTTTTTGTCAGTAAATGTCAGACCTCTCCAACCTTCTAGACTGAAGGCATCATGTAATGAACCCGAGCAAACCCGCTCCTCGTCCCGTCAAGCGGTGGGCAGCCCTCAGCTGGGCAGAGCCTTCAGGGTTCCCGTAACGACAGGTGGCTGCGTGGTTGCAGCCCCACTTAACGTCCCCAGTGCCGACAGCCCCAGACAGGGTCCCCTAGGGCACCCCCCACCCTTGCCATCTATCACTGATTACAGTGGAGTCAGGCAAACATTCACATCAACTGCATGATTGGGAGGTGGTTTCAGATTTTATTCAGTAATGAGGGCAGCTTTCCGGTTTTGGTGATTGGAGGGGTGCAACCTGGCCAGACACGTGGTTCCTAAAAGGCCTGCATTAGAACGGGGTGGGGGGGGGGGAGGATGGGAAGCCAGAGGAGGAATCCTCCTGAAGGTTTATGTGTAAATGATGCAAACGCAGGAATGGGGAAGCTGATTCTTTCATGGGGCTCTCTTTTAGAGGCATGGGGACAAGCCTCTGAGCTGAGCCCAGAATTCAGAGTTGCTACCGTGCAGCCTCCTCAAACTCGCACCAGAGAGGAAAAACACAGCACCTTGCAGGGGCGGCAGGGTGGCTCAGTCAGTTAAGCATCCGACTCCTGAGTTTGGCTCTGGTTATGATCTCCTGGTTCGTGGGATCGAGCCCCCATGTCGGGCTCCGTGCTGGCGGCGCTGAGCCTGCCTGGGAATCTCTCTCTCGACCTCTCTCTCTGCCCCTACCCTGCTCGCTCACTCTAAATAAATAAATAAATAAATATTAAAAAGAAGAAGGAATGCAGGGTCTTGCTAAAACAAGCAAACAAAAAAGCAAAAACAAAACCCTTCATCTTGCAGAAAAACACCTTGCGTGGCGAAAAGGCAGCGATGTTTCAGCTCCCTTCCCCGTGGTTTCCACCAAAAGAAGCTCCCGCACTTTGGTCACCTCTCACATTCCGGGAGGAAGATCTTTTCCTGGGTCGCGGGGCCGGTGAGGAGCTGGCCACCTGCAAGGTTTGGTTTCACTCATCCTGGACTCCCCCCTACGCGACGTCAGTCTCTGGGAGGTTGGACAGCACCGTCCTGGGGACCGGGCAGGTACAGAAAAGGCCGGAGCTGGTCTCCTGGGGTGGGGGTGGGGGGCGGGGGGCGCGAGGATGAGACAAGCCCTAACAGTGAACCCACTGGGGCCTGAGGTCATCTGTGAAGAAGGCCGGACTTTAGCTGAGCTCGTCGCGCCCCGCCTCTGCACACGCCCGTCCCTCCGCCTGGAAGGCGACTCCTCGCTTCACCCTCTCGGAAAACACCTGCTCTGCCTTGAAGACCCTGTGAGTCAGCAGTCAGGGAGTCTGCCCGCTGGAGCTGCCTCTGGGCCCACCTCTTCCCTTCCCGTTCCTTGAAGCCGTTCTGCCTCTTCGAATGTTCTCCATTTCACCATGAGCGTTTTGACAGGAGAGCCCGCTTTAACCCGGGACTTCCAGGCCCGAGGCAGGACGAGATGGTCCCAAGGTGGAAAGGCAGACCGCACGCCTCCTATAACCAGGTCCCCTTAGCCCAAGGCTGCGGGGCTGAAAACATGCACTGTGGATGACAGGTAAGTTGTCCTGGAAGTTTTCTCGAAACTAGAAAGACTGTCAGAGCTTCAAATGCTGGAGGAGGTGGATGTGTATTCGCCCGGATTCGGATTTCATTTACCCCGGGGTTAGAGCAGCGGCAAACCTGGACAGAAAGATGGTCAGGGCCCATACCTGTCCAGGGGGATCTTTCAAATTACCTCCAAGAGGGTGGGTTGAGGATCCGGAGGCTTTTAGGGAGGGAAAATGTTGCTGTGCAGACAGAGGTGAGTTCAGGAAGGCCTGGTGGAAGACACATAGACTTCCTGGAGGCCCTGAGCAACGCAGAAGGAAGAGGTGGGGAGGAAGCAAGGAAGGGTGTCTGGGAGGGCCTGGAATAGCAAAACTCAGGCTGGATCCCTGGTCAGGCGCCGGGAAGAGCTGCACGGGAGGAGGCTGAGCTGACTCTGATTTTGACAGGGTGGGTAGCACGCAGCCACCGCTAACAGGGGAGGCGCCTGAGAGCAAAGAAAGGCTACCGGCGACCTTTTCTCTAGACACCTTATATGGTGTTGCCAAGCTTGACCCAAAGGCCAGACGCCAAGCAGGATGTGGGAAAAGGGGTGTGCCAAGCGGAGAACAATGGTAAAAACCACTGGTCAAAATCCATCACTTCGATCTAAGATTCAAGGCATTCAGTTCAGGGGCAGCGGGGCGGGAGGGGGCCGGAGGGGGCGGGAGGGGGGGAGGGGGGAGGGGAAGGGGGAGGAGTCTGGACCACAGAAAGAAGCCTGTCTCTCTCATAATAGCAGGGCCAGGTTACAGAGGGTGCCGCCTCCTGTTGTTTGGATCAGCCAAGTGCTCGCTTCCGCAGCACATATACTAAAATTGGATCAGCCAAGAAAGGAGGACGGGTTCCACCCCATGTGTCATTTCCAGTGAAATCAGAGTAAGTGGCCTGGAGGGCCATGCTGAGGGCGCAGACTTGTCCCTGTCACCTACAGAGCTCCCCAGGCAGCAGTCCTGCTCACCTGTCTGCCTGCATTGCCTCCCCGCCCCTGCTGTCCCCTTGGCTCTCTGTGAGGACGCACGTCCCCGTAAGCTCTGTCCCTTAGCGGAGCCACTACTGAGGCCACCCCTGACTTTCTGTCCCTAAGAAGCTCGTGCAGGGACTGGAGGACCAGTCCGTCAGAAAAATCGTCACACTTGAACCCTAGGGGACAGAGGCCCTCGTGGAACTCGTCCAAAACTAAATTTTAGGACACGATCAAGGTGATGACCTCAAGGCAGCTTAAAGCCTCCTTAGGTTGGTCCAAGATGTCACTGACCAAGCTTCAGGAAAGGGAAGGGCAGGGTGCCTGTTTCATACTCCACCGCCAAGTGGATTAACCAGGACGAGAAATGCGGTGCTTTCAAAACCCAAAGCACCCAAACCAAGGAATTACACCAGTGAAATATTAGCGGGTTGTGCCTGAAGGTAAAATTCAAGGCCTCACAGGTGTCTGTCGCCTACCAAAGCACATTACGCAAAACAACTCAAAATGAAATATTTAATTAGCTGCTCGGAAATGGATTTGCTCTCAACCCATTAATCTAATTAACACACACACACAGACACACACACACACACGATTCTCTCGGGCGGCACTTGCCTTGTTTACGCACGGGGCCAACACATGGCTCACATTTGTCTACTCATGTGCGCGTGTATCTCTGAGAGCCCCCCCTCATCATACAGACTCTTTTCTGCTCCCTTGCCTCTCAGAGTTGTGGGTAACATTCATTATCCACAAAACAAAATAAGGAAATTGTTCCAAATGAGAAGCATTTGCTGCTTCAAAGTGTACGGAGAAGGGGCTATTTTTCCAGCACGCACTGCAGATGTGACAGCTGACTGCACGTACACACGCAAACGCCAAATGAACAGCCCACATAATCGTGACAATTATCCGTCGCAATATGTTCTGCTTCAAATAATCAACCCCAAAAGCTCTGGAAGGGGGTGGAGCGGGGGGAGATTGTCGTTTGTTCTTGTTTAAAACATTGCAGCTTATGGACTCTACCTGCTTCCTGATAAATTTGACATTATTGAAAAAATACCGTAATAAATGTAGAAACGAAAATTATTCCCGCTGAAAAATTAGAGAAGTAACATCTCGGAGGTAGCTGGAATGAGGGGTATTTGCCTCATAATACTGGTACAATACTGCCATCTAGAGGAAGCTATGCAAAGTTTCAGCCTTGTTCTTTTTCGGATTGTTTTTTTTTTTTTCCCCCAGGCATGTAAAAGAAACGAAATCAAGGGGTTTGCGTGTATATCCGATAATGACAGGAGAAGGAGACTCGGATTTTCAAATAATGTGATCCCTCTGATTCTTACGTTGGGGAGGAAAAATGTTTATCTATCCTTCCTAAGTCCTTCCAGCTGATCGAAGAATTAAATTGGCACGAGACAGCGTCACAGGAGAAAATCAGGTTTAATTTTATGTGTACCGGAACCCTACGTACACGAGAGGTTCAAAGACAGGAAGGTAAAGTGACGGATATATGCCATCCTGAGCTAAGGAACGACATAGGGGTCTGGGGTTTCAAAGGGGAAAAGGGGAATTCACAGGGCGGTGAGAAGCATAGACGTCTGGTAAGTAGTTAGCTGTACTACCATACAGAGGGGTCACTCAACTAAAACATCTCTGCTAATAACTCTAATTCTGGGAAAGACACCCAATTTAGCTTCTTCTAGGTAGTTAAGGGAGGGGCGAAGTTCCTCGTTGAGACTGGAGGGCCTCAATTGCCTTCAGCTCAGAACAGCCACATGCCAAAGTGGCACATTTTAGGGAGACTTACTCTGAACCCCTTTAGTCCTGCCTTTGACACTTTAAAGAAGTCCCACAACCCAGAAACTAAGCTGGCGGATTTCTCCTTGTCTCGATGAACCGGTCTCAAGAATGGGTCAGTTCAGGTGAAGAGTCGTCTCATTTCAGGAGGTGGCCTGGCAGCGAGGCTCCCCAAGTGAGGCCTGTGGTGCGCAAGCAATCAGGTAATTCATAAGAGGCATCTTTTAAGGGAACAAAAGAAAAATAAAGGTTAATGGTTGGAGCGAATTATAAACCCAGTATCTAAGTCCTGGGTGCTGCCAACGAGAACATTTCTAGACGTCAGGACGGAAGTGCCTGCAGACAGAGCGATGGCACCCGGTGCTCGCAGTTTGCGCATCTCTGGCGATCTTTCTGTGCAGCCAGCCCAGCAACAGGCCCAAAGATTGTGTGAAGGGAGGCTGTTGTGACGACTTCTCTGAAGTTTATATCAAGTTGCCCAGCTTCGGCTTGCAGGGCTTCAGGGGAAAGGGCAGCCTGAATTGTCAACGATCGCAAGTCAGAAAGATGGGAGAAAATTAGAAACGTTAGTGGGGAGAGTCGTCCAGCCAGCTGTTTGAGGAAAACAGAAGGACTCAGGATCCAGTCCAGTTTGTAGGTAAATATAACAAATTCTCAAGGAAAGTTGATCAGAACCAGAATCTAACATCCACAAACGTGTGTTACTGAAATGTAATTTTTCTCTCTAAAATCACTCTCATTTGCTTTAAAATAAGTCCAGTTTCAACGAATGTGGCCTGATTATAGAAATGCAGCAAGGATAGGGATTAACCATACAGGTTCTTTCGAATCTGTTTTGTTAGCATTTTTCATAAGGCATTTGAGATTGAACTTTTAAAGGCCTCTCAGGTCCAAGAAAGCCAAGTCAAGGACTTGCCATCAGACTTCACCTGCTATACCCTATAGATTTGGGTGAATTCCTCTCTTCCTGAGGTCCCCCAAATATCCTGAGATTCCCGTAGCTTCCTTGTTCATCTAGTTGGACTGCTGGGAACCCTAAAAAAAATGGGACCAGGCTGTTTTTCTAAAGGGTTCTATTGGCTCCCTAGAGTCAACCTTAGTTCTTTAAAGCTGTCTGGTCTTTTCTGAGTCTGTGCACATCTCTCAAGTATGACCTTCCAGTCAAGGCCTTGGTCATATAAACAATGTTTCTAATTATGTCTTATTATAAGAAAAACAAAGTCATATTGAACTATTGAACTTACTGAAATAACTATATTGCCATGAAAATAAGAATACGCATTGAGAGTTTCTGAATTCTGGAGGGATCAGGTAGGAAGACAAAGAAAAATGTTTCATATTTGCTTACAAAAGTATATTTTATCAATTGCTTTAAGTCACAGAGAGCTTAAGAGAAGTTTCCTTCAATCTGGAAGAGCAAACATCAGAGAACCAGCAATGTTTCAAATAAGAGTCATAATAATTATAATCATCTTCCTCAATTCATTCAGTTCCATGTTATCAATTCTTGTTCAGCTTAAATCCAGTTTTCTTACTAATTCTGGAAATTCTTACGCAGTTTACTTTTATGAACTTAAAGGTTATCAGAAAGCTGTATTTGTCAAAAGGCCTTCCGATGAATCTCTCTGAAGGTGAAGCACTTTTGCAGAGACAATTTTATAAAAGCATCTGACTAAAACAATAACTGTAAATGACAAAATATTTTTTAACGTCCATCGTTAGACATCTGATGAGAAGTCATTGTAATGGAACTGACTAGGGAATTTGATTATTTCTGTGACACACAACATTTTAATAATTAGAATTAAAAGTGATAGAACATACCAGGACATATCAAAAGTTTAAGAATTTTATACAATTTCTAGAATACTTATAAAATATACCTCTACAGGTTAGAGTGGGAGAGAGAGCCAAAGCATAAGAGACTCTTAAAAACTGAGAACAAACAGGGTTGATGGGGGGTGGGAGGGAGGGGAGGGGAGGTGATGGGCATTGAAGAGGGCATCTTTTGGGATGAGCACTGGTGTTGTATGGAAACTAATTTGACATAAATTTCATATATTAAAAATAAATAATAAAAAAATAAAATAAAATATACCTCTACAAATACAACATAAAGAAGGTTTAGTATTATTTTTTATTTGTCAATGTTTCCCATGTAATTTAACATATCAAATGAACCTAATTAGTTTAACAAATCCTTTAGAATGTTCCAGGGACTGGTCTGGAAAAATCTTAAAAGTTTTTCTCCAGGTCAAAAGTCTTTATTGAGATTGGATTTGGGTCGGGGTGCCTGGGTGGCGCAGTCGGTTAAGCGTCCAACTCCAGCCAGGTCACGATCTCGCAGTCCGTGAGTTCGAGCCCCGCGTCGGGCTCTGGGCTGGTGGCTCAGAGCCTGGAGCCTGTTTCCGATTCTGTGTCTCCCTCTCTCTCTGCCCCTCCCCCGTTCATGCTCTGTCTCTCTCTGTCCCAAAAATAAATAAAAAACGTTGGAAAAAAAATTTAAAAAAAAAAAGAGATTTGATTTGGGGATGTTTGTCAAAATATTTTTTTAAAAAAAGATTTTAAAGCACTTGGTCGACAGGAATGTAGGTCATTGTGAAATAATAGTTATCTATTTAACCAGTGACAATGAAAGATTTTTAAAGGCAAATACAAAAGCTTACATAGTCATTGGCAAAACTTAGCTCTTTTAATATTAAAAGGATTCTGTTTTCTTAATCAAAGGCCTGATAAACACAGGAAATTATTTTAGCAGAGCATAGAATCTTTGTTTCGTAGGCAGATAACTTTAAAAAGGAAACAAATATATATTTTACAATCTTATGGAGCAGACCAATAGTTCAAGAAAATCTCGTCTTTTTCACAGATGAAATAAAATTAAGTTCTGGTTTTATATAAGTACACTATTGATATTAAAGCTTATTTTTAATACCCTTATAACAGACTCATTCACTCTTATCCAGTTTGATCACCCATCAAATTCCTTTCCCAAGATCCCCTTTTCATAAACCTTCTACAACTTTCTATGTCTACTCTAATTTGTCCCTGGTTCTCTTTGACACCCTGAAAAAATCTTTAAGACAAAATTACTTTTATTTCCCTAAACAAAAATGCATCTCCATTCCTCACATGTTTTCTTACAAAAAAACACAGCCTACACTTCCTGCATACAGAGCTGTTTCCCTTATTATTTCTAGTAGCTTTAATTACCTATATTAATTAGAATTCTTAACTTCTAAAAACCCTTAGTTTCTAGCGAAAACTAAGTGAGCAATTGTCAACGACTACACCAGCATTCTTTAGATTGGCGCATCTATGAATACATTTCATAATTTCTCAGAATGTGTGCTTTCTCATAGTACAAACTTTCAATAAACTCAAAACGTGTTTACCAGTAGACCCAAATTTATCTTCAGCTTCTCTGTAATAAGAAGGTAAGAGCTGGCAAACTTAGCTTTGTTTAGCAATTAATATTTCAAGTATTTCATCTTATTTGGAAATGACCTAGACATACAATGAATTTTCATCATTTAATCTAACTTAGCAAAATGCAAAGGAGATTTGGGGAATTATTTAGTAGGCGTACCATAAAGCATATATACTGCCGAACAGGTCACTTGTAAACTTTTATTTTACTTCCATCTATTTCATTCGTTTGTTTTTAATAATTATGCTTGGATTCACCGTAAAAATTTCATGTGATATTAAATAACCAGCCGTCATCTTTGGGTTTTATTTCTTGCTGACGAATTCTTTAACAGAGGTAACAGGGGCTTACTTGACTTTTAGGAAACCTAGGTAGAATAGAAGTATTACATTTAATGTTGATAACTCTAAAGGCATGCCTATTTTAATCAAACCAACAAACTTCAATTAGCTTTTATTTGTTAAAGATTAATCCTAGATTACATGAACCTGAAAAACATTTGGGTTAGTTTTGATTTTTCTCAGAATTTTAGCATAGCCAATCCTTATAAGTACTTGCTTGCAAACCAACTAAATAGAAGTCTTTACAAATTAATTTTGGCAACACCATCTGGAGGTAGAAAAATATCACACATCTACAACACATATACATGTAGATACACATGAGCAGATGCAGAGACCTTACGGTTACTAATATTTGTGGAGCTTTCGCTTTTGCCCAAATTCCAACTATTTCCTCTCTCCTTTTTTTTTTTCTTCTGATAAGAAACCTCCCTCTACAGTTTGCATTTCAAATAATGGCTCTTAGGTCCAAAAGAAGAGGGGGATAGAAAATCTACATCACAAAGTCACAAAGAAAGTACCCCAAATTCCACCAAGAAGGTTTCCTAGGGACAATACTTACAAGCCTTTTAAGATAAAAGGGGGAGGTTTGGGGATTGGTGAGAAGGACAGACTGACATTGAACTCTTTCAGAGCCATATTTCTAGTTCTGCAAAGATTTGTGAAATGAGGACAGTTGTTTTTAAACCCTCAAGGAACTGGGGATTTGTTTCTTTCCCTCTGGGTACATGGTTGTATTCTAACTTAGGGGAGAAAGGCTTTTAAAAATTCTATTATGCTTCCGATCTGGCCAACTTTTGATTACAGACCTACCCTAGAATGAATACACACACACACACACACACATACATACACACACATATATATACATATGTATATGTATATATATACCCTAAAATATATATACACACACACATTTAACATATACATATATGTATATGTTAAATATCTTCTCAGTCTTCAGCCAGGACAAACAGTAAATATTTCTGGCAGTATTAAATCACGCCCCTTGTAAGACGGGTCCTCAAAGAGTGTGCAGAGGATTCTATCTTCCCAAGATCCAGTCACTCCCAAAGATAGCCAAAAGAAAGAACTAATAGCCTGCATGTCCCAGGCGGGAAGTCCATAGCTATATTGGAAACAGAACAGATCAGTAACCAATGGGGCTGGATTTGGAAAGGAAAGAGCATCGTGAGATTTTTTTTTTTCCCTTTTCTATCAGTCTCTGAACATCGGGCTGTCAGCTAATCCTTTGCAGGAGGGCCTTGGAGAAATCCTCCTCATTTTTTCCTCTCTGCAGGGAGGGGGGCATGATTTGTGAATGGTCACTGATCTAATTCTTCTCTAAAGTTGGTAGAATCTTCTGGAAAGGTCCGGCTGCCGTCCAAGGGACACGACTTCCTTTGGTGGGGATCCAGGATATGTCTACAAAAGATATTGCATAGGAAGGCTTGAAACTGGCAGAACCTGATTAGGGAGCCCAGCAAAGTGAGCCCCACTGCGTGTCCCAGGCTTCTCTGCAAAATTTGCTTCCTGACTTTCAACATTTATGGGGGGGGGGGGGTAACTTTATACCCTAGGCCTAGAGATGGGGCTACAGTGTTCTCTCGTCGATCTTGTAGAAAAAACAGGAAATTAAAATAGAGAAATGGGGCTGAATTTTGAGAAGGGGAATTTACTTTGGATTTAATTTTTATTCTAATGTCTGTTTTTTCATCTTATGTGAGCCTCTAAGGCTAGTGATTACATTTCTTTATGTCCTCTTTTGAATTTGGTCTCTCCACGGGTGTCAATAAATCATTAAGGATGAGAGCTCTCTAAATTATTTTCCTTTCAAATACAGGCCATTCAAAGGATCCATCACGTGGGCATTGACCAGTAGGATCTCTGAAGAGCAACTCAAACCAGGAAGCCTCTTTGTGACTTGACCCAAAGCAAAGGAGGCATCCTGTAAGACAGTGTAAACTACGTAGCCCTCACTAGATCCAGAAAGTTCACTCTCACAGATAGCCTAAGAAAATGAAGGCCTTTGTTGCACAGGTGGTAAGGATGGTGTAGTGCGGTTTCCCATGACAACGTGAGATGCCTCCAGTCATAAACTCGTCAATCTGTGACACCACATAGGTGTCACAGGAATGGGACTTTTCCAACACTAGGAAAGCAATGAAGGTTGAGACAACAAAGGCCCCTGAGAGACCGAGGCTCCTTCTGACAAATTTCCCCACCAGTAGGCCAAAGAGAACGCTGCTTGGAACTCCAGTCTATTTGGCCACCAAGCTGTACTTCAGTAACTACCCCTCTTGGATGGTGGAGAACACAGAGAATATTTTCACCGGTCACAACACCAAGCTCTCAGATCATCGAATAAGATGAAAGGAAAGCCTCGTTTGTTTCTTCTGATATGCACATAACAGCTTTGGCTAAGCCTCGAGTCTCTTGGGACCAAACTAATACCTCTCACCCCGTGCCCACCGATTTTGCAGCTCTGGGTTCCAAGATGTTCCTTAGCAACAGCCTCTATCTCATGTTCACGTTAACCCATTGCAAATTTTGTCCGAACGGACGCTGGTCCTGATGAGGACTGTGAATGCACCAGGGTGTGAGGTCAGCTAGAATAGCAGCCTTACAGGGCCCACGTCTGTGTTCTGCCCTAGGTTTCCTCCCTTAAGACAAACGACACAACAGACACAAAAACAGTAACGACTCCAGGAGCCAAAGGATCACCAGGGCTGCTAAGACCCAAGAAACCAGCTCCACAAGAACTTTCTCCTGCTAATCTAACCTTAGAAAAGAAAAAGAGGACTTCCACACTCTGCAGCTGCTGCTACTGTAATCTGCAGGTAGAGATCTGGGAGCCTCACATAGGTAAGAATTCTCACTTTTGGCCAGCTCTTATCAGAGGCCCTGAGATCTTTCTGGAGCAGCAGCTTTGGGATGAGCAGTGCTCATCCAAGTGAGGTCTCCTGGCCGGTTTGCCAAAACTGTTGGAGAGGAGGAATTTTTATCCGCCTTTGAAATGTTCTTCTGGCTGACCTAAGCAGTAAATTGGCATGAGACAGATTTGCAGAAGAAACTCCAATTTAATTTTGTATGCATAGGAACCCCACATACATGAGGCGTTCAGAGGCAGAAAAGTAAAAGGATGTATTTATGCCATCCTAAGCTAAGGAAAGGGATAAGGGTCTGCGGCTTTAAAGGGGAGGACAATTCACAGAACAATAAAAAGAGAAGATGCTTCAATAATTAGATATTTGCTCTGTCATACAGATGGGTCCCTCCGATAACATGTATCTCTGCTCATAACTCTAATTCTGGGAAAGACCCCAGTCTAGAGTCATCAAGGTAGATAAAGGCGGGGTAAAACTTTCTTGTAGCTCACAGGGTCTCAATTGCCTTCAGTTCAAAATAGTCCACATGCCAAAGTGTCACATTTTGGGGAGACTTGCTCTGAACCCCTTCACTTACCTGCCTTAAATCAGAGCTCTCCAAACCTGTTTTTACTTTTCCAAACTCTAGGGTATTTGGGAGGTTGTAGAAGGGTGTAGGAGGAGGAACAAACTCAGAAGGCCACCTGACTGAAGGAGCAGGCCCAGGCTTAGTAATGCCCAGAATTTCCTTTTTGTCCTTGTTGGTTTAAGAAAAGCTGAAAATTTGCATTTGTTTGGGAGATCTCCAGATACCTCACTCTGGCACCGTTGAGGAAATTGAACTGTGCCATCTAAATAAAACATGGTTGAGGCCCCACTTTGGCTCAAAGGGAAGAGAAAATATCATGAGTGACTATTGACCAAATGAGAAAGGAGGAGAAAGCCCAGAGGGTTGTTATCAGCTTGGAAATTTACAAAGTGAAGGTGTTGTGCCATACCCGGAAGGGCCAGTCTAGTCAAGTAGGAAGACAAGATTCTAACATAATATTAGCTTTAGCTCTCCGAGCTCCGTAACTCATAGACTTCCGTGACGTAGAACTTAATGAAATATGCAAAGTCTTCTATATACAAATGCAATGTGCTATTTTCCCACCTACCCACACAGGTCAATGTGTCTATAATGCTGAATCATGAGTGTGTTAGGCCAGTCCTCTCTCCTAGCCCGGGTTACAGCTAAGAAATCTCCCCCAAGCATTGTGAACCAAGGAACAGAAGACACGATGGGAAAGGAAGGAAGGAGAAGAGAGCTTAGAAAAAATTGCCAAAGGGGGCGCCTGGGTGGCTCCGTCGGTTGGGCGTCCGACTTCGGCTCAGGTCACGATCTCGTGGTCCGTGAGTTCGAGCCCCGCGTCGGGCTCTGGGCTGATGGCTCAGAGCCTGGAGCCTGCTTCCGATTCTGTGTCTCCCTCTCTCTCTGCCCCTCCCCAGTTCATGCTCTGTCTCTCTCTGTCCCCAAAATAAATAAACGTTAAAAAAAATTTTTTTTTTAAATAAAAATTTGCCAAAGGCAAAAATGGCCAAAAAAACCCTAGGGTATCTGTTCTGATATTGTTTTCAAATAATTGCAATAAACAAATTGAAAATGATAAATAGTACGGCCATAATGTCACACCACAGAAGAGAGTAAAACAAAACAGAAAACAGAACAAAAGAAAACAAGAAAACCAAAGTGATGCCAAGCTTTGCACGTGTCCCTATTGAGCAAGCAAATGTTTGCAGGTAGTGAGCGAGATACCAGGCCAGTGGAGATGTTGTAATTGACCGGCCCTGTCAATTGACTTGTACCAAGGTGATAAATGTGCTGGGCTTCCCCTCTTATTTAAATAATCATAGACTTCTACCGTCCCAGAACAAAGAGAACCACAACATAGGTGTCATAATTTACTTAGTTGATTTCACATACTTTCGATAAACAGAGAAGTAAAGGAAAGACATTTCAAATATGTGTACATCAGGGGCATAAGTGGTCAGTGTGTGGGGGGGAAGGGGGGTGCACCCCTCTCCCACTCTTCTTTTACTGATCTCATTTTGCCTTCTTATCCACCAACCTATGAAAACAAGGTATGAAATTCTCCAGTTATAATTGTGGCTTTGTCTAGTCCCTGCTTTAATTCTGTGAGTTTTTGTTTCGTGTGTTTTAAAGGTCTGTTATCCTGTGCATCCATATATGTAGTTAGGGTTTCTGAGACGTCTTGGTGAATTAACTCACCATTTTGAAAAGTCCCTATTTACATGCAATAAACACCTTTGTCTTGAAGTCTACTTTGTGTGAAACTGATTTAGGCACAGCAGCTTTCGTACGCTTACTATTTTATTGCATATCATTTCCCTTCTTTCATTCAAAATACATATATTTACATGCACTTAAATTGCATTGTCTGTAATTAGTGTATCGTTGAGTCTTACATTTCTATCCAATCTCTGCCTCTTAAATAAAGAGTTTGGTCAAAGGGCGCCCTGGTGGCTCAGTCAGTTGAGCATCTAACTCGACTTCAGCTCAGGTTATGATCTCAAGGCTCATGCGTTTGAGTCCTTGTTGGGCTCTGTGCTGACAGCATGGAGCCTGCTTGGGATTTTCTCTCTTCCTCTCTTTCTGGCCCTCCCCTGCTCACGTGTACTCTCTCCCTCTCTCTATCAAAATAAACTTAAAAAAAAAATCAAGTGTCCCTAAAAAAAAAAAAAAAAAAAGAGTTCAGTCAATTCACTGTAAGTAATTAATATGATTGTGTTTAATTCCACTATCTTACTATTGGTCCTCTTTTTTTCCCATCTTTCTTGTTTGTTTTCATTGTTCCTCTTGTTTGTTTCATTTGTTTTCATCGTTTCATTGTTTCCACTGATATCATTATCTTTAGGCTAAAAAAAAACTCCTTTAGCCTTGCTTGCAGTGCCTGTCTGCTTGCCACAAGTTTTCTGGTTTTATTTATCAGAAAACCTCTTTATTTTCCTAATTTTTGAAGGATATCCATGTTATATAGAGAATTCTTGAATGACAGGTATTTTTTTCCTCTTCTTCCAAAACGTTAAAAATGTTCCTCCATTTTCTTCTGTCCTTCATTGTTTCTTGGGAGCATTGTCAGATGCATGACTGTTCCTCTGTAAATATTTGGTCTTTTTTCCCCTGGCTGTCTTTAAAATATTCCTTTTATCTTTGGTTTTCAGAAGGATGACTATGATGTGTCTAAGTATGGTTTTCTTTGTACTCGTTTAGAATTTGCTGAGCTCTTAGATGAGTAATTATTTTCCTACCACACTTGGGAAACTGTCAGATATTTCCTCATTTTTCCACTCCACTCCCCCTCTTTCTTGGATTCTTACTAGACAGTTTAACAGTCTCCCAGAGGTCACTGAGGGTCTGTTCCTTGTTTTCATCTTTTTTATCTTTCTTCCTCAGAGAGGACAATTCTATTGCCTTCTCTTCAAGCTCACTGTCCTTTTCTTTTGAAGTCTTAATACACTTTTAGAATTTCCATATGGTTCCATTTCTCCACTGAGATCTCCCATCTGTTAATTTATTGTGTACATCCTTTCCTTTTAGTTTCTTAACGTACATATAATGGTAGTTTTAAGGTCCTAGTCTACTAAGTACAATGTCTGGGTCATATCAAAGTCTATTTCTATTGACTGGTTACTGTTTCCTCGACCATAGGTAGCACAATCCTAATTTCTCATGTGTCTAGCAATGTTTCGTTGTATGCTAAACATTGTGGGCCATCTGTGGAGTCTGGATTATGTTGTTTTCTTTAAAAAAAGTTTAGTTTTGTTTTGCAAAGCAGCTAATTACTGGCTAATTTCCTTACTCTTGGTTTTTTGTCTGTTTGTTTGTTTGTTTGATTGTTTGTTTTGTTAGGGTGGTTCTATTTCATATTCATTCTTCATCCCAGGATGAGGCCTTTACTATATTATAGGGGGGTAGAAAATACTGTCTATAAAAGACCAGGTAATAAATATTTTAGCCTTATGAGCAATGTACGGTTTCTGTCTCCTTTTTCCTCTTTTCTTCCTCCTTTTCTTCTTCCCTCACCTCTTCCTCCTGCTGCTGTTGCTTTTGAACAACCTCTTAAAAATGTTAAAAAAAAAAAAAAATCATAGTTCATTGGCCACACAAAAAAAGGCCACAAGCTAGATTTGGCCATAGTTTCCCAACCTCTGGTCTAGGGCATGGTTCCTACTCCTAGAATATGGCCTCAACTGAATGCCCAGTGTTCACTGAACACATTCCATCCTGGACTGGCCAAAACTCAATGTTTCACAGCATTTCACAACCACTGGCCCATCAGCAACCAGTCTTTCGTTAGCCTTATGAAGCCACTCTCTGTATGTACAGCCTAACTTATAGCTAAGAACCCATAAGAAGCCCCTATGCACCTGCACACCCCACTGCAGTCCAAAAAGTGCCCCAAGCAGACATCTGGGTGACGTACATGGTTCACTTGATATACTTCCCTTTTCTTAAGAAATGGTCTGACATTACTTGTTTTTTAATGCCTGAAACTAACTTCCTCATATATATTGATCTGTTTTACATTGTTTATGGCAGGTCAGTTACCCCATCAGGGTAAGAATGGAAGTTCCAAGAAGTTCCAATTTAAACAGATTGAGTCTCCTTTTCTATGATTCTGAGACCTGCGGGTGGAGACATCTGGGGGGAGATTATGAGAATTGGCAAGATTTACAAAAATGCAATTTGTTAGTATAGAGACACTTGATAACAGATTTTTTATATTAAATATAATTTGTTGTCAAATTTGTTTCCATACAGCACCCAGTGCTCATCCCAACAGGTGCCCTCCTCAATGCCCATCAGATATCAGAGTAATAGAAAAAAACATTTCTCAGAAAAAACACACAATGGATAAGAGAAAAGGGCAACGGATTGAGTCCAGGGGAAAAAATAAAGGTGAGAGCTGCCTGAGAGCTAAATGGAAAGGAGAAGCTTAACCTTCCCAAAAAAGGCTTAACCTTTTTTTTCTTCAAGATCGTATGTTTTAGGAATATCCCAAAGAGTTGTCAATGTCCTTGCCCAAATCTCAAAATAGTTATTCATAACATCACCCTTACAGATGATTTTGCTTTCCTCCATTCCAATATCGTTGACTCCTGTAAAAATAAATAAAAAGTAAAAGTGTCACCACTACTCGATCCTGTCATCGACTTCTGGCTTTCCTGTCATGCCTACCTGGAGACTTTGCTGTAAGCCACAGGCTAAAAGTAGGTGTTTTACAAAGACACACATCCTCAGAACCTCAATGAAAAGGACTGGTTACTCTTACCTATTGATAATTTAAGTAATGGATTCATAGGTACAGACTTCTAAGCTGACACCCCTTAGCCAACTACCAAATAGGTCAGGGGACTGAGCCATGACTTCCAGGACTCTTTCAATCCAGAAGCAGCAACTCTGTAAAAGCAGACTGAAGACCCAACATCCTGTGCAAAAAGTATTAATCACATGAACTGGAAAAAAAATTGATAAGGTGAATATAATTGTGGTTGTTTGGGGATATTATTTAGCTACTTATTTATTGTATCTTGGTATTATTTTTAATGTTCTATTTTGTTACGGGTACATGATAAAGCCCTTTCTCTTTCTTCTTGCACTATCCCTAAACTTTAAATTTTTTTTAAATGTTTTATTTATTTTTGAGAGACACAGAGAGAGAGAGAGAGAGAGAAAGTATGGGCAGAGGACAGGCAGAGAGAGAGGGAGACACAGAATCCGAAGAGGGCTTCAGGCTCTGAGCTGTCAGCACAGAGCATGCCTAACTGATTGAACCACCCAGGCGCCCATCTCTAAACCAGGAGTTAGCAAACTGGTCCATGAGCCAAATCCAGCTCACCACAGGTCAGTCAACGGAAAGCCCATTGTTTACATATTGTCTATAGTTTCCTCCTGCTACAATGGCAGATCTGAGCACAAATCTTGCAACAGAGAGCCATGGCCCACAAACTGGAAACATTTATTATCTGGTCCTGTACAGAGTTTGCTGATCTGGGTTTTAGACTATGCTTTTGCAAACTGAAATAAAACATTATTTAAATTATGTTTTGTCCTCACGGACACCTCAAAATTCAGAGACAAATACTTTACTAAGTCCCTTTGCTTTAAAAACACGAGAGTTTTACAAGAGGTCAATAAGAGGTTCTTTTGGTTTGTTTTTTGGTTTTTGGTTTTTGGTTTTAAGCAGGATATGGTTAGGAAGTTAATTGGGTAAGCAAAGCTATAGTTGAAGTCTCATACGAAAATAAATCTCATTTAACAGGGTATGATAAGCCCCTCATCGGGCAACAAGTGTGCTTCATATGTGGAATCAAAGCTCACAAAAGCCCTCCCCAGAGACATTCTGGCACCTTTTCTGTGGTTTTTGAGGTCCTGGAATTTTATATGGAAAAGAAAAATCATTTCCTGGCAAATCAGTACCTAGCAGATTGCTGGGCTGGGGGGGGGGGGGGGGAGGTGTCTCAAGGAAAGAGAGAAATTCATAAATTCATTAACATTTACAGGTACTGCAAGCAAAACTGGTAGAAATACATTCCTTGGCTTTTGTTTTCTAGTCACAGAACACAAATGCAAATAAGAGCAATAAAGATTTCTCTGGAATAATAGAGCCCATTGAAAATATAATACTAGATTCCATGTGAGAATGGACTCAGACAGAGGTTAAAGTTTTCTTTTTTTTTTTTTTTGGCCATAGTAGTTGTTCAATACGACACATCACTAGATTTGTTGACCATACTCCAAGGAACCTTTTACATATATATATATATATATATATATATATATATACACACACATATATATATGTATATATATATGAGTAAAAAATATATATAAGTAAAAAATATATATATTTATATATAATATATATGTAAAAATATATATAGATATATAAATATATAATATATAGGTATAAAATATATTTATATTTATAAAATATATTTTTATAAATATAAATATATATAATATATATTATATAAGTAAAAATATATTTATAAAATATATTTATATAAAATATAAATATATATAAAGTATATATAAGTAAAATATATATTTTTTATATAAGTAAAAAATATATACAAATATATAAATATAAGTGTGTGTGTATATATATATATACACACACACACACATACATATATATATATATATATATATATATATATAAATACTTCCCGCTGCACCAATGAGTTAATGAATCAGAACAAAATAAAATTAGACCAGCTTTAGTGATCAAGGATAATCCTCAGAGATTATTTATGATCACAAGGGATAGCTGTTAGAAATGGTGTCCAAACCCCAGAAGTTGGCAGAGAGATTTCTGACTGTCATTTCAGTGTTGTGTTGAATAACAAGCCTGTCCGGAGTTATTCTGATTCTCTAGGATGGTGCAACTTTATTTACTATCTAGGATATTTTTTGACTCTGTAAGGGTAAATGCTAACTCATAAAAACACAGAGATGGACATTATTTTTGTTCAATGTGAATGAAAATGAAATTTGTCCCTGTAGAGATGGAAATGAAAATATTATAACTCAAAAGTTATGATTTATGTTATGTATGATTTAGCAATTTCATCCTAGCACCCTTTTAATGACTTTATATACCTAGTTTTCCATTTTCTTTGAATAACTTTACCATTTCACTGAGTCCTTCATTAATTTAACAAATGTTTTATATATAAATATATATTATATAAATAATATATTTATTATATATTATATGATATATAATATATAATTATATTGTATATTATATATTATATAAATAACATATTATATAAATATATAATATAAATAAAATAATTTAAAAATTAGGTATATAATCATTGACATCCTTCCTAGATGCTTGGTCAAGATATATATAAAAGCTAGAGACAATTATGTTTTTTCTTCTCTTAAGATAATAAAGATTTGAGCCTGTTTCACAATTTTTAAAAATGCCATGGTAAGAGAAATATTAAAGATATAGTAAAGACGAGGCAATGGGTCAAATCCCAAGAAAAACAGGAAAGCACAAAGTTCACAAACAGGAAGGCTGGATGACTCTTGGCAAGAAAAATAACCAACTTTTCCTCTGATAGTGTAGAAAAGAGGAAAGGATAGTTGTACACATAGATAATTTTGCAGGTTCCAGGATAAGAAGTTGAAGATGTTCATACCAAATAAGCCATCTGTTCCTGGGCCGGAGGGCATGGTGGTGTTGTGGGTGATGTGAAGGCGTCGTAAGGACTTGAGCGGCCACTGATAGAAGTTGGAAAGGGGGCCTGTTTGGAACAACCTGGGAGTCAGAGCTGAAAAGGGAGTTAGTTGGCTCTGCTAATCTCTATGTGGGATTTCTGCTGGGGAACCAGGGACGAGTGGGAGCAAGTTCCAGGCGATTGCAATGATGTGTTGTGAAATTCTGGGAGGAGAACACAGGAAGAAAGCTAGAATGTTGTCGATGGACACAGAGAAAGGGGATGGTACCAGAGACTGGGCTCCATGACAAGGGTGGAAAGGTGACACGGAGCAAAGGAACCAGCACCGAAGAGGCACAGGGAGAGGTTGGGGATGGAGTGTACAAGTGGACAGTCCCTGATGATGACATTTCAGGGGGAGCAGCACTGCTGACACTCCAGTAGTTAAGGGTCTCTCATCTCAACCTCTCAAAAGACTTTGGGGTGGGGTGCAGGAACAGGCTGGCAAACATAACTTCATTGAAGAATATAAATATGATGGGGCACCTGGGAGGCTCAGTCGGTTAAGCATCTGACTCTTGGTTTCAGCTCAGGACGTGATCTCACAGTTTGTGAGTTGGAACCTGATATTGGGCTCTGGGATTCTCTTGCTCCTTTCTCTCTGCCCCTCCCCTGCTACTGTGCACATTCTCTCTTTCTCTCTCTCTCAATAAATAAACACTTCTTAAAAAAAAGAATAGAGGGGCACCTGGGTGCCCATTAGAACCCATAAAACAAGTCGGTTGAGCGTTTGACTTCAGCTCAGGTCATGATCTTGCAGTTTGTGGGTTCGAGCCCCACATCAGGCTCTGTGTTGACAGCTCGGAGCCTGGAGCCTGCTTCAGATTCTGTGTCTCCCTCTCTCTCTAACCCTCCCCCACCCATGCTCTGTTTCTCTCGCTCTCGCTCTCTCTCTCTCTCTCTCTCAAAAATTAAATAAACACTAAAAAAAAATTTTTTTTTAAGAATATAAATGTGACAAGAGGCTCTCACACGCTGGTCAAGTGTAAGTTTTTTATTCATAGGACAGCACTTGACTTATCCCAGATATTCTACGTGCCTGGGGGTTGCAGATCACAAGGAAGGGGAAAGGGCAGGGATACCTGAGAGTCACCAGGCTGTGGTGGGCCCTCTACACATATCATCTCCTCTGATACTCACAACATAATGAAGGAGGCACCAGCATCCGACTTCACAGATGAGCAAACAGACTCTGAGAGGATCAGTTATTTGCCTAATATCAGAGACAGGAAGTATCAGGGCTCCTGCTCAGAGCTCTCAAGACGCCAAAGTCCGTTTTCATAATTACAACAGCGTCTAGTCTCCCAAAGAATAAGGAACTAAGGAAACAGGATTCAGGCGGTGGAGAGAAGGGAGCAAAGGCGTTTAAATGCTCAAGATGTACATTCAGGCACCTCGCTTCTTCCAAAGCGGGAGGAAAGCACCCGGTACCCCTACCGAGTGGCCCTTTTGAATGGCACCCACCAATGTCCATATGGAGAAATTAAGACCAAAATGTGAGAACCCATAAAACAAGCAAACATCAGAAGTACGGAAAGAACCCAGGGCCTTCGTATCTGTTGTTCCCGATGCCTCTGCCTCGGACGCTCCTTCCGGGGTCGTGGCACGACTCCGTCCCTCACTTCGCGTTGTCACTCGAGTGCCCGCTTCCTAACCCCGGACTTCCCTGAGCTCCCATCTGAACCTGGCAGCCCATCAGCTCCACCCCCACTGCTTGGGCATTCCTAATGTCCTTCACCCCACGTACTACATAGGACCTCTGTTTATGGGGTCCCCCGCTGGAGTGCAGACCCCTCCAGGGCAGGGGTTTTGTCCCTTGTGCTTACTTTTGTCCCTTTTGTATTCGCCGGCATCTCGAATGGTTTCTGGCACGTGGTAGAAACTCAAAACATTTTACGATTTATCTCAGGGTCAGGCAAGCGCCCGGTGACACTCTCTTGCATCCACGCACACTTCTGCCCTGGAGAGCAGAGTTCCCAGGTAGAGTTAGACGTAAGAATTCACCTTGTCCCTGCGGCAGACGTTTCTAGTTACTTACTCAACATCCGCTGCACCCTCCTTTCTTCCCGGTAGAACCCCAGGTGTATTCGAGGGCAGCAACAGACATACGCAGACACGTACATGCATACGTGCTAAACCACTCTATTTCCCAGCTTCTCCAGCTGAGGATAGCCATGTGGGCACAGTTCCGGTCGAGGAGCTGAAAAGAGGCAGGTGCTGGGTGGGGCTTCCTGAAAAGCTCTTCACAAGGGACTAGTGTCAGCTGGCACCACCATGATGCCTTTGACCTTCTTCCTGGCTGGCACGCGAGCGTGATGCCAGAAGTCGCACAGTGATCTTGGGCCACGAGGCAACTCAGGATGAGTACGTGAAGAGTGGAGGGGCTCAGTCTCAAGGCATCACAGGGCCACCGTCCTACCTCTGCGCGTGCGGTCAGAGCAGGACACGAAACCCCTGATTCTTTGAGCCACTCGTTGCTTAGTCGTGTCTTCTGTGACTTGCAACTGAATGCAATCCTCTTAAAATTTCTGAGCTCATAACTGTGCTTCCTATTTTCTCTCCTTCGAATCTCGGCCTTGCAATCCACTTGTGGGAAAGTTAGACGTGAAAGGCACTCATCCAGCCAACGACACAGAAGATTGTGGCTTAGCAGTCCAGTCAGTCACGGCAGGGCAAATAATAGAGCGTAAGAGAGCTAAAGGCCAGGTGTGTTTCCTGTGCAGGCCTAGAAAATGGTCGCTTCTCTCAACTCTAATCAGGAAAAAAAAAAACCAAAAACAAAAACAGAGAAAGTGGAAAGAGGGAATGGAATATATTTCCCAAATACAGAAATATAGCAACCGTTTCCTGATACAATCAGAATCATCCCAGAGAGATTGTTGAAAAAAATGGAGATTCTGAGTCTCTAGCCTAGGATTAAGCAAAACTGAAACTCCCAAGGACTCCCAAGGTCCTTTAAATATCAAGTTTGAGAAGGATCCTTAGTTCTACCGACTCATACCCCCCCCCCCCAACTGAGAATCGCCACTTTGGTGGTTTCACGTTATATATTTACCTGTGTCCCCCCAAATTCGTATGTTGAAGGTCTAACTCCTAAGGTCACTGTATTTGGAGACAGAGCCTACGGGGAGGTAATTAAGCATAAGCTAGGTCATAAGGGTGGGGTCCTAATCTGATAGGACTGGCACGTTCTCTGCGTGTGTGGGGGTGTTCACATGTACGTGCACCATGTGAAGACACAGCAAGAAGGCAGCTGTGAGCAAACCCAAAAGGGGACTCTTAACACAGCCCAACCTTTCTAGCACCTTGGTCTTGGGCTTTTAGCCTCCAAGACTCAGAAAATAAGTTTCTGCTGTTTCGGCCCCCCGCCCCCCAGCCTATGATGTTTTGTTACAGCCACTGGAGCTAATACGAAGCCTCTAACTGAAGGTGCTGACCACCCTGCTAACTTCGCTTCCCACTGCTCCCCAGATTCTGTCAAGGGTTAGTCCTCTGAAGTGCCCTCTCGCTCTTGGCCTTACACTTGTCTCCCGCCATTTGGAAGCCAAATTGCTAAATATTTACTGAGTATCTAATTCAGTGACAGGTGCTCAGAGGGAATTTAAGGCCATATAAACCAATGTGTTTACCCTGCAAACTATCTGGAAGCAATAGAGATAAAATAAATAAAAGAGAATGTTTTTTCCCATGCTTTAACCCTTTCAATTCCTTCCCACCGATTCAGAATCGAGTCTAAAATCTTAACTATGGCCTGTAAGGCCCTGCACAATCCTGCCCCTTCCTCTAACTCCCTGGCCACAATCCAGTCATACTGACCTCCTTTCTGCTTCTGGAACACACCCAACTCTTCCCTTTCTGGGGCCCTTCTACACATGCTGTTACCATCGCCTGGGCCACTTAGAAACCTGTTCTCCTCCTTGTCTGTTTCCTACGGAATCTGCAAGGTGAAGCGCAAATGTCTCTTTCTCAGCAGGGTCCTTCTTGACCTCCATCAAGCAATTCCATGGCTCTGGGGACTTTTTTCTTCATGGCACTAATAACACACATATTAATGCTAACAATTATCTATGGATTTGCTCAACAAGGTAAGAAAGGGCTACGTTTATCTTAGTTATTGCCGTATGCCCAGCACTCGGCACATCATAGATGCTCACTCTGCCATTATGGAAAGAGTGAGATCTAACAGTATAAGAAATCGCATTAATTACCAGATAGGTAGCATAGCCATTAAATGCTGGGCCCAGGAGAGGGGCTGAGCTCCAAACAGAACAGGCTATCTGTACAAAGCACACACCTAAACAGAGTCTGGTAGGAAAAGAATCTGTTTCTCCTATTAGGCTTATTCAGACCTCACTCATCATTCAGGGCCCAGCTGTAAAAATATGTTTTGCGAAGAAAGCATACTAGTCATTCCATGCCATTTTGATCTCTTCCTTCCTTGGAATCTCCATATAAGACAATGGAAACACAGCATGCAACGCTGATTTATGTTGGGAAATAGTCTGGAACTGTTTTCTAATCATTAAACTTATGAATACCCTTAGCTATCTGAAAATTGAAGGCAGCAATAATGTCTGACATTTATCCATTCATCAGGCACGTTATGTATCTAGTTCCTAAAAGCCCAGTCCCTGGGAGTTCAAAACTAAATAAGGCAGAGTCCCTGCACTTGGACAGTTCGGTTTACTGGGCAAACACGTTAACTGGCCATTGCCACATGACGTGGAGGTGCTATGATAAACAAAATTCTGGACATCCACACAAGTGCTGGATCATCCACGCTGAGGACATGAATGGAGACGTCCTGGAGCTGAGTTAAAGGTCCTGAGTTAGTGGCCCAAGGAGACGACATTCAGGCAAAAGCAGCGAGTGTGCAGTCAGGGAGGTGGGTGGCAAGCAGCCTGGCTTTTCCAGGAAACTGCACGAAGTTCTGTGTAACTGGTTAGGTTCTGTCCATAATGGCAAGCCCTGGGGATGGTGGAAAAGCAGGGCCCAGCACATCAAGGTCTTTCGCTAGTCTCTGTTTATATTTTATCCTACAGGCAATGGAAAGGCACAAAAAGGTTTTAATCAGAGAAAATCCAACGTGTGGCTGAGCTCACCCACAAGAGGATAAAAGAGGGTGAGGCTGGTTCAGTTAGCTTGCGGAAGTTAATAAAATTCGGAATGAAGAAGGCAAGGTCTCAGGGCAGTAGACAGGGGCATTAGCAGAAATATTCAGGGATTAAATGAGTAAGAGTTGGTGATTTGACAATAAATGCACCCTTTCCCTCCCTACCTCCCCTCCTTTTCCAAGGTCCTATGCCCAGTCCTATTTCCAGGTTCATCTTCTGACCTTTAAAGGTCAAAGGTAACCTCTGGCTGCACCAGGCTTCATTCTATCCTCTGCAATCCAATCCCCCTTTCTTTTATTTTCATTCTACTTTTTGGCTACAGATGTACATCTTGAGTGTGAATAGAGAGCTTGGTCAAGGAGAATCAAACTTGAATAGCTGATTTTCAAAAACAAAGCAAAGCAAAACAAAAAAAAAAGCCACATTCTTACTCTAGAAACCTTTTCCAGTTCCTGAGTGGTGATGTCCTTCAACCTCCCTAGAATCTGGTACAACCGCATCTCAGGGACCAGAGGTCTTAAGAGTATTTCAGCAGTTAACATTCTCAGACATGGGCCATTAGCTCACGTGGCTATTTGAGAACTACGATGCTTCAATTAAAGAAGCTGTACCTAAGAAGTAAACACAAGATATTCTTAACGGAACTGCAACACTAGGGCAGCTGCTATGTAACAACGATTTGCAGCCAAAACGTGAAAGCTTTAGCACAGCAAAGGAAGCCATCAATGAAACAGAAAGGCAAGCTATTGGGGCGCCTGGGTGGCGCAGTCGGTTAAGCGTCCGACTTCAGCCAGGTCACGATCTCGCGGTCCGTGAGTTCGAGCCCCGCGTCGGGCTCTGGGCTGATGGCTCAGAGCCTGGAGCCTGTTTCTGATTCTGTGTCTCCCTCTCTCTCTGCCCCCTCCCCTGTTCATGCTCTGTCTCTCTCTGTCCCAAAAATAAATAAACGTTGAAAAAAAAAAATTTTAAAAAAAGAAAGGCAAGCTATTAAATGGGAGAAGATATTTGCAAATCATATATTCCACAGGGGTTGATACCCAAATATATATAGCAGTCACACAACATAACATCATATAAACAAACAACCCAATTTAAACAATGGGCTGAACACTTTTTCCAAAGAAGACACACAGATGGCCAACAGGTGTACGAAAAGATGCTCCCTTAAATCACCAGAGAAATGAAAATTAGAACTGCAATGAGCTATCAACTCTCACCTGTCAGATTAACTAGTATCAAAAGGACCAAAAACAAAACAAAACAAAACAAAACAAAACAAACAAGTCTTGGTGAGAATGTGGAGAAAAGGGAACCCTTATAATGCTGTTGGTGGGAATATAAATTGGTACAGCTACTAAGGAAAACAGTCTGAAAATCCCACCACCACCCCCTCCCCCGCCAAAATTAAAAATAGAACATTCAATCCAGCAATTCCACTTTTGGGTATTTATCCAAAGAAAACAAAACACTAACTCAGAAACTATATGCACCCCTATGGTCACTGCAGCATTATTTACAATAGCCAATACATGAAAGCAACCTAAGTGTCCACGGAAAGATGAGTAAAGATGTGGTACGTATATACAATGAAATAGTACTCAGCCATGAAAAAAAGAATGAAATCTTGCCATTTGCAACAACATAGATGGACCTAGAGGGTATTATGCTAAGAGAAATAAGTCAGAGAAAGACAAATAACATACAATTTCACTTACATGTAGAATCTGAAGAGCAAAACAAAATAAACAGACTCACAGGCACAGGAAACAAACTGTCAGTCACCAGAGTAAAGAAGGTTAAGGGATGGGAAAAATAGGTGAAGGGGACTAAGAGGTATAAACCTCATTATAAAGTGAGTCATGGGGATGTAATGTACAGCATAGAAAATATAGTCAATAATACTGTAATAACTTTGCATGAGGACAGATGGTAACCACATTCATTGGGGGGGGATCATTTTGTAATGTATAAAAATATTGAATCACTATCATGTACAAATAGGATATTGCATGCCAATTACACTTCAATTAAAAAAAAAAGAAACTTGGGGCATCTGGGTGGCTCAGGCGGTTAAAAACCCAATTCTTGATTCTACCTCAGGTCATTATCTCAAGGTTTGGGATCTCAGGTCCCACTGTCAATGCAGAGCCTGCTTGGAATTCTCTCTCCCCCTCTTTCTCTGCCCCTCCCCTGTTCATGCTGTCTCTCTCACAAAATAAATAAATATCAAAAAACAAAACAAAACACTAAAGCGTGGCAATCTGAAACAAGGGGTGAAGAACCATTTTGACCCAGTTAGGGCCTCCTAGAGTCCTACTTTCACAGGGAACTGGAATCTGCCGGGGCAAACCAGGGAGAGGGAAGGCAGCAGAATCACAAGTTCTGCTTGTTGCTCTAAGGCCTGGAGATCTGGAATGGCTGCACAACTGTGTCTCCCTGGGAAACAACCACGGCGCTGTTCCAGGAGGGGAAGGCAAACTGTCTGCCTCACCTTGAGTGCACTGGTGTCAATCACTTTTGGAGGCTGATGAGGACACCACAGCATAATCCAGTAAAAACTGGGACATCAGGACAATGGAGAATCTGGCAGATAAAATCCTGTAACGCATGCAAGGATCCCGGGTGCAGTCTCACTCCCTTCACAGGTAAGAAATCAAGATCTGGACTGAGGCCTCCCTGCAATGTCCTATCTGGGCCTCTAGCAAACACGGTCATGGACCACGAGGGCCACTGCAGAGCCCTGCAGGAAACCTCAGGAAAGCTCAAGCGTGGGACTGAGGCAAAATCCTCAAGGCTGGCCTGAAGCCAGTGGATTCAAGATAAGATCAGGCCTACCTGGGTAAATCTAAAGGAGACTGTCCTTCAACAAAGACTACCTTGTTTTGGGGTTGGGGTAGGCGGAAGGAAACCGTCTTATCAGTACTGTCGGGGGGATTGCTCAAATGCTGTGCTTCTCTCTGATAAACAACTTACCCCACGGACGAGGACCTTCCCAGCTGTTACAAAGTATCCGGCTGGAACTCAGTAACCGCAAGCTCATTTGCTAGAACGAGACTACTAGTGTGGAAGTCCTAATACTAAGTTGCCCTTGGATCTGAATGTTTCAGCCAGAGCAAATCTCTCCATGTCCTTGGAAATTAGCACCATTACATTGGTCCTTGATTTAATAAATACTTTTGCACTATATAGCCCCTCTCCCCATTAGCTCCCACCTTCCCAACATTTGGTTTACATTTCTGTGACTGCCCGTATTATAAGGATTTTTGTTCGGTCTGTCTCCCCTACTAGATACTGAGGAGCTCCTTTAGGGGAGGTGCTGGTCACATTAGTCTCTATACCTGCAGAGCTGATGTCTGTGATGCTCAGTGAACTATTCAATATTTGTCGAACGAATTAAGTGGATTCTATATCGTCTTTGTAATATTTTGGGAAAAACCACTCAAGACCTAAAAACAGGCAATAGAAAAGACTAAAAGTTTTATGTAGGTTTTCCTTTGCTTACTTTAAAAAATAAACATGGAAACTGCAAACATAATTTTTAAAAATCACTGTTTTAGTTCGTAAATGGAGAATACAAGAATAGCTACATTTGCAAGACCGTAGAAGATTTAGAAAAACACTAGGACCCCAGGAACTTAATGGGCAAAGGACATGAACAGACACTTCACTGAAATGAAAAATACATAACATGAAAACCTTTCCAACCATACTAGACATTATTTACCGATTAAATTAGCAAAGTTTTAACCAAATGGTAATTCAGAAGTGACAGTGTGAAGGGGCATTCATACACTCAAGTATTGGGGGGCTATACACATGGCTATCCAGATAAGAAACCTCACAGTTATACTCAAGGTATATATGTAAGACGATGTGTGTGTAGATACATATATATATATATACATACATACATACATATAAATTATCTTTAAGCTTTTCTATACACTTCTAAAAATATATATTCTAAGGAATTAAGATGTTGATTAGAATTCATGTGGCATGTATGACTTACAAGTTAACACTACCACTTACTAGGTATACCTTCAGCAAACTATTAACTTTCTGGACTCACTTTCCTCATCAGTGGAATGATTTCTTAAAAACAAAACAAAACAAAACAAAACAAAACTACCTATTTTACAAGGTGGGTGTAAAGATTATATGAGAATATATATTAGGGTTTAAAACTGTGCCTAGTACAGAGTGCTCAATAAATGTAAAATCCTAGTATTTCACGTATCAGAAATCAGAAATAACCTAAAGGTTAATAATAGAAGAATGATTACAAGTATTATGTAAATCCACACAATGGCATATGACAGTCATTAAAATGTTGTTCATGAAGTTTTAACGATGTTAGAGAAATGCTTAGATTAAGAGAAAAGCATGATGTAAAATTAAATACATGTTTTCAATTATGTAAAATACGTATCAATATGTAGAAAATGATCTGGCAGAAAACGTACCAAGGTCTGAAAAGCAATTATACTGGGCAGTAGTAGAATTTGACCCAATTGCTCGTTTTTCTTCTTTCATACTTTTCTATCATGAATCGTTTTTTTTACAATAAGGAGGGGATTACTTTTAAAATCAGAAAAACACCATAGTTTTATAAGGTTAATAAGGTAACAAACTGGTAGTTTAAAAAGCATACAAATGCCCAACTCTACACACATAAATGATATGATACAGAAATTATTGTGACTTTCTAAAACTCAATTATGCTCTGTTGAGTTTGTAAATACAGAGCACTGTACTAACGCCAAGTAATAGAAGCAACACACAGCAGTGAAAATCCCTTGGTTGAATTTGTTTATAAATAAGCACATGGAAGTTAGCACAAACCATGCGTTCCTGAGAGTCGGCCCCTCCCACCCCAGCCCCCACGCACCAGCGTCGGTGGCTTTGACCCAGAATTCCCTGCTAACCTTCAACAGGCTGAGGGCCAGGCAGGAGCCCCTAGAGCCATCCTCTCCCAACCCATAACCTGTCCCAGCGGCTTTTACCTCTTCTACCTGTCAAACCACAAAGTCTCACCCTTTTTGCAATTTTCAAAGAGAAGAACTGCCTGGTTGTTAAGAAGGAGAAAGATAAAGGTATTCCCCTCACTCTGAAGAAACTTTCCAGAACGCTTTTCATTTCTTCCTGCACGCGTCTCCCCACCCCATAAACTTCAGTGCCACTGCTCAACTCCTGACCTATCAGGTTATCTTACCTTCTGATTGGTCCACAACACTACGTCTGCTTCAGTCAATCCATTTTTGCCCTTGCAACACTCTTACATATATAAGTATCTGTATATATAAATATCGTCCGAGACCTCAATAGTTTTTAACAACAGTACTAGAGAGAATAAACCACCACAACTTTCAGGAGACTTCAGGTGACTGTTCATATTCTTGATAAAGTATTTCTTTGGAGCGTATCTCAAATAAACTTCCTATCAATCAGCATTTTCATCTAAGCGGGACTGGGTTGGACATTACATATTTTAGCCATAATGCTAAAAAGCCATCCTAATACGTATCCACTATTCATCCAAACATCCATCCACACTGCATTAATCGCATCATTTATGACTGAATTTTTAAAAGAAAAAGTATTTAGGCAAAAACTCCCCAGACGTGACTGTGCTTTTCTGCTCTATGTGACCATCTCCACAGTAAAAGCTACCCTTACAATAACCTAGTTGTTCAATGAACCCCAAGCTTTACAAATTGATACGACACAATCTAAATGCACCATAAATTTATATTTGTTAATCTTGATATTAGAACATTTAAACATTTCAAACTACATAAAAGTATGACAAACAATATAAAATGGAAAGAAACTTGTTGACAACTTCCAAATCACTATTTCTTATAGTGCAATTAAGCAACAAGACCGCTTACTGAGCTCTCCAGAAAATGTATAGTGTTTTCAGTGGAGGGTTATCAACAAAAATCAACACAGTCCCACAAAATAATGTCTCCAATTTATTATCTTTTCCACAGTACAAATTCTTCACAAACCATAACTTCTTTGATGTTATTCAAAGTCTGTAAACAAGTGCTTGAATCCCCACGTCCCCAACCTCAGCTTAAGCTTGTGAATGTTTAAGTCCTTCAATCAAGTTTTAACTCTTCCACATGTGTAAGGAATCAAGAGCCTTCTCTCCCTAAATTATTTATATTTTATCATACAGCCTGCAATGCAGTAAATCACAGTGAAAGCCCTGGGAAAAACAAAACAACATGATCTTTACAGCAGGACTTGAAACTTTATAATATTAAATGCATTTAAAGAAGCTTCCCATAATAAAAGCGTGGGTTTTCATTTCCAGAAATCAAGTCAATTAGAAACCCTAGGTTCTACTTAAAAACCCATTTTGATCTAAAAGTGAAAACAGTCCCCTATCCATAGTCATTTTATAAACTCTATACAGTTTCACTTGCAGAGATTTTTTTTTTTTTTTCCAGTCTGGAAAACGGTAGTGCAATTAGTTTTACTTTAAGTTATTTAGTCCAGGATGTAAATAGCTCTGTGGAAAGATAAGAAGATGGTGTGGTAAACAAGAACTTTTTGCAAGCCCATGCTGGCTTACTAGTCCATTAAAGCTTGTAAGTCCATAGTGGCTTTCAACAAAATGTTGTATATACATCACTAATAACAAAGCAGAAATAAATAGGCAGAAATGACTGTAAACTGTCTCATCTCTTAATGATTTCTCAGCAATAACTGGCTTGATGAACTGATTATATAGTCATTTAAATAAGCAGACAGTAGACAGTTGCCCTTAGGACACTCCACTGTGGCATCCAGTCTGGAAAGCCCCAGTGGAGTTACATTCCTAAAATTAAAACAAAAAAAAGGGAGGGGGTGGAGGATGGGAGGTAACAGTTTAAAGATGCCCCTTGAACGAATTCCATCAAGTCAGCCGGTTCACTTAGACTTCTTCTTAAAAAGGCTTTTAATTTTTGATGGCTTTTTGCTTTTCTCTCCGTGATGACAAAGATCGTGTGGGATGCTGCTTATCCTGGCGACGTGTGGGGCTTCCTGAACTGCTTTGCTGTCGTTGCCAGCGGAGGAACAGGATGTGTGGCGAGGTTTGGGCACCGGGATGCCGCTAGAGAGCTGGTTCATGCTACAGGATTTCTCCAAGATGCCATTGTACACTTTGCTGGCAGGACTGAAGATCATACTCTTCGTTTCTGTCAGACCCACACAATCAGGAGAGCCCCGCGAGGTATCTGCAGTTACCGGGGACTCTCCTCTGGATGAATCCTCTAGAGAGAGCTCATCCCGTGATATCTTGCGAGGAGACAATGTCTGGTATATCTCCAGGCTTGAGGGAGGAGACTGTTTCCTTCCAATGGAAGAATTTAAGGAGTCACATTCTGAAGCCGTGTCTGGTACTTCCCTGGATGAGAGGGAGACAGAGGTAAAATCTTAAATCAGTATTTTTTAAGACTACCAGCCGACACTGTAATTAATTCTAACTAAAACAACTTCCATTTTTTAATCTATCAACATGTAAATGGGAGAAATGCTAAAATTCTACACGCATTTTGACAAAATCGGAAACTTACTACTTTAAATAATACAACTTATCAAAGCTCCATGTTTAATATTTACATGAACTATAAAAATGGAATCTTCCAATCTAAGAAACATAACTCAAGTTACACCTTCTTCAATTGTCAAATAAAAATGTTTAAATTTTACAGATTTAGTAATTTTATTTCAGCTACTTTTGTGTTTTGTTTCAATACTATTTTTTCTTTCTAAATCACACAGTTGACATTATATATTTTAAAAGATGAACTTTAGTCACTGTCTCTCCCTTTATTTGTCATTAAATTGATGAAATATATCTTCCTGAGGTAGGAAGAAAGGAATACACTAAGCTAAAATGTAAGTTCTCCCAAGTTTAAAAATGGGGGAAGGAAGCTGAGGTACAATTGAGAGGGGGGGATGGGAGGTGAAAGTCAATGACGCAACACTTTTTTTCTTAAGTTTATTTTGAGACAGAAACAGGGCTCGAGTAGGGAAGGGGAGAGAGAGAGAGGGAGAGAGGGAGAGAGGGAGAGAGGGAGAGAGGGAGGGAGGGAGAGAGGGAGGGAGAGAGGAAGGGAGAGAGGGAAAGAGGGAGGGAGAGAGGGAGGGAGAGAGGGAGGGAGAGAGGGAGGGAGGGAGGGAGGGAGGGAGAGAGAGAGAGAGAGAATCCCAAGAAGGCTCTGCACTGTCAGCATAGAGCTCGACACGGAGCTCGATCCCACAGACTGTGAGATCAGGACCTGAGCTGAAATCAAAAGTCAAACACCTAACTGCCTGAGCCACCCAGGTCCCCCAATGCTATTTTTAAAAATGCAGACATTCAATAAATTCTCATGGGTTTATCCCTTTGTGATTTTTGCCCCGCCCCTTCTCCACAGTAAAGAGAGAAAATGAAAAGACAAAAGTTCACAACCCCAAGGCCAACAGATAGTAAATGCTATCAGCCATTACTTCAAAATATACCTCAAATCCAACACTTGTCACTCCCCCACTGGCACTGCCCCTCTTTCTGAACTACCCACCCCCCTGGACTCACCTCAAGGATTGTGATGGCGTCCTAATGGGTCTCCCTGCTTCCCTTCTTGTTCCTCCCTCCTAACTACTTCTCTACACAGATGCTGAAGTGGTTTTTAAAAACTCACAACACATCATTTACTTGCTCAAAACTAACGCTTCCTCCCATACTCAGGCTAAAATCCAAAGACCTTGTCAAAGTCCACAAAGCCCAGCAGGATCAGGACCACGGCGACACCTCCAGCGGAAGGCCACCATTCCCCATCTCATTACATCATGGCCTCCTCCTCGTTCCTCCCAACGTGCCGATCTCGTGACTCCCCCAGGGCTCTTGCACCTGTTTCCTCTGCCTCCGATGTTCCTTCCCTCCATCTCTACATGGCTTATTTCTCAATGTCTTTCAGGTCACTGCTCAACTGTTCTCTGTCCAGAGAGACTTCCCCTAACCACTCTATCCAGGAAGTATTCTCTTTTCTTTTTACCTTTGTGTAGCATCCCAGAAAATTCCACTACCTAAAACGATATTTTGTATTAACTTTTGATATGTCTCTCCAGAAGAAAGAAAAGTTAATGAAGACAGGGAGTCTTTCTAACTTCTGTATCCTCTGCACTGGAGTAGTGGTAAGCTCACAGTGGGTATTTAATAAATATGTGATACATGAATGAATGAGTGAATGAACAAACAAACAAATGGACGAGAGACAGATGAAAGAAGAAAAGATCTCAGATAACAGAGATCATGTCTTACTTGTTTTGATATGTACCACACATGACACAAATACCGTTCACTCTCTGAAAGAAACGGTAAGAAATAAAAAGTAGAGTCACGGTAAAAAGTAAGTGGCAAAAGGAATAAGGTGGGACAAGGAAGAGAGCTGAAGACATAAGAGAAAGGCAAGAACACAGATGATCATAATCCACCAGCTAGAGCGAGGCCAGGACCTTGTCTCACTTGTCTTGGCAGCTCAAGTTATTAGCAAGTGCACGGCATACGGCAAGGAACTAAGTTCATATTTATAGAGTAAATGAACTGAATGATCTCTCACCTCAGATGACCTGTGGTTACTCTCATTATTCACATAGTGATATTACTTCTGACATGTTTTTCATGTTAATACCGTGTTTTCAACCTTGATCTTAGATGGCTCAATGTAACTGGTCATTTCTATGTATTTTACACATGTATGTGAAGATTGTTTCTATTACACTACAAGCTCTCAGAAGGTACAAAATCCCCTGGGCAAATAAAGACTTAAATGATGCTTTCACACAATACAGTTACACGTGCTGCAGACTTTTTAAGTGCTTTTACAATATGATAATGGGGAGTGCTTACAGAGGGCACAAGGCAGCTCAGATAAAAAGAAAGGACTCAGAAATCAATCGCTGGTAGGGAATTTTCTGTTAGCTTCCTTTTGGAGTTGATACCCATTAATTATACAGCATATATCACTGTTCCCTGAAGCTGTTCAACTTCCAGAACCAGAAGCTGATTTAGTTAGAATTTTATAAATTTACTTCTACTCTGCTATGTGGTTTGGCTGCTTGGTGTATGAAATTCTAAGCTAGGTTAAAAATATTTCAAAAACTGGTCTCTAAAATCTAAATAATATGTGAAAAGAATACTGATCTAAGTTAGGAGACCTAGATTCTTGTCCTGGCCCTGCCATTAATCAGCCACACAACCTTGGGCAAATCACTTAATGTAACCGGGACTCAATTTCACTGTCAAAGGAAGATAATTTGATTAATCTCTAAAATTACTTCTAGTTCTAACATCCTAAATCCAAAATAAATAATGAAGTGTTGCTTCTTCTGCATAACCAGTCAGCTTTGGAGTGCAGGAATGGTATAATCTGTGAGCATTTTTTTTTTAGAACATATATTCTTTGGAATGTTGAGCTTAATTACGTGTACCATTTATGCTATTTTTTTCTATTTCTTTCTCACAGTGAGGAATAGGTGAATTCATGCAAGTTTAATGCCTATGTAACAAGACTCGAGGTAAGATGTAAATGAGCATACATGTACATAATGCAGAGAACATAAAAGATCAGTAAACAGTAAATGTTATTACTATTACTGTTTTGTAAGGGTTCTAGTGGTTCATCATGTAAGAGACTAAATAAACAGGAGGAAAAGTTTTCTGAATCCAAATTCTCATATTTACTGTGCATTTCTGACATTGCTATTTGAAAGGAAGACTAAACATTTCCATAAACGTGAAAATTCTACTGGACACAGAGCTCTAGCTTTCCTATTAATTTCCATAAGCCACACAAATTGGCTCTGTCAGTAAAGCCATCTTGCAGGTGGCCAAGTTTTACTGTGAAGATTATACAAAAAACTAACCAGAAAGTGGTATCCAAGCAAAGCCACGTCAAATTCTCCAGCTGTAATGAGGATACAAACCTTGGACTATCTGCTCAGTAATATGCTATAATGATCTTGGCTACTCACAAAGTTGACTCTCACTAGAGATAAAACAATCATGTGTGAAAATTATCATTTGATGACGATGCCAACTAAAGAATCACATGACAGAGAAGAGCCGCAACAGGTCACCGAGAACAGCCAGCCATTCCCTCTGGTTTTCTTTCTCATCCGAGGACAGAAGACTTTGGGGCTACACGCTGCTAAGTGTTGCAAAATCAGAAGCCAGCATCAGTTTTCCTGTCGCTTACTACCACACCGCTCTGAAGACGGATGCGGTTTAGGAGAGAGCCTCCGACCAACGGGGCTCGTGGAGCACGGTGGTCCTTCGGCTGGACCGAACACACAGCTGCTATGCCCACTTTATGCCAACAAATTCGTGTGAACGTGACGCCCTCCTTTAAGTTCTTAACATTTTCTTCCACCTTTGATGTCTGATAATTCCTGTTCACTAGCTAAGTACTAGCACACGACAGAAAAAACCATTAAGTGGCAACAAGTATTTTAAACAGTCATACTTAATGTTTGTGTTCAAGTATATTTAAGTGCATGCCTTTGTATTTTACATATAAAACTGCTCACAAGACAAGTTTGTGCTCTGAGACTTGAGTCAATTGTGTGCAGTGGTCGGTCTCTAAGCAGTTATATGTCCGAATATCTACCTCTGCCTGTGGTGGGCGGATTTCTGAGACACTCCCCAAGTTTCTAGCTCTGGTGTACACACATGTCCCGCCAACCATTCTCTCAAACGCGAGCAGAGGTGCTGCCATGAAGGGGCTCTGCAGATGTCATTAAGGTCCGACACCAGCTGATTTTCAGACACAGAGATGACTATCCAAGTGACGAGTGAGCCTTTTAAAATCGCATCCAGAGATCAGAGACAGGGGGCATCACAGATTCCAAGGGACCTGTCAGAAGGCCTAGTCTCTGAAGACGGAGGCCACGCACAGCAAGGGCCACTGTGCACCCGCCAGGAACTGGCAGCAGCATGGAAGCAGCCTGAGAGAAGGTGTGGAAACCGGGACCTCCGTGCTGTAACCACGGGAAGCAAACTCTGTCACAACCAAAGGAGTCAGAAGTGGCCCTCAAGCGTCAGGGAAGAACAAAGCTGGGTAACCACCTTGCATTTGGCCTTGCGAGTCCCTGAGCAGAAATCCCAGGCACAGCAAGCTCGGACTTTGTCAAACAGAACCCGGGGCTAATAAACGGATGCTGCCCGAAGCTGCTAAGTCTGAGGTCACTCACTGTGCAGCAACAGAAAACTAATCCAACGCATCACTCCAACCCACCCACGCCCACCTCCCCACCACCCAGCCCAACATCTACTGTAGTCGATTCACTGCAGTACCATTGCTTTTCAGCAGAGAAGTATATGGCCTCCTCCTCCTCCTCATTGCGATAAAGGACAGGGCAACTTGACACCGAGAGGATATCGGGGTCCGGGGAAGGCAAGGAGTGCTGTGGGTGCTGAGGGTGCTGGGGGTGCCGGGCGTGGACCTGGTGAGGGGCGTGCGGAGGAAGCTGTGCGCGTGGACACTGCGGCGAGGCCGGCACGATGCTGCGGCGGGAGCGGCACAGGCTGCTGCTTCTGGCTAACGACCCAGCGGGTTTGGCCATGGTCCCTGAAACGAAGCACAAACACACATATGCACATGAGACCAGGGCTGCCTCCAGGCACACCGCGGACGAACACGCGCGCGCGCACACACACACACACACACACACACACACACACACACACACACGAGAAGGGCTCTTACTACCCGCCACCCCGGAACGGGCCCTCGCTGGGTAAGGACCTGCATTGGTCATTACCCTCCCCCATCATCTCTACTGCTTCTTGGCAAAGTTCAGAAATAAAAAATTAAAGTGTGATAAAAATGAAAGCAGGTCTAGAAAATAAACAGAAGAGAACATAAACACACGAGGCTCTAACATGAAATTCGGCATTCCTAACCACAAAGTCTTGAAAATTTACCCAAGATAGTAAATCTTTAAGTTAAAAAATCAATACAGCATATTAAGGAATCTGTACTTTGTTGCAAAACTTTGTTAATTTCACCATTACAAGATGAAAACTATCAGAAAAAAAAACAGGCTGTATTTTTCAATGGGTATCTCTCGAGATCGTGTAACTTGTTTGAACTTCAAGAAGGTTTTTTTTTTTTTTCTCATGTTTCTAGTTTTGATTTAAATTCTAGTTAGCTAAGATACAGAGCAATATTGGTTCCAGGGGTAGAATTCAGTGATTCATCGCTTACATATGCTCATCACAAGTGCCCTCCTTAATACACATCACCCAACTAAGTCTATCCCCTGCCCGCCTCTCCTCCAGCAAGCCTCAGTTTGTTCGCTGTAATTAACAGTCTCTTATGGTTTGCCTCCCACTCTTTAAGAAGTTTTTACTCAAGGGTCATTTGAACACTGTATACATAGTCTCCCAACCAGTTAGGCAGAGGTCAGACAAAAACTTGTTTCCTGAACACTGATGACTGTGGAACTAACCAGAAGTCTTAGATCATCTTGTTTCTGCTGCCAGTCTCTGCCTAGTCCCGTGCAAGTAGAAAACTGCCCCTACACACTTAATATCTTCATAGAATGGGCACTCCATGTCCTTGCCTTAATTGAAACCTAACCCCCCGAAGTCAGAACAGCCTTCGCAAGCTGAGGCTGCTCCCTGTTGTGTACACCTCATGTGCTGCAACACCAGAACATCAGGTTGGTGGCCTTCTCATTCCCCAACACTCTTCTCTGGAAACCCTCACTCCTACGACCTTTTATAAAAACATGTTCTTTCTGCAGCTAACACTAAGCCACTTGAATCTGCCGTCTCTACAACCCCACTCACCCCACCTCCCAGTCATTTCCTTACCTATCTTCCGCTTGAGCAATCTCATTGGTAAGACCTCCCAACACCTTAACCACTCATGGTTTCCCCTCTTCTCCAGACATTCACACCGCCACCCACTCTCAAACCCTGTCTTGCCCTAGTCATTCAGCGCTGCTCTGTTTTTGGTATTATATATCAAGACGGCAGACGGACAACTGAGATTCGGACCATGTGTCTACCTTTCTAGTTCAAACACTCTGCTCCTTCCACTTATCTGTCCCATTCTCTACTCCAAGCTCAAGCACCTTAACTCTTTTGTGTACGCCTTCTGTTGCCTTTATTTGCATCTTCTACATCCCAACAGCATTTAAAAAATGCGGACACAATAAACCTAAAAAAACAAAACGCTAAACAATAGCAGCGACAAAACACTCTTCTCCATCCTCAGACTGTTTTTCAACTGACATATATCTCTCTTCCTTTTATGAAGAATTTCCTCTGTTACTTTCTCCACTACTTCATTTTATTTCATTCGGAGTGTAAAGTGCTCACATACAATTTCGCCACAACTGTTCTCAACAATTCATAATCTACTCCCTTGTTGCTAAATTCAACAGATCGCTCAATCCTTCCCTGACATTTGACCAGCACGTGACATTGATTATTACTCTGTCCTTCCCTTGACTTACCTCAAATTACACAGGAAAGAATTTGGTGAAATTTAACATCCACTGATTTAAAAGGAAAACCTTTCTTAGTAAAACAGGAATAAAATTAATTTCCTTAAAAGCAATCTACCAAAACCAAAACCAAAAAGAAAAAAAATAAATCACATTTCACAATGGAGAACATTCCCTTTAAAGTCAGAAATGGCAATCGTTATTGCCTGCAATCACTGCTATTATTCAACATTTGACTGGAAGTCTCAGACTAGAAAATAAGCGGGGGGGTGGGGGGGGGTGGGGACGGACATAAGGACTGAAAAGGAAAAAAACAATTTATTACTGCACACACAAAAAATCCGGAAGACTCATATGAGAATTCACTATTTCTGTATATAAGATACTTAGCAAAGTCAACAGCAGTTCCCTAGACATCAGCAATAAGCAATTTCACACATAATTTTTTTTAAGAAAGTTAACGTGTAACTACCAAAAAAAAAAAAAATCCTATGGGGATATCCAGAAATTAATCTATTTATTTTTTTTTTCAGAAATTAATCTTTTTAGAAAAGATGTGCAAGAACAGTACAGAGAAAAATTTAAATTTTACTTAAAGACATAAAAGCGGGGCGCCTGGGTGGCGCAGTCGGTTGAGCATCCGACTTTAGCCAGGTCACGATCTCACGGTTCGTGAGTTCGAGCCCCGCGTCGGGCTCTGGGCTGATGGCTCAGAGCCTGGAGCCTGTTTCCGATTCTGTGTCTCCCTCTCTCTCTGCCCCTCCCCCGTTCATGCTCTGTCTCTCTCTGTCCCAAAAATAAATTAAAAAAAAAAAAAAAAGACATAAAAGCAAATCTCAATAAAATTTATGAGTAATAACTCGTCCCAAATGCATCAATAAATTCAAAGAAATTCCATTAAAAGCTCAATGAAACTTTTTATGGAATTTCATAAGCTAATCCTAAAATTCATACTGGCCAAGAATAACAATTCTGAATTTGAATAGTAAAGGACGATTCAGATCTAGCAAACCCCAACACATACTATCAAACTATAAATAGCAACTAAAGCAGAATGAAAGCAATGGAACAAAACAGAGAGCCTGCGAGCACGGGTGCACCTGTGGAGAGAAGTGGAGTTACAGATGAGCAGGGAGAGAGCAGGAATGAGGCTGGGACACCTGTTTATCCACACATCAGGAGACAGATTTAGATTACTCTCTTGCAATATGAACAAAAATAACTTCCAGGTAGATTAAAAGGCTAAGGGATTAAAGCAAATCTTAAAAACTTTTAGGAGGGGAAACATCTATCATCTTCTAAAAAAGACATTAAAAAACACAAATCAGGTTCACCAATTTGTCATTAGAAATGTTCTTTTAAAAACTCCTATGATTGAAAAAGAAAACAACAGAGTTCACTAAAAAAGAAAAGCCAAAGCCTGAGAGAAGCTATCTACAACCATCAAATAACCAGACAGAGACAGCAAAAAAAGAGAACTATAGGCCAATATCCCTGATGAATATGGATGCAAAAATTCCCAACAGGATACTAGCAAATCGAATTCAACAACATATAAAAAGAACTATTCACCAAGATCAAGTGGGATTCATTCCTGGGCTGCAGGGCTGGTTCAACATTCGCAAATCAATCAATGTGATACATCACATTAACAAAAGAAAAGAACCATATGATCTTGTCAATCGATGCAGAAAAAGCATTTGACAAAATTCAGCATTCTTTCTTAATAAAAACCCTCGAGAAACTCGGGATAGAAGGAACATACTTAAACATCATAAAAGCCATTTATGAAAAGCCCACAGCTAATATCATCCTCAATGGGGAAAAACTGAGAGCTTTTCCCCTGAGATCAGGAACATGACAGGGATGTCCACTCTCACCGCTGTTGTTTAACATAGTGTTGGAAGTTCTAGCATCAGCAATCAGACAACAAAAGGAAATCAAAGGCGTCAAAATTGGCAAAGATGAAATCAAGCTTTCACTTTTTGCAGATGACATGATATTATACATGGAAAACCCGACAGACTCCACCAAAAGTGTGCTAGAATTGATACATGAATTCAGCAAAGTCGCAGGATACAAAATTAATGTACAGAAATCAGTTGCGTTCTTATACATTAATAATGAAGCAACAGAAAGACAAATTGATCCCATTCACAACTGCACCAAGAATCATAAAATACCTAGGAATAAACCTAACCAAAGATCGTAAAAGATCTGTATGTTGAAAACTATAGAAAGCTTATGAAGGAAATTGAAGGCGATACAAAGAAATGGAAAAACATTCCGTGCTCATGGATTTGAAGAATAAACATTGTTAAAATGTCAATACTACCCAAAGCAATCTACACATTCAATGCAATCCCAATCAAAATTGCACCAGCATTCTTCTTGAAGCTACAACAAGCAATCCTAAAATTTGTATGGAACCACAAAAGACCCTGAATAGCCAAACTAATATTGAAGAAGACGACCAAAGCGGGAGGCATCACAATCCCAGACTTTAGCCTCTACTACAAAGCTGTAATCCTCAAGACAGCATGGTATTGGCAACAGACACATAGACCAATGGAATAGAATATAGACTCCAGAATTGGACCCACAAAAGTATGGCCAGCTAATCTTTGACAAAGCAGGAAAGAATATCCAATGGAAAAAAGAGTCTCTTTAACAAATGGTGCTGGGAGAAGTGGACAGCAACATGCAGAAGAATGAAACTAGACCACTTTCTTACACCATTCACAAAAACAAACTCAAAATGGATAAAGGACCTAATGTGAGACAGGAAACCATCAAAACCCTAGAGGAGAAAGCAGGAAAAAACCTCTCTGACCTCAGCCGCAACAATTTCTTACTTGACACATCTCCAAAGGCAAGGGAATTAGAAGCAAAAAATGAAGTACTGGGACCTCATGAAGATAAAAAGCTTCTGCACTGCAAAGGAAACAATCAACAAAACTAAAAGGCAACCAATGGAATGGGAAAAGATATTTGCAAATGACATATCGGACAAAGGGCTAGTATCTAAAATGTATGAAGAGCTCACCAAACTCCACACCCGAAAAACAAATAACCCAGTGAAGAAATGGGCAGAAAATATCAATAGACACTTCTCTAAAGAAGACATCTGGATGGCCAACAGGCACATGAAAAGATGCTCAATGTCGCTCCTCATCAGGGAAATACAAATCAAAACCACACTCAGATCCCACCTCATGCCAGTCAGTGGCTAAAATGAACAAATCAGGAGACGACAGAGGCTAGAGAGGATGTGGAGAAATGGGAACCCTCTTGTACTGTTGGTGGGAATGCAAACTGGTGCAGCTGCTCTGGAAAACAGTGCGGAGGTTCCTCAAAAAATTAAAAATAGATCTACCCTATGACCCAGCAAGAGCACTGCTAGGAATTTACCCAAGGGATACAGGAGTGCTGATGCATAGGGGCACTTGTACCCCAGTGTTTATAGCAGCACTCTCAACAATAGCCAAATTATGGAAAGAGCCCAAATGTCCATCACCTGATGAATGGATAAAGAAATTGTGGTTTATATACATAATGGAATACTACGTGGCAATGAGAAAGAATGAAATATGGCCTTTTGTAGCAACGTGGATAGAACTGGAGAGTGTAATGCTAAGTGAAATAAGTCATACAGAGAAAGACAGATACCATATGTTTTCACTCTTATATGGATCCTGAGAAGCTTAACAGAAGACTATGGGGGAGGGGAAGGAAAAAAAAATTTGGAGAGGGAGGGAGCCAAACCATAAGAGACTCTTAAAAACGGAGAATAAACTGAGGATTGACGGGGGGTGGGAGGGAGGGGAAGATGGGTGATGGGCATTGAGGAGGGCACCTTTTGGGATGAGCACTGGGTGTTGTATGGAAACCAATTTGACAATAAATTTCATATTTAAAAAAAGAAAATATTAAAAAAAAAAAAAACAAACACTCTTCCAGATCAGTAAGGAATCTTGGTAGAGATTCCATAGTAGGAATAAGCAACTCAGATAGGAAGAAATCTGAATGACAAACACTAATAAATGAAATGGTACTCAACCTCAAAAGTCACCAAGGAAATAAAAATTGTAGTAACACTTTGGTATCATATAATACTCAGGCAAGTCACAAAAGAAATCAGATTATCCCAAGTACTGGTGAGGATAGAGGCAGAAAAGCTCTCATAAACGGTGGGTATACAAAGGAACAGAGCCATTTTGAGAGCGACCTCACAATGCCTAGTAACAGCTGCCCTCCCAATGACTGAACGCGATCCATTTTCCAGGTATCCACCCAGAGACTCTCAAACTCAAGCATAAAGGAGATAAAGGTAAGGTAAGGATGCTCACTGCAGTACTGTCTGCAAAGGCAAAAAAGTGCAAAGAGCCTACCTATCTCAGGAGAAAAATGGATAAACTGTGGCTTATTATCATGAATAAACAGATACACTGTGGTTAAATCATTAAACAGTTATAGTGAATTTAATGTAGTATATTTATATTTAATGCAGTATACAGAAAATTTCTAAATATGTACTTGTGAGCAAAAGGAGCTGCAAAACATTACCTACAGTTTGATGAAATTTATGTATAAATATACATATATATGTGTGTGTGTATATATATATATGTATACATATATAACACACATATATATGTATACATTTATACACACATATATATATATACACATATATATATATTTAATTCGAGAAAGAGAGCCTGAGACAGGGAGAAGGGCAGGCAGAGAGAGAAAGAATCTTAAGTAGGATCCACATTCAGCGGAGCCCTATGCGGGGCTCGATCCCACGACCCTGGTATCACGACCTGAGCTGAAATCAAGACTCAGCCACTCTACCGACTGAGCCACTAGGTGACCCCCGTGAGCAAAGTTTTAAACAATTTTGTCTGTTGTTTATAGATACATCTGCATATAATAAAAGTAGAATAGGCTCTTCTTACAACTTGAGAAGAGTAGGAAGGTGAGGCCATGTGCTTTAGCTGTATGTATAATAGTTTATTTTGGGCAAAGAGATAAATTAAGGCAAAATATTAAAATCTGTTTATCTTTGTAGCAAGTAAACATTTTATTTTCAGTACTTATAAGTACATCTGAAGGACTTAATAATTAAGAACTTTTAAATAAATTGCAACCACATTCCCACAGTGAATATTTAGCAGATACTATAAAATAGGAGAAATCTATCATCTGTTCTCCTACCCACAAGGAGCTAAGCTTTGACAATATTTTCTCTCCTTTATTTAATGTTTATTTATTTATTTTGAGAGAGAGAGAGAGTATGAGCAGTGGAGGAACAGAGACAGAGAGGGAGAGAGAGAATCCCAAGTAGGTTCTGTGCTGTCAGCTCAGAGCCTGACACGGGGCTTGATCTCATAACCCACAAGACCATGACCTGAGCTGAAACCAAGAGTCGGGTGCTTAACCGACTGAGCCACCCAAGGCGCCTCTCTTTTTTATTTATGCAAAATTAAACACAGACGGTATTATTCTGCGTACAGTTCTACAATCTTTTACTTTGCTTTCAACACACCACAGGCATGTTTCCTTACCGTTATTTCACTTAGACAATTTACACATACCCATGGTACAAATGTAAAACTTTTCAGAGGGCATGTAATAAAACGGCCTTCATCCTACCCTAGACTTCATCCTACCATAGCAGAAGAAATTGTGCTTTCCTAACTAAGCAGAGTGCAGTATCACTGTTGTGCCACTGGGTGGAAGTAGAGCTCTCAAAGTGCAATCTTTGGCAGGAGTTCTTGTTCACAGATAATAAATTTGATCACAGAATTTCTAAAACATCATACTAAATTTAAAATCAACTTTTATACTTTTTTCAATTTCAAATTTCTCTGTATTTTACAGTCACTGAAAACTTAAGGTAATTAGCCACACAGAGCTAGCTATATTTTGCCCCATCAAAAAGAACTTCAAAACAAAAAAGCCAAGAAAATAAATTAGTTAATTTAGGGAACATATCTTCATGCATACTTCTGATACTGAAGAATTACGGATTCTGAGGAGGAACTGTGACTTTAAAAAGCTACAATTTTTAAACAAAATCAAATACTTATGAATCAGTGTTGCATTTAGCAAGTTTGAGGACATATAGTTCAAATAAACACAAGTTGACAATATTCCAACAGCAGAGCTGGCCCAGATCTAGGTATAACTTTGCAACTGTAACCACCCTGCAGCATGGGGCCAGTGAAATGAGCACATTCCAGCATTCACTGCATTTATAATCTGTCCTCTCTTCCCTCCTGTTTTAAGAGTCTGGTGGCTCCCCAGCTGACTCCTGTTATCTGTCTGCCATTAAGCCTGAGAATTAAAGCCACAGAAATGAACCCAAGCATATAGTCATTCACTATCTATCTGCAAATTTAGGGCTTTATTTCATAAAAGTTTAGAAATTAGAACTCTCTGTAAATCATAACATCAGGAAAACTGTAACAACTGGATAGAAAAAATTCAAACTGGAAAATGTTTACATATGATTTGTCTTGAGACTAAAATTTCTGGGGCGCCTGGGTGGCGCAGTCGGTTAAGCGTCCAACTTCAGCCAGGTCACGATCTCGCGGTCCGTGAGTTCGAGCCCCGCGTCAGGCTCTGGGCTGATGGCTCAGAGCCTGGAGCCTGTTTCCGATTCTGTGTCTCCCTCTCTCTGCCCCTCCCCCGTTCATGCTCTGTCTCTCTCTGTCCCAAAAATAAATAAACGTTGAAAAGAAAAAAAAATTAAAAAAAAAAAAAAGAGAAAAAAATAAAATAAAATAAAATTTCTATGTAAGTTTTCAACCAATCAATAATTAAATTCTGTTTTCCATTCTTTGGAATCTTGTTCTACCTACACTGTTTCGAAAAGTCAAAGATTGGGAGAATGAATCAGGCAGGCAATAACAAGGATGAAGAGTTTTTCAAGTGATTTCTAATATAAGAATACACCCATTTTAAATTCAAGCTCTCCAGAACTTTGCACAAAGTCCAAATATGTATTAATAAATTCTAAAAATAATTAACAAAATCTAAAATACTTAAATTTCACCTTCCTACCAAAATGCATTCCTTACAATGTAAAAATTTTCAAAGAATGCAGCATAACAAAGCAATATAATGAAAACTGTCCACATTAAAACCACCTTTGGCTCAATCAGTTAAGCATCTGACGTCAGCTCCGGTCATGATATCACGGTTCCTGGGTTCGAGCCCCTCATCGGGCTCCTGCTTTGTATCCTCTGTCTCCTTCTCTCTCTGCCCCTCCCCTGCTCTCTTGTGCATGTGTGCATGTTCCCTCTCTCTCCAAAATAAACAAACATTAAAAAAAGAATTATAAAAAAAAAATTTTTTTTTAAAGCCTCCTTTAGAGGCGTTCCACTTCCTAGCAACAAAAAAATGTTTTCCTTAACATAAGCACAGTTTAAGTTTTATTTAAAAGTAAAGGGATTCAGTGTTTCAGGAGTTAAAATACAGCAAGATAATACTCTTCTCAATGAAAGAACAGAATTAGAAAAGCAAACCAACAACAACAAAAACATACCTACTGGGAAGGGCAACTCAATTTAAGATAAATCACAGACAGGCTCAAAGTCACACAGTTGGCTAGTCAGTGGCAGAGCTAGGACCAGAACTCAAGTTTCCAAGATCTTCCCCTAATTTTTACTATAGATTAAGCTGCGATTTGAAAGGATATTTACCCTCAAAGCTGAGTACTTCACCTGTACACTATTTAGCATGTATGATGTATTACTTTATACATATGTGTGTGTATAGATATACACAGACATGCATCTGATGTATTATTCTCACATAATAAAGACAAATTATTAATCACAAGTAGAAAAAAGAGAAAATGAAGAACGAACAAAACTTTTATCATAGATTTCAAAGTCAGTGAGTCATAAAAGGCATGGTAGGAAGTTACTTTAAAAACTGCACCAACTCAGGGCACCTGGGCGGCTCAACTGGTTAAGCATCTGACTTTGGCTCAGGTCATGATCTCACAGTTCGTGGGTTCGAGCCCCCGTCGGGCTCTGTGCTGACAGTTGGGAGCCTGGAGCCTGCTTTGGATTCTGTGTCTCCCTCTCTCTCCCCGTCTCAAAAATGAACAAACATAAAAAAAAAATTTTTTTAAACTGCACCAAACTCTCTTTTTTGAATTCAGCACTTACCAGGAAACTGTGACACTATTGGGGGCGTATCTTCATCTAAATCATCAACTCCCCCAGCAATTGGATAGGGTGGAATGGAGACTCTGGGCATCACCACCCAGCTGTGATCAGAATACAGGGAAGAGGTCAAGCTGGGGAGGCCCGAGTTATGGGCTATCTGAAAGCCACAGATCTTCTCAATCTGTTGCCAGCGAAAAAGTCGTTCTCGTAAACAAGTTGTCAACTCAGAGAGTGCTTTCCTGTAAAAGCCAAGGTAGAAATTACTTATGGTATCAACGAGTCTTTAATATGGCACTAAAAAAGGGCAACTACATGAACAGACCATGGCAATAAACTAATTTCAAGAAGGAATTATCCATTCTCAGAATTAGTATAAATTATGTAATTGTACCATGATTAAATGATAAATTGTCCATAAATTACAAATTTCAGCATAATACAAATAAACAGGTAACTAAAACAACATTCTTACTTTGCTTCCAGAATTTTGTGGTCTACCTCATCTAGGGAGGAGCTGTGTGCAACATGCAGAGTCCCAAAGACTGTACTTCTTTTCTTTTTAATCTTCTCTGCCTAGAAACCCAAGGAGAGAGAAAATAAGGTAGGTCTGGAAAAAAAATAACACACAGACAAGCTTATTTTGTTTTGAATATATTAATAATGATGAAACCAGTGGAGAATTATATAGCCAAAATAAGGCCCTAATTTCCAGAAAAGGAAACAGATGAAGGAGAAAGCATGCTTTCCTAAGTCAATCAACAGAATTCAAAACTTTGTTCTGGAAAATTTTTCACTTATTTTGATGGTTCAGAAAAGCCCCGAATCTTCTATTAAAACTAACAAAATAACATTAATGATATCCTACTGCAATGAGGTGTTAGTGAGTGAACTGAGTTTTTTTTTTTTTTTTGCTAGAAATCAGATTAAAACTTAATCTTATTTCACACAATTTAATTAAGAGTCAAATATTAATTTCTAGTAACTACTAACCTGAATCAGATATGAAGAAGCAACCTGGAGGAGAAAAGCTCTGTATAAAACATTTGTGATAACGATAATAGGGACGGTTTTTAAATGACACTAAGGTCATTCTGAAAAGTATATACTTCTCTACATACAGTAATTTTACTCTACGGTCTATGATTATAAGAGTCCATTAAGATAAGTAAGTTTCAATTCACAAAAAGAAGGTACAACAAATACAGATTTTATTCATATTTTTCTCTCTTAATTGGTTAATCTCTTTAGAAATGTATTAAGTTTTGAAATAGAGTACCTCATCCTTAGCAATAGCTAACTGCATTTCAGCATTTTGTCTTTTAATATTGTAGTACTGTACTTCTACTTCATGTGTTAACTGAAGCCATTTCTGAAGTGCATCTGGGACAGACCAGCTGCTCCTGAGTTCAAATTCTTTTTCAGCCTTTTTCAGTGCCATTCGAACCTGGGAGTGAGGGAGGAAGAAAGAGTGGGGGAGACAGAATGGATGCGAGAGGGAGAGAAAGGGGGGGGGGTGGGGGAGATGGATGGAGACGGAGCAAGAAAGAGAGAGAAAGGTCTTTTTTTAAAAAAGATACTTATATTGAGATACATTTTAAGAAATTAAGATATTTTCTTTGGTATCAAAGTTAAGAGAGAAAGCAATTTGAATTATGCTCTTCATAAACATCTTTCTCAAATCACTGAGTTTAAAACAATGTATTTCTAACATTAAAACTAAAGCTGAACTGGGGCGCATGGGTGGCTCAGTCAGTTGAGCGTCTGACTTCAGCTCAGGTCATGATCTCACGGTCTGTGGGTTTGAGCCCTGGATCAGGCTCTGTGCTGACACCTCAGAGCCTGGAGCCTGCTTCAGATTCTGTATCTCTCTCTCTCTCCCCCCCCCCCCCCCCTGCTCATGCTCTGCATCTCTCTGTCTCTCAAAATAAATAAATGTTAAAAAAAATTTTTTTTTAACTAAAACTGAAGTTTTAAGTGCATCTTAACACTCTAAGCAAAGCTGGAAAGCCAAAGGGTAGAAGGGGTTTACATAGATCTTAAGCTGTATTATTTATTTAGTTTTCATATTTTATAATAGCCAGACTCTCCAGAGAGAAGAAAATGCCAGGCACGTACAAACCAAAACTGATCATGTTTTTCTCATAACGCGGGGCTTGTTCGTGGAGAACATAAAGAAGTATCCGAAACACAGTGAAAACACTGTCCTGGTGCCCCTTCGAATGTTTCCAGAGGGCACTACTGTAAGCTATTTACATGGACCATTTTTGAAGGTTTTCACATCTTCTTTATGGTTACTTATTTCTCACTATTACAAGCACGTCTGTCCATTACAGACTTTTTCACCTACTTCTACTCAATTCACTGCTTCTAACATACCAGAAAGTAGATAAATCAGCATTGGCAGACCATGTGTAAATTTTAAGAAAATAGGTTCTGAGTGAGCCTCTGCTTGATGTTTCCATGAGAAACTATACCTAGGCTTCAGGGTCAGGATGTCAAAGTCTTCCTTTGACTGCCCTTTAGGAGAGCCAGACAATAACCAGTTAGAAAACTAAAATGCTTAGTGCGTCAGTTGGTATTAGATGCTAAGGAAAAAACTCTTAAAGCCTATGAAAAGAACACAGAAAGAAAAGACCATTCATTCTAGAAATGATTCATTTGAAAACTAGCAAGAGTTCAAGCTAAAGGTATGTAAAGACACACAATAGAATATAAAGAGTTATGTACCTACTCCAGACCTTGGGACGAAGTCACAAATGAACTGGGGAGCATCGCACTTCTGGAGCACCGTAACTGCAAATTATCTTCCTCAAAGCCAAGTAAGGTCACTAGAAACTCCACTCCGAAACTCATGTGCAGAACAACGTCTGATCTGAACAAACCCAACTTACTTAAATAAACTTTACTGTGTGCCAGAATAAACTAATAAGAGTACTGTACACAAGTTTGTTCTGATAAAGAAAAGGAACAGCTGTCAGGTACTATAGAAAGCAGAGTATAAAAAGAAGTATTTTGTCAAAACTCCAAAATTAGGAAACAAAAGCACAGTGGGGCACCAAGTAGACAATCAGAAGTAGTGACACCAAAAGTGAGACATTACTCACTGAAAGCAAAATCCTAAGCAACACGTGCCCGACACATTTCACCGTGCCACGAGCGTGGGACAGTACTGGCTTCCACTGGCTGGCTAAGCCGTGTGGCATCCCTTCTCCCTCAGAAGACAGACTTTGAGGCCAGGTCCTGGAACGTGGAGCTCCATATACCACCAAGGCTGGGTCAGCAGGCCCTCTTCCTCACAAGATTTACACTTGTAAATCTTCTACAGTTTCTACACGATTTTCACTGCCAAGGAACTAAACAGGGAACCTATTTTCAAATTTCACTTAAGTTTTTCTCTTTAATCATAAAGACTTATGTTATGTCCATACATTCATTTCCCCTAAAAGAACTCAATAAATGCATGTAACATATAATGGCTATATTTCTAGCTTTAACTGAGGCTGAAATGCTTCGATTGACTGTCAAATAATGTTTCAAAATTTTGGAAATCATGACCTTCCAGTAACAGGAACTATTTTAACTATTTTCTCTGCTATTATTCATTAAGTTTATCATTTGACGTAAATTCCAGCCTTTAGTTCGAATTACATGGTTATTCATAGGGGCATGGACCCAGTAAAAATTGAGTAATTAAAAGCTTTTAACAAATGGTGAATTATTAAATTGTTTACAAAAATGATAATTATATACCTAATTTTTGTGTCTCAGGAATAGACCAGTACTAAGTAAAAACATGGTATCACAGAAGGAAACACCCTATATATCTGAAAACATGATTCTAGACCCAACTCTATGATTATGACTTCTGTGACCTGCAAGCTCTTTACTTTCTAACCTGAGGCTTATTGTCTTGTGTAGAACAGGGGTATACTACGACTCATCCTGACTTTGCTTTTCTTGAAACTTCAAATACAAAGTAATTTATGTGAAAAGTATTTAAACCACACAAAACATGAAGCAGTACTATTATTCACCCAGAAGTTTTTGTTTCAGGGGAAACAGCACGATGCACTGTATGTGCCAGATACTCCTGACTTCTAATTTTGAGAAGCTGATTATCTCCCAGAGGAGCTACAGTAATACTTCCAACTATGTGAAGCTGTGGATTACAGGACATTATACGTAAATTAGCTGCCCAGTTAAATTTACTTCTATAAACAAAACTTTTAACAGTATAGGAAAACATGAACCTTGGAATAAGACACACAAAATCTTGCCTTTGCCATGTAACAGCTGTGTGACTTCAGGCAAGTTATTTAACCTCTCTCCATATCTCATCTGTAAATGAGGATAATATCTATTTATTGTGAGGATTAAAACTTCTGAGCAAATCATTTGCAATGTGCACAGCACAAACTTCTGGCACACAGTAAGCACTCTTAAAATTGTGTTTCTTATTACTATAATCATGTTGGACAGAGTTCTTTTTAAATACCAGTGTAACTCCTTTAAACCACCCCTTACTGATTCAGGATCTCATTAGGACTATTACATCTGTACTGGGACATATCGTGGTGATCCTAAGGTCTACTGACGTATGCAATGCCTCTCTGCCAAAAAACTCAAATTAGAATGTTTGTGATTTGTGGGTTCTTTTCTATAGGATGCCTGCTCTGCAGTCACCTGTAAAATACTGCTATCAGTTTATGTTTCCATAGAAGAATTATCACTACTGCTTTCTGATTTGCTCTTTCTTACCTATAAAGCTCAGAAAAATAGCTAGCAAGCTTTTTAGTTTAGTACTAGGAATAAACCAAGAGTTAGAAGCCTTGGTGGGAAAAGGAAATAAGTTCTCACAGGAATAAAAGGCATAATATCCAACTTTTGAACACAGTAGAATTTTGGCTAAGCCGTTTTTTCTTTTCTTTTCTTTTCTTTTCTGTTAACTCCCTTGTCCTTTACTACATTCTGTACAGATAAGGTTTGCCAGGTAAATAGGACCTGACCATGAAATACACGTAGGAGTCAGCTTAAGAGAACAATCTCCTTACAGGGAAAAGATCCAACAAACAGATGTCTGGGGTATGAGGGAAACAATAGCTAACCATTAATAAAAGAGATGGCTGCACTTAGTCAGACAAATTCTCCCAAAAATGACAATCCTGAAGGAAACAAATGCACACTGAACATTTATTTTCTCATGAGTTGAAAGTGAAACTCATTCATCACACAATTCTTATTCCTTATTTAGCACCTGGCCGAGAAGGCCACAGGGCACACGGCAGAGCAGGGGGCAGAACACCCAGGTCCTTGGCCCTGCTTTACAACTGAGGCACTCTCTGATCTTGGGCAAGCCTTCTGGCCGGCAGCTTCTTTATCAGTAAAGAGAGGGTCAAAGTCAGAAGGAGGAGAGGAGACCACAGAAGCAGAGGTTGGAGTGACATGTTTTGAAGATGAAGGAGGGGGCCAAGAGCCAAGAAATGCAGGCAGCCTCCAGAAGCTGGAAAAGGCAAGGAAACAGATCCTCCCCTAGAGCCTCCGGAGGAATGCAGCCCTGGGAGTCTATTTTAAACTCTGTCTTAGGAACTGTAAGATAGCAAATGTGTGTTGTTTTAAACCACTAAGTTTGTGGTAATTTTTTATAGCAAGAACAGTAAGTAAACTAAAATATCTGTCTGTAATTAACTTCTGCCGGGACACCCTCTCCGCTTCCCTGAAGGAGCGAGCTATGCCTGCAGGCTCACGTTCCATCTTGACTAGCAAGGTAGCGGCGGATACTGGAAAGATCTCTTTAGACAACTTCACAATTTTTAGCAAATTATGTTCCAAAACCATTTAACAGGATTCAAATGGGTGTTAAATAGAGATGCTTTACCCTTGCAGAGAAGTTTCACATTAGATATACTTTACTAGGTTACAGTTAGATACTAAAACGTATTACAGATGTTAGATTAAATAAACACCTTAAATTCCCTGGAGATAATTAACTTGGCACAGGGTAAGATTTCATGAGTGAGTGAACATGATGGTAACTTTATCTTTGAATTATTACTATGTTATTTGCTATATGGACTTTGATCAATGCTAACAATACAAACAGAGAATTCTTTTATTAACTAAGGAAGAATATACAATGCCACTAAACATAGAAGACCAAACAGGAAAAGCTCCCCCAGGGTGGCAACGCAAACGTCCTAACACACACTTTTTGTGGAATGTCAATACCTGTTCCAGTTCCTGCTCTGCATACTGCCTTCTACTCAGCTCACACTCGGCTCCTTCCCTTAGCTCTCTCAGCCGACAGGCCTCTTCCTTTGCGTAATTGATTTCATCCATCATTTTGCGCTCTAGATTTTGCTTTTCTACAGCAACGTTCCTGTTTTCTTCCTGTGCCTTTTCAAGCCTTACGGAATGATAAAAGTAAAAATTCCTCACCAAAGTTTCATCTTTTTTATGAAGAATAACTACATATCAAGCAACAGAATACATGTTTCAATCCAAAATCACACTATTTTCTATTAGTCTTACATCTGAATAGCAAAACAGCAGGTGGCCCATGGTATAGCTGTTTGGTTATCTTGAGCTCAAAATACAGTGATAGCAGGGAATCACTCTTCAAGCAGAGACTTCTAAGAAATTCATAATTATCTAAATCATGTTAAAAATAAAATTTCACTAGGGGCGCCTGGGTGGCTCAGTCAGTTGGGCATCTGACTTTGGCTCCGGTCATGATCTCATGGCTCATGAGTTCTAGCCCTGCGTTGGGCTCTGTGCTGACAGCACAGAGCCTGGAGCCTGCTTCGGATTCTGTCTCTCTCTCTCTCTCTCTCTCTGCCCCTCCCCACTCACTCTCTGTCTCTCTCTCTCAAATATAAATAAAAACATTAAAAAAATTAAACATTAAAAATAAAATTTCACTATACATATCACTCCACCTATATTTATTTCTACTGATCTGCCCATTTATTCACTAGAGCATACCTTTAATATAAATCTATAATTAGGACATTGTAAGTTTTATAAAAATATGAAGTGTACATACATTACTGATATGTGTAACAAACTAAACATAAGTGTGTAAGCACACACCCACATTACATTTTCACAAATTGTATTTGCCAACATAAATAATAAGACTTATAGCTTTTTAAACGTACCTCTCTTGTAAGTCCATGAGACTTTGCTCTGCGGTTTGTAAACTCTCCAAGTCTTTCATCATTTTTGCGACATGTTCTTTTGATGTCTTATTCTGTGTGTAAGCAAACCAGCACCCCCCAACACCAATTACTATAGAAACTGTGAGAATAAAATCCTTCATCCAGTTATGAGGCGGGCCTATGAAAAAAAATGCAGATGGTCAAATTAATCTTTGAGTGTAACAGAATCTTCATACAGAGGCATTTTGTAGTAGGTAGCTAAAACAAGCAAATGTTTTTTGATGAGCCTCCCATAAACAAGCTCCATTCTTTTAAAAACTATTTCTTCAAACAATCAAAGTGCTTACTGTAACACTGATGTACTAGACCCTCCAGAGGGCACAGATAAGCCCACATGGATGTACCACACCCCTGTGGCACAGGAGGCAGTAACAAAAGTTCTGGGGACCCTGAAAAGGCAAGAGTATCTCCAATCATGTCCTCTGTGGGGTGAAAGCAGGCATAAAGAATACCACCACTATCATCCCAACTGCTTTCCTTCAGTCAGGTTAGGGACATGTCATGCTTTGATACACACACTGGAAGCCTAATCATTCAACAAAAGAGCATTCCCCCCCGCCCCCAAGCAAGCAGTCATGTAATGAAGATTAGTCAGTGATTCTCAACCAAGGGCGATATCTCCCACAGTGGACATTTGACAATTTTTGCTTGCCACAGCAGGGAGGGTGTAAAATGGGTTGGGGGAGTTGCTACTGGTGTCTAGTGGGAAGAGGCCAGGGATGTTGCTAAACAGACAAAAACGCACAAGACACGTTCCTGCCCTGCTTCTGCCAGTGACAGAGAATTACCCAGGAATCATCCAGCCCAAATCATGAAGAGCCAAGGTTGAGTAACCATGAGTTAAATGATCATAACAAGTCATATTTTAGGTGCTATTTGCCAGAGATTTCTGGGCTACTAGCAGGAAAGAACAGGATCCCCTTCTCCACCACTAGGCATGTCAGTAATTTCCAGCAGTTTCTACAGTAAGGAGTAAGGAGCCAGGGCCTACTGTCCTCAGTGATACAAAACACAGAAGTCACTAGTCAAATAACTTCCTAGTCTATCCCTGACTCTTAACACACACTAAGATTCAGAGGGCTCTCTGGAGTGATACACAATGATAACGAAGACAATGTAATGCATGATTTGCTCCCAAGAGATAGAGTTTACAGCGGAAAAACTACCGAACTGCCCAGACCTCCAGCATGTCTATGTTGTATGTGTGATGAAACACAGGGCTCCGTAGACATCAGGACTTCTCGTGCTCACTCAGGTTCGTGTGTGTTTACACTGTGTGAGGAATGCCAAGCCCTATGCCAGACACCCTATTTCCAGAGCTCACGCCCTCACCTCCAGTGAAACAGATGCACTGTGGAAGACCAAAGTCTCAAAAGGATTTATTTTTACTTCCGCCTCAGACTGAGAAGTTCAGCTCAAGTTCTAGTTTAAACATGAGCCCAGTTCAGGCCAAAATATTACTCACCAGAAATAACAATAAAGAGAATGGTCAAGTACCAAACTCTATAGTAAGCGCCACAAACTGAAAAAGATTTCAGCGAAAACTCCTTTACAATGTGTGTCTGTTCGTTTGACAGTGTTAGTTTGTTATAAATCTAATGCTGGTGTTCCCACTGCAGGGCTCATTCCCTCAAATAATAATTCTAAGACAAACACATTAAAAAGGTAACGCATCATTAAATTCTTCGCCGGTTTATTAAAACATTTGTTTTCAGCATTCTTTTGACTAGTTTGGTTTCTTTTCAAATGACATGAAATACTGTTTTGGCTTAGAGGGAGTTTGTTCCTGGCTTAATAAAATATAAATATTCCTGACCAAGTTGTATACAGAGGCAAGTTATATAGTTTCATTCCTATTTGCACCAATCATTCACATGAACAAATCAGACAGAATCTCACAGAAGACAATCCCCAACAGATTCAGCAGAAAACTTAGGGTGTCACCTCTGTGGAATGCCTGGCATTTCAGGAGTGTTCTATTTCCTAGGGTTTGTAATTTCCAACAACAGTGCATTTCCACCAACTCTCACAAAGCAGAGTTCCAGCTGTTTGACCAGCTGCTCTCAGCCTGATCCAAAAAAGAACCACCAGTCCCATCATGGAATCTACCCAACGGCTCCAGTAACCCTTTTTTGGTAGTGTCACCCCCCAAACCGATCACAGAAACCTGCAAGTCTCCTAACTCCGAAAACTGAGGTAAAATAAATATTAGTTTCCTAATTTATCATTTCTGGAAGCCATTTTTCTTGTATTAATTGTTACTCCTTTTTGGCTTCTGAAAAATAGAATATAAAACCTCTAAAAATGTAGAATATTCAAATACTTTTCCCCAAAGCTTTTTAAAACTTGAAATTAAATAAACATATTAAACTTCCCTTCTGAAAAAAAAAAAAAGTATTCCTGTCAAAAGTAAAGAAATACAAGGTTTATTTTCCTTACAAATATGACATAATAATTTCTTAAATGTTCTTCTTCAATACAATCAAATAACATTCTCCATCTTGTGCTTTGCCAGGATGGTCTGTTATCATGGAAAATTTCAAGTGGATCTTCAGGAACCAGCTTGGCAATGTGACATTCCACATTTCAATGACAGAAAATCTCACCCTATAAATCTTTTAAGATGATATTACATTTCCTTTATACCTAATAGACGATTTTCTTAGTGTTTTATCTTTCTTACTTTTTCTTCTTTAAATAACAGGGGTGGCTGGGTGGCTCAGTCAGTTAAGTGTCGGACTTTGGCTCAGGTCATGATCTTGAGGTTAGTGAGTACGAGCCCTGCGGTCAGCACAGAGAATGCTTCCGATCCTGTCTCCCTCTCCGCCCCTCCCCCACTCATTCTCATTCTCTCTCTCTCAAAAATAAATTAAAAAAAATAAATGACAAATATGTGATCTGATTATTCTTTTGCATCATACTCTGTGAGAGAGAATACTAACGTGTTAGAGGTCCAAACAAAACCACATCCAGCGCCTTGAGCTGAAGTTTTTGTCTGTGACTCCGATCGCTGATTTTCAACTGGGAGCTCATAAATGAAGGTTCATGCACTGCTATCCTGTTCATTCAAAAAATATATACATATTAAATGAAAATATTTCTAGTATGTAAATTTAAATACTTGAGCAATACATGTAATACTTTACACATTAGTGACGACCTACTACTGTTAAGAGCTCATCCATGTGATTTAATACTTTACTAATATGTGTCAAAAAACTTCTCGGTGCAAACTTAGCTGTACAGACACCCTGCATTAATTATTTACTTGTTATGTTGACATTTTTGTTTTCTAAGGTTAACTTTATGCTATAATTTACTTGAATGCAGAAATTTAACTAATGCAAAAGCATTTTATAACCATTAATTACCTCTGCATTTTATTATCATTTCACAGAGAACAAGAAAATTGTTAGGTAATTGACTTAACTTCAATAGCAAACTTTAAAATATACTTTTCAATCTAGATCGTATCACTTTTCTTTAAAAATGTCTGAAAAACCTGTACCTTTACATTCTAATATGTAAACTGTTTATAAATTAAACAGAGTCCACGGAAGTCATAAGTGAGAATAAGAAGTCATCACGGTTGGGGGGAGAAAACAGACATTTATGTAATAGGAAATACTGAACCATTTCATTACCAATGAAAAAAAAAAACATGTAGGGGGCCAAAAGGCACAGGTGAAAGAAGGAAATAAAATCACTTTGTTTTGGACGGCAAATCCAAGTTGCCCCATCATCAACTAACATTTCTTAACAACCAAGTATGACACCAATGAAGATCTTATAACACAAAGTCTAATAATAATCATATAATAGTTAATAACAATGACGATAAAAACAAGCATGTACTATATGCCCGGTCCTGGGTCAAAGGCTAAATCAAAATTGAAGAACACCTCAAATAGATACAAAATTCCCATTTCACAGATGAGGAAACTAAGGTAGGGAGAGATTGAGTAACTTGCCCAATTAGTAGCAAGAGGTGGGGCAGGGATTCAAACCCAAATATGTATGATTCCAATGACTGTACTCTGAATCCACTGCATTTTATTATGAAAGATACCAGAACGTGTGAGTGTGCAGAAGTTACAAAAACTCCTATAACTGCTACAGGCTTCCATAAATCTTTACAGTGTAAAGAACTCTTTCCCTTTGCAAAATGCCTTCCTTCATCTTCTCTGCAAGTACCTTTTGTGTATGGCTCCTGTTACACCTTTAACATGACACTTCCCAAACTGCTGGAAGGCAGAGCTATGTCTTATCTCAGTATCCCCAAACCTAGCATTATGCTTGGCAAAAGTAGATGCTTGATAAATGTTTGTAGAATACATGAGTGAATGCATGGATGGATGCATGAATGAATTAACAGCAACAATACTGGTAGACTAAACTGAAGAGAAACAACGAGATGTAGTAAAAAGGATACCACATAACAGTTTTATACAAGGTTCAGTATGAGCCGGGGAGGTGGAAGTGGTTCTACCTGAGTGGGTGAGGATGTCAGGGGAGTTCACACAGGTCTGAAAGGAATGAGGAGGCATGTGTCAGGCGAAGAGAGCCTTAGTTTAAGCTCTGCTAATAAGAATTTCAGACTATAGAAAATCAGTAAAAGGCTTATGATAACCGTGATAACATAAAACTAACATAATTTGGGCTACCTATTGCAATGCGACAGTATTTTAATGTCACAGAAAGGAAACAATGAACTGCTGTAGGTACCTGTCCATCTGGAATGTGTAATACATTTTCTTACACATTCTTCTAAGTAGCTCTTGTACCTACAATTACCCTACAAAAAGTCCCATAACTCATATTGCTATTTAAGTTAATTGATACTTAAGTCCCTTTAAGCGAGTCCTCTAACTGCCATTACCCCTATGAAAGGGGCTTGATGATGGGTATTCTGGTTTCCCTTTCTTCTTCGCTCACAGAAGCTCCCGTGAGCTCACCTGAAAGCTGAACTTCTGTATTTATAACCTGTCTTTTCTGGTAACATGTTCACTATTTAAAAAAAAAAAAAAATGATCTTGATGAAGTGTGATGTTATTTCAACAATTCTCCAAGAAGCTGAGCTATCTCTGGTACCCCTTACTTAACCAAAGGAAAAAAAGTGGCTATAACATTTATTGCCAACACACTGAGCAACCTATTTCATTTTATGCTGTTGTCGTACAAAGAAACTTCCCAAAAGACGACATAAGAAAAATACTAGAGTTCCTCATAACTAGGGTAACATACAACTCAAAACAAAAACAAAAACAAAACAACCCCAATCCCTAAACCCTAATCCTAAGTTTTAGCTTAGAAACTTATTTAAAAGCAAAAACCCTATCTTCATTTTGTCTTTTTTCCACCATCTAGTTGCACCTTGAACACACCAGATACTCAATACGGACTTGTTGAACTGACTCTTATTCCCATTATTTCCTCAATATAACCATATGCACAGCAAAACCAGTAAAATACTGATGTTGATGTTCAAAATATATTTACGGGAGATACGAAAATTTTCAACTCAATCCAAAATCTGAAGTCCAAAGAAACAACAGCCACTTATTTCAATAGAGTATGTAAACAAATCGATTAGAAATACAATATGCATATTTCATCACAAATAATAATGAGATAATAAGGGATTAGAGTCTTTTTTGATTCAAGAAACATTTGAGAGAGGAATGGAACATAAGCAAGTTCTGGTAGAATCGTTGCAAATTTTGACATTTGAGTCTTTAAAGATTTTTAAGTTAACTAATGGAGATTTAGAAAGTAAAATTTAGAAAACGAATAATTCCAGGCATCTAAGGGATAAACTGGAATCCTAGACTTTGGTATCAGATCTATCTAGGTTCAAGTGCTGAATTGGGCAAAATATGGTATCAGATCTATCTAGGTTCAAGGGCTGAATTGGGCAAAACATTTGACTTTTCTCTGATTTGCTTTTTATCTGCAAAATGGAGATAACAATACATACTTAATTTTAACCACGAAGTTTAAATGACATAATCCAGAGTACCTTTATGTTATATACATTTTAAAATGGTTGCTATTAGGGATACATGGGTGACTCAGTCACTTAAGCGTCCAACTCTTGATTTCGGCTCAGATCATGATCTCACAGTTCGTGAGTTCAAGCTCTGCATTGGGCTCCTTACTGAGAGCACTGGAGCCTGCTTGGGATTCTCTCTCTCTCTCTCTCTCTCTCTCTCTGTCACCTCCTTAGAATCAGAGGCGTGTGCTCTCTCTCTCTCTCAAAATAAATAAAAAATGGCTATTATTTACATTTTGTTTATTAAGCTTTTTTTTGAGCTTTAACTTGTGGCCACCAATATTAAGTGACTATTATTATTAAAGAATACAATTAAGAAAGATCTGTACATTAACCCACTCAAATAGGTTTTTCATAAAGGTGGATTCATATCAAATGAATATGTTTTTGTTATATTTACCACATGGTCAGAGGTTGGGCTTTTGACGTTATCTAACAAAGATGTAGTTGGCCTACCTTCTAATTCCAAAAATTACTTTCTTTGGGAATAAATTTTAAAAAGAGCTTGATTATTTAGACAAAGAAAAATGATTAAAACTTACAAATTCACACCTTAAAAAATTAAAGAATGGATATATTTCCCTTGAGCCCTTAGTCACAGAGATAACTTATAAATTTGGCACAGAAAAGTAACATCTAGTATATAATTCTCCTTGAGTGAAAAAAAAAAATACATTTGGATAATAAAGACTCACCTGGGAAGCGTTGTTCCTTTGACATTATTGTCTCTAAAATTCTTCTCATATTGGGGTAGTTCAACAAATTCTATCAACCACTGAAGCGTGTCTTCAAGGGTCCAATTATGAACTGCAAGAGATAAAAGGGGAAGGCATATTTTAAACATAATTATCAGCTTGGAAACTTCACATAATTTACACATATATATTTATATACACATACATACACATGTATATAAAATTACTAAAACTTCGGAGGATGTTAGATTGAATTTTCAATTCAATCAACACAAAGTACTTAAATGATATCTGGCATTCTACGAGAAGCTGAAAACAGCGGAGACATACTTCCTATACTTAAGTTTATAATCTATAACAGAGAAAGCATGAAAGAAAAAGAATAAAATATTAGCGCGATTAATTCTAAAATAAGCATCTATGCAAAATTCATACAGGAGGAAATAATCCATCATTTCCCTGGTTGTAGAAAAACTTACAAGACATGTATCTATTCATTCATTCTTTCTTTCATTTAGTCATCCATCCACAGAATACTGTAAAGCTTGTGAATATCAGGTTCCATTCTAATGCAATGGAATATGGTAATAAGCAAATGCAGAAAATCCTTGCCCTCATGGGATGGGGGGGGGACAATTTACAAGAGGAGGAAGAAAAGTGAAGAAAATTTCAGACAGTGATCAGCTATTAAGAAAGAAAGGAGAAAGATGTCAGGATCAGCCTCTGAGGAACTATTATCTGAACTGAGACCTAAAACTTTGCAAGGAGCCAACACTGTGATCATCCGGGAGAAAAATATCTCAAACAGATGGAAAAGCTAGCAGTATAAAGGCCTTACTAAAGGAATGAACAACCTGTATTTGAGAAAAAGAAAGAGAAAGCAGAGGGGCCAGGTCATAGAAGACTTTAAAAAATTCTGGATATTTTTCTAATTTCAGTAAGAAGTGGGGGGGGAGGGAGGGTAAATAATCAATGTTTTTAAATCTATATTTACTCTTCAATGCGGATAATGGATTGTAGATTGTGTAGGAGACAAGACTGAAAGCCCAGAGCAGTAAGGAGAACATTCCTTTATATAGCAGTCCATACAAGAGGCTATATCACTCTTGGACTATGGTGTCAGTAGAGGATATGGTGACAAGTGGTCAGGTTTAGGATATATTGTGGGGAGAATGCTGTTAGATGTGTTCATGAAATAGATGGGGGCTGGTAGCTACAGGAAAGTAAAAAACAAACAAACAAAAACAAAACAAAAAAAAGTAGAGAGGATAGTACCATCAACTGCAATATTAAAGAATGGGAGGAACAGACTGGGAAGACAAGCAAGGCAGGTGACAGAGATCAAAAGTTCTGTTTTTAGACATGTTATAGTTGAAGGATATATTAGATATTTAAGTGCGGACACATAGTAGCAGTCAGATATACAAGTCTGGAGCTTAGGGAAGAGTGCGATTAGAAACAGAGATATAAAAATTGAGAGTCTTCAGCATTTGGATGGTCTTTAGACCGAATGAGATCACCCAGGACACTGAACACAGCTATTAATGGACTCCGGGAGACTGGCCCTAAATCATGAAGAAAATGATAGCTAACATCTTTTCTCCTGGACACTTATTTTGAATTAAGCCCTTTATATTCACATTTTTTTCCTTTAAGCCTTATTTAAAAACACACAAAACTTATGAAACACTAACATAATTATTTTCATTTATGGAGATGAGAAACTAAAAGGTTAATGGGACCAAGATAGGTAGTAGCAGGACTGGATTTGAACCCAGGCCAACTGACTGTAGGACCTGACTCTATGCTATTCTGAGAGCAATAATATTAAATAGCAGTAGAGATGTAAACAAGCAGTTAAAGACTGGAAGCAATTCAGACATTTCTGCTTGAAGAATATGAAGGACAATGATGAGAGTATCCAAAGGGAAGGATGCAAGTGTCCTTAAAAAATTAAGAGCTCCAGATTGTCTGCATTTAGTTTGAGGTTTGGGGAACACAAAGTGCTTATAGACCACAGAAAGGTCGGAGGATAGTGAAGAACATGAGTGAGCACCTCAGGGGCTCAGTCGGTTAAGCTCGGGTCACGATCTCACAGCTCGTGGGTTTGAGCCCCACATCAGGCTCTGTGCTGACAGCTCAGAGCCTGGAGCCTGCTTCGAACTGTGTCTCCTTCTCTCTCTTTGCCCCTCCCCTGCTTGTGCTCACGCTCTCTCTCTCAAAAATAAATAAACATTAAAAAATTAAAAAAAAAAAATAAAAGCAGATCTGGGAATCCATCTGTGTATGCATAAATCTGAGAAATACCTTCCTGATAAACTACAGAAAATTAGGAATTCACTTCTGCAAGCAAAGCTAAATTTTCACAATCTGCCTTTTTCATTAAGTGTTCTTTAGAGAAAAAGCTTCAATAAGTCACAACAAGAAAGCAGCTAGCAAAAATTCATTTAAAACCTACATATGGTAATTGATTATTTTATACTGAGACAAAACTTGGACTATTTAAAAATTTTTCTCTCCTTCATGTGTTCCTGGCATAAGCTTGGACACATGCCTGAGGCTGCTGTATCCATTTAGCCAAATAACTTAGAATACCAGCTAAAGGTTCAGGCCCTCGGTGCTTTCCAATGAATTTAATAAATTCGAAATAGCCTTTTTTCTCTTAAGTTGCTTCCCATTCAACATGAACTGCACTGAGAATTACTTGTCTTGATTGCCAAGAAACCAACATGCAGCTGCACCTCGTACACCCACACAAAAATCTCAGCCAAGAAAACAGGAGAAGATTCTCTCTGTCATTTCCATGGCTGTTCAACTGATCAACAACAGAAGTCCCTGATCTCAACACTCCAGCATATCAGAATATTCCTTCAATTCCCAATGAGCCAGGATAGAAAGGAAGAAAAATCTAATGAAAAAAAAATACATATTTAAAGTGCCCAAATCCTAATGTCACTCTACTCTGTAAACAGAATATTCTAGTGGTTCTAAAGTCATTTCTTTTACAATGAATCTTTAAAACAACAAAATTCTAACAAAGAGCACACAGTTTACTTTGGGAGGAAGCTCATTTCTTCTTGTGCTTTTTGGTTTCTTTGGTGATGCCTAGTAAATACCTTCACTTTTCATGACCAGGACTTGTATTTTATATTAGCTTTCTCTGCTCCAAATATACTAGTTGCCTTTCAATTCTTAGGAGAGGTCATACGATGTCCTTCCTCAGGGCCTTTGCACCTGCTATTTCCTCAATATAGAGACTCTTTTCTCCATCGCTGACTCATCTTTGTCTATTTACTTTACCAAGACTTCCAATCTCAGTTAAAACCTTAATTCCTCAAGGGAGCCTTCCCAAACACTGCTATTGGTCATAAATCACTCGGTACTTTTTAGGCATAGCATTAACTGTAATTATTTATTTGTATGATTATTATTTCAACATCTGTTTATTTCACTAAAGCACACGTTTTTTTGCTCATCATTCTATTCCTAGCATTTGGTACACAAAAGACGTTCAACAAATTATCTGTTGGATCCTCTAGAATACATGAATTAGAACATGCTTAATTGACAGATACTATGAAAATCTATTTTCACATTTTAGTGAAGAGACCCAAATAAAAAGTGTCTGTAGTTACACATTTAAGAATTGTCTGGTTCCTTGTCACCTGCCTCTCAATTGCTTTCACATATGCTGTTGCTACACAGCACTTCCACCAGAGGGCGGCCAGAGGAGGAGAGCGTATTTCGTTAAAAACTAAAATTTCCGTATTTGCAAAGCTCCAGCAAAGCCGATTTCCGTGCTGTTACCTTATGTGGTTTCTGCTAGAAATCATGTCACTGAGTGACTTTTGACATTTATTCCAAGGCAAGTAGAAAGACCTCCGGAACAGGAAGAGACCTGATTCTGGTCCCAGCTGTATCACTGATTTACCACAGCCAGGTTATTAAATGCAACTCAGTTTCTTCACATACAAAATGATAAAATCAGGCTAGACCATCTTTTAAAATTCACTCAAATTTGGGGCACCTGGGTGGCTCAGTCGGTTACGGGTCAGACTTTGACTTAGGCCAAGATCTCATGGTTCATGGGTTCAAACCCCGCGTCGGGTTCTGTGCTGACAGCTTGGAGCCTGGAGCCTGCTTCAGACTCTGTGTTTCCCTCCTCCCTACCCCCTCCCCAGCTCATGCTCTCTCTCTTCTCTCAAAAATAAATGTTAAAAAAAATTTTTTTTAATTCAAATTCTGATTCCATTATAACAAACAAAAGTTGGTGTTTAAAATATTACTAAACTGCTGGCCTAGAAAGTAGATTATAAAATACTGACAGGGGGCAGGGGATGGTGCGTCTGGGTGGCTCAGTCAGTTAAGCGTCCAACTTTGGCTCAGGTCATGATCTCGTGGTCCCGGAGTTCGAGCCCCACGTTGGGCTCTGTGCTGACAGCTCAGAGCCTAGAGCCTGCTTCAGATTCTGCATCTCCCTCTCCCTCTCTGACCCTCCCCTGTTCATGTTCTCTCTCTCCCAAAAATAAACACAAAAACATTAAAAAAATAATAAAAAAATACTGACAGGGGAAAAGTGCCTCTAAGAACTTTCAGGACAGCAACAAAAACTGCTGCTAATGTTTATCATGTGCGTATTAAATACCAGGAGATTTGCAAACATTATTTCAAATACTCATTGCAACAACCCCTTGAAGTAGGTACTTTGATCACCACACTGAACTTAAAAGTCTATGAAGGTGACGTTCTTAATTAGACCTAACAGATTAGTAAAGGATCAAAGCAGCTTTCAGACCAAGTTTGCTTCCGGAGCTGTCAACCACTGGGCAGTCACACTGTCTTCTTAGAGTTAGGTAAGTGCTCCCAATAATCAAATTACGCGCCGCAAGTACACAGTTTATGTTCCGGTCACCTTTGCAGCCATACCTGCAGCTTTCTGAATGTACCACACTCCCCCATGCCACTCCTTCCACCTGGGATGGTCTTCCCTTCTTCCTTCTGTGCCCAGCATGTTCTTCCATAGCCTTTAATTCTCAGATCAGGAAGTCCCTCCTCCACCACGTTTTCCCTACCCATCAATTCCCAGATCATAGTCGCTCTTCTTTGTGCTCCAGATCACATGCACATACTTCTGCCACAGGACCTGTCACATACTCTCACGCGACCACTCATGCCTGTCTTACCCCCAGGTGATGAATTCCTAGAGGGCACGAACCTGTTCTTTTACCTAATACAGTAGTTGTCAACACCCAAAAGCCACACTCCTTTGATACAGGATTGTACATTTTATTATATTTTCATATATATCCTCATTTAACTCCCCATGTTCACATTTGAGAGATAGCTGTTCTCTCTAGTCTATACAGAGGACTGTGGCCAAAAGAGGCCCAAGTAATTACATATGTGGTCGCATCTGTCTATTAACTGGAAGAGCTAGAATCTGAACTCTCATCTGCAGAATCCAAGTTCACTGCCAATATAGGTGTCTCCTGATTTAGATTAGCTCACTGCTTAGGGGCGCCTCGGTGGCTCCGTCGCTTACACATCTGACTCCCGATCTTGGCTCAGGTTATGATCTCACGGTTCATGAGCTCGAACTCCATGTGGGGTTCTGTGCTGACAGCATGGAACCTGCTCGGGATTCTCTTCTCCCTCTCTCTCTGCCCCTCCTTCCATCTCTCCCAAAATAAATAAACATCAAAAACATTTTGAAAAAGAATAGCTCACTGTTTAAAACGGAAAACACAGGTTCTCTTTGGAACAAACCTTCCAGACACATAGTACTAACAGTAACACAAGAGTTAAACATCGCTTATGAGCAATCTGCCATAGGTAATCGCATTCACGGATTCGGGATTCTGCTAGAGACATCTAGCGCACACTGTGGCCTACTGAGGGCGTGGAAATAGTAACACAACAAACAGCGCAAGGGCACTTATTCCTGTTCTTCATCATGGGGTGACTCCTAAGACTTGAAAAAGCCTAAATGACAAGATTTCAAAGAGCCAGGGGATTCAGAGCCAGAGCAGGGCTCTGGCACAAAGCAGGTGGTGGGGAACAGGAAAGAGTGGGGACAGGATGGTGAGTAGAACCAAATCTGCAGGAGATGAGTGGGTGTGGGGATGTAGGATGTGTGGGGGTACCCGTTTATGGATTTTCACAGGAACAGAGGCAAGATAAGGATTCTCCTTTTCATTACCCTCCCCTTGCCCTCAACAGGGCGATTTTAATAGGGAACAAAGTTCTTGATTCTGTACCAAAACAGTTTCCCTCTCTTCTCCTTCCTCCTTGCAAGTGTCGGTCTCTCCGGCATGTAATTATTTTGGATCAGCATTTGAAAAGGATGAAAAATAATGACTGGACCTGGGGGGAGAAAGTTTTTAGTCAGCAGGATGACCTGTAGTAATGGAGAGAATGAAGAGAGAAGAAGGGCTAGAAATAGCCAACAACAGAAAGAGAAGCTAGTGTTCCTGTGGCCACCACGCTGAAGCAGCCTTCTTACAGAAACACATGAATCACGCACAGGTACATCCTCGCGTACAAACTGGTTCTAAGCAGAAGAGACAGTGCAACTGAAAGTGATCTCTCCCTCCCTGAATTTCTATAGTCTTACTGTTTCTACCAAATGGCACACCACACACGCTGCCTCATTTTCCAAGTATCTGCTTAATTATATCTTATGTCCCTACTATACTGTAAGCTTCCATAAGGCAGGAACTATGCCGTCCAGAATAAAGTGGCCGTTTAAGTATTAGTTGTTTGTATACCTGACCCCTAAGGGTGAGAACCAAACCTGTTTTGTTTTGTTCTGAATTGTGTCTACGGGCTATGCCACACCTACAGTCGTGTGAAAGACAAAAAATACTGTTTTCACGATATCCTATTCCAAAGCAGCACTGGAGGAGGCTGGACTCCAAACGGGATCACAGACACCTAGGACATACTGGAGGTCGGAAGCTGTGTGTTGGGACAGAAGGTGAGATGAGAATCTGGTTGTTTCCAGCCCAGCCCTCACTGAAGCAAACACGACACACACAAACCAGTGTGAAAGACAAATTTCCGAAGATTAAAATTTACATATTCACTTGCTCTTTTCACCTGTAAAAGGCAATCTTATAAAACCAATGCACCCGGTGTATTTAGCCATAGACTTGTATTAAGTTACAGGCCTAAAAATACAAAACAACTTAGTGAGGTACCACCATGTAAGTTTTCATCGGTTATATTCAATGTAAGTACATGCTGTCCTAAAAACCTTCAAAGATGATCTGTAAAATTACCTAAACACTGTGAGAAAAAACTGATCTCTAATTATAAGGCATTAGTGCACACACAGAACACGTTAAGAAAAGCAGTAGCTGACATTTTGTGAGCACCTGGCAATTTCCAGTAACTATGCTAAATGCTTTACATGAATCATTTCATGAAATTCTTTCAACAACTCTCTGAAATAGGTTTTACGAGTAATAGTAAAATCTTGGTCCACAGATCAGGAAGCTGAGGCTCAGACAGTAAGAGTAACTTGTCTACATGCACACAAGTGGTGGAGACAGGATCTGTGGACTTCAAAGCCCCAGCTTCTGACTATTACCCTCACCCCCTCCTCCTCTCCCTCCTCTGCATGATGAAAAAATTTCAAAATACAGCCAAAGTCACCATCAGCCATGTCAGAACTTGGGTATAATATGCACATTACATTTATTCTGTACTTCATGTCTTAATAGCTTTCCTACTACTTTTCAAAAAATGCCACATCCTAAATTTATGATAAAAAAAAAAAAAACTCTTGTAATGTTCTTAATGTTAAGAAAGCAACTGGCACAACAGTTTCTTCTGGCAGACTAATGTATTTCAGAAAAATCAACTTCTGATATCGTAATACAGTAATGTAGACTTAAATACAATACGTTCAATACACACTCACTACTTTCTATCAAAGCATGAAAACATCTTGATAAATACCAAAAGGTTTGGTAAAAAGGTCAGGGAGGAGAAAGAATAAACACTGTTAACAAAGGTAGCTACATGTCAAGTTGGCCACATAAAAGGGTTATTCAGAGAAGTTCTCTATTGTGAAGCTTCTCTGACAAAGAAGCTAAAAACCACTTGCGGGTTAAAAGAAATCTGAATTATTGGCATGTTTATATGAACTACCATATTCTAAAATACAGGTGCACACCAGTATTCGCCACTTTCTAAATTCAATTTCATTGAGAACTTCAAGTAACTAAAACCTCAGAAGTTCTCTTTACAGTGACAGACGTAACTTGTCACAGGAAAACACAGTTAACCTAAGGTACAATACAGCACTACTGTGATGAAAAGCAACTTCAGCTAAATGTAATGGAAACATTTGCATATTACTTTGTAGAATACAAAAGATGAAAAAGTTGAAAGCCTTCCACATTTCATCTTCACTCGGTCCGTAGTATGCAGACTTTATGATGTGACTTCAGAGCGAGGCCGGTGATCAGCTGCCCCGCACAGTCCAGACAGGCTTATCTTCAGAATGGAGCCCGAATGTGAGCTCGTTCACACGCTGTCTGGCGGGGCCCATCTCTGTAGCATGGACTAAATTCCTGCAACATGCTATATTTGGACACCGAAAAGCCACACCCTGAACTTGGGAAGTCCATCTGTTAGTAGCTGTACCAAAGAGAAATAAATCGACACACTTTCTCTCATGAGCTCCTGACCTTTTACCAGGTGAGAACTACACGTACTTTTTAGGTACACTGCTTAAGTGTTGGTAAATGTCTGAACATTCAGAACTAAAAATTACCAGGGTGTTTCTCTTCCCAGGAGTGGTACCACGGATGCTAAGAGAAGGCTCTACTACTTTTTCTATTGTGAACTGCAATCTTATTAGCATTTAAACAGAGTGTAGTATCAACCCTTAATTCCATGAAGATGGTGAAGAATAACAAAGACATATCTTAAAAATAAAAACCGGAGAAACAGTCTCAAAACTGTATGCCTGTTCTGAAGATTAGCAAAATGTATGTGGGAATGACTCTTAGCCATGGTAAAAGTACTCTACAAATGTAAATTATTATCACAGTAAAATAAATAACAATGGATCAGAAAGTTTTTGTAATTAAGGAAATTCAAGGAAAGCACTTTCTTGAGTCAACAAGCCAGTAGACTCGAGCCATAAAAAAAAACCTTAAAGTTTAATAAACTCAAGTTTTCCTGAATACCTCATTGTTGTGTCATTAAAGATACCACCTCAGGGGTAGAGTGGCTGTATCTCTGCTTATACATTCTTTCACAGTACACTCAGCCCTCAGCCACCCTCCTTCTTTCGTTCCTTGGTTCATTCACTCATTCATTCATTCACTGACTTACTCACTTTTTAAACACCAAACTGGGAACAAAAGGAGCATTTCACATTAAATGAAGGTAAGTTCTTTGAGGGCAGACAATATTTCTTACTCATTTTTACATTCCCAACATAGTGTACAACATCAAAAATATAGCAAGCACTAAATAAATGTGGGATGGCAGAAACGTCTTAGGAACTCAATTAATGCTTGTCGGGTGAGTGAATAGATGGCAAAGTGATTCTATCAACCAAGGCTGCCAGGAAAATGTCACCTTCATTCACTCTTCTTAGTGGCATTTCTAGATAAAGCAACAAACATCTTCAGGAGTATGACTAAGGTTCATAAAATGGAGTGGAGGCCGCTTTTCAAAGACTATGTTTAACAACAAAAATTCTACCTTTAAATGACAGCTTTACAAATGTTTGCTTTAATTTTCTATTATAATTATTAAAAATAATCCATTTTTCTTCCCTTAGAATCTGAAGGTTTCTTCAAGAGGTTTTCTCTACAGGCAACTTGGGATTCTTTTATTCAGCAAATGTTTACTGAGTTCACAAGTATAGTTACTATTGGGCATTGAGTAAAATAAATGTAAAACGTCAAAGTCAGGAAATTACTACCAAGACTATCAGAAAGCTCAAAGTAAGCAAATGTACTGATTTAAGAGGGAATTCAACACGGAGCACGTGGGTGGCTCAGTCAGTTAAGTATCTGAATCTTGATTTCGGCTCAGGTCATGATTTCATGGTTCTTGAGTTCAAGCCCCATGTTGCTCAGGCTCTGTGCTGACAGTGGGGAGCCTGCTTGGGATTCTCTTTCTCTTTCTCTTTCTCTCTCTCTCTCTCCCTGAATAATTAAACATTAAAAAGAAAAAAAGAGTTCAACAAAAAATGAATACAAAAGCCAGCCCAGTGAATAAACTCTTTCTAAAGGAGATTAAACTAAAGGCCAGCTAAAAATTAAGCTATCAGAGCCTGTCATACAATCTCCAGGCAGGAAGACACTATGTTCAAAACTTTTAATCCTACTTTCTTCTAGAACAGAAAAATTCACCAATTTCAATGACAGAAGCAGTTTCAAGATAATTTACTCAGGCAGCTTCTGTTTGATCTGCAACTATAAATGCCTTTTTCTAGTACATTTGACACTAAGAAATTTAACATCTCACAGATAGTTTCTAGCTATTTTCCAACTTGGGTTTCATTTACTATATACAGCAGTGGTTTAACTAGTTATTAATGACAAAATTACTTTTAAGAAAAGTTCTCTCGTTTTGTGAGTACTGACACAATGGTTAAAACATTAAAATACTAAATAACCTCCCCATTCCCATGTTACTTTCTCAATAGCTAGAGTTATGTCAGAAAGGAAAAGTGTGAATAACGTGCTTCAGTAATAAAAAGTAATTCATAAAGACAGACTCATTGACATAGTGTCAACTGGAGAGAGCTCAGACTTCTCTCCAAAATTTTCTCTCTTTCTTAAATTCATTTCACAGTCTTTCAATTGCCCAGCAGTGGCCAGGTTCCATAAGAGGACGGGAAGACAGGCCAGTGGTGACCAGTCTCCATAATGGGACACTGGGGTGAGGGCTCAGCGAGGGCAGAGGGGCTATACACACAGGCTCCTGGGTAAGGCAGCAGCCCAAAGGGGTCAAGAGACTGGCAATTACCTGGGGACGGGCAAATAGGAAAATATATTGAAAACAGCAGAGCTAGGGTTTTCCTGCTGAGTAAAAGCAGCTACAAATAGGGAAAGGGATTCAGCAGAACTAACGCGGTAGTGTTGTACTGGTAGCGGTATGACGCGGTATCAGGTGACAATGATGCTCAAGACTTTTTAATATACAGACAGAAATAGAGAGGTGCACGTTTCTTAACTGTTCACTGAGAAGGCTCGCCAACAGCAACACCTCAGTAGCAGTGATCACGTCTAGTGCGTAAATCACGGCTTCTAAATACTATCCAAACTATCAGCAACCATGACTCCTTGAAGAAATGGTTGTTTCCAGGCCTAGGGCTGACAAATAACAAAATCTGAGCCTGGAACACCTTTTTTGTGCCAGAAAGTAAGGAAGAGCTAAAAAAAAAATGATGGAGATATACATATAAAAGAAGACAGAAACCAGCCAGCTTGAAAGGCTTTCGACCAGCCAAATCTGGAACAAAATAATGAGAGCAACAAATTATAACCCACCGAATAAACTACAAATCCAAGAGTCCACCCACACCAATGTAAATTTAAGTGAAGGAAATCAATCTTCAGATCATAAGATTGGAGACTATTTCTCCAATTTCTAATTTCAAGATACATCTATTATCTCCCCCACCATCTTCACAAGATGTTGATAATACACTGTTTAAATCTCTCCCTTACAGTAAAATCCAGGAATAGAAGGAATAATGGAACTCAAAAAATTACAATTTGGCAACCATCAGAGTTAATTAATTCAGGCAAGAAATATCCAGCAATGCTAAAACTAGTGGGTACAAGTTGCATGACCAGAGTTCTTTGTTCTGGTCTTGCAACTTTTCACTAAATTTGAAACTGTCTTAAAACATTAAAATTTTAAAAAGAAATCTTTCCATTTTTTTTCAATTATGTAGAGTTCTAATAATTACTGACTTCTCTATCACTTTGTAGCTTGTGTTCTTCTTAAATAAAGAGTAGTAATTTTTTCACTCTAACAATGATAATAGCAAACACTAGGCTCTCATTAGTTATCAAGCATTGTTCTAACCTCTAAATCGTCATTAACTCATTTAATCTTCAACACAATCCTCTAAGGTGGGTGCTATATTAGCTACATTTTACAGACGGGCAAAGTTAGGGACACGGAGATTAAGGTACTTGCCCAAGGTCACAAATCTAGTGAGTGCTGTGTAAAGAACTGAACATAGGCAGTCAAGTTCCATATTACTTTGGGATAGTATCTCTTCAGGAAAGGACAGCTGTACCCTGAGGTTTCTCAAGAAATGAGTGTCTAAAATATGAGAAGCCTCAGTGATTATGAAGCCTCAGAACCCATAAAGTTTACTTATTGTTCATTACTCACTTAGTACCAGGTTGAAAAGATGTAAGATACTAAATTCACCCTCTTAGAAAGCTTCTAGAATGGATTTAGGCTGTTTATCCAGCAAAAAACTAATATACTACTACAAAAATGCTTATGATGCCTTTTGAAAACTACTTTAAATTTTCTTAGGTTACATTCAGAAATGATGTGAAATTTTAGTAGTCTTTTTTAGGAATACGGTAATTACATTGGCTTAAATTACTAAACATTTAAACTTTATTACTGCTCTACTTTTACCGGCTGGAGTTGAAATAACCTGCTTCATATATATATATATATATATATATATATATATATATATACACACACACACACACATATACATATACATATATATATTTTTTTTTTGCATTTTCTAATTGTGTACTCAATAATTCCCAGTTTTATTTCTTTGTTCTTTTGCAAATGACTTACTTCCCAGATCCAGAAACGCTTTCCTGTTCTAACTTGTTTTCTCCCTAGGCCCCAGCTGTGCCAAAGGGGAATAAAGTAATTCTGTTTCTTTTGGTGACACTGTTGGCAGACAAACCAACAAGCTATTACCAAATAATCAAATTCAGAGTTCTTAAATTATAAATTACACTTTCTTACGCTTGTTATTCAGTGAAAATAAGACAGCTTACTCTAGTAAGTAATCATTATTATTTTAATGGAAGTGTTGACAAACCAAAATTGGTAACCTCTAAATCCTGCCTAACCAACTGACTTGCAAACTGAACCAATTCTTATATTCTAGAAGACAAACACCATACCTATTTGCAGTTTATACATGCTTTCAATCTACACAAATGCTACTAATAAAAATATTTCATCCATTTGGTATTTCAGAGAGTTCTGCTCCTTGCTTCCTATTAATATACAGAAAAATGAAAGACGTTCATAATGACATGAAATTCGTTTCTGAAAAAACATCAAATTTTCCATTAAAAAATACGGAAAATGGGGCGCCTGGGTGGCTCAGTCGGTGAAGCGTCCGACTTTGGCTCAGGTCATGATCTCACGGTCTGTGGGTTCAAGCCCCACGTCGGGCTCTGTGCTGACAGCTCGGAGCCTAGAGCCTGCTTGGGATTCTGTGTCTCCCTCTCTCTCTGCCCCTCCCCCACTCATGCTCGGTCTCTCTGTCAAAAATAAATAAACATTAAAAAAAATTTTTTTTAAATATGGAAAATGAAGACAGCACTGTAAACTATAAAACTACCATTTCTTATAGCAGCCTAAGTCACATAAAAGTATTGCTTTTCCTAGAATTGATAACAAGATATTACCTATAACTATGTATAACTTAAGCCCTTTTTGTAATTTCATAAAGGCAAATGCTCCTAGACAACTAATTCTCTGATACCTTAGTAAATGCCATACTCATTGGCTCTCTGATATCACATTTGTTCTTCTTCCCTATTGCAAAGGCCTCATTTGGCAAAAATTCGTGAGTGACTCATACAAGAAGTCCAGGACATCAGGAAGACAAAGCACTACAAAAACCTTCCACATTCTTCCTCTTTATAAGCCTAATAGCAGTTGGGAAGAGTCATTGGTATTCTTAGATATTACTTCAGTTGATGAATACTATTTGACTTTTGGGGGTGTTTAGATCATGTACCAAGAATCAGCTATTCCCTGAATTTACAGGTATCTGGAGAGCATCCCTTTCTCAAGATGTGCAAAGTAACTCAGAATGGACAGTGCCTAGTTTCTGTCATCTCAAATTCACTTTCCTGTTCCTCCAATGATGCTTTTCAAAACACCTATATTTCCCCTTACACAACACAGACATGTCTAGTGATCCTAAGTGAACACAGTGACAAGGGTTTCACCTTGTCAAAGTAAGAAATCGTGTGCAGTAGGGAAAATCCGTAATAGCCAGTAAGATTTTGGAAAGCGGAAAGTGGAGTAAAATTTACCGACAGAATTCTCAGTGTTGAGAGTTACATTAGCTCATTTCATTAAAACATCAAAATGGGATTTAATAAACCATCTGTATTTGGGAAATGATGTAATTATAAGACACAGAGTAAGACCAAAAGAAGCCCATAAGAAAATCCATTTCTAGCCCCAATTTTACACTTGGCTAAATATCAAGAATATATCAGATATTTCTGGAGGAGTAGCTATATATATATTTTTTTTAATCAGGGGACCCATTCTGCCAGACCCCACCTATCTACACCTTTTAAGCTTTTCTTCTACCTTCTCTTCTCAAAATCTAGTTTGAAAGCCAACAGTATTTACCATCTTCACTTCTTCTTTAACCCACTCCAATGAGACTTTCACTTCCACCACTGCAGTCAACTGCTTTTTGTCAAGATCACTAACAACCTTAACCTCTGCTTTGCCAACCTAATCTTGGTCACCGTCTTATCTGAACTTCTGGAACATCTGACATGGACTGTGCCCTGTTTCTTAAAACGTTTCCTTCTTGGGGCGCCTGGGTGGCTCAGTCGGTTAAGCGTCTGACTTCAGCCAGGTCACGATCTCGCGGTCCGTGAGTTCGAGCCCCGCGTCGGGCTCTGGGCTGATGGCTCAGAGCCTGGAGCCTGTTTCCGATTCTGTGTCTCCCTCTCTCTCTGCCCCTCCCCCGTTCATGCTCTGTCTCTCTCTGTCCCAAAAATAAATAAACGTTGAAAAAAAAAATTAAAAAAAAAACAAAAAAAAAAAACGTTTCCTTCCTTGGGGCACCTGGGTGGCTCAGTAGGTTGAGTGTCCCCCTCTTGATTTCAGCTCAGGTCATGGTCTCGCGGTTTGTGAGATCGAGCCCCCTGCCTGGAATTCTCTCTCCCTCTCTCCCTCTGCCCTTCTCCCTTCCATCAAAATAAATAAATAAACATTAAAAAAAACAAAAACAAAAAAAGTCCTGCCTAAGCTTCTAGGATCTCATGTTCTCCCAGTTCCCCTCATATAGCACCTCACTGGCCACTGCTCGTCTTTTCTGGCTCCTCCCTCTGCTTCCTGACCTCCTAGCATTGTCTTTACATCATGACCTCAGTGTTTATCAACTTCTCCCCCCATTATTAGTCCTCTAATTGGGCTTGTTCAGATTTTTTCTAATTGCCTCCATCTCCAAAAAATTTTAATACCACAGGTCCATAACATCTAGCCATCGTTAGTTCCTGTCCCCACCCCCGACCGACTTCTGAATCCAATCCAGCAGCAAGTCCTGTCCGCTATTCCTTCAAACTACATTATCAGTCAGACCTCTCTGCTACCCTCCTCCTACCAAGTTGCTGCAAGAGCCTCAAGGCCTCTCAGCCTTTCACTTCTACTCTCGTCCCCTTTCCTCAAAGTCGAACGCCCACAGAGTTACTACAGTAGTCTTTTCAAAAGAAAAATTGTATCACTACTTTGCTCAAAACTGCCAAATGAATCTAGACATAGAATATACTACATTACACTTACAACAAAACCCCAACTCTTTATTGGGCCCTACAAGGTCCGAGGAGATCTGGCCCCTGTCTACCTCACAGATCTGATTTGTCTCGTACAACTTTCCCCATCCGTTATGATCTTCTAGCTACACTAGCCTTCTCATAATCCCCTAAATACTTTGAGGTCACACCAGCCTCAGGGTCTTAGCCTGGCTGATCCCTAAGCCTGGAATGTACTTCACCTAGACCTCCCCTTGGCTCACTCTCTCTTGACACTCACATCTAGAACCGGGGAATATCACTTCTCTGCAGAGTTCTTCCTTGACTGCATTACTTAAAAAGCCCTCACCCTACCTGGTCAATGACTATGTGCTACCCTACTTTACTTTTATCCTATCACTTATCTGTTCCAGTAGTCTTATGAACACATACACACCTGCAAATTTGTTTACTATCTGTCTCCCTAAAAAAGGATTAACTTCCGGAGGGCAGAATATTTAATTTGCTCAATGCTTTATGCCCAAAACCCAGAATAATGCCTGTCTCACAGCAAGAACTAAATACACATTTGATGACACAATAATGAATGGAATCAAGTGTCTGATTTTTATCACCTGCAATTAGTAAAATCATTGACGATAAAGTATCCTTACAACAAATATCCCAATATATTTGAGGTAATTTGAGTCTGTCTTTACCTTCTGTCACAAAATAAGACATACTAAAACACAAACTGCTCCATCTTTAAAATAAAGCTCTGCAGTAAAAAAGAAGACATAGTATACTGTAATTTCAAGGCACTCAACAAAGCATGTCGAACAATCAGTTATGCACATAACTTAATCGATCAAGCATTTAGTTTTATGATAAATTCAGCCTCCAGTACTTAATATAGTGCAGGTTCCATTAGAAACTAGAGTGATTACTTTTTGGACATTCTTAAAAACCACTCAAAGTATCGGGACATAGTCTTAAAACATATATCCACTAACTTAAAACTAGGCCTCCCCTTTTTCCAATTATACACCCAAAAGCTTCCAATTGCACATCTAAAAGAGAATGCAGTCTAATGTCATGGTCAAATTCATGCAACCAAGCATGCTCATTAAAAACAGATGAGACAAATTTAGACAACTACCAAAGCAGATCAATCTTCAACTATCTCACACTGCAATCTGGGGCATGCTTACCTTTGCTAAGGCCACAGGCTCTGGATCAGTGGGAATGCAGCTAGTACACAGAAACCTATCATTATTCATTGTAGCAGTAGAGCTGTAGCACTATCATTAAAAGTCTGTCATAAAATGTTTCGTACTGGTCAAAACATGGAAAATAATGACGTTAGAATTCTATATTCTTACAACATACAATTCAGAAACCAAACAAATGCATAAGCAAATTCAAAAGGTAGGGTCTCTCTTGGGCCTTAATTAATTACTCACCCTCCCAATTCCTCTTTTCCTAGTCCCCCCCATCCCCTTCCCAAAAGTTTAAGACGTCGTTTTTGAATTGTCAGTCAAATTCTTCACAGGAAATAAATTCTACGAAGGATTTGAAAACATTTGGTGACATGCCTGTAAGGAGTGCCAGCTAGCAATTCTGTCCACAAGCCTGTCTTAGCTTAAATTCATTTTTTATTAGCCAACAATATCTTTTCAATCCATAAACCAACACAATTATCCATGAAGAAAATAAATGCTGGCATTAAATGATGTAATAAGGTATAATTCCAATTACAACTCTTATACGCAGTACTTTTTGAACAAAGTACTACTCCCTGAATTGAAAATTTTTAAAAAATGTTCAACTTTTAAAAATGTCAGTAGAGTGCTTCCCTGTTTCTTTAAGCACAGTCAACTCTACCAGTTCTTAAGAAAGCCCTTTACTTGATCATACTAGCCATTTGTAACTGCCATTCAATTTCCCTCCATTTTCTTGCCTGTACCTTAAAAGGTTGTCCACTGTTTCTCTACTTCTTATCTACCCACTCTCTTAGACCATTTTTTTTTAATTGAGGTTAAAATACATAAAAGTTACCATCTTCACCATTTTTAAGCACACAGTTCAATAGTACTAAGTATTCACATTGTTGTACAACCATCACCACCATCCGACTTCAGAACTCTTCCTCTTACAAAACTGAAACTCTGTGCCCACTGACCAGTAACTCCCCACTCCCCTCTCCCCAGCTCCTGGCAACCACCATTCTGCTTTCTGTCTCTATGATCTTGACTACTCTAGGCATCTCAGATAAATGGAATCATACAGCATTTGTCCTTTTATGACAGGTGTATTTCACTCAGCATAATGTCCTCAAGGTTCACCCATGTTGTAACACATGCCAGAATTTCTTTTTTAAGGCTGAATAATATTCCATCATATGTATATGCCACATTTTCCTTATCCATTTACCCACTGATGCACATTCAGCTTGCTTCCACTTAAATCTGTTTTAACACTTATTTTGTGTATATATGTGATTCAATTCCTCCTATCAATGTTTAAGTTGTTTCTTGAAGGTTAATGACTTTCTTCTTGCCCAGTCTCATGGGTTTGTCCCAATACATCCTTTTTCTCCATATCAGAACTACTAGCCACTTTTCATGTCTTCTCTCTCTACCCACCACTAAGGAAGTGAGGGAGAAGAAATTTATCAAGATTCAAATAATGTAAAGAGACATGAAAGACATGAGACATGTGTTCCTATTACAGAGATGTGAAAAAGAACATTCTTCATGAGGGCTTTCAGCAGATACTCTGCAATATGGAGACTATGCCCTCAACTATGCAACCATCCATTACGTCCTGAAAACTTTTCTCTCTAGACTTTCTGATTTACCTCCCATGTTTCTGATAGCTATTACTTGCTTCATTAGCTAATTCTCAGCTTTTGCCTTATCAGCAGTATTCCCAGGGAGCTATTCTCTTTCCTTCTCTTACTAAACTCTCAAGTCATCTGACTTTACCTATAATACCTTTATGTGAGTTATTAAAACTCTTTGTTGTTAATTTTGTCTGAGAACATAGCCCTTAAGCAGCCATAAACTCCTAGTGATAAACACCTGTTTTATACTTTCTTTTTACCTGATGATAAGGAAAAGAAATGATGATGGAAGTAAAAACTTAATTCAATGCAACTGACATTTACTGTTTCACTTTGTCAGACTGATCTAGACTCTTAATTTTTTTTTAAGCCAGTAACTTAAGTAAGCAGTTGATTTTAAATACTCTAAATCAAAAGTATGTAAATGGTCCACCATTTTCAACAACCTGGAAGAATTCACACTGATAGAAAAAGAAACAGAAACACAAGACTGGCCAAATGTTAGAAGAATGCTCATTTAGGATGTCTTATTGAAGAGCATCTTAACCAGATGAGAAAGTTAGAAAACAAGCTTTATATGTGCTCAGGACTCGATTTTGATAGAGTAACCATCCACAGAGTGAAAGTATTTAAGTATGATACATACACATACACTATGGGGTTAACCCTATTTTTTATCATTCATTCTCTCTGAACCACATATTTATATATGTAATAAAACATATATACATGTATATGATCCGGAATTACAAAAATGTTTAGAGTTTTTAGAAATAAATCATGTTCATATTCAAATAGAAATAGGTTATTGAATATCTCTGAAAATTTTATTTTCAATGCACTTGTAACCTGCATTATTTCTATTGCTTCCAAACCGCTAAGTAATAATCGATGGAATAGCAAAAAAGACCCAAGTAAACACAGACTTGTTTGGGGGAAAAAAAAAAAAAGTTTTTTTGTACAACTGTCCGTCTTTGAAGAAGAGAATACTATTGTCAACAAACAAGTCCCTTATCTAAAAGAGCAGGAATAAAATTTTGTTCCACCTAAAGTAGAATTTAATGTAGTGAATCTCCTGTGATAATATACATTTTAACATACAGAACTATAACTAGAGTCCATCCTACCCACCCACTTCCCAAACCAAGGAATGGTAAAGCCAAATTTAACACAAATCTACATGGAATCGATTCCCAACTGCTGGGGAAAATGAAGAAAGAACATTAAGATGTTTAAGAAAGGCTACTGTTTTCTAAATAGTCCATCATACTGAAAAGTGGACAGCCCTCATTTTTACCTTCTGCAGAAGGTTCTGTTACTGTACTCCAAACTTGAGGTATCCCTTGAGTCTGTGAACATAGCAGAGGAGAAATGTAGAATAACTCAGGTGCATAGAAAACCATAATAAGGCAAATTTACAAACAATTTTAGAATAGTACTTCCTTAAATTATTAGAACATTTTCATCATATGATGAATTACATACTGGAAAATTTGTTATCTGAGAAACAAGTGAGGCTCACAACATATATCTATTTCATGAGTTCCCAAAGAATAGAAACTGTCAATTTTTAGAGCCCAAAGTACAGAGAGATACGATAGGCAATTGCTCTCTGCATCCTATTCTGAGAGATGGTCTCTATTTCAGAATAAAACCAAAACAACTGTAAAAGACACAGCCATCTCAAAGTGAAATATCTTCCACAGATTAAACAGACATAATTAATCCTAAAAAATCAGTACACACAATGACCCTAAATCTCCAAAAGTCAAGTATTCTGAAGTAAAAAAGGAAAAGGGTCAACAACAAAAGAGAAATAAGAAGAAGAAAATGAAAATTATAAACACCAAAACAGCCCCAATAAACAGATATGAAATAAAGGGAGACTGAAATGCTGACATACAATGATGAATAAATAAGATCAGAAACCTATTATGAGTGCTCAGAACTCATGTAATTTTACAATGAAAAGAAAGCTATTTAATGAATTTTAAAAGGGCATATATTAGGCATAGTATAGAAATCAATTCTGATTAATATAGAACAGTGCTTTGCAAATTGATCAAGTAATGTTCATGCTACTCTAACAAAATCGCATGTTAAGCACTTAAAATAAGCTGGTTGACAGTAATAAATGAGCAATACATTTGTGTGACCTGTTCTCTACATACAACTTGGACTACAAAAGACTTTTGTTAGTTAGAACTAACGTTAGAAATAATGACATTTGTCATTCTGAAATTAGACTCCACCTCAAGAACAGGCCTTCTCTTGTATAAACTGCTTCCTGTAGACAATGAAAACCCAGAACCTCTACAGACGGCTAACAACAGCTTCTCCTGGAGCCAAAAGTATCATACAAAAGTTGAAAAGTGTTAAGAACCTGAGTTAATAAGACAGCACAAGCATATTAAGAGGCATATTAAGAGCGCTGTGTTTTTGAAATGTGCTATATTAACTACAAATATCTTGAAAGCAATTGATCCAGCAGAGTGCCTCCCGGTGAAGAGATAACAAGAAATGAAGGGTAATGTACCTTAATGCAACTAATTCCTCGAGCCTTACTTGCCCTCTGCAGACAGACCAACATGTTCTTATTCTATTATCCCACAATGCCTACTACATATCTCTGTGCTACATCATATCACATCCTTTAACTGCTTATTAACAGATTTTTCTCCAATAATAGACTCTAGGCAGGTGGAAGACAGAAAAAATATTCTTCATCTGTGTATCTTCAGTAACTAGAACAATGTCTTGCTCGTAATAAATATTTACTAAAATAGGTACACTGTATGAATCAGTTAAATGATTCTCCTCAAGTCCAATGGATCTAAAATCACAAGGAGGAAAAAAATAAAATGGAATTCATTCTGAACAAAGGGGGAAAGTTGATTCAAGTCTTCCTGTAAAACATTTGTCAGAATTCATGGTTTTTTCATTCTTCCCACTAAAATCCACACTATATTAAACTCAAAGCTAGTCTTCCTAAGTGAATTCATTTTCCTTAACTATTCTACATTATAAGGCTTTCTACAATGGGAAGCTGTTAAAATTTAGTTCCTCATACTTAGTGTGATGATGAATAAAATGCTAAAATACACTACCACCTGCCATAGATACAGTAAATATTGCCAACCACCGATTTCTACAATAACATCTTTTTTGCTACTGAGACCAGCCACAGAGCAAGCTTCTTTAATAAGTGCTATAGGCAACCACCACCAAATGGTAAGCACTGGTTCATGAGTGGAATCTTACCACTCCTGGAACAGCTCATCAAGTTTAAACATCAAGGCTCACCAGTCTGTTCTCCCTCTGACCCTATTTTCTACTATTCCCCAACCCAGACACCTCTTCCATCTGTATCAGTCTCCACGTCCCCACATCTATCTTACAAAAACAGTGGTAACAAGGGATGGTCATTTAGCACTCGCTATGTACCAGGCACTGTTCTAAGCACTTTAGGTGGACAAATTCATCTCATCCTCAACAATTTGATGTGGTACACAATTTTTATCTCCATTTAGCAGATGACAAAGATACAGAATGGTTAAGCATTACATGTAACAGCAAAAGACAAATATTAAAACAGGGGTTTATTCTTATCTCACATACACTAAAAATTATTATATTTATGATTTGTAAACTGTGCTTATTTGAGGGATTTAGAATTTAAGCCTGGAATTACACATATCTACTTACTCATTTTAACGTGCTAATCTGCATATTCCTCTTTATCATTTCTAAGAACATTTTATGTCTTTCAAAATCCTGCTGAAGAGTCATCTCCCTAATGAAGACTTCCTCATAACAAATCCGTCCATTTGCTAAAACTCTCCTAACAATAACACTTACCTGCTACTTAATCACACCTTCTTCAGTTGTTACTTAACATTTCATCTGTGCACATGGGACAGTACTGTAAGCCCCTTGAGGAGAAAGGTCTTATCTTATACTTGTGTTCTACCAAAGTGACTGCCATGCCGACTGTAAGTTTACAAATAAATGTTGTGTTAACGGATGCCACAAAGATAATGATACCTCATCACGTGCAAGGTCTACGTCTACAGTTACCCTTCTGATAATGCTAAACATGCACAGATACTTCTTTTTCATCCCAATCGCATTGTAACCAATAGCATACACCTAAAAAAAACTGAAAGATTTTTATCAACATGTAGAGATCCACTTGTACTTCACACCCAGAAGAATATTCTTATGAATATTAAGGATCTACATATAAAGGAAATATCTATAATTCTCCTTACTTTTAGAACTTTAACATTCAATGTCAGGATTTTTTTTTCCTTTACTTATCCTTTAATGTGACATTCACATTTTTGCTTTCTTAAACAGAAAATACTCTTGGTCATTTCTCTTCAGGTGGAATTTATATACAACTGAAAACAACCATTACTTGTATGCCTACATCTCTCTTCTCTCGGGCAATTTCAGTTCTTTAAATTTCTAATCCAAAAAAAAAAAAAAATTAAACCTTCTGAAAAATTTCCAAATGTCTATTCAATTTGTAAAGCCCCAAATTACACAGTGATCTTAGGTAAGATAAGACCCGTGCTGAACAGGATGGAAAGATTACCTCATGGTTGTCACATGTCATAATAAATATTTAGCCCAATGAGTTACCATTTTTAAAAACAGTGTATTACTTAATCAGTTTTTTATCCATTATGGTGCCTCAAACTTAAACATAAACCAATAACTTCCTCTCTCCATTTTCCTTCACTAGGTATCTAGCCACTCTTTAAATGCATTCCTAATTCTAACAACGTATCCAGTTTATCAGAATCTATCTGAAATCTAATACTAGTTTCTAAAATGGCTTTCATGTGCACTGGACTACTGCCATGTGCAGACTGATCAAGCATTCTCCACACAAACACAAAAAGTATATTCAGGTGACACTGAAATTTCTCTCTGTGAGACCAGGATCGATTTCTGCATCACACAATTTTACTTTTCCCCAGTTAACAACGCCATAAAGGTCTTAGGTCCACTTCACCCTCCAGAGAGTGCTCATAAAAAGAAGGGCTGGGGTTTAAATCTGTAGAGCGTGAAAGCCCCCACAGTTCCTGTGGCATGCCACTTCCACGGCCAGCAAGTTCCAGGTACCTGAAGAAAGAGCCATGAGGGGCCACCATTAACGGTCCACCTCCTCACCCCCCTCCAGAACTCCTGGTGAATCCTCTGAACCTATCACAAGCACCACCTTCTGTATACAATCCTACCAGAGAGCTCATTTCTCCTCCAGTGAGCTATCTCCATGTCCTACACTTATTTCTATTATTGTACACATCACCATGTACTGCAATTATTTGTCTGTCTTTCCTACTCAGCGATTACTCCTTCTTGCCCAGAGATATGTTTAATTCATCACTAATACCTGGGATCCAGGGCTTACTTAGTACACCACAGATACCACCTGTTCTGCTGCATGTGCTTCTGTGCCACGAATTAGCTTACATGCAACTGGTCAACAAGGATCATGTCAATAAAATGTAACAGTCACACCATTTCAAGTGTGACTTAATCAGCATCTTATACCGCAAAGTAACAGCAAATGGGTACAAAGTGTACAGAATGCCAAACAGCAGGCTACGGACATGCTGTCTGCTGCACTCCTTCCTCTCAGCCCAATTGGGCCACCGCCTGTCTCAGCAGGGCTTCTGGCTCAGGTCTCCTTTGTCTACACAATTTAGCAACCTCAGCCTTATCTAACACCTCCATCCGTGAAGTCATCTTGACCTACTTGTTTAAGGTAAAGGCACACACCCACTACCGTATTAACTGATCTGGAATTTGACACATCTTTTCAATTTGTGCTAGTATTTTTATTAGTACTGTTAGTGCTTTGGTTATAAAGCTGCATAAATTTTGAGCAGCCTGCTGCAACCCCGTTTTTCACATAAACTTTTGTAATTTTTAAGTTCCTAATTTTACAAAACAGAAGTTTTTCAAGAACGTGTATATTTTATTGCAACAGAAATGCGTATACCCAAAAGTATTGGATGAACTGAAATACTAAATAGCCAATGCTCATCAGGTACGATTCATGCATCTGACCAATATTTACTGAATATCAAAGTAAACAGGGCACCGCTCTAGGCACTGGAGACACGTATGCCCATATGTTTGCCAGCATCCGCAGGCATGCAAGCACGCTAGTGTGTGTTTGTAACGTTCTACCGAACAACCTTGAATTACATACTATTGCTGAAGGTACATTCTAATGTCTATAGCAGCAGTTTCCAAACCTTGTCAAAAGAATTACTCTTTGTTTCCTAACAAAAATCTTAGATAGAAACAAAACACACCAGATAAAAGCAGAATCCTGCACATTCCGCATGTCCTGGCCTTAAGATGTCTTCACGATACCAGAGTCTTTTCAGGCTATAATTTAAAAACCAATGATCTTGGGGTGCCTGGGTGGCTCAGTCAGTTAAACATCCGACTTTTGATTTTGGCTCAGGTCATGGATCTCATGGTTCCTGAGTTCCAGCCCCGCGTCAGGCTCTGTACTGACAGTGGGGAGCCTGCTTGGGATTCTCTCTCTCTCTGCACGCCCCCCCCCCTTTCAGAATAAACATCCATCCATCCATCCATCAATAAATAAATAAATGCTGCTGATCTAGCAACGATGCCCTGCCTTTACATGACTCCTTTAATAAATGTCTCACATGGATTGAGAAAATCAATTAGGTGATTATAAAGCTTCTAATGGAGGTTTATTTTATCTGAGATTCATTTCTCTATTTCCTCCCATGCAGCTGTAAGACTCCCCCTCCCACGTGCTACTTCCTTAGGAGGTGATGTGAGAGACTGGGGTTTGGAGAAAAATAATACAGTACATAAATTTAGGCTGTTTGGTGACTTAGATGGAAATCTCAGCATCATAATGGTAAAAATTTTAGGGGGTGGAAATTAAGGCGAAAGCCCAGGGAGAAAGAGATTTAAGAGGCTACTCAACTTGGAAAGGCCTTAAGCCAAAGCAAAACAAAACAAAACATTTTTATAGATCACAAAAGATCTCACCAAACTCCCTATGGTCAAAAACCAAAACATGGTTTGAGGACAGAGTCCCCAAGGATTTGGGATACATTAATAAAGAAAATAAAGAAAGAACCCCTGCTCTCTGCAGTTTGCATTCTCAGAGGCAGGAGAGAGAAAGGACACCAACATAACGAGTAAGTCAATTATATAATACCCTAGAAGATGATACTCGATATGGGGGAAAGAAATGTGAAGCTGACCACAAGATAAGCGTGCCAAAAACAAGGGTAGAAGGGAGTGAGGGGTGTGATCATCCATCTTAAACAGAGTGCTGAGGGTGGGCCTCCCTGAGGGTCCGCGAGCGAGGACAGGCGCAGTCCTGCAGTGGAGGACCAGCGTGAGAGAGACAGACGGGGGGGCGGGACACAACAGGGAGGAGGAGAGGCGGCAGGGGAGGGCAGGTCATGTAGAGGCTTACGGGTCTTTGTAGAGATTTTGGCCTTTACTCTGAGCTGCCACAGGACAAAGCAAACCTGACTTATATTTTAAGCAGATTACTCTGTTGAGCTGAGTACAGAATGCAGCACAGCACAAGCACACGCACGGGGACACAGGGCAGATGCTGCAACTACCCGAGCAAGGGACGGGGCTGAACCACGTGGGAGCATGCCAGGTGATCACAAGGTACCGCACCTTTTTCCCTTCATTCAAACGGAGTTAAGTGGGCTCCACTCAACTTATTCTTATCCAAAATCTAAAACATACTAGTAGCAACAGACTCTATAAGGGACCTCTAACTCCTTCAGTAATGCGTATGTACTGCAGAGACAGTTCACACAAGGGCAGACCTTGTTTTACCTCACTTCTACTTGTTGCACGTCACCCACATCACACAGATCTTGCCTTTCGCGAACTGAAGGCCTGCGGCAGCCCAGCATCGAGCAAGTCTATCAGCACCACTTTTCCAACAGCATTGGCTCACTTCCTGTCTCTGGGTCACATTTTAGTAACTCTCACACTCTTTCAAACTTTTTCATTATTGTATTTGTTATGGTGATCTGTGATTAGTGATCTTAATGTCATTCCTGTCACTGTTTTAGGGTGGCATAAACAGCACCCATATAAGATGGCAAACTTAACTGATAAATATGTGTGTTCTGACTGTTCCATCAACTGGCTGTTCCCCACCCCCTTCTCCCTATTCCCTGAGACACAACAATACTGAAATCAGGCCAATTAATACTATAATATATTATATTATAATATAATATATATATTACATATTATATTATATATTATATATATTATATAAATATATAAAATGTATATTATATAAAGATATATAATATATTATATAATATAATAATATAATAATATAATATAATATAATATAATATATAATATATAATATAAATTATGTATAATATACACTATAATATGATATAATATAATATAATATAATATGGCCTACAAGTGTTCAAGTGAAAGAAAGAATCACATCTCACTTTAAATCAAAAGCTAGAAGAGCACCTGGGTGGCTCAGTTGGTTGAGCGTCCGACTTCAGCTCAGGTCATGATATCTCACGATTCTTGAGTTTGAGCCCCGTGTTGGGCTCTGTGCTGACAGCTCAGAGCCTGCTTTGGATTCTATGTCTTCCCCTCTCTCTCTCTCTGCACCTCCCCCACTCATGTCTGTCTGTCTGTCTCTCTCAAAGATGAACACTAAAAAAAATTTTTTAACAAAAAAATTAATCTGTCTAGAAATGATTAAACCTAGAGAAGAAGGCATGTGAAAAGCTGAGACAGGCTGAAAGCTAGGTCTCTTGTGCCTGTTAGCCAAGTTGTCAACAGAAAGGAAAGTTCTTGAAGGAAATTGAAAGTGCTACTCCTGTGTACACGCAATAAGAAAGTGAAACAGTCTTATTTGTATGGAGAAAGTTTTAGTGTCTAGATATAGAATCAAATCAGCCACGATGTTCCCTTAAGCCAAAGCCTAATCCAGAGCAAGACCCTGACCCTCTTCAATTCTGTGAAGCCTGAAAGAGGTGAGGAAGTTGCAGATTTCTAGTTAGAAGCTGGCAGAGATTGGTTCACGAGATTTCTCCACGGCGTGAAAGAGCAAGGTGAAGCAGCAAGGGCTACGGCAGAAGCTGAAGCAAGCTATCCAGGAGGTAAGTAACCAAGGTGGCCACACTAAACAACAAATATTCAATACACACAAAATAGCCTTAGACTATGAGATGCCATCCAGGACTTTCACAGCTAGAGGAGGGAAATCAGTGCCTGGCTTCACAGCTTCCAAGAAAAGGCTGACTCTTTTGTTAGGCGCTAATGAGGCTGGTGACTTTAAGAGGAAGGCAATGTTCGTTTACCATTATGAAAATCCTAGGGCCCTGAAGAATTATGCTAAATTCACTCTGCCTGTGCTCCATAAATGGAACCACAAAGCCTGGATGACAGCACATCCGTTTACAACACAGCTTACTGAATATTTTAAGCCCACTGTTGAGACCTGCTGCTCAGAAAATAAAGATTCCTTTCAAAATATTACCACTCACTGACAATGCACCTGGTCACCCAAGAGTTCTGATGGAGATGCACAACAAGATTAATGTTGTTTTCATGCCTGCTAACACAACATCCATTCTACGGCCCATGAATCAAGGAATAATTTCCACTTTCAAGTCTTACCAGTTAACAAACACATTTCATGAGGCTATACTGCCAAAATGATTCCTCTGATAGATATGGGAAGTAAATTAAAAACCTTCTGGAAAGGATTCATGACTCTAAATGCCATTAGGAACATTCGTGATTCATGGGAAGAGGGGCAACTATCAACATTAACTGGAGTTTGGAAGAAGTGGATTCCAACCATCCTGGAGGACTTTGAGGGGTTCAGGACTTGAGTGGAGGAAGTAACTACGGATGTGGTGGAAACAGCAAGAATAGAATTAGAAAGGGAGCCTCAAGACGGGACTGAATTGCTTCAATCTCATGACAAAACTTGAACAGATGAGGAGTTGCTTATGGATGAGCAAGGAAAGTGTTTTCCTGAGATGGAATCTACTCCCGGTGAAGATGCTGTGAGCGCTGGTAAAACGACAACAAAGGATTTCGAATATGACATCAATCTAGTTGATAAAGCTGGGGCAGGGTTTGCAGTTAGGAAAAAAGTGCCACTGTGGGTAAAATGCTATCAAAAGCACTGCATGTTACTGAGAAACTGCTCAGGAAAGGAAGAGTCGGTGGGCGTGGCAAACTTCATTGCGGTCCTGTTTTAAGAACTTGCCACAGCAACTCCACTTCCAGCAAGCGCTCTGGCCGGTCAGCGGCCACCCTCAGTGAGGCAAGTCCTCCACCAGCAAAAAGATGAGACCTTGCTGAAAGCTCACATGGCGGTTGGCATGTTTTGGCAATAAAGCATTTTTTTAATTAAGGGATGTACATCTTTTTTGACATAATGTTATCTATGGCACGCTTCACAGAATACAGTGTAGTGTAAACGTAACTTTTATATGCGCTGGGAAACCAAAAAACCATGTGACTTGCTTTACTGCAATATACGCTTTAGAGTGGTGGTCTGGAACCAAGGCATATCTGTACACAGATTAAGTTTTACGGAGCTTCCCACCATTCTAGCACTTTCCCCTCATTACACTGATATTCTTTCATCTCTAGTACTACCCAAGTTCTGACTACTTAAAATTGGTATGGGGAAGGGAAATGGAGAGACAGATTTTTAAAGCATGCTATAAACCTTCTCATATATTAATACAAACACCAAGCACTAATGGGGTAGCATTCTGTATTTTCCCATTTCCAAATGTTACCAGAGCCAGTCTAGTGAACTTTATTATGTCTTTATCCTCTTATGTGGCAGTCTGTCCCAACTTCCTCCTCCTTTCATTTCACCATTCAAAGGTGCAGAGAAAAATACACACAACACCAATGCTTGACTGATAAAAGAATAGAAACATAAAAACATTTGGAAAAAGACATTTTGGTTGACTCTGTTACTCAAAAATAAAATAATAATAATAATAATAATAATAATAATAATAATCTTTTTCTTTTCTAGTATTAGGGATCAAGGTGAGATTTCAGGTCATACACTTTTCCTGCCCCACTTAGTTACTGTCCATGAGACAGCCTGAGGATCTAAGGGCAGAAAAATGATAAAATATAAATTATAGAACTTTATCATGCAACTATTAGAAGACTTCATAAAGAACTTATTTAAGGAAAAGCTTAAACATTCTGTGCCTTCTGAAGACCTCAGAAAACTGTATGTGATAGTTAAAAATACAACTTTGGGATCCATATTTATTTGATAAACCTTTTATAATAATGTCACTTAACATCTGAAGCAATACGCCACAACTTTAAGCTCTCAGACATGCATTACCTTACTTATTCTAGTACAAGGTATCAAATTATCTGGCAACAGGCTGACCCATAATGAATCCTAAGAAAGATAAAAATCATTTTTCAAAATCAAAAGTGGAAAAATTATTTACTAAAATATAAGTATCCTCACAGAAAATGGTAGTTTGATTTTTTTCATAAAATCATATGCAATTAGTGAGTTGACAATGGCTACGCAGGGCAAAGGGCAGGTGAGGGATTCAGTTCACTAAAAAGTCTTACCTTCTGACGTTTTCCACTGTTTCCATAAATCCTCAACAGTTATATGCTTATCTTCTCTGTGCAGATGGCTGTGTTTATTAGTAGCATCTTTATATTTCATATCTTCTCTGATAAACTATAAAAGAAAAAACACTAAATTAAGTAAACTTAAATGCACTATTCTAGTCTCTAAACTGAGAAAAGTTTGAAATCCAGTAGGTGGCGATTTTCAGATAATAACTGGTATATTTTTGGTATTTTGTATTCACATTATTCTTATATGCTTATAAAATTTATTTAACAAAATGTCTTCTACTAATCATAACAAGAACAAAAACTTAGGGGCACCTGGGCAGATCAGTTGGTTAAACGTCTGACTTGATTTTCACTCATTTCATAATCTCACAGTTCATGGGTTCGAGCCCCATGTGAGGCTCTATACTAAGAATGAGAAGCCTGCTTGGGATTGTCTCTTCTTCTCTCTCTCTCTCAAAATAAACAAATAAGCCTTTAAAAGACAAAGTACTTATTTAATGCTCATTATTTACCAGCTACTATTCTACATTACGTACCATGTCTATATATCTACACACACACACACACACACACACACACACACACACACACAGTCTTTTAACTTTATTGACAGTTCTGTGTTATGTATCCCCATTTTATAGATGAGAAAACTGAGACCCAAGGAAGTAAAGTAATTTGCCCAAGGTTGAAAAAATCACAAGCAGCAGAGCTAAGATTTCAACCCAAGAGGTTTCTAATGCTCAAAAACATAGCATACTGCCTCAACATTATACATTTTTACCAAATACTTACTGACAGGGTGTTTCAAAACACACTGAGTACTCATCTCAACTACTACCTCATATTTCTGTGTTCTCCTACCTTTGAAGCTATCATTTATAACTGAAAGGCATTTGACCATAGTGGTCAGAACTAAAGTATTTTATAACACTAAAGTAGATCCTCCATTAATCTTACTTTAAAATATATATGGAAAGAGGCACCTGGGCGGCTCGCTTGAGCATCTCACCCTTGATTTTTGGCTCATTATCTCATGGTTCATAGGATCAAGCCCTGTGTCGGGCTCTGGGCTGACAGCGCGGAGCCTGCTGGGATCCTCTCTCTCCCCCTCTCTCTGCCCCTCCCCCAAATAAACAAAAAATGTGAAAAGAATTTTGTTAAAGAAGAATAAATAAAATATAGAGAGTGCACTAAAATTTTCTTTGCTAAAAGCAACCTGCTCTATATTACTTCATTACATAAAATCCTTCAGATGTTCCCCACTGTCTCCCAAATAAAAAGCAAACTACTTTTTTTTATGGCTTTTTTTTTTATGGCTTATATACCATTTCCCAATCCTATTCCTGACAATCTTTTAGGCCTGATGCCTTGACACTTTCCCCATATAAACTCATTAATTATATGAAACAAATAGTTTTCTGTATTATTATGCTTTTTCTATCTCATTTCTGATTTTTCTTGTTTTGGTATTATTTTATTTGGTATCTTTATCAATGTTTCTAATTTCAAAAATAAAAGATCATATAAAAGATTATTTCAGAAATCCATAATGCAGAAAGTGAAAATCCCCTAGAACTCCCAACCCCCAAGACCTATTTTTCTGACTTTTATATGCTGACAATGAACATCATCTTCAGACAAAGGTCAAATTTTACTTTTGTATTGTTTTCTACTGAAACTAAAAAAAATAAATTTTTTTTAAATGTTTTTATTTATTTTGGAAGAGAGAAAGAGACAGAGCATGAGCAGGGGAGGGGCAGAGAGAGAGGAAGACACAGAATCTGAAGCAGGCTCCAGGCTCTGAGCTGTCAGCACAGAGCCTGACGGCGGGGCTCGAACCCACAAACCGTGAGATCATGACCTGAGCTGAAGTCAAATGCTCAACCGACGAAGCCCCTAAAAAAAATAAATTTTTAATAGCTGTGTAATACTGAAAAATCATTTCACTTTTCTGCGCTTTAATAACCTCAGTTATAAAATGAAAAAAAAACATTTTAGGATCAACACTACTATTCAACATGTGGTCGTGGGACTGATGTCAGGCAGCAAACTGATACTCATCTACAGTATGTATAGAAATGGAGAGAAGCCATTTAGAAACCTTTACAGCAATTATACACTTTCAAAAGCTCTGACCCAAGCATGTGATAAATGTACTTATCGTGTAGGCCCTATCTGTAATGAATTGGAAATGAAAACTCTGGTCCTTCACCATAGATAACTTGAAAGGCAGGTATCTAGGTCTATTACTTATGTCTTTTTGCTGTTCTAAAGACAGTGCCTCACCCTTGTTTTCTAAATACCATTTTTACAAGTGATTTTGAAAGAGGCCTGCCTCATTGCTACAACTCTTGCCTAGTTCTATTTCATATTTTCTCTTTTCCTGTTTCTGCCCCTTCCTCTTTGCTCTTCCAGATACCTTCAAAATCTAGTAGGTATACCTGGTAAAATCAATGCCACTGAGATGTTCAGAAACCACCCCTAGCGTGGAAAAGGTTCAAGAGCTAGAGAGAAATTCTATATTGAAAAGCACCATGATGAAAAAAGCAGGGAGGAAGCCTGCCTTGGAAATAGTCCAGCCACTTGGAACAAATGGCAACTGTTTCATATTTGTGATACATGAAAAATAAAAAAAGAAAACCAATGTCCTAGGAAATTCTTTACACTACATGAACACAACATAAAAATAGAGTTCTGTGGGTTCAGGATCAATATATTTTGGAAAAGAGAGCTAATTTCCATATATGGACTAGATGAGACATTCTAGCTACTGAACTATTTTAGAAAGCCTAGGATGTGTATAGACATCTGCCAAATTACGTGTTTAACAAAATAAAAGAATTGGGGTGCCTGGGTCGCTCAGCTGGTTGAGCATCCAACTCTTCATTTCAGTTCAGGTGACTATCTCACAGTTTGTGGGATTGAGCCCCACACTGGACTCTGTGCTGACAGGCGGAACCTGCTTGGAATTCTCTCTCCCTCTCTCTCTGCCCCTTGCCCTGCTTGTTCTCTCTCAAAAATAAACAAACATTTAAAAATAAATAAATAAAAGAATTTAGGTATCAAAGAAGGGCAATTTAAAAAAAGCTCATGAAGATTATCTATATAGTTCACTTAATGTAAAAGAACTATCTGGCTCCTACAAAAGGTGGGTCAAAACTATATAAATGCACAGAATTATATTTTCCCTGGAGTATATGCTTCTGTTTTAAAACACGACCCCGAAATAATACAGTTCATAACAAACCACATAGAAGTGTAGTCTGTATCTCCTATATCTTCAACATTTTTATCACAATGTGACTAGAAAGCAGTAGAATCACTTTATGTTGAAATTAAGTTGGAAAATTTTTAACTCAACCAAACATACTAGAACTCATCAGCTTCCATTAAATTCTCTTCTCAATATCCTATAGACCATTCTGACCGTTCAGACTTTTCTTTAACTTCAAAAAGAAGTGCAAATTGTAGAAATGAGACAGGCTAACAGAAGAAATTTTAAAAGCAGTCACCAATAATTGAAAATGCATGAGAAAACAAAAAACACTTATTTGTTGAAATCTGTGAATTAAGAAATCAGAAAATAGATTCAAATTCTATGAGGTAAATCTTCAAACAATGTACTGCAAATTACATTAGAGTTCCTGGCTAAACATATCCAATTATGCACCTAATTAAACCTACTATAGGAAAGCCTGAATTGACAATACAAATACAGAAGTATTCAAATAAATGACTACCGAATATTCTTTCAAAAACATTCACCCAGATGAATCTTTTAAATATATTCTTCTAATACCATTATGGAATTTACATATCCAGTTTCAGGAAGTTAACTTTTAGATGATAAGTTGATTTCAGTTCCCTGTATCTCTAATATACACATTACTTTGTATTTTGTATTTATATTTTACATTTGTGATGCTATGCATTTTTTGTTTTTATTATATTTGCATTTATATTTGTGCTGTTATTTTTATAGTAGTGCTTAATAAAGTCTGACACATAATAGTGCACTCATATCTGGGGCCCTTTTCAGCCTATACCTCTTCCCCTACCAACATCAGTGTAGCTCATCCTTCACTCAACCTATCACCCACTGCCACAGCCATGTGACTAAGGGATGGACACTTGACCCAGAAGAAAACAATCCAGAGCATGACCAGGATGAAAGGATTCTATTTCACAAGAAACTGCAATTCCGACCATAAAAGGCTAGGTCACTTGGTGATGGTTCTGGATCTTTAAGGTGATAAGGAAACTGGTGTCGAAGGTATCACTCTATGAACAGTCAAGACGAACCACATACAGAAGTCAAAGCGCCAAGAGAGAAAGAAACGAAAGAGAGCACAGCAAGAAAGAAATGGCACCAGGAACTGGCTGGTGACTTCCAGTTCAGCTCCTGAGGAGGCCTGGGCTACACAATTCTTGTCCTGATTTCCATGACATAACAATGACACATAAGTGTTTCCCCTTTTATTTTTAAATATATGATTTTAAGATCTCAATATTCATGGAGAGGTGATTTATCATCACAGTTAAGCACTCAGACTCTGAGTGTAACAGACTATATTCGAAACCTGACTCCACTACTTACATTCTTTTCAGCCTCGTATTTCTCTTCTGTATAGCGAGGAAAATAAAATTACCTAACACAAATGGTTATGAAGAAAATTCACTTAAAAATGCATACCTAGCACACAGGAGCGTCAGAAAATAAAAGTAATTTGAGTCGTTTTTATATGTCAATGTTATTATTGCTGTTGAAGTTTAAAGCCTGAATAAATTACTTTCACCTTGAGTAGTCTGGTAGGTTTAATATGCATTTTGGAAAATAATAGACATTTAAGAAGCTAGGATTTCCTAATATTCTTAAGACAACCATTTCAGACCTCTGAAACAAAATACATACATAACACAGAGATGAAGAGGAAAACCACAGCCTTTTCATTGACAACGTAAGCAGAGATCTTCCCAAGGAAATCTGTCATCAACAGTGTCCAAGGTCTGATACGTGAGTCAGTTAAAGTAAATGGGTTCCAGGGCACCTGGGTGACCTAGCTGATTAAATATCCACCTCTTAATTTTGGCTTAGGTCACGATCTCGCAGTTCATGAGTTTGAGTCCCTATCCAGCTCTGTCTGCACTGACAGTATGGCTCTTCCTCCCCCCCCCCCCAATATATAAACTTAAAAAAAAAAAAGAATACTAAAATAGCTTAGTATAATGTCTAATGGGAAAGAATGCATACCAGAAAGGATCACTGTTATTCTCACCCGTAAAGACGAAAAAGCTAAGGCTAAGGGAGGGTTGGCAATTCATTCCATTTCATACAGTTATTTAGGAAACCTAATACCAACATAAATTTTAAAGAATTCCAAAGTTTAAGTCCTTCACCACTATTCACACCACCATCCTAACCTGGATGTTCTGAAAAATGCACTGATTCCCAAACTCTTAGAAATAATACCATGTTAATAAAGCACGAATTGTCCATATTCTTCATCCCAAAAGTGAACACAGTGGTTGAGAGCGCAGACTCAATCTTCAGACCAATACATACGAGTGTAGTTGTATCTCAAAGTTACTATTTGCCATATGACTTTAGTATGTTACTTCCCTCTCTGTGCTTCAGTTTTCTCGTCAGCAAAATGGTGACAAGAGTCATGTATCAAAAGGTTATGAGGTTTAAGTGGCTTATTTCATATGAAGTGTAAAGAATAGTGCTTGGTATATAGTAAACACTCAACAACTCAGCTATTTCATGTAAATCATTTTTAAGATAATGAGTTAAATCTTTGCCCTGGTTTGCATCATTTCTTGAAATGCTAGAAGATGACTCTGAGGCACTATAAAACGCCACTGATAATCACTGGTCTAAGAATTAAATCTACGGAGCAGCAATATCAAATCCTGCTTGATACTTACCACACAGAATGCTGTAACAATGCAGGGACACGGGCTAGTGCTAAGATAGTTCTGTGTTAATAACTCTGATCTTCTCATCTAAGACAAATGATGACACCTACACAGAACCTAAGAGAACACAAGCAACTGGGACGTGTTTTCATGGAATTACAAATGAAAAAAGGTAAATCACTTAATATCTGAGAAAAAATTCTTCAGATCCTACATTCAATTTTTTTTCAAACATTAAAAATCTATACTAATGAAAATTTCAAGCTGATTTGGACAGTTTCCACATCTTAACTTTATTCTTTGTCCAGCTGCCACAGTACCATTTCAGCCCTTAATCTCACTCCCTAAGTTTCCAACATCAAAAACCCATCAGTCAATCTTCAGTTTACCCACAATAAATGCACCAACGACCTCCTTAGGATTCTGTTCTCAGAACAGCTCAGAGTTCAACTGGCCTCACAATGACTTTGAACACCATTTAAACTAGACCACAGCCTTTTATGCGCTAGCTGGAGAACTTACCCAGTATTTATGACACTAATTCAACTGAATGATCGGATGAGAGATGACAGACGACAGAGTCAAACAACTAATTTACAAAGACTTGTAAAACACAATGTATTTATGAGCTGAAGTTTGTTTTACAGGAACCAATACATCACCTATATAATGACTACTCTTCGAGATTATTATTGATTATAATCCAAAAATCTCTAACAAAACTACCTATGATTCCATCAGTCTATTCAATAGTAAATAAATAAATAAGGTCCTATACTGTCATGAACATCAAGACAACAAAGTACAGTGATTCCTGGAGACTATAAATAAAGTATGCCCTGTGACTGCCCTAAATTAATTCCTAAAGAGAACTTCCAGAATTTTTAGGATAATGCACAGAAAGAGGGAATCAGGCAGAGACCAGCAGCCTCCTGAGGTGAAGAGGTGGAGGTGGGAGCTTGGGGAGAACTAGGGAGAGGAGGGGTTACAGGACTCAGTACAGAGAAGAGTGGACTGCACAGAGAGGGAAGCGTGGATTATCGAGAGAGAGAGAGAGAGAGAGAGAGAGAGAGGGAGAGAGAGAGAGAGAGAAAGGCTGCCTGGAGTCTTTACTGACTACTGATCAGCCCGTGAGTACAAGAAAGCCATAGCAAGCTAAGGAAAGAAGACACACAAAAAATTTAGAGGAAACAATCCCTGAAGACTACATATAGCAGACTACATACAGTGCTTGTTCCAATAAGACAGAGTGAAAAATCTCGTAATTTGTGGGAAAGGTTTTGTCTCAGTACTGTGGAACACGAACCCCAGACTAAATTCTACATGGACTCTGCCCTCAAAACAGCTTATAAATACAAGGCAAGGGGATTAAAGTGCTCCCACGTGACCTAACCCTGTCCTAGAATAAAGCTTAAGAACACTTCTATGGACACAAGATACTCAGTACCTAACAAGGTAAAATCTACAGTGTCTGGCATCCAATGAAAAACTACCTCGTATGCTAAGATACAGAAAAATAGAACCCAAAACTAGGAGAAAATTCAATCAAAGCCAATTCAAAAATGGCAAAGATGAGAGAATTAGTAAACAAAGCTATTAAAGTAGTTATTACAGCTATATTCTATATATTCAAGAAGCTAAAGTAAATTCTGAGTGTGTTACTGAAGACATGTAAGGTCAAAGCGTTTCTTTTAAAGACCCAAATCAAAATTCTAAACATTAAAACTACAATGACTGAGATGAAAAATACACTGAATGAGATTAATAATAAACATGACAGACTAAGATATCAGCAAACCTAAATACAATAAGCATGAGAAACTGTGCAAATCAGAGAGCGAGCAGTGGGGCAATTTCATACAGCCTAACATAAGTGTAATTGGAGTCCATAAGGAGCCAAGAGGGAGCGACAAAAAAGTATACTTCAAGAAATAATGGCCGAAATTTTTCCAAATTTTATTAAAACTATAAACCCACAGATCCCAGAAGATCAATATACCTCAAGACAAGAAACATAAAGAAAACTACACCAATACACATCATAATCTAATAGCTTGAAGTCAGGGATAAAGAGAGTAATCTAAAAGCAACTTGGGAGGGGGAAAGGGGATGAAAACACAATAGGAACAGAGGAACAGAGATAAGGAGGACAGAATTGTCAGAGAACATAATCCAGAGACCACTTAGGAAGCACATTTAAAGTGTGAAAGAAAAAACTGCTAACCTAGGATTCTTACCCAGCAAAAACAGCTTCCAAAGATGAAGGCAAAATAAAAACCTTTTCGGACAAACAGTAAGGGTTTATCATAGGAAGTCCTGTATTGCTGGAACTGTTCTTAAAAGCCGTATAAGCAGAAGGAAAATAAGACCAGACGGAAATCGGAGCATAGTTAGAACGGTTTTGGAGGAGTAACAGAGGCAAAAGCTTAAGTGACTTCAAGAATGAGATGAGAAAACTAGTACAGAAATCCTTTTGAGGGAACTTGTTGGAAGAAAAAGAAGAAAGGAACTGGGCAATCACCAAAGGGAGAACTAAGAGTTGGAAGTTTTCATACTGCTGCGTTTATGAGGTGCAAGACAATGGCAGGTTTGAGTCAGATGGGAAAGATCAGTAGGAAACGGCACATTGCTAAAGCACTGTCCTCAAGTTGTCCACAGGAGACAGGAGATGAGATGAAGTGCTTGGATGGAAAAATTCGCTTTTGCAAGGAGCACGAACAGTGAATGAATCGACAGTAACAGGAGAGAACATACAGTTTACAGCCACACAGGAAGGTGAATGAGCCTCCCAGTAGCCTTACATGGCCTCTGCCAAGGAGACAGGAAAGAATCCTCCTACCCCAATCCTTAGATCTCTGGTTAGTTACCACATAGTTGGGAAAAGTATAGGAAATAAACTAGCAGCGGGAAAGAAAAGGAAAATTATGACCAATCACACTTAATAGATTTTATAGCAACACAAAGATTTCTCTTCGCTATCTTCTACACCAGAAAGTAACAGTTTCAAAATTTGAGAATCAAAATGGCACAACTGTATCAAAACTGGATACACGGGTATATACATTTGTCAAAATTCATGAAACTGTAGAGCTAAAATTTCTGCACTGAATTGAATGTAAGATATACCTCAAATATTTAAACCATCAAGAATTTCAAGAAATTCATTATCTTTCATAGGCACAATTTTATTCATTAAAAAGATATTACTTACTTTAAATGTATTGCTCATCTCTCATGATTGTTAACCCAACCTTTAAGAGATGACATTAATTTGCCATATATTATACTTTTTCATGTCTTTTTTATCATTGTTTGGTTTTTCAGGGTTGAAGAGTTTAAAATACTTCCATCAGTGAGACTCAGGGTTGTAACTATAACCTGTTTCTTTGTGTTTTTTAGTTGTTTTATTTTGTCATAATTGAGATTTTATTGGCTGTTCTGAGGATCAGTACACAGACACTTCAATGTGTATACAGCTCTTCACATACGTACCAAAAACCTAAAAAATCATGCACTTATGATTCTTTTCTAAGCAGCTATTCTGGTGGCTTTCCAGCTTAAAATCTGGAGGCAAATTTTCCTTCAACAGGTATTAAGTACCAATATCTTCTATTATACAATGTTACACAGTTACGGCCCACTAATTCACTGTATCATATACACCACACACTCAAATTTTCATCTGTCAGGGCACACTAACAAAGTTACTAGGAAAACTGGAGTACAATAACCAAAGATGTTACAGAGTGTACAATATTAGGACAGGGAGAGCCAAGATTTCAAGGAGTGGTTTTCTTGAAGAAACAATTCTACCAAAAGCAACACAGGAACAGAAATCATTTAAAATGTTCAAGATATATTAAATGCATGACTGACATCAAGTTACCATTTAACATGCTTTGTGTTATAAGATATAAAACTATCCCTACATATGGAATATCAGGCTGACACCCAAGATGATCAAAGCCTCCCACACTCAATATCCCACCATTTCCAGGCTGTAGCAAAAAATAACCAGGAAATGATTTTGCTTCTTTTAAAAAGCAATTACACATCAAAAAAAAGGGGGGGGAGGATAAGGTGGGACTCTCTCCTTAAAACTGTTTGTAGAACTATTAAAAAACCTGCATTTACAAAATAGTTCCTCTGGACTGTGTAAGAAGGGAGGTAGGGACCACTGATAAAGACATGGTATGCAATATTAATTAGACTGAGCTTTTTCTCTCCTGCTGCATCAGAGGCGACTCTCCTCATTGCTAGTTTCTCTGTCTTCTGCAGGGAAGTCTCCTCTCATTTCTTAGCCACTTCAGCCTGTTTTCGTTTTGCTCCCCTTTCCCTTTCGTTTGTACTTCTTTATCTGAAGATTTAGCCTTTCCTGGTGTCATTTCTGACTTGGTTTCCACTTCTGCAGAAGCAGGTTTAGATGAAAACCTTGCTGATGCCCCTTTTGGGCTCCTCCTTCACTGCTCCCTCAGTGGACCTGATCTTCCTCCTGGGCATCATGGTGGCAGGGCAGGCATGGGCTGGGTGCACGCAGCCCCGAGTGTGCCAAATGCCTTTCACAAAGCTGGATTGCCTGGCACCTGCCACTCCTCCGGCCCCCCTACCTGTTTGGACCTCTGTGACCCATTTCTCTGAATATGATGATCCTACGGTGGTATTCCTATTTCTCTGAATATGACAATCCCAGCTAGGAGGCTTGTTTGACCTCCTAGTTATAGCCACAGAAAGAATTTAATTTCCTTCTATCACCACATACATATACTATGTAACTAATGAGAGACAGGTAAAACACAGAGTTGTCTGCCAGGCGGAAATGAAATGAAAATAAGGGTCACACTAAACTATAAAGCAACAAATGCCATATGGGAAAACCAAATGCAAGAAATTTCTCTGGCTTAGAATAATAATAAAAAAAAATTTTTTAACATTTATTCATTTTTGAGAGACAGAGAGAGACAGAGCATGAGCAGGGAAGGGGCACAGAGAGGGAGACACAGAATCCGAGGCAGGTTCCAGGCTCTGAGCTGTCAGCACAGAGCCAAACGCGGGGCTCAAACTCACAAACTGCAAGATCATGACATGAGCCGAAGTCAGTCGCTCAACCGACTGAGCCACCCAGGCGCCCCTGGCTTAGAAGAGTAATAGAAGAACACACACACACACACACACACACACACACACACACACACACACACACAGTAAAATAGCGAGGACTATTGGAAAGACATTCTATATGGATGGATGAATAACTACATGGATGACATTCTGTTTCTGCTAAATCTTAAAATTAATCTTATGAGCTGCATATAATTTAACATACAGAAAGAGACAGAGAAATCATGAGTGAAATGCCCGGAGAGGCATATAAAAATATGGGATGTGTACAAAGAGCAGTCTGTCTGCAGTTAACTGTGGCTAGAGGAGAGAGTGCATCAAGAAGATGCAGAGTAAATGACAATGGCTAGAAGGATAGATTATGACCACACCATAAAAGGTCTTAAATGCCAAATGAAGAAGTCTGGGCTGTATGTGGTAGACTCTAGTAGTGACTCTAAGTGTGCTTCCTGGACCAGCAATGTCAGCATCTGGGAACATGTCAGCAAGTCAAATTCTTGGGTCTCATCCCAGACCTACGGAATCAGAAATTCTAGAGTTAAAACCTGGGTTTCAACATATCCTCCAGGTGATTCTCTGCTGCACACTACAGCTTGATACCACCGGCCTATGAAGACCCACTAGAAGTTGCTGAGTCGGGGGGAGGGGAAGAGAAAAACAAAATATGTTCCAAAGTGTTTTAATCAAGTAGTAATAGTCGAAATGGATTTTAAAGGAGGAAAAGACTGGCAATGACAAGACAAGTCAGAAATCACAGAATAAAACAACTCAGAGAGGGAAACAAAAATGCAGACCAAGATGAGACTGGAGCATCAAGCCTGAGTTGCAGGTAAAACAGGAATACCATCAACAAAAATAACATAGAAGAGAGAAGAAAAGGGGTGCCTGGGTGGCTCAGTCGGTTGAGCGTCAGACTTCGGCTCAGGTCGTGGTCTCACAGCTCGTGAGTTCGAGCCCCATGTCGGGCTCTGGGCTGACAGCTCAGAGCCTGGAGCCTGCTTCAGATTCTGCATCTCCCTCTCTCTCTGCCCCTCCCTCACTCACGCTGTCTCTCTCTGTCTCAAAAATAAACAAAAACATTAAAAATTTTTTTTTTTAATAAAGAGAAGAAAACAGTATTTTCTAAACTTTTAAAAAATTTTAGAAGTTTATTTATTTATTTTTAGAGAGAGAGAGCGCAGGAGGGGCAGAGAGAGAGGGAGACAGAAAGAATCCCAAGCAGGCTCTGCACTGGCAGCACAGAGCCCAACACGGGGCTAGAAGCCACAAACCAAGAGATCACGACCTGAGATGAAACCAAGAGTCGGATGCTCAAGTCACTGAGCCACCCAGGCACCCCAACGATATTTTTTTTCTAAATATTTATTTCTTTTTGAGAGTGCAAGAGAGCATGGGGGAGGGGCAGAGAGAGGGAGACAGAGAATCCCAAGTAGGGTCTGCTCCATCAGCACCATCTGCACCTACCTTCCTTCCTTCCTTCCTTCTCTTTCTCCTTCACCCAAGTTCAGGACAAGGCCTCTCCCAGCTCCCTACCCTTGTCTCTCACTGGCAATTCCCCTAATAAATTTCTAGCATGTTTAATCTGCTACTGGTGTTTGCTTCTTGGAGGACACAGACTAACATGAGTGCAAAAGAAAAATATCATCACCCTAAGAAAGTAAGGTCTAGCAGCAAAAAGGGGAAATTAAAAAAGTGATGATTAATTTAGAAAAACTGACCTAGTGGATTAGATCACCAATAAAAACTGCCTGGATGTTGATTCTAGAGTGCCATAGAGGCCAATGCAGAGCTCGAACTCACGAACTGTGAGCCAAAATCAAGAGTTGGATGCTTAACCGACTAGGCCACCCAGGCAACCCCAGAAAACAGTATTTTGAGGAAGGTGGTGATTGGTTCAGCGTGAACTTTTCTAGAAAGGAAAACAAAGAAAGACAGCAATGTATTTCTTTTTTTTTTTTTTTTTTTTTTAGCATTTTTAGCATTCTCTTTTTTAGCATTTAGGATGCTGTGTTAGAGATCTTAGCAGACAAAACGTGAGAATGGAATTCACTAGAGAAGTCAGAACTAAGCTTATACAAAAATGATAATTAAAGCCACGAGACTGAATAAAACTTCCTAGAAAGGGAAAGAAAGAACAGAAGAGGCCCAAAGACAGGAGTGCTATGGAAGAGACTTCTGTTTTCCAATCCCAGTGTAAAGAGCTTGGAAGTCACCAGTCCACCCTAACAACCAGCAAAAAGTTGAACAGACTGAAGAGTAAACTCTTCCTGGATCTGTAAGAGAGGGGAGGGCCCAGGACAAACTGCTGCCCCCAAGACTGGAGAGACTGGCAAGCAAATGCAGGGAACCTCAGCTGACTTTAACCGAAGCAGAGGCCAAGGACCCGAAACTGCTGGGGGATTGGGGAGGCGGTGGGGACCCAAACTAACTGAGGAAGGGCTGCAGGATCAATGCAGGCCAGTCGGAGACGTAAAACCTCCAGGGATATCCAGTCATGGGGTGGAGGGGGAGCGGAGGGGTGCCTACTGTATCATGAGATTTGCCTCCAGGAGCTCAATCAGATTACCACAGGGAACACTGAAGAGAAATCTCCTCCTGCTTCTGGCAGGTAGAGGGGGAAAAAACCACTTCCAAATGCAGACGGTTCCCAACCTAGGATGGTTCAACTTAGGATTCTTCGACTTAATGATGGTGCGAAAGAGATACACATTCAGTAGAAACCGTACTTTGATTTTCGAATTCGCATCTTTTTGCGGGCTAGTGACATGTGTTACGATACTGTCACACTGCCGGGCAGGGCCAGTGGCATGGCATCGCCCAGCCGGCCGCGCAATCACAAGGGTAAACAACCAATTCACTCACAACCACTCTGCATCCCTACAACCTTCCTTTTTCTCACTTTCAGTGCAGTATTCGATAAATTAATGAGATATTCAGCATTTTATTATACTCAGGCTTCGTGTTAGATTATTCTGCCCAATTGTAGGCTAATGTCAGTGTTCTGAACACATTTAAAGTAGGTTAGGTGTATTAAATGTATGTTCAACTTACAACATTTTCACCTTATGATGGGTATATTGGAATATAATCCTTGTAAACTGAGAAAAAGATGTGTGCTCCAGAGCACTCTGTTCCTCTTAACAAGGCCTACCCTCAGGGCAACTAGTTAACCAGAGCCTAACCTGCAAGGGTATTATCAGAGCCTAACTGACAAGGCTCAGCTCAACTCTACTGGGCTCTAGCCTTCCAGTGGGAGAAGAGATATACCCAACTCCAGCTCGCTCCAGCCATCCTGTCTCACCTAAGGAAAAACAAAAAAACAAAAATGAGAAAGACTTGTGAAGGTTACAGTCCAGAACCATAGGTTCAATGAAAGACGGAGACCTAATCATGGGTCTACAGAACACTTCCCCTCCCCCCGTCGCCACACCACCCTATTACCACAGGCCTATTTACAGCAGTTTCTTTTGTCCCATACATCATGTCTAGCTCTCAAGAAAACATGGCAAGACATACCAGAAGGCAAAAAACAATCTGAAGAGACAGAAAAGCATCAGACCCAGACATAGTAGGGAATTATCAGACCAGGAATTTAAAATCACCATGATTAATACACTAAGGATAATAGTGGATAAAGTAGGTAGTATGTAAGAACAGATAAGCAATATAAGCAGAGATGCAAATCCTAAGAAAGAACCAGAAAGAAATGCTACAGATCAAAAATACTATAACACAAGTGAAGAATTCTTTTGATGGGCAGACTGGGCAGAGCTGAGAAAACCTCTCTGCGGTAGAGGACAGATGTATTGAAAGAAACTTCAAAACCCAGAAAGCAAAGAGAGGACTGAAGGAAAACAAAACAGGACTATGAGGCAACTACAGAAGGTATAACATAGGTGTAATGGGAATACCAGGAGAAAGAGAGAGAAACAGAAGAAACACCAGAAACAATAAAGACTGAGGATTTCAGGGCAGTGAAGATACTGTGTGTAACATTTTAGTGATGGATACATATCCTTATATATTCATCCAAACCCAGAGAATATACAACACCAACAACAAGCCCTAATGAAAACCATGGACTTGGGGTGATTACAATATGTCAGTGTAGGTTCATTCTGGGTAAAAAACATACCAATGTGGTGGGTGATAATGAAAGAGAACGCACCCCATTGTGGGGGTGGAGGTATACGGGAAATTACGGTATCTCCCTCTCAAGTTTGTAGTAAACCCCAATTGCTCTAAAAAAAAAAAATTAAATCTTAAAAAAAAATTATGGAATACATACAGTTTGGGGTACAAAAGTAAGAACAATGAAGAGATCAGAGAAGTAGCCAGAAATAGGAAAAGGAAAAAAAAAGCAAGTTCTTTTCAATGCTATCCCCCACACCACCATACTCCAGTCAGACTGAGTATTCTCTATTACATAAATTAGTATCCTTTGTTCTTCCTTTAATGCATTTTCCCTACTCTGACCCTTCCTCTTGGAGTGTCTCACCTATCGTTTACACCTGTGAAAACCTTGCCCACTTCCAAAGGCCCATCTCAAGGACTCCTACTCCAGGTTTTTCTAGATGCTCTTCAAACAAATGTACAGTCTCTCTTCTGAGACACAGAGCACTTTCACGATTCACGTGTATCCCTAGTACATAATATGCCCTGACATACGTTGTCTTTATATCCCTAGTAGAGGGTAAGCCCGTGGAAGTCTATGCTGGCTTGTTTCATTCTGCCCCATATTCATACAGTGCTATATATATAAATAGAAACTTTAAAGCCTTAGGTGTGTTTTGTTTTTAAATGAATGCTCAACAACACCCTTGGTAAGGAGCCTAGGCATATTTCCCAAGCCCTTGAAGGAACTTAAGTAAAAAGAAAAATGAAAACAAAAAAAAAACCCAGCTATTTAGTTCGAAAAATAGTTTTTAAAGACCATAAAAATTCCTGTACTTCTCTAAGACTTGAAAGAAATTTTAGGAACTTAGGAGATATAAAAATAAAGGTCAATTGGCAAGTGTTAGCAATTAAAGTGAAAGGCTCTCAAAGATTTTTTATTGATTATTTTAAACATTTTCAGGATTAAGACAAAATATTCCTTCAGTTTTAAAAAGGTTCTCTTTACCAACTGAGTTTCATAGCCTTATAGTTTCAGCCTCCAGGCCCAACAGCCCTATAAAAAGGCTGGGGGGGGGGGGGTGGGAGGGTAATAAAAATATGCAGCTCATCAACACCTGGTGTTACCAGTACTAGATCAATGCCATGAGCCGTGTCAAGCCAGGCAGACCCAGCAAAGCCAGGATAGGAAGCCTAAAGGAAATACAGGGGAAAGTAGTCTTTAAGGTGAGGTGAGGCAGGTTCTCCAGCCATGCTTAAGATAACACTTAAGACGTAAGTCAGTACGATTCAGAACAAATACGGGGAAGAAGCAGGTATGAGGCTCTAGTGAAAGAGCTGACATCAACGTCTAGAGGTCTGCAACTCAAATTGAGGTCATTAATAGAAACACAGTTCAAGAACGTATCCAGGGAGACTCCTTCTGAGTCCAAGGCTCAAAACTGAACACAAGTTCAAAACGCAACAACCTGGAATTGTGTCTCAACATGTTCCAGAATGAACGGAAGTTGGGACAGTTGGGCTCTATCCCCGCTCCTACGCTATGTGACCTAAGTAACAATCTAAGCTTCCGTCTCCTCATCTATAAAACAGGGATATGACCTGTCTTGCCTATCCCAAAACAACATTGCTAAAGAGCATGTGAGACACCATAAACGCTTTCTGAACCATGATGGTATAATCAACACACGGCAGGGCTATCTGAGGAAAAGAACAGTTTACCTTACATCCAGCTCCCTGATACAGCACAGCACCTTACCTTAAGGCCACACGAAATGCTGCCTAGAGCAAAACAGTCTTCTGAAGACCATGTGGTTAGTGACTGCAGCACTTACTTGTGGGAGAAATTCTGGCAGGCCAAACACTGGATAGGTGCATAGGAAAATTTAGACTATTATGGAATATTCTTCAGATATGAAAATTTGGGACAACCAGAAACTTACTACAAAAAAATCCTAGCAATCAATGAAAGGGTCAATGAGTACTAGTTCACCTTAATACAGAAAATATTGTTAAACTGTATTATTTCCAGGGAATAAAAAGACAAAAAAAAATCACTTAACTCTAGAAAAAATGGAATAATGCTGAAGTCTCTGTCATGTTACTAGAAAACAAAGTGTTCCATACATAAAGACAGCCTGATAAACTAAACTGAAATCCAAGCTTTACTAATAGCACAAACCTTGGCACAATACTTGGATCAATTTAATAACAACTTAGTGAAGCACGTAAAACATGGGTAAAGGTAATTACAACAGAAAGCAGACTGCAGTAAGACAGAGTGAGTTCATTACATGGCCCCATTTGCCTAGGACAGTCCCCATTCACCTGTTGTCCTGGTGTTAATTATTAATAGCAACCTCATTTACTCTCAAAAGTATTCCAGTTTGGATGATGAATTATATGGTCACCCTATCCATAACAACAAAGTAAGACAGATGGAGTTAATGTTACAGTAAAAGCACAAATTTATTTAACTCATTTGTGAAACAGGAATAAATAGGTTTTGTACACCCCAACTGAAAGATGTTTCAGAAGACGAGACAATACGTGAAGTTTGCTACACACTCAAAAAATATACATTCCGTAAATGCAGTGCCACGCCGTGATCCTGAAAATGCCCAGGGAAGAAGGGGAGGAGAGGGGCAGGACTGACCACTGTGCTCAGTACAGACACAGGTCCTCATTCACATTCCTGCCGCTCTGCCCTCATCCGGTCTACAACGGTATGTAACACAAAACTCCTGTCAATGGAAATTAAAAATGAATGGAACAAGAATGGGAAAGGATTCTTTTTCATGAAAACATAATTGCCAGACATTCTGACTAAAGAAAGAGGAAATAATTTGAAGGGACTAAAAGATTTACTAGTTGAAGCAGGGGTTGTGGTAACTTCCTAGAAAGAGGAAAAGGTGCTGAGTTGAAAATGATTTCGTAAGTTTTTGGCTCTTTATAGACAGATCTCATCTATAGACCATTCATTCCCAGTTTATAAACTGGTTGCATTTAAATATACGTATCTGCCATTTGAAACCTATCTTTCCACAGAAACTATTATGATATTTAAGTACCTACCTACTGGCAGCACAAAAGCCCACTTAATCCATATGTGCTGAACTCCTCAAATGACATGCAACTAAGGATGTATCAAGAAGAGGGAACCCATTAGGCACCTGGGGGGCTCAGTCAGTTGAGCGTCCAATTCTGGCTCAGGTCATGATCTCATGGCTCTTGAGTTCGAGCCCCACATGGGGCTCCATGCTGACAGCACAGAGTCTGCTTGGGATTCTCTATCCTCCTCTCTCTCTGCCGCGCCCCCTCTCTCGCACATGATGCTCTCTCACTCCCCAAAGTAAATAAGACATTTACAAAAAAAACTTTACAAGAAAGAAGAGGGAACCCATTATAATACATCAAAGTCAGAGGGGGCAGAGGCAAGGGCAAGACAGTCTGGATGGCAGGACAGGGTAGGGTTAAGACAAAGTCCTCTGGTTATTATGGTGGTTGCTTTGAGGGACAAGGAGACACAAGAATAGAAACAGTCTGGGAGAATTAGATCTTATCAAATATAAACAGAAAGATAATAGCAGTTGGTAAATTAACTGGAAAAGCAAGAGACAGAGAAAGAAGCCCAGTAAAGAGGTACTACAATTGTCAAGACAAAACATAAAGAGCCCAGATACTCAACTAGATAAAGCAGGGCAGCAAACTTAGAACTTAAGAAATATCCCAAGCACAACTATGAAATAATAAACATATGCTCTTAATATCTCTCTCAATAATTTATACAATGGTTCTTAACCATTCTAAGTTATAAAACCATCTTACTTGAGCAAAAGTAAAGAATTCTGTCCCCAGCAAAACACATGCACACTCTGCTTTACAGTAATAATTATTGTGTTATACATGTTTATGACTTCCTGTAGAACATATTAAGAAAAACTTAAGGTAGGACTTGGGCAAAGTGAAATCACAAAGTATAGGGGCAGGAAACAATATCTCTTGCAAGACCATCACAGTAGCCAAATATAAATACTGTGCCTGAGATTATAAAAACTGTTACAAAAGTATAGTGCAAAAACAGCTATTACATTTATTAAAGGACAACATGGGCATCAGAATCAACAGAGGACTTGTTACAACAGATTTCTGAGCCCCACTCCCACATTTCTGATTCAGTAGGTCTGGGATGGGACCTGAGTATTTGCATTTCCAAAAGTTGCCACTTTGTCCAGGAAGCATACTTTGAATCCCTAGAGCAATCTTTTAAACTTGTACCAACTCCTTTTCATCCACTTCTCTTCCTTAAGCCCAAAGATTTGGTTGCAGTGATCCACTTTGTCCTATGGATTTATCGCCTTTGCTTCCTCATTCCGTAGGCATCATGCAAAGAAGAGTGCCCCAACCATTTGTCTACCTTGCTTCCAAACACACAGCCTCTATATTATTCTGAATTGCCCAAACTGCAGTTAGGAAAAAAAAAAAAAAAAAAAAAAAATTTGGAAGCGCGTGGGTGGCTCAGTTGGTTAAGTGTCCTACTCTTGATTTCAGCTCAGGTTATGATCTCACGGTTCATAAGTTCGAGCCCCACATCAGGCTGTCTGCAGTCAGCACAGAGCCCGCTTTGGATCCTCTGTCCCCCTTCTCTCTGCCCTACCCTGCTCATGCTCTCTCTCTCAAAAATAAACAAACATTAAAAAAAAAAAAAAAAAAAAGAACATCAGGAACTGATATGCTACACAGTTAAGAGACCTATATACAGGGCCACCTGGGTGGCTCAGTTAAGCATCTGGCTCTTGGTTTTGGCTCAGGTCACGATCTCATGGTTTGTGAGGTCAAGCCCTGTGTCAGGCTCTGAGCTGACAGCTCGGTACCTGCTTGGGATTCTCTTTCTCTTTGTTTCTGTCTGTCCATGGCTTGTGCTCCCGCTCTCTCGCTCTCTCTCTCTTTCTGTCTCAAAATAAATAAATAAACTTTTTAAAAAGGAAAAAGAAACCTGTGTATAGTGAACAATGAAAATTAGAGAAGAATAAATATTAACACTAGTAGGAATTTGTTTTGAAAACTCCTCACAATTACCTGTTCTCATAAAAACGGAATGAAGTATATGTGACTGAAAACAGATCTTGCTTTATATTCATTCGTGCAGCAGTCTCCAGTTTCAATTCCCCAGACCCCATAGGGATATACAATCTAATCCACTCATGAGGGAGAAAATATTAGAACTTCCATTTATATTTGATTTTATCTCATTTTTAATTTGCGTGTTTGTGAACACTATAAAAAGGCGTAACAGGATTACAGCATGTGTACATATATCAAATACATCTAATACAACTGTGTGTGTGTGTGTGTGTGTGTGTGTGTGTGTGTGTGTGTAGGTATCAGTACATCTACTAAATCTATACACTACTTACATATAGCTACTGATTTGTAAATTGTACCAGGGAGGGCATAATGATGGTGATGTGCTATACTCATCAACATAAGAAAGCAACACACACTAGAAACCAAGAACATGAATTCAGTCTGGCATCAAACCTGGGCTGTAGCACTTACAAGCTGGTGGCCGTGGGCATACCGTTTCACCTCCCTAAGCCTGTTTCCTCACCTGCAAATAAGATAAAGAGGATCCTCTTTGTTCACAGGGTTGCTGTGAGAAGCCCATACCATAATCCATGCAAAGTGCTCAGAGTGCGAAACAAACAGTAAATGCTCAATAAATGTTTCCTATTCTTTTAGTACACAAAGCCATAAACATAAGTTCGAGAATTCCTGTAGTAACAAAACTAAATGAATCCATCACTTCCCAATTTTGGCCATTTAACCCTCTTTTTTTCTACTGAATACCTATTAACACCCTCGGCCACCCTAAACTGGATGCTTATTGCTATTATTTTCCAGAAAGATTTAAAGTCTGTTTTTATGATGACACGTTAGTTAACTGAACTATGAAACTATAAAACTTTCAAATACGTAGGAAAACCCCTCAATAATTACAACTTAACAGACAGCAAGAGCTCTGTAGCACCCACTGTCCTCACCTCACCTCTACCCTGCTTGTCTTTTCAGGTCAATGCCAAGTGATCCTTCGGTCACATAAGTGGTACTGGTACATGATTACACATGCAACCCACTGCTTAACAGATACTTTTAGGGGTGCCTGGGTGGCTCAGTCAGCTAAGTGCTCGATTCTTGATTTCGGTTCAGGTCATGATCTCATGGTTGTGAGATCAAGCCCCACATCGGGGCCTGCTTAAGATTCTCTCTCTCTCTCTCTCTCTCTCTCTCTCTCTCTCTCTCTCTCTCCTCTCAGCCCTTCCCCCACTCGCACTTTCTCTCTCACTCTCCCCAGCAAAAAAAAAAAAAAAAAAAAAAAAAAAATTTTCAAAGATAATTTTAATCAGACATATCAATGCTTTAAAATTCCAGACATATACTAAGATCAACATGAAGTCTTATTATGGGTCCCCTGCAATATGGAGCCTGTTGAAAGAAGTTCTATGAGTTTATTGTTTTTCTACTTTATAATTCCATGGCTCGAGAATTCCCCATCAAATGTCTCTAGTTAGCAGAGCACAGAAACAAACTGGTAAGCAGCCTCTAAAAATGGCGCCTCATGAGCCCAACATCTTCACCTTCATACCTTGTCTGACAGCCTCCCCTTGCGTACCAGCTGGACCCCCTCTAACAAAGAGAATATAGCAAAAAAGTAAAAAGGGATTCCAATTCCAAGCTTAGCTTACAAAAAGACGAACTTCCATGCTGTTGCCTTCTCCTGCGCGCGGCGCACACTCACTCGCTCTCTCTCTCTCTCCGTCTCTCTCTCTCTCTCTCTCTCCTAGAGTGCCCTCCCACTGTCTCTGAGGGAAACCCATTGCCATGCTATGAGCAGCCCCATGGAGAGAGCCATGTGTCAGGAAACTGTTATCTCCAACCAACAACCAGTAAAGATCCGTGGGGGCCCAGAGCCCCGTGTACCAGGCCTTGAGACCGAAATCCCAGCTGGTATCTGAACATCGGCCTGGTGAAAGCCCCGCAAGCCAGAAGACCCAGCTAAGCCACACCTGGATTTGGGACCCACAGAAAATGAGATGGTCAACTGTCGCTGCGGTAAGCCACCAAGTTTGGGGGGAATTCGCTCCATAGCAAAAGATAATACATAAGTTACAACTTTAACTTAAAATTTTCAGTAAAAACTACATGCATTTATTCCTTTGGAAGCAGTACTCCACATAATTCCAAAACTCACTGATCCTATTTTAAAAGTATTTTCTAGGGGTGCCTGGGTGGCTCAATTAGTTAAGGGTCTGACTTCGACTCAGGTCATGATCTCATGGTCTGTGAGTTCGAGCCCCACATTGGACTCTGTGCTGACAGCCCAGAGCCTGGAGCCTAGTGCAGATTCTGCTTCTCCCTCTCTCTCTCTGCCCCTCCCCTGCTCACGCTCTGTCTCCCTCTCTCTCTCAAAAATAACTAAACGTTAAAAAATAATAACAATAATAAATAAAAGGTATTTTCTACTAGGTTTTTCTAACCCTACTTTTGCCTGCTTTCATTGTGATTCTCCTTATTTCAGACATATACCTGTGCTGTTAGCTAAGTTTTCTAAGCAGTGTATACACAAATGATGACAAAGGTGCATTTCAGGCAGAACAGCTAATGTAAGAAAAACCAAAATACCAGGTACAGTTTTTTTTTTTATATAAATTGGTTTTAAACTTGATTATATACATCAAACAGCTGATAAGAACAAAAACTCTAAAACTACTTATTCTTAATGACCTCACTAAAAAGGAAGCATGGATAAAAAGGAAGAAAAATTAGGTGAGGGGAAAGGATTTTTAAAACTTTTTTAAAAAGAGGAAAAGTAAAAACAGACAACAAAGTTCAGACACCCTAGAAACTATAATAAGGTTTTCAGTCACAAAGCAGGCAATAACAACATGAATTCTCACTGCCTCCTACACTGTGCTCAGGGCAATGAAACCATCCATTTCTCTTATTCAAAGTATTTGTTAAGAAAGTACCTACACTTTCCAACATATCTTCAATGCTGGCAGAATAGACAACCCTGAAGGTAATCAAAAACTCAATCCAAACAGGTCACACACAGATTGAGCATGCACTGACAGCTAATCTTTTTGATCTGAGGCCGGAGCAAAAGCTTTACATCCTGTTCCTAATCTAAAACACTCATGTCCTCTAATTTCAGTTTGAGAATAGTACTGGAAAACTGCCAGATACCTACTCTCTTACTTGCCCAAGTACTGAATACAGCATACACTTTAAGTAAATGTTAGTTACCTTCTGAATGAGGCCTGCCATGACCACCCTATTCAAAATCACAGCTATCTATCATCTACCTGTCCTCAGCCCTCTTTTCTCAGCTTATTTTGTTTTTTGTTTAGTCTGCCTTTTCGCCCCAACAGAATGTTCACTGAAGGGCTTGAAGATTTATGTGGGATTCTGTCTGTTTTGTCCCGGATACACTCTAAGCTCTATTTGAGTATCTGGCATAACCAGACCCTCAAATATTAGCTCAATATTAAATGCGTGAATAAATTAGAAAAGTAAATGCTTTCTCATATAACTGAAAACAAAAAAAAACAAAAAGCAGAGGCACTAACTACAGAGAAAAAAAATTAAGTTTTCAACTCGCATTTTCAAATGCTAAATATTTTTCTAAATTAAAAAAAATAACATTTCAAACAAAAAAAAAATCACAAGAAATTAGGTATTTTAATTTTCTTAATTAAGATTTCCCACTGGGCACCTTGAGTGGCTCAGTCAGTTAATGTCTGATTCTTGGTTTCGGCTTAGGTCAAGATCTCACACTTGTGAGTTCGAGCCCCACACTGGGCTCCATGGTAACAGTGTGGAGCCTGCTTAGGGTTCCCTCTCTCCCTCTCTCTCTGCTCCCCTCACCCCCATGTACTCTCTCTGTCTCTCTCTCTCAAAAATAAATGAATAAACTTAAAGAAAAAAAGTTTCTATTAAACTCATTAAGTTTTTGAATGATGACTGCTCAAAACCCATAACGGTATTACCATTTACTTCTTTAAAAAACAGACACTTATAAGAAATACAAATCAAGATGTAGCTATTCTGAACAGAAGGCACGAAACAGTCCAGGGGCCACAGAATTAACAACTCATTCCTTAAAGTCTACAACATGCCAGTCTCTAGATCAGAGCTGTTCAATACAAATTAATTTGATCTAAGTAAGTGGTGTTAACTTTTCCAGAAGTCACATTAAAAAAGTAAAAAGAAACACATGAAATTAGTTTTATATCTTACGTAATCCACTATGTCCATAATATTATTATTCCCAACAGGTAATCGGTATTTTAAAGTTCAAATATTTTACACTATTTTTCTCATATTCAAAATCTGAAGTGCATTTTACACTTTTTTTTTTTAATTTTTTTTTTTTTTAACGTTTATTTATTTTTGAGACAGAAACAGCATGAACGGGGGAGGGTCAGAGAGAGAGGGAGACACAGAATCGGAAGCAGGCTCCAGGCTCTGGGCCATCATCAGCCCAGAGCCCGACGCGGGGCTCGAACTCACGGACCGCGAGATCGTGACCTGGCTGAAGTCGGATGCTTAACCGACTGCGCCACCCAGGCGCCCCACATTTTACACTTTTAACACAGGTCAATTTTAGGTGCTCGACAGCCCAATGTAGCTAGTAGCTACACACTGGGCAGTGGATTCCTAGATTCTGTACGGTACTGATGAAACATAAAGGCATACTTTATTTGCTTTTAAATATTAATATTAGAAGAAATGCAGAGCCAAGGATAGCATCTTCTGTTTCTAAACATCAAAGCACCTGTCATACCCACAGAATTCTTAAGTTCTTTTAACATAAATTTTAAATTTTAACAAAAGGTTTTTAGTTCTAACTTTTATTACAAAATGTTTGGAACTCCACTGAAACTGGAATGACTCAAGACGAGTCTCCCTGAGGTACAAGTTATATAGCCACACATGCTTACTTTGTTTCTCATGGCGATAACAACACTTCACACATTTGAGCATTTAATATCTGACGATGAGGTTAAAAAGATTAAAATAACTTGTAATTCGAGGAACTATTATGCAATCAGATACATTTAAATAGGCTGTCAAATACCTGCATAAGCTTACTTAATACCTCTCTGTCTATATATTATACACAACTTTAACAGATCTCCCTCTGATGGCACTTTTAATGACTGAAAAAAATGTGCATTTTTGCTACTCTTTTCAGACTTAAATGTTTCTGTAATTGTGATGTAGTAAGAAATATATTTGGCCTTTGTCCTTGGTTCCTGGCACAGGAATTTCCTGAGCGATAGGAGAGTATTTTGCCCCTTTTGATCACACCTGAGTTCATGCTAAAAGATGACTTACAATGGGGCCTCTAGATCATCTCAGGACGGGGCAGGTCAGCACAAAGACCAGGTGATTAGAGGGCTGGAACTTTCAGTCCCACCCACCTGACCACTGAGGAAACTGAGCTCTGTAGAAACAGAGAACTCTTTTCCATGCCTTTCTCTTAGCTTCTGATGTCGTCAGCAATCCTTGTCATTCCCTGACTTGCAGCGCTGTAACTCCCGCCTCTGCCTCCATTGTCACAGGGTCATCTTCCCCCCATTGCAAGTGTCTCCCCATTGCATGGTGCTTCTCCTCTCTTACACGGATACCAGTCATACTGGATTAGGGGCCCACACAAGTCCAGTATATCCTTAGCCTAACTAAGTACATCTGAAATGACTCTACTTACAAATAAGGTCACATTCTGAGGAACCAGAAGTTAGGAATTCAAAATATGTCCTTTTTTGGGGGGCGCGGGGGACACATTTCAACCCATAATTTGGGCCTTTACAACAAAAAGTCTGCCAACCCTGACTTAGAAGAATTAGAACTGAGGAGAAGTAGGTACAGAGGTGCCACTGAACAGTGAGGTGTTTCAAAGAGGAGAGCTGAGATTTTGTTTCAGACAAACTAACTTGAAAGCAGAAGTAAGAACACTCAAAAGATGTCAGACAGGAAGCAATATACGCTGGTCAGGAAGGTGGCCTGGCTTAGAGATGGGGGAGTCCAGTAGAGCCTAAAAAAGGATATGCATCTGCAGGACAAATGTTTTATACGGCAGATCAAGAATTAATCTGAAGAGAATGTTACTACTAGATAACAATGGGATTAGAGAATGTCACTGTTACGTAACATTAGACGATAATGTAATTTAGTATCCTATGAACCAAAAGAGAAGCAACTCAACCATGACAAACATAACAAAGAAAGAGGCCTGAAAATGACCAGGGGATTTGGCTAGAATAAGACTACAGCCAAGCGAAGAAAACAACTTCCATGGAGAACCTAAGAAGGACACTGGAGGTACGCTGGGGGGAAGATGAGAATGCTTAAGAAATGAAACATGATTTACACACACAGCAGGTACAGCAGACCAGTACACTGGTGACCCCCAATGAGCCACAACTCCTGGCATTCATGCCCTTGTATAATCCTCTCCTACACAGACTATGAGCTTAGCCAAATAACTTGCTTTAAGCCAATTTGATATTAACAGGCACTGGCAAGCAGGGGCATGATAAGCACTTTCACATGGGAACTTGGCTGTCTCCGATCACTGCCCCCTGGAAGCCAGCTGCCATGCTGTAAGGAAGCCTGAGCTAGATTCTGAACGATGAGAGACTACATGGAGACAGACTGTGAAGGCTAAGAGGTCATCATTCCAGCCCCGGCAGAGTCCCCAACTGAACGCAACCACCAGTGACCTCAACCCATACCTAAGGGAACAGCGAAAACACCCAGCTGAGCACAATCAACCCAGAGAATCAGGAAAAATGATAAACTGTTGTCACCTGAAGCCACCAAGTTTTGTGGTGGTTTGTAAAGCAGCAACAGATAACTGATACCGTCAAAACAGATTTATGCTTGAGAAATGCAGGAACGTGAGGATTCTCATTAAACTGGGAAGACTTCTATAGGCGTGGGGAGAAAAGAACAAAGGAAAACCATATAAATTAAGATGCAAAGAGAAAAACTGAAGATGTTAAAGATAGAGCTGAGTCACCTGAGGAACAACGGGAAAATTTAAGAGGACACCCAGCAAAGTTTTCCACCTACTTCATCACTTTCGTCTACTTCAATTCCACCATCTTTGTCATCATCCATTTGTTTATGGATTGTCTGAAGAGCTTCCAGGCTGAATCGATCATCTTCTGTGAAACATGGCGGACTCAGTGACAGGCAGGGATCTGCAACAGAACAAAGGGCAGTTTTGACTTGCCATGCCAAAACACAGGCTGCAGGCATACAAGTGACAAGAAAAACAACATCAAATATCAGACTAAGTCAAACCAACAGATTTTAAAAAGTCCAGCAAAGTCATCGAAAGTATAATACAGGAACACAACAGACTAAAAATAAGTAACTGAATTTAATGGCTACTAGGCAACCACAACCAGGAGTAACTCCCGTCCTGACTTCAGGTTGTCTAACTGCTTCCACATCTTTAGCCGTTTTCTTCTTAACCAACCTACTATATTTACTAATTATTTCCCCCCAAAAACAGAGCTCCTTTCTTAAAAAAAAAAGAACCTAAAAAGCACAGAATACAAGGGGCTATTTTCGAATAATCCACTTCAATTAAAATGTGAATCCTAGGAAAATATCAGAGAATACAAGAAAAGGATATATATAGGATAGGCACACGATACTTAGAAACTTTTTTTTTCACTTTTCTATTTAAGAATCAAAGAGTTCATGGCTCAGGTCATGATCTCGCAGTTTGTGGGTTCCAGCCCCAGTCCGGGCTCTGTGCTGACAGCTCAGAGCCTGGAGCCTGCTTCAGAGTCTGTGTCTCCCCTCTCTCAGCCCCTCCCCCACGCATGCTCTGTCTCTCAAAAATAAGACGTTAAAAAAAATTTTCAAATAAATAAACATTAAAAACAATTTTTTTAAATAAAGTAGTTACTAGCATAATAGAAGGGTTAGCCACAATTTGGTTTTCTCAACAACAGCTAAAAATCTAGTTTATCATTCTGGCCCTGTTACAAATTAACAATCTGATTTTGGACAAATCACTTGTCCTTGTGTCTTAGTTACCACATCTCTAAAATAAAGTAGTCTAGATGCTTACTAAATCTACTGTAGCTATAATGGCCTAAGAAATGATCTAATTCTGTACTTAGGAAAAAACACTGCACAAAGCCAGTACTGGAAATCAATTAATAAATTTTTTTGGTAAAAGAATAACGCAAATCTGTATTACCTACATGTTCCAGTTATAACTCATTTTGGTGAGTTAACATTTTTAATAGTTTTAATTCAAAAGCTAATTTTAATTTAGTCTTGGAAGAGAAAGAAACAGAAAAGGAAACTGTAAAAAGGGAAAATGCAATGATAAACGTTGTGACATACGTGTGTATACGTATTTAAAACTCTAATCAAGATTTGCTAAAATCTAAGAACTTACAGGAACAATGGTCAGTTATGACCCCTAATTCATGAAACAACCAGAGCCCTAATACGCCTACAAATTCAAACTCATTTGTACTTATTTTGACTGGCTATGAAGCAAAAGCTCCCAGATACCATAACATAGAGAATAAAGAAGATCTGAATACAATGTGTTATTGCGTCCATAATAAACATACGCAGTTACTGCAAATAGTATAGAAGGGTTGGCATCACTTACTGACTAAACAGGCTTTGTGGTCAACCCTGTCAAACTCTAAAAGGAGTGAATAATGAGGGCTCTGAAAACCATATAAAGCTTTAAAAGAAAATTAGGAGAAACATATGATCTGAAAAAACTTCATATAAAAATAAAATTGATTTTTTTTTTTTTTACTTATCTAATAAACCTTATCTTTCAAGGTCTGTTGCAGGATGTAACTTCTCCAGGAAATCTTTCATAAATATCTATACTATCTTCCAGCGATTACTTCCTCCTCCGAACACCATTCCAACCATTCAACAAATATCTCTTAAGCATCTACCATATGTCAGGCATTGGAAATACCATAGTGAAAAGAGAGATAAAAATTCCTCATGAGGGGGGCCTGGGTGGTGGGGGGCCTGCTTAAGATTCTCTCACTCCCCCTCCCTCTGCCCCTCCCCAGTGCACACTCACGCTCTCTCGCTTTCTCTGTAAAAAAAAAAAAAAAAAAAAAATTTCCTCATGAAACTACAGCCTAGTGGAGGAGATGAGCATAACAAGATAAAGAAGTAAAAGGTAGAGCATGCTAGCAGCTAGCAGTGGGTAAGTACTGAGGAGAAAAATAAAGAGCAGATATGAAATGCCAAGGGATTTGAAACCTGATTATATTTTATTCTCATATCATTCAACCTAAGTCCTCGTTAATGTTGTACTTTATTAATCTCTAACTGCTTACACGGATCCTTTTGTCTATACAATTGAGCTTATGACCAAGGCAGGAAAACGTCTTCTGTTTCTCACATTCATAATACCCAGGGCTTAGTTTAGCAATTTTGTGTCTCTGATAAATTGTTACTTCATACACTAAATCACAAACTTCTAGGCTTTTATGCTGTGCAAACCAGTGACAGGCATGAGGAAACAGTCTAGTGATAAAGGAGGCATGTGGACCACAACAATATTTTAAGTTAGGGACCACTGAAAACACTACGTGTAGAGTGTTATGAGAGCCATGGAGGAAGAGCACCAATCCAGACCGGGAGAGAAAAGTCAGATGTTTTCTAGAGGTAACCCTGGGGGTTTTATATGACCTATAATTGATGACCTTGGGAAGGAGAGAAAAGCATGCATGGAAAAAGAAACATCATACGTTCAGTGTCATGAGAAAAATGTTGAACGTTCAGAGAAATGCCACTGGTTAGTATGTCTGGAGTACAGAGAATATATGGAAAGAAGAAAAGAGATCAGTAAGAAATTAGAAGGGGCTAGATCTCTAAGACTAAGGGTGGTTTTCCCCACACTAAGGAATTTGGATTTTCATCCTGAAAATTATGAGAAGCCCATACAGGACTTTCAAGGAGAAGCCGAACACAATCAGATGCATTATAGAAAGATCGTTCTGGTGATAGTGGAAAATAGACTGGAGGCAAGACTGGGAGGCACAGCGGTCAGGAAGTGCTACTGTAATCCTAGCAGCACGGAGCACCTCAGGCCTCCAAAGAATGGAGGAGGCAAATGACGAAGACTGCTCTAGGATTTGGCGTTTTGCCAAGTTAGAATTGCAGGAGGAAAGGAAGGGCAGGAGTTGAGGATAAAGCAAGGGTGATCCATTTTCCCACATAAAATTGTATTTCCTTTTGGTACGGTGACTTAAGGACTAGAAATCTGACTTAGAACAGTTGTGAATTCTGAGCCCCATTACCTGTTCTAAAGTCCTTTCCTTTTCTTTCTCAACTGTATCCCTTCTAGGTCAATTCAGCACAAGTGATCATTTTAACCCAAATTGGCTGACCTAAATTTCTTTTTCAAATATACAAACTGTTACAAAAGATCTGTGCATATAATAAATCAGGGAGAATGGTTTCAAAGACAGCTGCTGAAACGCCAAAATGGCTCTCCTTTGCCTCACTGACCTCGCCTTAGCTACCCCAAATGCACCGGCACATTCCTGTGTTCCACAGCCAGAAACGTGTTTCTCAGATACCTAAACAGAATTCAGTTGTTCACCGAGACATGATATGGAGTGCCTGGAAGGTGCCAGCCCAGTGCTTGGTGCTGGACACCCGTGTGACAACTAGGACAGATTTCCTCTGCTCCGTGCCCCCACTTCGTATTAAATGCAATATGGTGTCATAAACCTTTCTAGCACTATACAGTGAGCAGTCCTTTCTTTTCTCTGGATCAAGAACAGCAATTTCTGCTGAAGAAAAAGAAATCAGCCAAAAGAAAATAAAACTTAACCGAAGTCAGCAACCAACAAACACCACTGTTAAAATTCCAACTTGTTTTCCTCTACTCAAAGCCAAACAAATCCTCAGTATGATTTCTGCAGAAACAAAGTCTAATGAAGTAAAATGATTTCACCTAAGAAACATCTACTACATTCCAGAAACCAATACTGCTTTATATACATAATCTCTACAACCCTGTGGGGGACACATATTATCTCCATTTTCAGATGAGGAAATGGCACTCATGAGTATCTTGCTCAAGATCACATCCCTAGAAGTGGCAGAGCTAGGATTCAAATGAAGTCTTCAAGACTCCAATCCATGTTCCAGCATCAGTATAATGAATGTAAATGGGTCACAGTGTCACCAACATCAGAGAATAAAGTATTGCTACCACAAATATTACCAGGACCCAAGGAGCTAAGAACACCAAGAAGCATAAATGTGTCCCACAGAAGGGACACTACTGCATGATGTTGATAACCTAGAATACATACCTATACTTCCTACATTACCTTTCCTTTTAATAATGTCTTCAAGCCACACTCCCCTTGAACAAACCTTGATAGTAAGTTTATTATTACCACAGTGACTGATACATTTGTTGAACGATTTACTTATACGTAAGTATTACAAGGCAAATAAATGAATTTCTGAATACTCTTTATCTAGAAAATGTATAGATGTCAGACACTAGGTTAGAAGCCCGGTATACAAAAAGTAGAGCAAGTAAATAAAGTTCAATATGGCAAGTACAATGGCAGACGTGTAGTAAATACATAATGGTGGCAAAACTAAAGGAGTAGTTCCGTCTACATGAATAGCAAGAAAAAACTCAAGGAGAAGTGATATTTACATTTATTCTTAAAAGACGAGCAAATGTTTTCTAGGAAGACACGTATAGGCAAGAACATAATGTGCTAATAGCTATTATACTAACAACATAATGATAACAATAACTACTAATTACAGAATGCCTATCATATACAACTATATGTAAATTGCCTATTATACATTTCAGTTTGCCTAGAAAGTAAGCACTACTGTTCTGATTTTTTTTTTTCAATTTATTTTATTTAGAGAGAGAGAGAGAGAGAGAGAGAACAAGCAGGGGAGGGGCAGAGTGAGACAGACAGACAGAATCTCAAGCAAGCTCCCTGCAGTCAGCACAGAGCCCCATGCAGGGCTCAATCCCACAAACCATGAGATACTGACCTGAGCAGAGATCAAGAATCAGAGGCTTAACTGCTTAACTGACTGAGCCACCTAGGCACCCCTATTGTTCCCATTTAATTGGAAAACTATGAGAAAAGACTGACAATATCAGTGAGGGACAGATTATGAAGGGATTATTCTAAAGTGAAAAGAAAAGAAAATAATATTAATACATTACTCACTGAAAGCTCCCACTTAGTTCCTTGGCCTGCAGGGTTTTCTTCCAAATCCACGCAGGCTCAGGTAACTGCCTTCATTCCAACTCAACTGTTTCTCCTCAAAGGCCATCTTATTTCCCTCTCCAAAACAGCCTTGGCCTTTAGGCTCTCTCTGCTTGCCCTATTATTCTTCATAGCACTTTACTGCAGGGCACTACAGTATCTATTTATGTATTTGCTTACTGCCCAACTCCCCCACTGTAACGTCAACATGAGATTACAGGCTTTTGTTGTGATCACTGCTCTTTCCGGAGTGCCTAGAACAGTGCCTGCTCACAGCAAGTGCTCAAAAAATATCTGTGTACTGAATCACTAGCCTAATTGGTTTTTCAATATAAATGTTTGGAAGAGAACAACTTTTCTAGAAATTACATGGCAGGTAAGAATACTACGATGTAGAAAATGACGACAAAACTCCTTACCTCTTTATAACAATGTTAAATCTACCTAAGTTAGTAGGAATTTATTAACCTTACTCTTCCAGTTAAAACCATTCAATGGCTCCCTAGAACCTAAAGTATAAAGTTTATTTGTTCATTGTCAAATATTACTGTTTAAATATTTATTAAACAAAATACAGAACAAATTATGCAAAAAAAATTGAGGAGAACTTTAAAATATTAAAGATGGTCTTCTCTAAGGCTTTTATACTCTTGGCAGTTAAGATAAAACTACATGGGGTAAAAGACTAAGCCAGTTTTACTTTCTATATATTATTACTAATATATATATATAAAATATGTAGATTATTACTATATATTACTACACCTAATAAATACTGATGTCTGACTTTTACATGCAAGCAATCACATTTTTAGTGGCATTAGGAAAGAAAAATTAGATTTTATTTCTTTAATGTTCATTCATTTTTGAGAGAGAGACAAAGTGCAAGCAGGGGAGGGGCAGAGAGAGGGAGACACAGAATCTGAAACAGGCTCCAGGCTCTGAGCTGTCAGCACAGAGCCCAACGTGGGGCTGGAACTCACGAACCGTGAGATCATGACCTGAGCTGATGTCGGATGCTTAACCGACTGAGCCACCCAGGAGGCTCAGAGAAAGTGGATTTTAATACGTGGGGTCAGAAAAAAGAAAAGAAAAAAAAAAAAAACTCAAACAGAAAATAAGATGGGCTCTGGAACTCACAAGGAGTAGTCTGGCTAACAGACTGGTTCTCAACCGAGAGTGCCACTCAGTGCCCTGCCCTCCCCACTCCCGCTCACCTCTCTCCACTCTGCTGCTACAGTCATCCAGTGGAGGGGTGGAGGCTAAGGATGTTAAACAACGAGAATGCACAGGCCAGTCCCACACACCACAGAACAGCAGAGTCCCCAGCTATGCCAACAGTCTCGCCAGAGAGGAAGAAAACACTGGCAGCAGCAGGATATGAATCTGGAACAATAACCTGGAGCTATCAGTCAGTGAAGGACAATGAATCTCTCTGAAAGAGGCATCTAAAGAAGTCACTGATGATTTTTAAGTAGGACTGTGACACAAGAACTGTAACAGAGAAATTACAATTTATATTTTGTGTAATGCTTTCAAGTTCAAAATATGCTTTCCCATACAGTCAGTTTTATTTTAATCTAGAGAAGAAACTATCGCTTTAGTTTACGTGCTTTTACCAACTCGTGTCTGTTCTAATAGTCCAGGCAGGAAGTAACAAAATACAAGCCACAATCATGGCAGTGAAGACAGAAAGAAAAGGTTATACTGAAGTGATAACTGAATGTACTCAAGAAAGAAGACAAATATGATTGACATTTCAGGCCTAAAAGTCTAGGTTAAAAAAAAAGGCTGAGCCAGACCAAACAACATAGAGTTACAAAATGTGTTAAATGGGTTTCCATTCACCCTTCAATATTTAAGAGGAATAAATATTCACTCCACATTCTATATTCTGCCCTCCCATTCAACTGATATATACAGGGAATACAGTTCAGAAACCTAAGAAAACAAGAGCTTAAGAAATAACTGAAGCTGGGACACCTGGGTGGCTCAGTCGGTTAAGCGGCTGACTTCAGTCATGATCTTGCTGTTCCCAAGGTCACACCCCGTGTCGGGCTCTGTGCTGACAGATCAGAGCCTAGAGCCTGTTTCAGATTCTGTGTCTCCCTCTCTCCCTTTGCCCCTCTCCCACTCATGCTCTGTCTCACTCTCTCAAAAATAAACATTTTAAAAATCAAAAATAATAATAATAACAATAACTGAAGCTGGGACACCTGGGTGACTCAGTCGGTTGAGTATGCAACTCTTGATTTCAGCTCAGGTCATGATCTCAGGGTTCATGAGTTCAAGCTCCAAGTCAGGTCAGAGCCTGCTTCTTTTCCTCTCTCCCTCTCTCTGCCCCTTCCCCGCTTGTGGATGCTTGCACGCACGAGCGCTCTCTCTCTCTCTCTCCCCTCCTCTCAAAAAAATAAATAAATAAAACAAGAAAAAATTTTTAAAAAAGAAAAGAACTAAAACTGAGAAAGTAAATCCAGTCTTTAGAGCTAGTTTCCCGCCCATAATACCCTTAAGGTCAGCAAATTTCACACAGAAAAACCAAGAAGGGGAGCCGGCCGGCTCTTAATCACAAACCAATGACTGTAGCCCTTTAACAATGTGCAACATCATATACCACCAAGACTTGGCTTACCATACGGGCAACTATTTACGAGTCTCATGATTAGGCTTTTCTTAATTAATGCCACTGAGAGAAATTCTTTAAATAAATATTGACTGTATTTAGCACCTCCATTAATAGTTCAAGCATTTACCAAATCAAATATTATAATCCAAATATTTTGAGAATAAATGTTCTCTAAAGTCTTCAAGATAATTCTTTGGTGTCATTTTTCAATAAACCAAAGATATGATTCAAACTCAAAAGTAAGTAATGTCTTCTCTGATATCCTGTTTAGGGCAGAGTCTGTCTTATGCCCCTTATATGCCCAGTGTCTAACATACTGTATGCTTACCTAGCATACAGTAAGATTAATGGATGTTTCTCAAAAAATCTACTAATAATAATAAAGGCCACTGTATACTTTTTTAGGGAGAAATGAGTTTCAACCCATTATCTATTATATTTTCTGGCATATAGTAGGTATTTAAAATATGTTCATATTTATTAAGAACAGATTACATGCCAGAACAACAAATGAGAAAGAAAAAGTTGCAACTGGTATACACAGTGCTATACCCAGACGCTCTAAAACTGCAGGTGGAAGGCTCTAGAATCTCTCATATTTACTCAATTAAAGTTCATCAGTTAAAGGAAACAAACCCTACCAATAGAGGGCTGAGAAACCACTGCAGAGGTACCTAATTACGCCCTACGTGTCACACTGAACAGAAAATAAAGGGCCTTTCTTTACTTTAAATCCCTCCTGACTGACGACTGCCTCTTGGAGTTCTGAATCTCTTTAATCACTGACTTTGTATAGAAAGTACCTATTAATTAGTCTCTACTCTTATAAAAAGAAAGAAGTTTCCCCTGGTTGTTAGGCTAAAAATTTCCCTTAAAAAAACTGTCCAGCTCAACTAAACCTTCCAAATGTTTTAAGTAGACCATCTGATAAAAACTCAGTTACTGAGATCCCTTCCTGCTTTCCAGGAACACTTTTCAATTTACCATCTTCTGATTATTTGACTTCCACTTATTCCCCCACCCATAAAATGCATCTTGTCCTTGCCACCTCAAACAGTTCCTGCTAATCTTCTCAAAACAGCCTCTCTAAAGATAGGAGACAGAAGATAATGCCTCTGCCTTGAAACTATCTTAATATGAAACTCATTTACCACCACATCCCTCATCCAAAAAAAATCTACATTTATATTCATGGTAACCAATACATTCCTTCAATGTATTTAAATAAACGAGAAAGAGTATTTATGCAGCTGTATTTATCTCTGTATTCACTGACAGTTGTATATTTCCATTGTGTTTTATATTTAAGTTCCTAGAAAGCAGTAATATATGTTTATAACATTGCTGCATCGGTCATATGTGGGAAAATAATGTTGACTAGGTGCAAAAAAAAAATAAAAGTACACAGGTACACTGATTTATTTACTCCTGGTTCCCCAGGATACTATAAACACTAACGTTTCAATTAGCAACGTTACATGTACAGAATAGGGCAATAACTATGCTTATATTTATTTTGGGTTGTTTTGGAGGGAAGAATGTGGTAACTCAAAGTGACAACCAGAACACTGTGAATGTACTTAATGACACTGAATCATGTACTTAAAATGGTTTAAATGGTAAATTTTACATTATGTGTGTTTTACCACAATAAAGAAGAAAAAAAGCTGCAACCAAACGCAAGCTATAGAGAACACAGGTCATTAATGCCATCCTACCTGTATCAACACTCGGGAAATGAGAAGAGCACTGTTGTTACTGCCTGGTACTGACCTGAGAGCATGACACCATCTCACTTCTCCCACAGTGCAAGACCTTAACAACAATCTCGAAAAATAAAATTAGCATCCCAATTTTACAGAAAGGAAGGTTGAGGAGTCTGTAAAAGGAAAAGAAGAACTTTTAATTCATTCTCATCCTGCCACTTACTGTATAACCTCAGGAAAGTTATTTAACTTCTCTGCCTTAACTTCCTCATCTGTAGAATGGGAATAAGAGATAGCAACTTGGCAAAGCTGATGTTAGAATTAAATGAGACGTCTGCAGATAAAGCACCTAACACAGAGGGTGGCACGTATTTGGAACTCAGTAGATACCTACTACTATCATCCAGAAAGATGAAGGAATTAGCTAATAAATGGCACAGGAGGAACTCAACACTAAGTCTCCTGCAGCCTAAGTCTAGTCTTTCTATGATATTACTATTACCTTAACAGATACCAAAAACAGCATTTTTCTAAATTAGGCTTAACTCCAAATATCTTTTGGTTGACTCCAAAACCAAATATACCCTAAAACACAAGGAGAGAAAATAAAGAGGGAATAGAGCATTTTGGGGGTAACTTACACGCCAGGTGCTTTACCTGGTTATCTAATTCAACTTCTCTCAACAGCCCTGCTATACTGGGATGAACCTCGCTTCTTCTTTTCATGATGAATAAACCAAATCCTCATTTGCATGATGAATAAACCAAATTCTCATTTGCAAAGCAATATGCCCAAGATCAAAGAATTGGTTAACTATTTTGTTGAAATTCAAAAGAACTTTATTTTTCCTCATCCCCCACAATCCGTTAAAAAAAAAAATGACTTCCTATTTTTAAAAATACCCAAAAAGAATACTCTGAAAGCAAATTACAAAACAAGAATTCTAAAAGCAGATTCATTGAGAGCATTACTTACTACAAGTATATAATCTCCAAAGATTATTATATTGAAAATGGAAAACACTCATTTAAGTATAAGTTTTGGCTATGTACTTATAGGATTAATTTGTTCAAACAATTATTTTAGAAAGCTCTTACTGTTTCTAAGTGAAAACAAATGTACATTTCCAACTGGGAAGCAGAATCCAATGCCCTACCAATTTAGTTTCAGCAACAAAAATGGGTAAATCCCCATCCATGTACTGTTCCACAGTAATGGAAGAAAGATTTACAAAGTTATCCTTCATTCAATGAAAGAGTGAGAGGCATATGTGCACTTCTCATGGTAGTCGTAGGAGAGAAATGAAGCCACAGCCAGAGGCTTGATGTTCGGGATGTTTGTAAATCAAACATTTCTAAGTTGGGAACTGCCTATATACATACGGCATAGAAAGAAACAACCAGCCAACCCTTTATCTTATGGAGAAACAGACACTGGTTTTGTTTTGTTTGGGAAGGAGAAGTTTCATAAAACAATCCACACATTAAAGGTTTGCAAATTCAGATTCCAACACACAGGGCTCCTAAGTAATAATGTATAGTTACACAACTATACATTATAAATCCTTCTTGGTAATTAAAACATCACAGCAGAAAATATTAGAAAGGTGTCTCTGAATTAAAATATATATATATCTTCCCAGAATTTTTTAAGCCTCTTTTTTCCCTGAGGTTTTCTTAATTTTTATTTGCTACTAAATATTGAGCATATACCAGATTCTGCTGTAATTTCTTTTAACACATTAGTTCTAATTTTTACATTAATAATGAAACATAGGGGCGCCTGGGTGGCTCAGTTGGTTGAGCAACTGACTTCGGCTCAGGTCATGATCTCACAGTTTGTGAGTTCGAGCCCCGCGTCAGGCTCTGTGCTGACAGCTCAGAGCCTGGAGCCTGCTTCAGATTCTGGGTCTCCCCCTCTCTCTGCCCCTCCCCTGCTCATGCTCTGTGTCTCTCTGTCTCTCAATAATAAAACGTTAAAAAAAATTTTTTTTAAATAATGAAACATAATTATTACTATCTATATTTTTACAGTAAGCAAACGGAGATTGAGACAGGTCACCAAGAGACAGTCTACATTTTAAATTTATATTCATCTGGTTCAGCTGATTCACTGTTTTCCTGCAACACATATCCATTTAGAGTTGGGGGTAATATTCATGAGAACCCTTGGTTCTATATGGATGAACGACGGAGATTAAGCATGTCAGTGCAAAGAATCCCTAAAACAGTTGAGTACATGATAACATCTTAAGTATGAACTAGCAAAGAAAGCAGAACTGGTATCTAAAAAGCCCTGGAGAGATATATCGACATCTGTATCATCTAATCTACACCTGTATCTAACTCAGGAATAATTCAGTCAAAAAGGCCAACGTCAAGGGATGTCAATTTTATCAGAAAAAAATGTTTTTATTTGTGTTTGTCAATGTCTGTTTCCTTTGTTCCTTCATGTCAGATGTCCATACTCCATACTTTTCATTTCACTCACTGCTTATGTATACCCTAAGAATTTCACTGATCATTTTCTAATGCTAAGATATTCATGGACAAAACAGCCTCTTAAAGACATCCAAAGCTCAAAAAAAAAAAAAAAAAAAAAAAAAAGACATCCAAAAGCAGCAGTGAGAAACTAGAGATATAAGCATTTGTTAGGAGCCTATAAAGGGCCTCCTGCAAAAACCAGAATCAGGCAAAAGCATCTGTTTATTAGTTTATGAGAGAACCGACGCCTAATTCTAAAGATCATCAATTAATTTCAGTCTCCAATAGAGTCTTTTCTATCTATCCTTCTCACATGATTTTTTGTACCATATAATTCCAGCATCTGTTTTTGCTTTGAAATATGTAAGTAGAAGGGAGTGAGTTCAGAGTTACAGAGACGTTACTGAAGATCCCTCATATGTAGGCAACACTGTTCATAACCAGTATGGCAGACATAAACAGTTCCCAGGGAACCTCTTTTCTCTGTGTTTACTTTGGCTCTTCAGTAGTAATGATGTTCTGTCACCAACAAATCAACTTTTAGGCGTTCTCTCTAAACACAGATTTTATTGAAGATAATACTGAAAGTAATTAAATTATTTAATCAATATATCAAAATATATGCACACAAATATTGACCTTCCTATTCAGAGAACTGTCCTTAGTAAAGTATATACACTTTCTCCAACAACTCTGCCACTGTCCAAAACTCAGGGCGCACATGACTCAACTAAAAGAATTACCCCCAAGAATGTTTTCTGCATATTCTTAAAAATAGTATAATTTGTGAGGTACCTGGGTGGCTCAGTTGGTTAAGCATCAGACTTCGGCTCAGGCCATGATCCTGTGGTCTGTGGGTTTGCGACCCGTGTCGGGCTCTGTGCTGACAGTTCAGAGCCTGGAGCCTGCTTCAGATTCTGTGTCTCCTTCTCTCCCTCTGCCCCTCCCTAGCTCGTTCACACATTCTCTCTCTCTCTCTCTCTCAAAAATAATAAGTAAATGTTTAAAAAATAGTATAATTTCTTCCACTTAGGGTAGATTTACATTTTGGAAACTGCTCAGGCTATCAACTTGAAAAATATCATTTCTGCTCCAAACAAGATATCTGGTGCCAGTAAAGATTTTCTCATGCAGTCCACAAACTGTAAAATAAATTTCAATTTATCAACCCTGAAACTTACTTTTATATTTTTTAGGATATTAATACCTTAAGTTATTTTAAATAAGTGACCTAAAAATTAACGGCATGATAATGTAAGTTCCCAGAAGAAGAGTATTAAAGATGTAAAACTGGCCTAAATAAATATAGTCAATGTAGCCAGATACTTAGCAATTCAATACAAAGATAATATAAATTTTCATCTAAGACATAGTAATTCCTTTTATTTCATAAATTTTCCAAACTTTCATTTCTCAATTTGAACTAAAACCAATATAAATAGTTGATTTAATTATGCATCTTGTTCACATTCCCATCACCTAGAACACCACGTGGAACATAGCAAGCACTCAAAGGCTTACTGAATGAGTGAATCAATATGGAAACTGAATGAGTGGTCATGGATTAAGCTGATTTACATTTATATTTGCCTAGCTTAATTACACTAGAAAATTTTCTTTTTATACACAACAGTCAAATCAACAAAATACAGCCAAACCATTGAATGTGATAAAGTACCAAGCACTTCAGCTGACAACAATTCAGATCTTGAAACTGCTCAGGACCAAAAACTCTAAGGTCATTCCTTGATTACAACCCTCACACACATAATATCCAACCACAGAAAATCTGTTGGTTCTACCTTTAAAACATTATCCAGACTCTGCCCCATTCAAAGTCACCATCATCTCTTGCAGAGACTACTGTCCTTCACCCTTAATGTCTTTTCTCTCCTTCTTTCATAGCTAAATCTATGATCACTTACTATAATCACTCTCCTGAAAACACACTCAAGTTCATGACTCATCTCTCCTTTCATGACACTTGGTTAACAAAGCCATAGCCCTGGTAAAAACCTAGTTCTCCACTTACTCTGTATCTACACCTGTACATCTAAACATGGCTGATCATGATGCCTTAAATCTATAACCACAGACCTCCACTGCACCCTTCTATGATCCTCACCCGTGATGTCTCTACTCCCTATTCTCATTCACAAAAGAAAATACTTCACCAAAAGAAAAAAAAAATTACATGAAGCACTCAGAAGAGAACTTCCATGAACTCGCATAGCGCAATGAACTACCTCCCAATGTCTACAACTCAAACTGAGTCTCCAGCCTGTAGTCACCGATGAATTATCCAAGTTTCTATATAATGCCAATCCCTACATTCATGAACCAAATTTCGTCCCATTTGGCCCTTCAAGAGCACTACACTACTTCAGAAATTCACACACTTAACATTTTGCTTTCAATGAATCACTGCCATCCATCAGAATATAAACAAACGTTAGTTTTCTTCCTCCTTTAAAAAAAAATAAAAGGGGGGGGGGACATTCTCAACTCCACTGCATTACTACCCCATTTCTTTGCTTCCCTTTGTAGAAAATCTCCTTGAAAACATTACTTAGTATCTCCAATTTCTCTCCTCCCTGTCTGTCTTAAGATACACTCCAATCAGGCTTCAGCTCTCACGATTCCACCAAAACTACCCTGGTCAAAATCACAAGTAATTTCTACCTTACTAAATCCAATGGTTAATTCACATGTCCCTGTTACTTGGCCTATCCGTAATCATCTGCACATTCTCTCCTTTATTCAGTTTCCAGGACAACCTAATATTCTTGTTCTCTTCCTCACTTGCTGCTGGTTCTCAGTTTCCTCTTCCATGGGGTATGAGGAAACTGTGGAGGATGGTGGTTATGTTCATACCTTGACTGCGGTGATGGTTTTATGCATGTATACATATGTTAACAATTACCAAATTGTACACTTTAAATAGGAACCATTTATTATATGCCAATTATACCTTTAAAAAATGTTTAAAAAATAAAACTGTCGGCCTTTACATACCATTCACAGTCTCCATGACAGCTCAGAGATCATGAAAATAAGATAATTGTCTTTTTTTTAATGTTTATTTACTTGAGAGAGAGAGAGAGAGAGAGGGAGAGAGAAAGAAAGAGCACACACACGCACGTGCACACAAGCGGGGGAGGGGCAGAGAGAGGGAGACACAGAATCCGAAGCAGGCTCCAAGCCTTGAGCTGTTAGCACAAAGCCCCAATGTGGGTCGCGAACTCACAGACTGCGAGATCATGACCTGAGCCAAAGTCAGACACTTAGACACTTAACCGACTGAGCCACCCAGGCGCCCCAATAATTAGTTGTTTTTAAACCCTAGAACGAAATATCCTGGCCACTGAGAACAATTAGCTCCTTTCTCATCCTACTATTCTCTTTCAATAACTTGAATCTATCATTTTTGATCAATTATTTTCCTAACAAAAGAGAGAATCCAATGGGCAGTGAAGAGTTTGACTTTGTATAGTCATCTATTATCATTACAGGATCAGAAACAACTTGCTGCCTTGTTTTCTCTCCAAACAAAACATTCCAAAATGCCTTTCATTATTGTTAGCACTCTCTACAAGCCTCAGTGAAATTTGGCCTTCAAAATTATGAACATAGTTGACAGAGATCTGTGCCAATTTCTTATTTACTATCAGTTAGATGTCCTATCTTCTATCTTTTCAAAATTTTATATCCCTCCCTCAATTAACATCTACCTATATCTTTTTAATAAATACTGAAAGTAATTAAGTAAATAAATAAAATGGTACTTTAAGCATATGAAGAAATAAATTCAGTATTTTATTAAATTTTAATAAATACTAATTAAAGGTAAGTAAAAATGTAAGGTAAAAAAAGGTAAGTAAAAAAATAAGTAAAATGGTACTTGAAGCATATTAAGAAATAAATCCACTAAAATATTTTACAAAAATCAAACACCTATGTTTTGGGGGGAGGGGCATATGTGTGTAAAAGTATTAAGCTAGCAAGACTTCATGGAAATTAAATGTTCAAGGAGCCTCTATAGTTATATCACAACTCCAAGCATTTAGCAGAACTTATTAGAGCTAAGAGATTCATGGAGACATGGGTGGGATAGTGTCAGATTTGTGTTGTGTACAGAATACACCTGCATGTAGCTGCAAAATGTAGATTTAATGACAGCAGACTGGAGGCAGGGAAGCAAGTAATTTTATCTCAAGCAATGAGGTCTAAACTAAGGCTATACTAATGAGGTGATATGGAAAGAGGCAGACTGCAAAAATATTACAAAGTAAATTTTACTAATACCTAGAACTCTCCACTCTTTCCACCATGGTATATAGCCCCCATTAAGTAGAGATGTCATCAACACAAAAAGGTCTTATTCATTTTCAAACATGAAGGTAACTACAATTTTCTTTTGTATTTTGTAATTTTAGAGAAAATACATCTATACACACAAAGTCAATTTCTGAATGATTAAATACTAAAAACTAAACTCATATCATTACAAGCTCTTTTATTTATTTATTTGGCCTCATTAACAACAGGAAGACTGTTCTTACAGATAATCCAAGAAAACTCCACCTACCACAGGACAGATTGGACACTGCAACGGCTCTCTTCCACCTCAGGATATAGGAAGAAAAACATGAGGCAGGGTGGCATCAAATAGGTAGAAATTGGCCAATGAGGACATGTTGTCAAAAAGACTGACAATCGTTGCATTCTTTCTGCCTACAGAACTCGATCAGACATTTCTAAGAAATGATTTTGAATGATCTAGAATGCAATGAAAGAAGTCATTCATAAAATGGTGATCATTTTAAGTAATACCAGCTTTGCTTCCTGAAATGATGTCACTGGGTAGATCCTACACTGAAAAATCTTACTTATATTACCATAATCCAGGCATAAATTTAGATTCCATCTAAAGAAACCATTTTGTCACTAAAAGATGTGATCTCTATCCTAAATGCAGCTGTACTCGTAAGGAGAGCAAAGTTCTTTAAGATCACCACTGGGTCAGTCTTCTAAATACAGACTTTTTGCTCTGTTTTTGACAGGGAAAAGAAATGAGTGAGAGCCACATCTGTAAATATGAAGCTAATCAAATCACCCCTCCTGCTGAAATCCTTCAGGACCTCAAAGTCCTCCACAGGATAAAGCCCAGTCTTCACAGCATGAAATCAAGGCATAATCTGATCCCTGAAGAATCCACTTCACCAGGATTCATCCTCTCTGTAAAGCCTTCTGGATCTTCCTAACAGATAATCCCAATTCTCCACTCTTAACAGCATTTTATGCATAACTATTTTAATAGCAAGTAACTCTACCTATCAACCAGCGTTATCCCTAAATAATCACACAACCACCAACTCTCTAGTCAGACCTGAGCTCACATCTCAGTTCCACTATTTATTACCTACATAATCTTTAGCAAACCTCTCAACACTTTTGGTCCTTGGCTTCCAGGGCTGCAAAACTAGCATAAAACATAACCCTCATGAATTCCTATGATGAGCAATGAAAAAATATAAATAATAATTCACAGTTCTAGAAAACCTATACAACTGTAGTGAAGCTAACATCCGCTAAACCTAAAAAGAAACTAACATATAAAGGAACTAAACCTCCTGTGTGTCAGGTTTAAGTTCTACCTTTGTGATGAGGATATATGTAATGAGTTTTACTTAAAGAAAACGTCTTGTTTTTCAGGGGAAAAAAGTCACAAGCCTATAACAACTGAAAATTAAATTTGACCTTCAAAGACAGATACCATGTTTTCACTCTTATGTGGATCCTGAGAAACTTAACAGAAACCATGGGGGAGGGGAAGGGAAAAAAAAAAAAAAGGAGGTTAGAGTGGGAGAGAGCCAAAGCATAAGAGACTCTTAAAAACTGAGAACAAACTGAGGGTTGATGGGGGGTGGGAGGGAGGGGAGGGTGGGTGATGGGTATTGAGGAGGGTACCTTTTGGGATGAGCACTGGGTGTTGTATGGAAACCAATTTGACAATAAACTTCATATATTGAAAAAATAAAAAATAAAAATAAATAAAAATTTGACCTTCAACTTTAAGACAACAAAATTATAATTTGATATAAATGCATAATGAATCTCACAGAAATTACTATTTGAACTAAAAGAACACAGCCTCAGTTCCCAGAAACTTTTTATTCATAGTAACTACTGACAAATCTAGAATCTGATGGTATTAGCTCAAAAAAAAAAAAAAAAGTGATCAAAATGACTTAAGTAAAATTTTTAAGAACTCATTTAAAATAGGAGACACATACTTTGTATAATGATGTCTGGGATTTTAAAAGTGCCTCAGCAAACCTGGGCTCCTCCCTTTAATACGTCCCTAGTGTCGCCCCATTTCACCAAAACAGACTCTCTGGGAGAGGAAGGGTAAGATGGGAAGGAAAGGAAGAGGAAATTCTTAAATGAGAGCAAACAGCAGACATGGAGGTAAGGGGCACCAAGTGAATGCTGCACCTTATGGAGGAAAAGGGGAAGGGGGAGCAGGGCTGGAGGGAAGGCGGGCCCTGCCGCCGGCATCTCTAACAGGTTGCCACGGGGAGAAGGAGGGAGGAAAGAAGTCCCCTCCTGCAAATACTATGTAACATATTGAATCTTCAAAGCTCAAATAATAAGAAACCTTCTCATTATTAGTATCAACTTAAGGATTTAAAGGAAATAATTTTTTTGAGCCTGTATTTGGAGAGACTAAGGAATCAAGTAGACGAGTTGGATTTTAAGGAGGCACCTTTTGCAAAACACAATTAGTTTGAAAGTTTTCATGTTAAATATAAGGCACGGTCTTACTAAAATTACACTGAAGCAATGGTTTTTAAAGTAAAATTTCAACGGAATTTCAAGTACAGAGTTATGTGGCAACCACACAGGGCCTCACTTCTTACTGTATTAGATGAATTTTAATCCCTGAAAAGTATAACAAGGCTCTCTTTGTCTAAATTCTGGGGGGGAAATAACAATCACTACTTTGACAGCACTTTTAATTACGGGTAACTTAAGAAACTAAAGTCTTAAAATTCCTTTTTCTCCCTAATGTCACATGCACTTTTCTACCCAACCTCTTAGGAATAATACACTCAATTATGTACCTAGAGAAGTCAAAGTTTCTCTCAAGTACCTAGTATTTAATTTGCAGGAAGGCAAAAGAGAAAAAGCTCAGCGATTTGAGAAACAGGAAGCCTGGGCTGCGCATTCAGCTCTCCACATAAACTTGCAGCTTCTACTTCCAATAAAATGGAGAGACTTAAACAAATCTCAAAGGTTCCTCCAACTCTCTTTCTTTGAACACTTCACCTATATTCACTATCTTTAAAACCTTTCACTTATACAGTTTACGGTTTATAAGGCACTTCTCAGTATATCCTCTGAAAACTACGTGAAGTGGCTATTCTTTTTATCAATGAGGGATGTGAGGCCCAGAAAGTAATAGACAGACTCAAGACTGTAACTGGCAGAGCCAGCAGAACTTAGATATCTGGCTGAAAGTTCTCTAAAGAGTCCTTAAAGATTCGTTATTCAGAAATCTTACAAACTTCAGAAGCTTAAAACACAAATCTAAACTGTATTAAAGAAATATAGTAGATAACCTACTTTTTAAAATGTAGTAATATTCAAAATAAGTATAATTTACAAATAAAAAGTATACAGGCTATACCTCAAAAACTGGAGACATACCACTTAAAACAGTCAGTAAAAAATATTAATAAACAACTGAATTTTTCACTTGTAACTACTAGCTTCTTACCACAGGAAGATTCTACTTTCCCCTCGTATTCTTCAAAAAACTAAAAAATTAAACCACCTGGGAATCTTCTCCACAAAGAAAGTTCCAAGCCCCAATGGTTTTATGAATAGGTTCTAGAAATAATTAAGAAAAATGAATTCCATTCTTAAAACAGACTCTTACAGAGAACAGAAAGAAGAAACTTCTCCTAAACTTGTTTTATTTGGTACGTTAGTACCAAAACCAAGAAAACAGTACTGGAAAATGAAAATTATAAAGCCAGCCTCACTTGTGAACATAAATGTAAAAATCAGAAAATATTAGCAAATTAAATTCCATAACCTACAAAAAGGATAATAATACATCCATTCCAGGAATGGAAACCCATTTAACATTAGAAAATCAATTAATGTAATTCGCATTAACAGATTAAAAGTAGAAAACTCAAATGATCATGGGAAGAGATGCAGAAAAGCATTCCATAAAATTGGACATTAATGCATGATAAAATGTGTAGGGATATATGGAAATATCCTTAATCTGATAAAGAACCTATAACAACCTACAATCTTAACAGAGAGATATTGAAGCATTGCCTCTAAGGTAAAGAACAAGAGAAGGGTTGCATTATCCCACTTCTATTAAAACAGTACTGGAGTGCTATACTACTACAGTAAGGAAAGAAAAAGAAATGAAAGTTATAAAGACTTGAAAAGCAGAATAAAAAAACTGCCATCTGCAGATGATAAAATCTGAAAATAAATTTAAATAAATGAATTTAGCAAGGTTGCTGGATTAAAAAACTCAATGTACAAAAATCAATTGTATGTCTAAACACCTACAAACAAAAAGTGAAATTTTAAAGAATATGTCATTGAAAAGCACCAAATACCTTTTTTAAAAATCCACAAATTCAGGGGCGCCTGGGTGGCACAGCCGGTTAAGCGTCCGACTTCAGCCAGGTCACGATCTCGCAGTCCGTGAGTTCGAGCCCCGCGTCAGGCTCTGGGCTGATGGCTCAGAGCCTGGAGCCTGTTTCCGATTCTGTGTCTCCCTCTCTCTCTGCCCCTCCCCTGTTCATGCTCTGTCTCTCTCTGTCCCAAAAGTAAATAAACGTTGAAAAAAAAAAAAATCCACAAATTCAAACTGATACCCAAAGAAAATGATGAAGAAAAAAAAAAAAAAAAAAACAAAACATTTCATTGGTGTCTTCCATAGACTGGTTGGGCACCAAGTCACTACTCTAAGAACTGATAAATAAAGTTATCAGTTATCAGTGGGGGGGGGGGGGGGGGGGTGATGCTGAACTGAGCATTTTTCCTGCTTTTCCTGTATGAATACATTTCATGAAAACCAAAAAGTTAATAAATTTTCTTGAAAATCCAGCAAAGAAATAAAGAAAAGTCCAGCAAATAAATGCAAAAACAACTAAATTGGGAAATCACTATTCTACAACCCCAAATAAAGTACTGGATCTAGGCAACAAACATCAATGGAAGCCATAACCATTAGGCAAAAGATGAATGGAAAACTGTTAAATGTAAGGACAGGACTGACAATACCTGAACCAACTGATCTCACTTTGTAGCATGAAAAGTAGAACAATCAAACATTATGGTCCTTACACAATGCAACAGGGAATACACAGTATCCCTGTGAAGATTTGTTTCTAAAAATCAGAATCCTAATCTAACTAAACTACTAAATCTTCCTATGAGTTTAGGGGATTAGAACAAATGATAAAAAGAGAAAGGAATCAGTCAAATCCAAATTACTCTAGCAGATGACCCAATTCCTCCAACAAATCAACTGCCTGAGGAACAAAAAGGGAGTGCTATCAAAAAAGAGTATGTAACTAACGATCTTGTTTGAATTCTAATTCCAACATACCATTTTTAAAAATACATCTTTGAAACAAAAAAAAATGTAAATATGCATTAAGTATTGGATATTAGATATCTATTATCCATTGCTAATATATGTACTAGTTACTAATATACATTAAGTACATACTAACACTATTGGTTATCAGTATTAAATAGTAAAGAATTATTGCTTTTTTAATCTCTTTTTAAATTTATTTATTTTGGGGAGAGCACAGCAGGGGAAGGGCAGACCAAAGTGGGCTCTGCGCTCACAGGCTGTCAACACACAGCCCAATGTGGGGCTTGAACTAATGAACCTTGAGATCATGACCTAAGGCAAAGTCAGACCCTCAACCAACTGAGCCACTCAGGTGCCTCAAAGAATTACTGTTAAATTAAGTATGATGATATCCTGGTGGTTATAGTTTTGAAAAATCTTTGCAAGAGAAATGCATAGTGAAGTATTTACAAGTGAAAGATCATGAAATCTAGGCGTGTGATTTGCTATGAAATTCTCAAAAGAAACAAAAGGGCTAAATGGGGGAACAGCTGAAGCTCCAGAACTGGGGTTCATTTTACTACTACCTCAACTTTTATATTTATTTGCAAACGTCCACATAAAAACCAATCAAAGTTCTGGGGCACCTGGGTGGCTCAGCTGGTTAAGCTTTCAACTTCCGGTAAGTTTTTTACTTCAGCTCAGTTCATGATCTCGTGGTTAGTGAGTTCAAGCCCCAGGTCGAGCTCTGTGCTGACAGCTTGGAGCCTGGAGCTGCTTCCGATTCTGTGACTCCCTCTCTGCCCCTACCCTGCTCACCCTGTGTCTCTTTCTCTCAAACATAAATAGACGTTAAAAAAATGTTTTTTTAATCAAAACTCAATTAGAAAATGGGGAAAGACATTAGAAGATAGATGACAGATAAATACATAAAAAGATGCTCAATATTGCCAGTCGTTAGAATAATGCCAATTAAAATCACAGTGAGATACCACCGTGTGGTATCTATCAGCACCGTGTGCTCTATCAGAATGAGCAAAATAAAAAATTCCAATACAGCCAAACACTGGCAAGGATGCAGAGAAACTATATCTCTCATACTTTGCTGGAGAGACTGTAAAGTGGTACAACCACTCTGGAAATCAGGTGGCAGTTTCTTAAAAAATTAAACATAACGCGGGGCGCTTGGGTAGCTCAGTCAGTTAAATGTCTGACTTCTGCTTAGGTCATGATCTCACAACTGGTGAGTTTGACCCTACGTCGTCGGCTGACAGCTCAGAGCCTGGAGCCTGTTTCAGATTCTGTGTGTCTCTCTCTCTCTCTCTGCCCCTCCCCCACTGGAACTCACGCCCTCTCTCCCTCTCTCTCTCCCTCTCTCTCTCTCTCAAAAATAAAAATATTAAAAAAATTTTTTTAATAAAAATAAGACAACTGAATTTTTTTTAAAGAAGAGGAGATCAAAACACAAAGTACCTAGAAATAAATATAACTATATGCAAGATCTCTAGGGCAAAAAAATTATAAAACTTTATGTGAGCCACTAAAAACGACTTAAACAAATTGAGATATTACCGAATTATTAGATGTGAAGATTCAGTGTTATAAAGATGTCAACTGTCTCCAAATCAATTTGAAAGACTCTGCAATTCCAATCAAATTCCTAATGGGTTTTTTCACCTAAAGCTGTACCAGTTGATTGAGAAATCTGTCCGAATATGCAAAGGGAAAAGAATAGCCAGTTTTGAAGAATACAGTAAGAAAACCCGCCAAACCAAATATTAAGACTTGTAAGACATCTATAACTTAAAAACTTTGTGAATATTGTCAAAGCGACAGACAAACCAGTGAAAGAAATAAAGTACTCAGAAATAGATCCGAACATATAGAGACATATGACATAATTAGCAATGCAAATTGGTGGGGAAAATTCTATCTTGTTAAATAAAATAAATGGTTCTGGAATTGGCTGAGTATCTACATATGAGAAAAAAAAAAGGAAATCGAACCCAATTCTCACAAAACAGCCAAAAATCAGTTCCTACTGAATCAAAAACTGAAGTTTGAAATACAAACTATATAGCTTTGAGAAAATAATGTAAGATAATATCCTAAGAGCAAGGAAAAATTTCTTAACTAAGACATCAAAAGCATTTAACTATAAAGGAAAATGCTGGTTAATTTGATAATACTAACATTAAGAACTTCTATTCATTAACACAACATAAATGCAATAAATGCAAACAATAAATGCCAAGACAAGCCACAAACTGAAGAGAGATACTGTAATTATAATCAAAGGACAGAAATAAGGAATTCCAAAAATATTTTGTAACCAAAGAACAGAAATATACAGAACTCCATAACACTCTAAGAAAAAAAGGACCAACCCAATACAAAAGTGGACAAAAGACTTAAAAAGACAATCTCCAGAAGAAGAAAACCAAATGGCCAATAATATAAAATGAGGCTCAATTTCAATTGTAATGAGCAAATTAACCTCACAAGAAGATACCATTACCTATCTACCACGGAATTTGTTTTTAAGTGTATAATAGCAATGTTGGTGATGCTGGGAAAATAAACTAATACATCTCCTTTGGCAAATAATTAGGCATTACTAAGTACAGTCGATACCATCTGACCCAGAAACCTTCTTGGTTACATACCCTTGAGAAACTCACACAGATGTGCAATGCTGGGACATTCACAGAAGCATTGTTCATAAAAGGCCAAAACTAGAAACAAACAAAACGTCCATTAGAAAAACTGATTAAACTGTGGAGTATTTAAAACTAGAACACTACAGGGGCGCCCGGGTGGCTCAGTTGGTTAAGCATCTGACTTCGGCTCAGTTCATGATCTCACAGTTTGTGAGTTTGAGCCCCACATAGGGCTTTGTGCTGACAGCTCAGAGCCTGGAGCCTGCTTCAGATTCTGTGTCCCCCTCTCTCTCTGCCCCATCCCCACTCATGCTCTGTCTTAAAAATAAATAGAACGTTAAAGAAAAATTTTTAACTGAATATTGTAGAATTCCACTAGAATGAACTGTAATTACATACAACGAAATGAACAAAACTCCCACTTGTGTCAAGTGAAAGCAAGAGACAAAAAATACAATGATTCTATTAACATACAGATCAAGACAAAAATAAATAATAGCGTTTAAATATACATACACAAATAAAAGCAAAAAGAAAGGAAATCATTACCACAGAAGATTTAATGTTACCTCTAGCAGGAGGAAAGGTCATGATTAAGAGGGAATACAGGAGAGGGAGTTTCTACAAGTGTTGGTGGGATTCTATTTCTTGACCTGATGGTGGATCAAGGTGACTTTTCCACCTGCCCTACAAATAATATTTGACTTGCTGGTCCCCATAATCTCATGAGGTAATTTCTTAAAAGATATCTGTGTGTGTGTGTGTGTGTGTGTGTGTGTGTGTGTGTGTGTACACACATACGTAATTGTTCTGTTTCTCTTAAGAACCTTAACACTGATTTGGAAACCAAGAATAGTTTTAGAGGATCAGAATTTTACGGATGAATTTTCTGAATTGGCTCTGGGGTTTCTGCAGCGGATTCTCTACTCTGATTAGATTTAAAGGCACTAATGACTCTATTTCCAATAACAAGGTAAAGAAAACACCAGCAGAGCACGGCATGACGCAAGAGATGTATGAACTATAACCCTTAGATAACTCTTGAACAAATACTTATAAAAAGCAAGGTTCTGGGTGAACATGCAAATGACACCTTATAACATTTATCAAACTAAGGATTATAATGGCATTAGTGGTGACTCCTAACTTTGGATAAAGTAGGAAATAAAAAGATAAGCTCAAGGCTTCATATGCCCAGTTCAAATGCCACATAAATGACATTGCTTTCTGTCTGCCCTGACAGAGATCTTTATCTACCAAAACCCGAAAGCTGAGATGTCTGAAAATCAAACCCAGAGTGTCTTCCTGTGAGTGGCTGAATTACAACAAAAATTGAATTTCTAACTTCACACAATATTGTCTGTTAAAGTAAGGGTACTCATTAGGAAGAAACAGGATCCTGAAAATTGGAATGGAAACATGTAGCCAGATCTCAATGAAGTGAGGGACACTGAACCTCTAAATTCTGCAGGATCTTCTTTGCTAGTAGAATCAGACCTTCTACACTTAACTGAGATGAACTCTGTTTTGCATGAAGAATCTGTAATGGCCTCACCTTGCAAGACAGCAGATTCTCATCAGGACCTCCATTCACCCTTTCTTCTAGACCTGTAACTAGATTCAAGACCCAGCTGGTCCCAAAAGATGAGGTATACAATGTTACCCCCAGGAGATACACTAGAATTCACAATTTTCCCACTTTATACAGAAAGGAAACCTGGGGGATATGAATAGGGTTTGATATCAAGGATGTGGGATAACATGGAAAAAATAAAATTGAATGTGGCTGAGGTGCCTGGGTGGCTCAGTCGCTTAAGCATCCAACTTTGGCTCAGGTCATGATCTCAGGGTTTGTGGGTGTGAGCCCCATATTGGGCTCTGTGCTGATAGTGTGGAGCCTGGAGCCTGCTTCAGACTCTGTGTCTCCCCCTCTCTCTCTCTGTCCCTCCCCCGCTGTCTCTCTCTCAAAAATAAACACTAAAAATTTTTTTAAGTTGAATGTGGCCAAATTTATTAATATGAGAACACTAAACAGAGATTCTAGATTCAATCTTATAGCTCAGGGGGTTGTAGTAGCTGTAGCGATTTGACTGGTTGGTTGGCTGAAACATGGACCAAAAGGTGGCCTACATTAAATGAAGTCAAAATGCCAAAACTGCCTTGGCATATTGTAGAAGAAGACATCCAAAGGCTTGGAGAAATTGGAATGTTGAAATGGTTTTCTCATGGAAAGCCTGTTCACCCACCCCAGGAGGATCCAGAGAACATACCTTGCACCTTAACTATGACAAATAAATGTATGTGGTGAGCCTCAGAATGGTTGCTCCTCTCTGCAGGTCAGAGTTTACAGTGGGAACTGCTACCCCTGAACTAGGGTCCTTACACGCAATGGGGACAACTGGATCCTGGGGAGTCAGGGGCTAAGTGGCAATATTTAATTGCCAAATACAAGACAGACATGGTTACCACAATGGACAGCAGAGTGAAAACGATAAATAGATTAGTCTACCTCAGAGACCTAAGACATTCACTAGTTGATCATGGGGCCTCCAGAAGAGAAAACAGATGGGCCATCTACTAACTTCTTACTTGATCTATATAGGCAAAAGAATTCTAGGTCCAGTGAACCTGAATTACCAAAACAAAATCATGACCCCTCAAAAATTCCTACACTTGAGCCGGTTTACAGACTCAAAACCCCTTGAAATAAAGGGGAAGATAGGTCCTCTTGAGGAAGGACCCTGTGAAACAGCCAAACTTCATACAGTTAATCTTTCCTCCCAGCCTTCCCCCAAATGGATGTACAGACTTTTACCAGGATGACTGCATTGAGAAAAGGAAATAATTAGACTTTTTCCGGGACTTTGGACACTGGTCCTGAACTGACACTAATTTCAAGAGACAAAATGTCACTGCAGTCCATGTGTCAGAGCAGGGGATTATGAAAGTCAGGTAATCAATGGAGTTGTAGCTCAGATCCACATCACAATGGGTCCAGTGGGTCCCCTGCATCCATCTTTTGGTTATTTTCCCAATTCCAGAATCCATAACTGAAACAGACATACTCAGCAACTGGCAAGATCCCCACACTGTTTTCCAGACCTGTGGAGTGAGGACTAGTAAGACAAGAAAGGACACATGGCAGCCACCAGAACTGCCTCTACCTAGAAAAAGAGTAAGCCGACAGCAATACTGCTTTCAGGGAGGGAACGCAGATTAGTGCCACCATCAAGGACCTAAGGAAAGCAGAGGTGGAGATTCCCACCACATCAACATTCAACTCACTATGCGGCCTGTGCTGAAAACAGATAGACAGATCTTAGAGAACGACAGTGGATTATCACAAACGTAACGGTGATGGCTCCAATTGAGGCCGCTCTACCAGATCGGTTTCACCACTTGAATAAATTAACACAGATACATGCAGATACAGATCTTACAAGCACTTTTTTCTCAGTATTAACAAAATCTATCAGAAGCAGTCCGTTTTCAGCTGGCAAGTCCAGCAGTTGTCCCACCTCAGAGGTATATCAACTCTCCAGAGCTCTATGATCTCAGTCAAAATTTAATTTTCAGGGACCTTGACAGCCTCCCCCTTATACAAGATATCACACTGGTCCATTGCTAATTGGATCTAATGAGCAAGAAGCAGCAACTACTCCAGACTTACTGCTAAAAGATTTGCATGTCAGAGGGTGGTAAATAAACTGGAAAAATATTCAGGGGTCTTCCACTTAATTGAAATTAATTTCTAGGAGTCCAGAGTGTGGGGCATGTCAAGATACCCCTTCTAAGGTAAAGGAGAAGGTGTTGCATCTGGCCCCTCCCACACGCAAAAAAGAAGGAGCACCCCGTGGGGCTCTTTAGATTTTACAGGCAACATATTCCCCTCCCCATTTGGGTGTGCTATTCCAGCCCATCTACCAAGTGTATCAATCAGGATTTTTTAAAAATACAGAATCAATGGGACTATATATATATGTGTGTGTGTGTACACACACACACACACACACACGTATATGTATTATATATACACAGAGAGAGAGAGATAACACACACATGGGGGAGGAAGGGGGAGGGAGAAAAGTACACAGTAAAAGAGTAATTATAAGGAGCTGGCTCACACAGCTGCACAGGCTGGCATGTCACATCTGAAATTTGTAGTACAGGCCACCAGGCAGGAAACTGAGACGTTAATATCAAAGTCTTGATTCCAAAATCTGTAGCACAGAACAGCACACTAGAAACTCAGGCAAGATTTCTATGATGTAATCTTGAGGCAGAACTCCTTCTTTTCTGGGAAATCTCAGTTTTTGCTAGTAAGGCCTTCAACTGATTGGACTGAGGCCCACCCACATTATGCACAATAATCTCCTTTACAGAGTTATATCCACAAATTACCTTCACACCAACATCTACACTAGTGTTTGACCAAACAACTGGGCACCATACCCTAGCCAAATAAAACTTATCCATCACATCAAATGATCCAAAAAACTATAGTTCTGAGTATGGCCCAGAAGAAAAAAAGGCTCTCCACCACGTCAGTCCACCCTGCCAGCTGCTCTGCCACTTGGGCACATGACCCAGCAGATCCAATGGTACTTGAAGTGTCAGAACAGAGGGAGATGCTTTCTGGAGCCTTTAGCAAGCCCATATAGGTTAATCACAGTACAGACCCTTAGAGTTTTCGACAAAGTCAGTTCCTCTTTCTGAGAAACAGATTTTGGCTTGCTACTGGGCTACTAACGCATAATGATGGGCAACTAGTTACCACATGAAATGAGCTGCCTGTCAAGACCTCAACCGTGTGACCCACTAAGTCATAAAGTTGGATATTCACGCCAGTACTCCATCATCAAATGAAAATTGTACATACAAGATGGAGATGGCACAGGCCCTGGAGGCACAAGTCAGTCACAGGAAGAAGTGTCCAAGTGCCCACAGCCCCTGTTTCTGCTACATTATCTTTGCAGTCAGCCCACACCTATCACCACGTGGGAAGTTCCCCACCACCAGGGGAATGAAGAAGAGAAAAGTGGGGCTGCGTATACAGAGGATTCTGTACAATATAAGGCACCACCTAAAAGGGATGGCTGCAGTACGACATCCCTCCCCAGGACATCCCTCAAGGATAGTGATAAAGGAAATCCTCCCAGAGGACAGAACTTCCAGCAATGCACCTGACTGTTCATTCTGCATGGAAGGAGAAACGGCCAGAGGTGCCATTGCATTAAGATGTAGCCACTGGTTGGGGCGCCTCGGTGGCTCAGTTGGTTGAGCGTCCGACTTCGGCTCAGGTCATGATCTTGCGGTCCGTGGGTTCGAGCCCCGCGTTGGGCTCTGCGCTGACAGCTCAGAGCCTGGAGCCTGTTTCGGATTCTGTGTCTCCTTCTTTCTCTGCCCCTCCCCAACTTGTGCTCTCTCAAAAAATAAGTAAATGTAAGAGGTTAGAGGGGGAGAAAGCCAAAGCATAAGAGACTCTTGAAAACTGAGAACAGGGGCGCCTGGGTGGCTCAGTCGGTTAAGCGTCCGACTTCAGCTCAGGTCACGATCTCACGGTCCGTGAGTTTGAGCCCCGCGTCGGGCTCTGGGCTGATGACGGCCCAGAGCCTGGAGCCTGCTTCCGATTCTGTGTCTCCCTCTCTCTCTGACCCTCCCCCGTTCAGGCTCTGCCTCTCTCTGTCTCAAAAATAAATAAACGTTAAAAAAAAAAAAAAAATTTTTAATTTAAAAAAAAAAAAAACTGAGAACAAACTGAGGGTTGATGGGGGGGTGGGAGGGAGGGGAGGGTGGGTGATGGGTATTGAGGAGGGCACCTTTTGGGATGAGCACTGGGTGTTGTATGGAAACCAACTTGACAATAAATTTCATATATTGAAAAAATAAAAAATAAAATAAAAAATAAATAAATGTAAAAAAAAAAAGTTGTAGCCACTGGTCAGGAACTTGAAGGACATAACTGAGTAACTGGTGATAAGATAGTCTGAAGAGGTCTGTAGATACACAAAAAATGGATAAAATATATGAAAATATCTGAATGGACAAAAAACATGAAAATATCTGTGTCCCATGTCAATGTTCACCAAAGGGTCAACTCAGCAGAGGAAAATTTTAATAATCATGTGGACAGGATGACACATTTTGTATATACCAGCCAGTCTCCTTCCCCAGCCACTCCTATCATTGCCCAATGGGCTCCTACACAAAGTGATCACAGGAAGGAGGAAGACTATGCATGGACAGCAACATGGACTTCTACCCATGATGGCTGACCTGACTACAGCCACTGCTGAGGCCCATATGCCAGCAGCAGAGATCATCGCTGAGTCCCCAACATGGCACCACTACTCAGGGTGATCAGCCAGCCAGCTATACGGTGGCAAGTTGATTACACTGGAATGCTTCCATTACAGAAGGAGAAAAGTTCTGTTCTTAACAGAAAAACATTCTGGATACAGATTAGTATCTAGAATCCTTCACTGTATCCAATATTTCTGCCAAACCTACCATCTGTTGACTTACAGAATGCTCATCCACCATCCATCATGATACTCTACACAGCATTACCTCTAATCAAGGAACTCACTTCACAGCACATGAAGTGCAACAATGGACCCATACTCATGACTCGTCTTACTATGTTCCCCATCACCCTGGAGCAGCTGACTGATAGAACAGTGGAATGGCCTTTTGAAGACTCAGTTACCATGCTAGTTAAGGTGGCAATACCTCGCAGGGCTAGGGCAGTGTTCTCCAGAAGGCTGTATATACTCTAAATCAGCATCCAATAAACAGTGTTGTTTCTCCCATAGCCTGGGATTCACAGACCCTGAAATCAAAGAATGGAAATGAGAGTGACACCATTCACTATTACCCCTAGTAACCCAAGAGCAAAACATTAGCTTCCTGTCCCCATGACCTTATGCCATGCTGGCCTAGAGATCTTGCTTCCAAAGGGAGGAATAATACACAACGATTCCATCTAACTGCAAGTTAGATCTGTTACTCAGCCACTCTGGGCTCTTCCTCTCTCCACACCAATGGGCAACAAAGGCAGCTACTTTACTGACTCATGTGATTGAACCTGATTACCAAGAGGAGATTAGATTGCCATTACACAATGGCAGTAAGAAAGAAAAGTCTGAAATACAGGAGACCTCTTAAGGTGACTCTTAGTACTACCAGCCTTGTGATTAAAGTCAATAGTAAGGAGGGCACTTACTGTGATGAGCGTTGGGTGTTATGTTGAGTTTAGTGATGAATCACTAAATTCCACACCTGAAACCAATTTCACCATATGTGTTAACTAGAATTTAAATAAAAAATTGAAACAAAATAAAATAAAATAAATTCAATAGAAAACTACAACAACCCAAATCAGGCAAGGTAGGACTAACAACCCAGCCCTTCCAAAATGAAGTTTTGGGCCACCCCACTATGCAAAGAACCAACCAGCTGAGACGCTTGCTGAGGGTAAAGAGAATATGGAATAGGTAGTGGAAGAAGTTAGTCACAGATACCAGTTACAACCACGTGAGCAGTCAGAGAAATGAAAACTTTAATTGTTATGAGTATTTTTTCCTTATTTTGTTATGAATCGATTTATAGATTTATTAAGCAAATACCTTTGTTTTCTACCCTCTCCTATTCCCTTATCATGTAAGATATATTAATAACAGTTAACTTTACATGACAGTATTAAGTTACAGGAGATCAAGAAGACTGAACAAGGACTTTGTATTCTCTCCTGAGGAAAGGCGTAGCATGTGTTCCATTGTACACAGAATAGCTTTTATCATGTGAGGGGATTCTGTCTTTATTTGGAGATTAAATATGGTTTTTAGGGGACGTGTCTAAGTGCCAGGTTAATAACAGGATGGACTGTGATGGTTAGCCTTATGTGTCAACTTGGCTAGTATATAATAATCAATCATTCAAACACTGCCCTAGATATTACTGTGAAAGTATTTTGCAGAGGCAGTTAACCTCACAATCAGGTGAAAGGAGATTATTTCCCATAATGTGAATGGGCCTCATCCAATCATGCAGAAGGCCTTAAAAGCAAAACTAGGTTTCCCCGAGAAAGAAAAAAATCTGTGTCAAGACTGAAGCATCAACTCCTGTTCTATAGATTTTAGACTTACCAGTTCCTATAATCACCTAAGCCATTTCCTTGAAATTAATAGCTTTCAATTCTATACATGTTATTTTTAATATTTAAATTGTAAATTGTTAATTAAAACATAATTTATGTATAGATTTTTTTCCTTCTTCTATTCTATTTCTCTAGAGAACCCTGACTGATACAGGGTCCTTCAAAATATTTTTTAAAATTTTTTTTTTTTCAACGTTTATTTATTTTTGGGACAGAGAGAGACAGAGCATGAACGGGGGAGGGGCAGAGAGAGAGGGAGACACAGAATCGGAAACAGGCTCCAGGCTCCGAGCCATCAGCCCAGAGCCCGACGCGGGGCTCGAACTCACGGACCGCGAGATCGTGACCTGGCTGAAGTCGGACGCTTAACCGACTGCGCCACCCAGGCGCCCCCAAAATATTTTTTAAAAAGACAGCCATTCTTTGCTTCAAAAAATAGATGTAGAACACGTAGAAGGTACTGAATAACTTCAGCTCACTGTGACATAGACCTTTTCACAAACCAGAGCTATCTCCTAACAGAAAAGGCTGTTCAGAAACCAGTGAGCTCCCAGTCACTGAAAGCATATGAGGAGCTAATGAATGGGGAGGAAGGGAGAGTGGGGGCCAGAATGCACCATAGGGGTTCCTGTAACAGAAAATTTGAGCATTATTTTTGTCCATCTCTTCTAATTGAAAGTCTATTGTTGTGTATTACAGCATGCTCAGATTTTACATTAGCAAGATAAAACAAACAAAAACAAAACTTCAACCCAAATAGAAACTACTTTTACTGACTTTCCTAGTCTCATTATTAAAACCAGTTAACAGCTTCTGCTCATCTCACAAGTAGTTCCTAAGGGGCTTCATTATTTGGTGTATTACACTTAGCACAAGTCCAGATAAGGCTGCATTTATATTTCTGTAGTTCTTTCCAAAGGGACCGAACAAAGAAAGCGAAAGAAAAAAGAAAGCAAAGGGAGTACCAACTAAAAGAAAATTCAATGAAATACTTCATATATTTTGTCTCTGTTAATTCTTAAATGTTTAACCTAATCACTTGTAGGGGAAAGGAAACAATAACTATTTGAGGGATTAGTACCACTACAGCCAGACACTGCACTAGGCACTTCACCAGAAAGACGGGCATTGTGTTTTCCACTTTATACAAAACTAACAGAAGCCTAGAATACCCTGCAAATCTAGTAATCAGCAGAACCAAGATTATAACTCATATTGGTCTGATTGCAAAGCTGAAATTCTTACCAGACTGTAATAACTGAGATATGTATATGTATGAATTGTTTAACGTATACATAATGAATATAGTTTGCAACAGATAAGTGAGTAGCGTAACAAGAAACTAACACACAATGACTAAAGCAAAAAAAAATAAAATAAACATTTACTAAGTATTACTTATCTGCTGGACACGGATAATAATTCATTCTCTCTGACTGCAAAATGAAATAAGCTCTAATTAGGTAATAAAGCAGAATACGTTGAAGTGACAATGATATAAGCTTAAGAGAATTGCATAACAGATTATACAAAATCAGGAAAAAAGGTAAAAAAAATACCTAACAAAATACTAAAGGAAAATTAATTAAAAGTATGGACAAAAAACCACATCAAGTGTAAAATCAGAAACAAACAAAAGTTAAGAAAAATGAAATATCAACCAAAAATAAGGGAAAAAACCTAAATTAAACTTTATGCTTTAAAGGGATTGGGGACATAGAGAGAAGCCAACAAGGTTTAACTATTTGGCTTGATGTTTATGCTATCCCGTAACATCCAGCACTTGAAAACTACAATAAATCTGTTCCAATGTTTTAACTCCTTAAATTACATAATTCAGGATTAGCTCTTATGTTTCTGCATCCCAGTGAGGGTTTATATTACAGTAAACCTGACTTTCAGGACAACAGAACACAAAGCCCTTCACTGTCTTTGATATCTGCATATAGAATCACCTGTGCCACCTCCCTCCATCTCCACGGAGAACACGAGAGCTCTGCCATTCTCTCCCATGGACAAAAACCTCCTAACGGGTGTCCCCTCCCCCTGAGACCAGGCCTTCCACACTCTAATCCCAACGAAATAACTAACATCACCTTTTAAAACACAAGTCAGACCATGCCACAACCTTCTCAAAACCCTGCAGGGGTTCTGCATCTCACTCCAAGAAATGCCAGTGTCCTTCCATCAGTCTGTAAGATCCTGGACATTCTGGCCTTGGCTACCTCTCTGACTTCATCTCCTACTCCCCTCTCTATTGCTTACTCCATACCAGCCCAGTGGTCTCCTTACACTTCTCCAAAATCCAAGCACGTTCCCCCGCCCCCATCAGGATGCTGTACATGATGCCCAGGGCCAGGACCTCTCCACCTAAGGGGAACCACATCATTCTGTCCACTCCTTTCCCTCTTCTCAAATGTCACTTGTGCTTTCTCTGAAGCACTGTATACAAAATAGCATATATGCATCCACACTCTGCCCTGACATTCTCTAACTGCCCTCACCTATATAATTTTCTTCCACAGCACTAATTACCTCCTGACATATCATATTTACTTGTCTACTTGTTTACCATCTTAATTTCACGTAGGCTCATCGTTTTGCATTGCTTTCTTCACTGCCCCAGTGCCTAGAACAGTGTCTAGGAGTGCTCAGTAAATACATGTTGAACTACTAATACATTAGCCTTAAGTTAACATTTCAAACAATCTTCTCAATTACATGAATATGCTATTATACAGTAAAATCTTTAAGCAGGAAAACTGATATACCTTCCTAGTTCTTCCATTCTTCACCCTGATTTAGTTTTGCAATAAATATAAAAGGAAAGTGAATGTTCTACCTGTCACATTTTTCTTCTTTTCCACTTAAACACAAATTATGAGCTTCCAGAGCCCCAACTTCCTTTATTTGTCAAGTAAGAGGAACTGGCCTGTGGTAATCAGCTTCTAAAAATCTAGTATTTACAAATCAGATTTGAAACAAAGTTTAATACGCAATTTTTAATAAGCCATCATGGGATTTCTCAGTACCTAGAATAAATCAACATTGTATATGTATACATAAATTACATGCATCTAACTATAACCTGAAGGGCTATATTTAGCTTCACTCTCATAATGCAAACAACACTGGACCTTACATTTTAAGTTTCTCTGCTCCCAGACTCTTTAGTCTGATAAGCTCAGTAAACAATTTATCTGAAAGCTCCTTCTGACTTGACCTAAGCAAAACATAGATAAGCCTGAAAAAATTAAATAAATCCTGAGAAGAGCACATCACAAATACCACATACTAAACCTCTACATGCTATACTCAAAGGAGGATCCTTCACACTACCAAGAATTAGAACAACTCAAGCTTTGATACGATCTTCCAGCCTTTGAAGACACCATTTTTTTTTAATTGCAGATGTCCAATGAATAAACTGTGATACAATCATCTACGCTGATGAATCCACATTTACATTACATTCAAAAACATGAAAGCTGTTCTTTGGTGTTTAATCAGAACAGTGTTTAACCTCGGGCAGAGACAAGACAGTGATGAGGGGCATGAGGAACTTCACCAGGGGTGAAGGCAATATTATGTTTCTCGATGTGGGTGCTAGTGATATGGAAGGACCCACTTGGTGAAAAACAGATGAGCTGAATTCTGATTTTGTGCCATTTTCTGTACTGTTATACTTAAGTAAAAAGCTTATAATGAGATAAACATTACAGCAACTCAAGGCCATGAAAGATAAGCTCTATACAAATACGAACAGCTCTATACAAATCAATAACCCTGAAGAATACCTATGTGCACTAACAGTAACACTGTGCTGGTTAAACTGCACTCAGTACAAGGTAGGGAAGTTGACAAATTTTTTTTTAATGTTTATTTATTTTTGAGAGAGAGACAGACAGACAGAGAGAAAGCAAGAGCAGGGGAGGGACAGAGAGAGAGGGAGACACAGAATCCAAAGCAGCTCCAGGCTCTTAACTGTCAGCACAGAGCCCAAAGTGGGACTTGAACTCATAGTAAGATCATGACCTAAGCCAAAGTCAGACGCTTAACCCACTGAGCCACCCAGGTGCCATAGGAAGTTAACAAATTTTAAAAACAACTTGCATCCAGTAAATTTGAAATAAAACAAGTTTATAGTTCAAAGGAGTTAAGCTGCAATTATTCAAGAGTCAAAAGAACACTGGTTAACGATCTCAGTCTTCTGGTATGGGGCGCCTGGGTGGCTCAGTCTGTTAAGCATCCGACTTCAGCTCAGGTCATGATCTCATGGTTCACAGGTTCAAGCCCCGTGCTGACAGCAGGGAGCCTGGAGCCTGCTTCGGATTCTGTGTCTCCCTCTCTCTTTACCCCTCCCTCACTCATGGTCTGTCTGTCTGTCTCTCTCTCTCTCTCTCTCTCTCTCTCTCTCTCTCTCAAAAATAACAAACATTAAAAATTTTAAAAAGGAAAAAAAAAAAGGATCTGAGTCTGCTGGTAGAACCTTGTGTCTAGCACTTGCCAGTTTGGCAAAACTGTACTTAAGTTCTCTGGACCTCTGTTACCTCACCTGTAAAACGAAGACCTACCTCAGAAGCTTGTTGTGAGGACCAAGTGAGTCGTTTCGTGTAAAGCATTTATCACAGCACCTGACACACAGTAAGAACTCAATAAATGTTGGCTCTTCATTCACGTGGGATATTTAATCCCCCAATGATGCTAAATAAACAGTGTTTCTACCACAGCCGACTGACAGATGGGCACCGAAATGCAACAAAGAACCCCTTCTTAAAATAACTTGTACAGTACTTTTCTACAAAATAGGATCATGAACTATCAGCTTTCTTCAAATTTTAATTTCCCAAAGCAGTTGCTCAAAGTAGTAATAAGTCATACTCCAGTCCCATTCTGGTTCTTTTTTCAATTCTTTATGCCAAGTTGCTTTAAGGAGTAGATAAATAACCATTTACAGCACTGCATCATCATAGAAAGAAACTACAGAAATTTAAAATACCAACAGCTAACTCTTTCTAAGAGTTACTATGTGGCAAACGTTGCACTCAACATTTTCCTATGCTGTTCTCATTTACTGTATGTGACAACCCCATTAAGTAGGTACACTGTTCCGCCTGACTGAAATGGCCTAAGTCCATTTTACTTCTGAGCCCATTTGATTTCATTTATCTCCTCCCCTTATTCTCTCACAACTGTTTATATATACTTATCACAATGTTTTGTAATTATACCTGCTGTTCCGCATTAGAATATAAATTCCTCAACTCCCCATTCCCTGAGCTGGCACAGAGTTTGGCACACAGAAGGGGCTCAGGAATGTTCACTAGGAACAAGTTCACTACAAAGATGAGAAGAACTCTAAAGCCCAACCGCATGTGACTGAATTCAAGAGCAAGTACTTCCTCTTCCAGAGGAACATAAAGAACTCAGGCACGTAATTCCATTATTTTAGTCCTACTTGAGATAACTTTCTTGTTTGCTGAGATTCACCTATTTGCCCGGTGTTAATCCAGGTGACAATCCGATAATCCTGTTGTTAGCAATAACTTTTCAAAGAAGACAGACAGCTAACAATCCATTTGATGGACATCTCACAGGAAATTAAGTTACCAATGTCCTGTCAAAAGACACAATCTTGCAGTTCTGCCTGCCCCACTCTGTGCTGCGACCATCCAAGATCTTGCTTTTTCCTTCCATTACAAAAGGAGCACTATCTGATACGGCAATAAACCTCCTTCAAAGAAATCCGTAAATGTAGCATGAAGTTTTCATTTCAAATTAATCTTCAAAGAGTCTTTTCACACTTTATATTAATTAAACCCTTTTACTACGGCTTGGTCACAAAGAATGAATCTGTTAAACTGCTTTGCCCACCACACTGTCACTTGCTATATATATGCTCAGCACCTCAGACAATGTCCCAGCATCTATTATTACAGCTCGTACCTGTGCTTAACAGTATGGTATTCCCAGACATCACAACAATCCTTTATTTCCCTAGGGGAAAGAAACACAATTTCCTAATTTACTGAACACAAAATTATACGGCATATAGCACAGGTATATATGTATGTGCTATGCGTGTATATAATTTAATCTTTACTAGCACCTTGAAAGACAGAGATTATTATCTCCTTTTTCCCCAAAGGAAGAAACTGAGGCACAGAGACTCTGAGTTAGTAATGGTACACACTCAAAAGGCAGGTCTATGTTCCCATGCTAAGTTTTTCCTGCATCCATGCTCTCTTCCCCTTCCCGACCTCCCTCTTTTTCACTCTGCAGTTTCCTCCGTCACCAGTCTCCATGTGGAAGAGGCACATGGGTAGTGCCTGGATTTACACACTATAGTTCCAGCCGTGAGACAAATGACACAAACTTCAGACCAACTACGCAATCAAGCATCTATCACAGACCTTGCCATTTAGAGAAAAAGGTCAATATTCCAGAAAAACTTGCAACAGAAAATAAAGGCAACCAACATTTTTAATACTCATGGTAACTTACTCCTCAGAAACCTGAGTTGTTAAATTATAAATTCAAGAAACTGGGTTTCTGAATTAAACCATAATGAGGGGAAGAAGAAAAAAAAAAAAAAAAAAACACCACCAACAGTGGAAACTTTACAACACTGAGAAAATCAAAGCACTATTTGCCTATCGGAGAGCTCATTTAATGGTATCACATTTTTGCAAGAGTCACCATAATGGAATGTCAGAAAAGAATCAGTCTTCATCCTCTTATTAGTTTGAGAAAAGAGATCTGTTGTCAGGACCATTCCAACCTTTGATCAGAGGGACAGTGTGTTTAACAATACACAAAGGCAAAAACATTCAAATTCCAATGATTAAAGAAATGAAACATGATATTTCACCCAAATAGCAAAGATTCTTTTTCAATTAAAATACCAATGGGCACTCAAAAACATAATCTTTTCAGAATACAATTATTTTTACCGTCAGCAATGTATTTTTAATCTTAAAATTTTCATACCTTTTACTCTAATAGTATGCTCATGGGATTATAGCCTTAAAATCCAGAAGGAAGAAAAGGTTTATGTGCATAAATGTTTATAAAAATATTTTTAACAGAACTGAAAACATCTATTCAACAATGGGAATCTATCCAACAGTAAGGACAAGTAAATAATTTACATCTTCTATTTCATTTACTAGTTGAGAAAAAACTCAGAATATGTAATTTAAAAAAGCAAGATGCAAAATTGCATCAAAGAAGACTGCAACTATATAAAATAATATTTGCCATATATAAAAAAGAATACCAAAGTGTTTCCGAGGAATATAATTTGTTTTATTCTCTTTGCTAAATGTGTATTTTCCAAGTTTATAATAAGAAAAAACTACATGAAAGAGGAATGAAAATGGAGATGACACAACACTCACTTTAAGTATCATAAGATCTAAAACCAGGGGAGGAAGGGGATCATTTCTGAAATGTTTAAATTTAGCAGATTATGTTTAAAAAATACATGAAACATTTCCCTTGCCTGAATTCTTTGGCTTTTTATTCTCAAGGAGGAAAAAAACATCATAACGTAGAAAAAGGTTTATGCACAAAGGGTGTGAATCAAGACATTCACTATCCAAAAAGTTTTATGGATTACCTATGACACACTAGACACTATCTAGGTAACATATGAACAAGACAGACACGGGTCTAATCCTTTAGGAGCTTAGTCTTCTACGTGTAAGTACAGGTAGCAAGTTACTAAATAGATCAAAATATAATTTCTAGTTATAAGTATGTGTAAGTATATAAAAGCACATAAATATATAAATGTGTTTTATGCGTTTGTTGAGCAGAGGCAGGAAGGAAACTGCTCCCATAGGCAATCACCAAAGTAAGTCTTTCTGAGAAAGATACAAAACCAAAAACTAAAGGCAGCCAGGCAAGAAGCTGCTGAGGAATAGAGGAACAGCCAAAACACAGGAAACCTCAAATGCCACAATTCAGAAACAAGGAAAGAGTTTGGCATATTCTAGCAGCAGAAAAAAAGTCAGAGTAGGAGAAAATGGTAAAAAGAGATAAATCTGGAGAGGTAGGCAGGAGCCAGACCATGCAGGGATTTGTAGGCCAGGAGAAATGTCTATTTTATTGTAATAAAAAGGGAAGCTACTGAAGGGAGAAGGATATGATCTTATGTGTAATTTTACAGGCTTCTTGGAGAACAGACTGTAGAAGGTCAAGAGCAGTAACAAGAAGTTAGGAAGCCACTGCAGGCATCCCAATGAGAGGTAATGGTGGCCTGGACTAGAGTGATGGCCATGGAAATAGAGAAAAGTGGAGAAAACTCAAAATATGTGTGGGTGGTTATAGCATTTACTAACAGATGGTCAGGATGTGGGAGATAAGGACCCAGAACGGTCAAGTATAGCTCCTAGGAGTCTGAATGAATCATTATTTATGAAACTAAAACTTCAAGTGTGTTTCCAATAATAAGGAATAGTTAAGTATGTTATGAAGCATACATCAGATGGAACGTTAACTAATGTTTGTTAAAGGTCTGCATCTCTTACTATCTATGGGGTAATGGATATGACACTTAAGTATTCAGGCCTCCAGTTTCCTAAAATAATTACTCAATAATCCCTCCAATAATTACTATAAATAATTCCTACTGCTCTCTAAAGTTGCAGAGAGGATTACATGCGAACCTATGAAAAACACTTAACACAATGACTGTGCTCCATAGATTAAAGCTGCCAGAAGTCATAGTAATGACTCCAACACCAAAATAGAAAAGGAAGTCAACAAATGTCTTATGGAGAAGTGGCCCGATGAAAGAAACGATGAAGCCGGAATTTAAACCCAGGTTATCTGACTCAATCTCTACAACACCATGCACTCTTCACCACAGGTGAGCAACAAGGATTAAAAAATTAAGAACCGCTAAGAAGAACTATGGAATCCTATAATCTTCATTAGAGACTTTTTGGTAAAAACTACACAACAACCTAAGGTCTAAAGAGTTTAGTATTATACACAGTTATGTAGATTAACGAGAATAATTGGAAATTCCTGAATCACAAAAATAATCGAAAAGTTTATTGACTTTTCAGTAAGTACCTTAGGAAGTAAGGCTGACGGCTCAACCTGAACACAATGCAAAGGGAGCTTGAGACCAGGAACTTAGACCATGGAAGTCTAGGAGCTCTAGAAGTCAAGAGCTAGACAGGGAATACAAATAACAGGATAAGAGAACAGAATCCACAGCCTGGAAGAAAAGCACTGGCAAAGAGGCACATACCAAAAACCATGATTAGTCAGTTTGAGGGACAAGCACAGACCAACAGAAGCAAAGACAGACAGGGTTAGGAAACTCTCACATCGCCAGGGCCCAGGCAAATATCCACTGCTCCTGGGAAGAGGTAGAAGTAAAAGCCCACCGCTTCAGGAGACGGACAAGAAACCTTCCTGGCCCAGGAATCCCTGGATCCCACACCAAAACAAAGTACGTTACCCCTGGGCAAAGAACAAGAAACTCTCTAGCCTAAGTCCTCCCCCAGATACAAGGCAGAGTTTGGCTGCCACTGTGAGAAGAGGAAGAAGGCTGAGGAAGCCCAATCCCAAGGCCTACGACTTAAACTAGATCAGGAAACCCAAACACTCCTTCACTCCCCCCACAAATCTAGGACACAGAGGGAGCCCCTCCACTGCCCCCCATCAGTACAGGCATGCTGCTGACCACAGCCAATGCAGTAAGAACACTACTCAGGCCACACAAAACACAAAGTAACAGGAAATTTCTGGTCTGTGGTACACTCGAAAATGACCAGTAACAACAGAGCCATACCCAGCTCAACTACTAGCAAAACTATCTCAACTACCACATTAATAGTCTGACAGAAGAAGCACACCCATTTCTGGACATCGGCAATATTTATCTCAGTCTCAACTGTGCTATCAGTCAATCAAAAATTATGAGCCATTAAAAAAATTATGAACCACGTTTTTAAAAGGAAGAAAAAAAGAAAAAAACTTCATTGTCAAGAAATAAAGCAAACAGAACCAAACACAGAGATAACCCAGATGCTAGAATTATCAAACAGGATGACTAAAATAATTGTGATTAATGTTAAAAGATCTAGAGGAAAGAATTAATATGTTAAAGTATCTAGACAATATGTATAAACAGCTGGGGAATCTCAACAGATATGAAAACTATGAAAGACAGTCAAACGATAATAAAATAAAAACACAATTTCAAATGTGTAAAATTCCTTTCACATAATTATCAGTGCACTTAAAACAGGTCAACAGAGGGGCGCCTGGGTGGCGCAGTCGGTTAAGCGTCCGACTTCAGCCAGGTCACGATCTCGCGGTCCGTGAGTTCGAGCCCCGCGTCAGGCTCTGGGCTGATGGCTCGGAGCCTGGAGCCTGCTTCTGATTCTGTGTCTCCCTCTCTCTCTCTGCCCCTCCCCCGTTCATGCTCTGTCTCTCTCTGTCCCAAAAATAAATAAACGTTGAAAAAAAAAATTAAAAAAAATAAAATAAAATAAAAACAGGTCAACAGAAATTATCCAAACTGAAATAAAAAGGGTAAAAATGGGTTTGAAAAAAAAAAAAAAAAAAGAAAAGAAAAGGATGCACCCAACAATTGTGGGACAGTGTCAAATGATCTAACATACCCTTAATTGGAGTGCCAAAGGGAGAAGAAAGAAAAGTAGGACAAAAAAAAATTATCTGAAAAGAGAATAGTTGAGATATTCCAAAATTAATGAAAAACAATAAACCACAGATCCAAGGAGCTCAGAAAACTCTTAAAATTGTGAAGCTATCATTATCTTAAATTGAGCAAGTTAAAACAAAGGGTTGAGACAAAAGATACAGCTTGAAATAATAAAATACTGCAAGTATTTAGCAGATAGTGTTAAATACTCTCTACTATCTATAAAAATACAATAACATACTATTTCCATCTCCACATAAAAAGTTAACTAGAGGAACAGGTGAAACAGAAGAAAAGCGTGGTAAGAGATGAAAAAGACATGAATTATAACCAAATAAACACATATTAGAGTTTCCTTCCAACAGCAACCAAACAAATATAGATGTTTAGACTATATTACTTTGACAAAAAAAAAAGAGAAAAAACCAAACCTATTAATTTTCAGCAAATACATTAAATAAAGGCATTTAGTTATGTATTGTAAAAACAATTACTTTGCGTGAATTTAGTAAATCCCCGGGGATGATCATTCTACATTGTGAAAATTCTTTTACAAATTTAATTATGGTTTACCATGTCCACTATTGTGAGAATTTGTGTCACAGATGACTGGAAACAAGAGGCATCTAGAAACTGATCAGAATAAAGCAGAGAAGAGACAGGGTTGAGACTTTTAAAATGCAATCCTAAATTAAAGGAAACCTAAGTAAAGTTTACCTGACCTTTAGAGTATCCTTCTGCTGTCTCAAAGCTGGGAAAGTGCTAAGATCCAAAGACCCACTTAAGTCGTGGGAACGGAGGCAAGTCAGAATGTTCAAAATCCTCATGTCTCCTGATAACAAGTTCCCTAAAGGAAGAACTCAATTTTTACCAATACTCTATGAATTACTAAAGATGCCTGAGCCATAGTAGTAGGAATATAAAAAGAACTGTGAAATAAACGTACCCAAAGTTTTTCCTGTTTTATTCATCTAAGTCAATCAGCACATCTGGAAACACCATGGACCCTCAGAGATATAAATTAACAATTCCAACTAACAGAAAAAGGATATCTAACTTTCTGATGGACTCAATACTGAGTAGCATATGAATACGCTCCTTAGTAATACATACTGTCTACTACAACCTAAATTGGGTTTTCAGGGACACTTGGGTGGCTCAGTCAGTTGAGCGTCTGACTCTTGATTTCAGCTCAGGTCATGATCCCAGGGTCCTGGGGTGGAGCCTGCTTAAGATTCCCTCTCTCTTCCTCTGTCCCTCTCCCCTACTCACGCATGCTCTCTCTCTCTAAAAAAAATAAAAGGAAATAAGATGGGTTTTCAAGCATCTTGCATCTATTGAAGCATCTATTGAAAAGATAAATAAAAATTAACTTTTCTGAAGTACTAATTCAGAATATGCAAATATTTCTTTCCTATGGCATTTCCTCTTAGCAAATATAAATATTAATAAAGACTTTCATAGGGTTATTGATCTCTCACTTTGAAGCCTATTTTTCCTGTAAGTTAGTTCTTCAACTTCAAATTCTTCTAGGGTAAGACTTTTCAGGTACATCTTCACCGTGATTAAAAATTATCTATAAACATACCATGTCTTGCTTTGGAATTTGTATTTAACTAAAAACAGCTGCTGTATATCTAGAAATCTTTAAAAACTAACCAAAGACAAAAAAAAAAAAAAGATTTATCTTATTATCTTTTAATTCCTAAGCACAGTCTTTTCATTATAAATCACAGGCCCTAGAATTTTTTTCACTCTTTTACTAATCTATAATAGAAAAGAAAAAGTCCCAATTATTGACAGTTCCATACCAAGATTTATGACGAATATATCATGACTACCAGCCAGCTACCTGAAAAAAAAATTTTTAAGACTTCAAAATGTAAAACTAAATTTTTAGTACACTATAAAAGCTAAACGACAATTTTATAAATAAGTTTAGACAACTTATAAAATTTCATATGTGTTTGACTAAATTCAGAGGACCAACATATTTACACATTTCTATAACATTTTAAAATAGATCCCATAAAGAAATAGTATATAGCCTATGGCAAAAGCAACATAGCACTAGGAGTTAATAGAGTTGGGTTCCAGTTCTAGGTCTATTATACTGCACTGAGATTGATTTTAAAAGACAAATATTTAGGGGCGCCTGGGTGGCGCAGTCGGTTGGGCGTCCGACTTCAGCCGGGTCACGATCTCGCGGTCCGTGAGTTTGAGCCCCGCGTCAGGCTCTGGGCTGATGGCTCGGAGCCTGGAGACTGTTTCCGATTCTGTGTCTCCCTCTCTCTCTGCCCCTCCCCCGTTCATGCTCTGTCTCTCTCTGTCCCAAAAATAAATAAACGTTGGAAAAAAAATTAAAAAAAAAAAAAAAAAAAGACAAATATTTATATACGCTTTGTAGAAGACTTAAAGAGATTTATCATGACTTATATAACATATTATAAATAAGTAAAAAGAATAATAGGTAAAAACAACGTGGCTCTCAGTTTCAATTATAAGAGTGTGGAAACCAGTGAATACTGGGATCAGCAGCAATCACAAAATGAGGAAGTTGCCAATTTGTTCAAATATCACATACTGTATACACCAAAACTATTATTGCATGACAAATGACTAGAACAGTAAAAGTGAAATCATAAGAGCAGAGACTTCACTTGTTTAGTTTTCTATTTCTCCAGCACCTAAAAAGTATCTAGCAGTAGGCATTCAAAGATTTGTTGAATAAATATACTCCCAAACTAAGTACCACAATGTAATCTCACTGACCATGCCTAAAACGGACTCTACTGCTCTTAATGTCACGTTAACCAGCACTTTTTAAACGTTTTTTAATGTCTATGAGATTACAAACTGAATAAAATTCCAGACTTTTTAATAGTCACATCATTTTAATTTCCCTAAACTCTTTCCAAAAGATGTAAAATTATAAACTAAAGAGGACTTCATGACTCAAGCCAACTGAGTAATATATTAATCATAACTACTTAGTTTATGTAAGTGAAAAACTGAAAGCTGATCCTATAACATTTTTCCACTAAAAGTTATTAGCAGTCACAAATACAGATATGCTACGCTTTTGTTCCAAGAATATTTAACACATAAAATTTTTCAAATAGCAACAAAAAACATCTTAGATAAGGACAGATGTCGGTGTTTAGATCATACCATGCTCCAGACTACCCATATTATCGTAAAGTGCTGAACACACTGGACACAAAGTTCTATCTGTAAAGCATTAATCACTGTACAGATGTAAGGCATCATCAACTACAACAGATTACAACCAAAAACAAACCTTCAAGTTGAAAAGTATTTAGAAGGCTATGGGACAACCTCCATGAGAAAGAAGATATTGTTACAGATAACCTCAAATGGGTAAAAAAGAAAGAACCACTGTAATACAACATAAGTAGACAGATATTGCCAGTTAGAATTGCAATACAAAGGGTATAAACAATCTGTTAAGAAAATTCCAAGGTAGAAGTCATGCCTCACTGAAGATAACTTTGGAAAGACTTTATGACAAAAGAAATACGGAGAGCAGGAACCATGGCAATCTTTTCCCACCACTGTATCCACAACTCATACAACAGTGCACTGAACATAGAACACTCTCAATACAGATTTACTGACTGAACAAATATCTGGAATGGACCTTGAGAGATGGGAGATGACACTCTACTTTGAGAGAAACATGTAAGCAATGGACTAAGGGAGACAATGAGGTGTATTCAAAGAACAAGGGGTAGTCTAATTTTGCTGGAGTATATTTATGACATACAAAAGATAATCAAGGAGTTTGTGCCCACTCTGAACTTGAATAGAAAAATGGGGGAAAGATCAAATGTAACTCCAAGAAATTGTGTTTGATTGATTAGAAAAACAGTGGCACCATTAAAAGAAATACAAAGTTAAAAAAAAAAAAAAAAGAGGGGAGAGGGAATCAGGTAAAGAAAATATTTACTGAGCATTTTACTCCTTGTTAAGCACTTCAAATCCACTATTTTAATCTTCACAACAATCCTGTGAGGTACTTATATTACCAGTTTACAAATGAGGCAAAAGAGATCACAATACTTCCCCAAAACTCACAAAGCGAATTAGTTAATCTGTCATTCCCTCCCTTCTCCTTTCCTAAGAGAACCTCCATTTTGTTCAAATATATAGGGTACTAATGTGCTCAGGAAAGTGGGCCACTCCCCCAGTCCTAGGAGAATGAAACACGATTGTTCTAAAAAGGGAAATCCTTGTCTACTAACCCAGACTTGACATAGGAGACCTGAGAAGAAACATTTTGAGGGCTTCTGGGAAAGACTTTCCTACTTGCATTAGCATTGTGGAGGTCACTAGGGACCCAGAAGTCACCAATCTAAGAGCTGTCACTGATTCTTCCCTTTGTCTCACTGCTGTTTCCCAATCCATCAGCAAGCCAAATCAATTCTAATTCCAGAATACCTTGTTAACCCCTCCTCTTCTCCTATCATCCTAGTCGAAGCCATTAGTAATTCTCAACTAGACTACTAATAACTACTTTCCTATGCAATCTCCTTTTGGTGACTCTTGCTCCCAACAATTCATCCCCCAAACAGTAGCCAAATAAATCCTTTAAATGTAATGATGGAGCAACTGAAACACTTGTGCTCTGACGGTGGGGCTGTAAAATGGGATAACCACCATGGAAAACAGTATGAGGTTCCTCAAAAGACAAAAAATAGAATTACCATATGACCCAGCAATCCCATATTGAATCCCATTTTGAATATATATATACAAAAGACTTGAAAGCACAGTCTCAAAGAGATATTTGCACACCCATGTTCACAGCAACACTACTCACAACAGCCAAAAGGTAGGAGCAACCCCAGTGTCCACTGACAGACAAATGGATATAAAAAATGTGGCACATACATGCAATGGAATATCATTTAGCCTTGAAGAAGGAAGGAAATCTTGCCACATGCTACAACATGGACGAACACTGAGGACATTAAGCTAAGTCAAAGCTAGTCACGATAAAATAAAGACTACATGATTCTACTTACACTGAGGTATCTAAAGTAGTCAAATTCATAGAAACCGAAAGCAGAATGAAGGTCCCAGAGACTGTGAGGAACTACTGTTTGATGGTGTGGAAAGACAGACTCCACTTTAAAGCTTCAGCTTCCACTTTCCTTTCTAATTAATGAACTCAAACTCAGCCAGAGGGGGCAACTGTTTCCAGCAGTTGCTAGTAAAATACAACAGAACAACTGACATTCGGACCATAAAACTGCTGGTATGAACTTCATGAAGACAGAACGGTTAACTAATGCATACCAAGAATAGTTTCATTTGATAGCACCAATAAAGAGTCGATTAGAGAATAATCAAAAGCAGCTCAACCGGTTAGCACCAATGAACATTTTCTTCCGTTCTTCTATGTCTAAGTGATGTAATTACCTTCTTCTTTCTCATAAAAACCCCTTGCTTTCCCCCACATGAGCAGGACACTTCTCCAGCTGCTACGTGAATCTGCGCTCCCTAAATTACCAATTCTATGACCCCAAATAAAAGTTCTTTGTTTCTTCTTCAGTTTGCCTCCTTTTCCTGATTGAAATTTAACGGAGTTTCAGTTTTGCAAGATTAAAAACTTCTGGAGATCTGTTTCACAACACTGTGGATATACTTAACACTACTGAATTTGCACACTTTAAAATGGTTAAGGGGCACCTGGGTGGCTCTGTCCGTTAAGCATCCAATTCTCCGTTTCAGCTCAGGTCATCGTCTCACCTGGATCAAGCCCCGCATATGTCTCTGTGCTGACATCAAGGGGCCTACCTGGGATTCTCTCTCTCCCTCTGCCCTTCCCCAGCTTACACACACATGCTCTCAAAACAAATAAATAAAACTTTTTAAAAAATGGTTAAAATGGTAAACTTTGTGTTACATGTCTTTTCCATAATAATTCCAGGGCAAAAAAAAAACACTAACAACCTCCCCTCAAAAAAGGAATTATAAACTACTCTCCTTAAAATGCTTCAACTGCTTCCTATCACCCACTGAATAAACCCCAAACATGGTCTATGAGGCTCTGTATCATCTGGCCCTTCCCACTGGGACAGCCAGATCAAACACTTCTCTCCCTCTTCCTCAAGATGCTCAGTCAAAATGATACTTTTGCTTCTTCAAATAATTCAAATTCTTTCTTGCCTCCTGGTCTTTGTCCATGCTACTACCATTTCGTGGAATGCTATTACCCAACTCTTCACAGATTTGGCTCCTGACCCTTCAGATGTCCCTTAAAATGTCACCTTCTCAGAAGCCCTTCCTAACCAGCCTACCTAAATTAGTAGGTGTCCCCACACCATCCACATTATTTTCTATCTTGGGCCTCTTTTGTTCCTTGATAGCATTTCTCACAAGTTAAAAACATTTTTTTTTTCTATACTCCCAAATGAAATGCAAGCTCCATGGGGACCTTAAAGATTTTATCTGATATTTCAACTGCAAAATGCTTTAAATCTTTTAATCTTACAAAAAGGTAAAAAAAAAAAAAATCATTTAAGCCAATGACACAATTCTTTAAAAATCCCACAGTACTCCTCAATCTCAATCTCCATACTTAGTTACATACATACATACATTCAAAGCTCGGATCATTAATGGTTATTTAGGTCATAGATGTGACTCAAACTATGTCTTCAAATTTTTTTAATGCAACATAAAACATCTTAACAATACTCAATATATCACAGCACATTTCTACAACTATCCTACATCTTTATCTATAGGTTAAAAAAAAAAAAAAAAAGCCAACAACTGAATACTCAGATCTGCCAGACTCTGTTCTAAGCACTTTACACAGATTAACTCATGTAATCGTCAAATCATTTTAGAGATAAGGACATTTAGGCACTGTAATATTGTAATTTATAAGAAATGTATGTATTTGGTCACGGAGATGACCAAAATAAAAATTCATACATGTTTGGTCTTTGTCCACAGTTTCCAAACTTGGCTCACAGTTCCCAAAACCCATGGAACTTCCTGATGGATAAGAGCAAAGGGAGCATCTTTTATATTTGGGCTCTTGTTTCCTGTTCTGCAAAAGCTTCAGAGCTATAAAGGTGAAAGGAGTGTCTTACTCTTCATAACAAACCCTTCCCACTACAACTGGGCTTAGGTTACTGAAGGCGAATTTTGCAAAGCACCTAAAGGATGGGGGCTAGCTGCCAGAGGAACCATATACTGCTCGAATGTAGATTTGGAACTTTCAGTCCCACCCTGATTTCTAAGGAGGAGGGCGGGGTTGGTTGAATCAATCCCCAATGGCCACTGAGTTCATCAATCATACCTATATAATGAAAACCCAATGTTTCCATAAAAACCCAAAAGGGGGTTCAGACAGCTTCCACTCTGGGGAAACAGAACGCTTCCATGTGCCATTATCCAGAGCCCCAAACTCCAGGAGGACAAAAGCTCCTCTGTTTGAGATTTTGTCCTAGGTATCTCATCTGGCTGATCTGTACCTTTTAACATTCTTTGTAATAAATTAGTAATCTAGTAAGTAAATGGGTTTCCTGAGTTCTGTGAGCCACTCTAGCAAACTAAATGAACCCAAATACGGGGTCATGGGAACCTCTGATTTACAGGTCAATCAGAAGCATAGGTAACAACCTGGGCTTGTGACTGGCTTCTGAAGTGGAGAGTAGTCTTGTGGGACTGAGACTTCTAACCTGTGGAATCTGATTCTATCTGCACGTAGATAGTGTCAGAATTGCAACGAATTCTCAGACACATGCTAGTGTCTGAGAACTGCTTGTTGGTATGGGCGAGTCTCCCCACACACATTGGAATTGGGTCCAGGAACCCTTTTTAGGCATGAATAGATTAAATCACCTACCGCGAATTACAAAACCACTGTCAGACTGGGACCGCCCAAGAAATCCTGCTCTAGTCTACAGGCCATGCTCCTAATCTCACTGTACAAAACTGGGAGCAGACTTGTGACCCAGGTAAAAGTTCAAGATATGAAATGTTATGCTTCTTAAAAATGACACTCCATCCTTACAGCATATTCATTAAAACAAACCACAAATAGGAATTACCCACTTAATGAGGATACCAATTTTTTCTAATTTCTAGAAATTATATATCTTAAATTAGTATTTTTTAAGATTTCAGAATACTAAATGCAAAATTTTAAGAAATAAAAAGCTGGCTATTTACCAAAAATGAATGAAAAATAAACTCATAATGTTCTTTAGACAATAAAGACCAAGAATTTAAAATTAATCAGAATGTTTAATTCTGCTGTATCATCAGCCTCATTTCCTAATTCCCCTCCAATCATACACTGTGCTTTATCATACAGATCTTTGGCACTGGAGGATTTTTAAGATATAAACTATTTGAGACCACTCCTAAATCTCCATTATATGTAGTAATCTATGGGGGTGATGATAACCTCACCAGGATTCTAAAGGATTAAATAAGATAAAATACAAAAATGCCAGGCATAAACATGAATCCCACATGCAAATATGGATGGTGGTACACTACAGGCAGGAGGACCGTTGCATTTTAGGTATTTGGTAATTCACAACCTCATGTAACATTCTCAAATGGCAATGTCTATGATAAATGTCATTCCTTACTCAGCTTCCTCCTCTCACACTGCTATACTTTTCCCTATGTGACAAATTCTCACGCATTCCCAGTGAGTTATCTACTGTGGAAAAAAAAAAAAACCTTCAGTAATAGCCCACCTCTCCACATCAAAATAAGTAACTCCATCTCTGTAATTCTATTAAATATAGCCCTTATGCCCTTATACTCTTGTTACAATGTATTATCACCCTTTAAAAGGGATATCTCCTCCTAGAACACAAGGCAAGGTCAACAACGCACTAATCTTTTCTTTTTTTTTAACGTCTATTTAATTTTGAGAGAGAGACAGAGTGTGAGCAGGGGAGGGGCAGAGAGAGAAGAGAGGGAGACACAGAATCCCAAGCAGGCTCCAGGCTCTGAGCTGTCAGCACACAGCCCGATGTGGGGCTCGAACTCACGAGCCGTGAAATCATGACCTGAGCCCAAGTCAGACGCTTAAATGACTGAGCCATCCAGGCGTCCCAACAACTTATTAATCTTAAAATTCGAAACACCAACCTTGGTGACTAGAACATTACAGTCACTGAAGTATCTTGTTTGTTTGTTTGCTTGTTAGTGAAGCATAAAATACCAAAGAGCAAACAAAAAAGAACTATATTTATTTACATCACACCTTGTTCCAAAGAAGGAAGGCTTATTTTCAATACTGCAAATGTGTAACAAAAAACTTCTAAGAAATATTCTAATGATATTTTTAGTAAATGCAGTAATGCTACTAGATAAGCTACCACAGCAGTTTCCTTTTAAAAAACAAATACAATATTAATACTTATTTTTTTAATTATGCAATCTACTCTTGGGCAATTTTAAAGTTTACATTGTTCTTGCAATGATAAAAATGGTCAATTTCAGCATCTTTATATCCCCAGTTCCTTGCATCATATCTGGCATAAAAGTCACTTAATTATGTTAAAAGCTTTATGTACACACACACACACACACACACACACACACACACACACACACACAGATTCACCATAGTCTGACTTTCTGATTTTATACTTCTTTTAAGGATCTATTTCAATAGACCTAGAACCAAAGACTGGATGCACATCACAGGAGATGTTTTAAAAAGCAAATTTATAAAATAGCAGAGTACCTATACCCATAGATGAACAAAGATTTAAAGCAGATTTTTTTTAATTCGGTATACAGAAATACAGAAGAAAGAAATCTCAAAGATTAACAGTTTGAATGTGTGTGACAAAGCAGAAAGAATTGCTGAAGATGAAAGTAGGGAACCAGGAAAAATTACATACTTATCATACATGGAAAAGTCAGAGGATTATTGCTGGAAAACAGGAATAAAGGAGGATTAAGACGATTTACTCAGCATCAGATTTTCTTTTTAATGTTTATTTATTTTGAGAGGGAGAGAGAGTGCAAGCAGGAAGGGGCAGAGAGAGAGGGAGAGAATCCCAAGCAGGCTCCATGCTGTCAGCACAGAGCCAGATGTGGGGCTTGATCCCACCAACCATGAGATCAGGACCTGAGCCAAAATCAAGAGTCAGATGTTCAACTGACTGAGCCACCCAGATGCCCCTCAACACCAGATATTTTTACAAAGGGACGAAAATACCTGCACAATAACATGGGTCTGTGAAATGTCCTGTATGGTAAATAGCAGATAAAAATTTTCAGTAAGGGTTTAAAAAACCTTTTTAACTTACTGAGAATCATTTAACAAACAACTACAAATCATTTTCATTACCCAAGGGGTTTGTGATAAGGTTGTTTGGTATTTCTTTTAATGTTTATTTACTTGTTCTGAGAGAGAGAAAAAGTATGAATGGGGGAGGGGCAGAGGGAGAGGGAGAAAGGGGGGGGGGGAGAGAGGGAGAAGGAGAGAGGGATAGAGGGAGAAGGAGAGAGGGATAGAGGGTGAAGGAGAGAGGGATAAAGGGAGAAGGAGAGAGGGATAGAGGGAGAGGGAGGGGGAGGGGGAGGGGGAGGGAGAGGGAGAATCCCAAGCAGGCTCAGTGCTGTCAGCACCGATCTCAGGAACTGTGAGTCCATGACCTGAGCCAAAATCAAGAGTCAGACTCTTAACTGACCAAGCCACCCAGGTACCCTGGGTTGTTCAGTATTTTTAAATCACACAAATCAGACTCACTCCAATTATTTTTACAATTCAAAACCCAGTATTTAATTCAATAAAGTCATTTTTGAAGTGTTTCAGTTCCACATAATGGCAAGTTCAGGAAGAACAAAGAAAGGGGTAGAGAAAGGGAGAACCACCAGAGGGAAAATAAGTTAAACAGAGGCCAAGAGCCATAAGCAAATTCATTTTGCAAGAAACACTGGGACAGATACAGGTGCTTGGGTGCTGAGATGAATGTTAGTCCAGCTGACTACTCTGTGGTTCTGGGGTGAGGGGAATTACCACCAGGTAAAGAAAACACTAAATGGTTACTATTTAACACTCTACTACTAATCTTAGCCTTTATCCCAAAGTTGTTTCACTTTAAATTATATGACTAAGGAAGCCTAGCAGAAAGGAAATTACTCTCAGGACTGCAGCCACCATGGTTGTGCAGTATCACCTCAAGAGCCAAATGAAGTAAAGCCAAGTCAAATCAATCATTGGCTTGGGGTTTCCTATCCCCAATTTAGAACTTTCCTAGTAATGAAGTTCTCTGAGAAGGAAATGTTCAGCTAGATGAGAGGAACACAAGATTGAGGACAGAGACAGGAGAGAACCACCCTTAAAATTAGCAACAGTAAAACCAGTGAAGGAAAACAGTTACTGAAGGTAGGATTAGAAAGTGTCAAGAAGGACGGAGTTATCTAATATCTACTAACATAAAGACCTAGAAGGATAAGGAAATGAAGAAATCATTTAGATTTGGCATTTGAAATCATCACCTAAGGATCAAGCTTAAAATTCACATGCAAAATTCAAAAGTTAATTTTGAAACAAATAATATGCCAGTACTCCAAGATACTGCTATTTACAGATGGTTGGGGTGGGGAAGTTCAATTTTGATGCAATATAGTATTAAGTCAATCTGGAAACAGTTATCCTTTATTAAGGAACAAACGTGCACTTTAAAATATGGAGTACTAAAAAGCCATATAGAAACAACTTTGTAAATCATCATATAAGTCCAATCACATATAAAAATAATTTTTATTTTAACTAGGCACATTTGAAATAATGGCACTATACAACACTGTTTCACCTCTTGCATATTTTCAAGGACTTGCACCAATTTAAGTCATTCTACAAACACTAGGGTGTTTAAAAGTCAAAGGCAATTTTTTAGGGCGCCTGGATAGCTCAGTCAGTTAAGCGTCCGACTCTTGATTTTCGGCTCAGGTCATGATCTCACAGTCGTGAGATCGGGCCCTGAATCAGACTTCACAGTGAGTGTGGACCCAGCTTGAGATTCTCTCTCTCCTTGCTCTCTGCCCCTCCTCCCCCAAAATAAATAAACATTAAAAAAGAAAAAAAGTAAAAGGTAATTTTTTTGTTTCTTAGACTTCTTCTAGATTCCTTCCTAACAATAAAGCAAATTTTTACAAAGTTTTCCCTAAACATCTCATAACCATAATTTCATGATTTAAACTCTCAAAACCTTTACTTCAATGCAGCTTCCTAACTGACCTCTTCATTCAGCTCTATTATCTCCTCACTTCCATCTGCCCAGACTTCACTTTCTCAAACAGAGATCATGTCAGTCTCATGTTGAAAAACCACTGCTTCCTAACCCGACCAGAAACAGATTTACTCCTCTTAAGTTTATGAACAAAACACGCAAAGATCAAAATACCTTTTTAAACCTTTGGTTTTACCTTAACATTTAAATCTGCATTCTCCATAACATGTGCATGTTGGGTAATGTTAAATGTTAGTCACTAATGATTAAACACTGAAAGTTTGTTTTCCATTTAAACAATCTAGTAAAACCAGTATGCTAAGAAAATGTATAATTTCAGGGGCGCCTCAGTTAAGCCTCCAACTTCGGCTCAGGTCATGATCTCATGTTTCATGAGTTCGAGCCCCACATAGGGCTCTGTGCTGACAGCTTGGATCCTGGAGTCTGCTTCAGATTCTGCGTCTCCCTCTTTCTCTGCCCCTCCCCTGCTTGTGCTCTTTCTCTCTCTCTCTCTCTCTAAAAAATAAAATAAAATAAAATTTAAAAAAAACTTTTAATAAAAAAAGAAAACATATAATTTCCCATACTCCTGACTGGTTGAGTACCGCAGTTTTAAATGTGCTGGCATTTCAATACAAAGGGTATAAACTAAGGAATATTAAAGCCCTTGATAATTTGGCCCAAATCTTCTTTCTCTTTGCATTTGCCACTACTGTACATACACCCTATGCTGAACTCCAAATAAAACTATTAATTTAATCCTGGGGCGCCTGGGTGGCTCAGTCGGTTAAGTGTCCGACTTCGGCTCAGGTCATGATCTCACAGTCCGTGAGTTCAAGCCCCGCGTCGGGTTCTGTGCTCACAGCTCAGAGCCTGGAGCCTGTTTCAGATTCTGTGTATCCCTCTCTCTCTGACTCTCCCCCATTCGTGCTCTGTCTCTCTCTGTCTCAATAAATAAACGTTTAAAAAAAAAAAACTATTAATTTAATCCTTATTCTTGCATATGCCTTCTTCCAGAAAGCTCTTTCACTCATCGCCACAAGAAGTCGCTATCAAGGTCCCACTCAAACTCTACCCTCCTACTTTCCCTAACATTTTACAGTCTGTTATGGTACTAATCACAGTCTCTCTCATTATTCTATTTAGTTGTGTGTATAAGAATGCATATAACATACCAGTTAAGAATCAAAGCTTTGAAAGCAACGAAACTCAGGTCAACCTCTGACTCTGCTATTTATTAAATATAACCTTGGGCAAGTTACTTAAGATCATCCTCCAAAGGTTTCCTCATCTTTTATATGAAGACTGTAGCAGGTTATCTCCAACAGGATTAACCTCAGAATCAAAAATAGTGATGTATATAAACCATTGAGTCCAATACTGACAACTAGTAACAGTTTAGTAAACATATCTATTATTCCCAATAGGCACAACTCATTGTCCTACTCTTGTTTGTATTCTTTCCCATTCCTATTATGCGGTATTCTGCATGTGCTTAATAAGTGCTTGGCTGATAAAATCTGATAGATCTTAATAACATAAGGTCCAAATTCCAGTGAATATCAAAAATGGCTTACTAATCATACCATTAACTGTTTAACATTAGCTTAACCAGTTTATACTTTAGCTACCACATACATAGATACAGATCTCCAACCACCATTTTAAAGTATTCTACACTGCATTGCCAATATCCAAAATGCTTGATAATAGTTACTCAGAAGTCTAAATTAATCTAAAAACTTTAGCATGTATCCAACCACCAAGAAAGCCCTTAGCAAATTAAAGAATTCCTATGTGGATACTCCTATTGCTAAAGCTACGCCAAATCCCAAACCCATTTTTCCAACTGGTCCTCTAAGTTACCCCGAGGCAGGGGATTCCCTCAAGAGCCCAATCAGGTCTGCCGTGGTATTCTCAAGAAAAGTACAAGGGATGCAATATTTCCAGACCAGTAAGATTACTAATTCTTAAATGTTCAGAATAGACTATATCAAAAAACAAATGAGTAGATTCTTTAATCCTATAGTTAGCTAGAACAAAACAAAAACAAAAAGAAAAGAAAGGAAAAGAAGAAAGGAAAACCCCTACAGCAAGGCCAAAGACTGATAAAGAAAAGGACTAGTAATGAGAACTACCTGGGAAGGCAAAAGAGAATGCAAATATAGCAGAAGACCCAGTCATCCAAAGGTGGCTTCATAAGCTAAATATAAGCTAAATTCGGAAAGAGCAATTTCACAAAAAGAGGAACAATATTTTCTAGTACTATGTAAACTACACTGTAAGTTTAACCACTGTCACAATGCAAACATTAGCACTATAAATTCATTGTAAATAATACTCCTCAAAGCAACATGTACATAACTATACTCAAGCCAATACCAATAATAAAAAAAAAAGAAAAAAGAAAAAAAGAAAAAGGTGACATTTGCTACGTAAATGTCAGGCATTCAAGGTGAGATACTTAAAAGTGAACCTTAAGATTTTACAATGATAATCATGTTTATGTAAAGTATTTTCATCTAAATTAACGAAAGCCCCACTACATAGATGTGTTTGACACTGAGTAAAGTGGCCCTTTCTAAACCGTATTCCTTCAAATTAAGAATACTTTAAGTTTTCACTGAAATTTTAATACTTCCAAGAAACATTTTAAAATGTGTTTTACATTCCTAATAACATACCAAACTAGTGACAAGTATTATAGTTAAGTAAACCTTTATACAGGCACTGAAGAAAGTGATTAACTCATCTTTAGAAAACGACAGAAACAAATATTTCCGAAACTAAAATTTGTTTTAAAAAATTCTGAAACTGGGGCGCCTGAGTGGCTCAGTCGGGTAAGCGTCCGACTTCAGCTCAGGTCATGATCTTGCAGTTTGTGAGTTCCAGCCCCGCATCAGGCTCTGTGCTGACAGCTCAGAGCCTGGAGCCTGCTTTGGATTCTGTGCCTCGCTCTCTCTCTACCCCTCCCCTGCTCACACTATGTCTCTCTCTGTCTCAAAAAATAAACAAAACATTAAAAAAATTTTTTTTTAATTCTGAAACAAGTAACTACATATAAGAAAATATGTTTTAGGGGCACCTGGGTGGCGCCGTCGGTTAAGTGTCTGACTTCAGCCAGGTCACGATCTTGCGGTCCGTGAGTTCGAGCCCCGCGTCGGGCTCTGGGCTGATGGCTCAGAGCCTGGAGCCTGTTTCCGATTCTGTGTCTCCCTCTCTCTCTGCCCCTCCCCCGTTCATGCTCTGTCTCTCTCTGTCCCAAAAATAAATAAATAAACGTTGAAAAAAAAAATTTAAAAAAAAGAAAATATGTTTTAAATGTGTCAATTACAGTTGACCCTTAAGCTCTGTCGGTTTAAACTTTGTGGATCCACTTATATACAGATTTTTTTTTATAAATACAGTACAGCATTGTAAATGTATTTTCTCTTATGATTTTATTAATTACACTTTCTTTTCTCTAACTTAAAGAATCAGTACATAATACAAAACATGAAATATGTGTTAATTGTTTACATTAGGCTTCCAGTCAACAGTAGGCTTTAGTAACTAAGTTTTGGAGGAGCCAAAAATTATACTAGGATTTTTAACTGTATACATCAGCACTCCTAACCCTGCTGCTCAAGGGTCAACTGAATTCTGTATATTTTGCCAGAATAAAAAACTGTGTTCCATATACATATATGTGTGTGTAAATATATACATATATGTAAATATATGTACATACGTGTGTGCGTGTATGTATACACACACATATATACACATGACACATTTGAGTGTATTTCTTGCCTTTCATAAACTATTTCTCAGAGACCATATCCAGATGAGATCAATTATTCTCTACTGTGATCAATTCATTGATTCTAAATGTGTTACGCAAAAAAAAAAAAAAAAAAAGTTTTGAATTATTAAAACACTGCCTTAGATGGTAATCAACAAACTCTTAGTCACCAAGCCCTAACCTGCTTTAAATTTCAATCACTTACAAAGCAAGGGCCCTATATCCCCATATATAACCTTTATTTCACAATAGTATAAATACTGGTTTCACCTCATCCAAACATCTTTGCAAAATCCTGAAAATGTTATATAGAAAAGAAAAATACAAACGGATATTCATTATGACGGTAAGTCTGTTTATTCTGATGATTTCTCAGTCTCTGTAAGAACACTTGCTTGCTCAAAACGAAATATGCAATAGATGACTTAAAGGTAATTTATTCTTAGGATACACTAAACCTCAAAAATAAAACTGAGAGGGAAACATCAGTGGAAAAGAATGCTTTCTACATTTTATTAGTAAGAGGCAAACTCTTACAACGTCCCTAAAGAACCAAACTGTAGTGGAAAAGAGAAGATGTGATTTGGACTGTCATTTTCAGAGCTATTAAGAAAACTCACAGTTAAATGACAATTTTAATACAGAGCCAGAGAACAATTCTTCTCTCAGAATTCTTTCAAGAATTGTCCACTTTCAAAATTCACATGTAGCTACGTTTTATTACTAATGCTCTCTACCCCTTTTCTCTCCATTAACACTACCCAGAATGTAGTTAACAGTAATTTTTAAGTACAGGCTATGATTCTACTTCCTAAAGTGTACATCAGCAACAATCTATTATGTTCTGGGTCTAGCACAACATTTACAAGTGGAAACCATAAACGAAAGTGTTATTCATATAATCAGAAGAATAGGAAGGAGCCCTATAGAGAGCATATACGTAGTTCAGAGAAATTTTCAATATGCTTCAACTTTATTACAGACTTTCAATTTACCACTTTCCAGATACCAGTGCTATTGACTATATTTAAATAAACTAATGACCACAATTTAACTTGCACATTGTGTAGTCTGATTATTTTAAACTTTAAATGGAAATGTTTAACTTGTTAAAAATCAATACTCCAACAAAGGAAAAGAACATTAAAAATAAACTCCATAATTAATACTATTTTTGTAAACTTATTTTAAAGCACCACAGCACAAACTCATTTTGTGTGATACGCCAGACTTTTTATCCAATGAGAATCACCTTTCCTTTTTCACAATGCCATAAACAACTCAGAGAAATTTAAATCTTCAAAAAGGATTATAAACAGCTAATTAAAATAAAATTCCATCTGCAGCAATTTCCTTGATATAATCTACATTATACTTTATGTATGATATAATTATACGTTATACTGTTACTGGTTAAAAAATACTAAATTTTCTGAATTATATGCCCTTCTACCAATTACATATTGATAAAAACATTAGCCAATTATTTATTAAACAAACCCTTCTGCTCAAGAAACCAAGCATCACACTGCTATACCTTCTAGAAGCCCCAATATTTCTGCTCCCTCCCTTACTGCATGAGGCGTTAAACCTTCAGAATCAGTTTTTTATCTCACTACTTTCTTTAACCTTCACGATTATAGTTTTATCTGGCTACTTTCCTAATAATCACTGTTCTTCATTTTTATCTGCCACATCTGTATCTCGAGAATAAAGACTATTCAAGCCTCAGGTTATTCCAAATATCCTCCCAAACCATATCACGGTCCTAATACTGAGCATTCTGTAATCATTTTCTCCAAATTACCCAGTGATAGGTTTGAGGTTTCCAGTTTCCTTTAGAGGAGCTTGCTAGGTCTCAGGGTAAAGCAAGTTAAATATTCTGCTCATTATGTTCCATACAACTACAAAGCACTTAACGGAGCTTACCAACACCCTCCTCTCTAAAATAGCAAACACCCTGTCATAGAACGCAGAGAATAGCTGCTTTGCTCCAAAGAATATAGCTCTTGAGCACTTCTCAGAGCAGCTGTTAGTAACTTTCAGACGCCTGCTGGACTATCACTTTGGTTAAATTAATGATGGGTCATCTTGTTCCACTTTACTTTTTCCTTTTAGTCTTGCATTCAATGCAGAAAAGCTGCGGATTACTTTTAAAAATAAAGTACAATAAATAAATAAATAAACATTACTTCAGCCTCACTACTTTTCCAAAAGAGATCATTTCAAGATCCCTACATCATTACCTAAACCATGCAGACCACTTGTACATGCCACTGGAAAGCTTTAAAAGGATCCTATTTTCTACCTATCCTTACCCAACACGTTCGCAAGTTTTCAGTAATTTCGAGAACGTTCTGTATTACAAAGGTGCTGATGCACTCAATCAGAACTGGTTTTGCTCAAATACAAGCCCCGAATACGCTGCACTTGATAAATTTTAAGTATGTTTCTGGTTCCCTGAAGAGCTTTCTGGTGGCACCCTTTGTCACCCAGTGATGCTCCCACCAGCAAATATTTCCCATCCTTTAAAACGTTCCTCCCACCCTTCAAAAAACACACATGAGACTTAGAGGTTTCCGCATACTAATACGGAACCACCCATACCACTAGGTATTATGGCTCTCAAAGAATCCTCTTTAGCAGCCTCCCCTGGGACACTAGGCTCAGCGGGGCTTTGAACCTGTGAGACTCGCTGCCAGCTGCCTTTGCAAAAGCAGCACCGTAGGCTGACTCAATACCGCATTGCTGCTGCCGACTTTTTCTAGCAGCTTAAAAAAAAAAAAATTTCAGCCCAGTACCCTGCAGACCCTGCTGGCTCTTCTGCAGCACGGAAGAGAAACCGCCGCATTGCTCAGCGTGGAACACCGGGGAACCCGACTGTAGGGCGGGGAAGCGAGTGCCGTCGAGAGCCTCTGTCGAGGGCGGGGTGTCGGCGAGGGGGGGGGGGGGGGGGAAGGCGTCCGGACTGTAGGGGACCGCGACGAAGCAGCGGCCAAGGCGCGGGCGTCTGGGCGCCACGCTCTGCATCGCCCCGTGGCCGTCAAATAGCGGGGTCCCGGCAGGGGCCCCTCCCGGGGATGGGGGTCCCTCAGCAGCCGGACTCGTCCCGCCCGCCGCCCCCCACCCCCCCCCCGGGCCCTCACCTGTCATGAGCGCCGGACTGTCGCCCGCCGCCGCAGCGGGAGAGGAGGCGGCTGCGGCGGCAGAGCCCGAGGCCCGCCGCCCGCCGAGGTGCCTGGACACCAGCTCGCATCCATCCGCCGCGCCGGCCACCAACAGCCCAAGCACCAGTAGCGCAGCCCAATGCCACCGCCGCAGCCTGCCCGAGGCCGGGCCGGGCGTCGCGGCAGGATGAGGGCGCGGAGGAGGAACAGGGGGAAAGCGCAGCGGCGCTACGGCCGCTGGCCACTCGTCCGCTCCGCCAGGCGCTGCAGCCGCCGCCGGCGACTCCTCGGGCCGCCCCCGCCGCCTCGGACGCGAGCTCCTGCCGGGCGCCAGCCTGGTCCCCTCGGCACCGGCGGCCTCCGGAGCTCGGGTCCCGGCTGCGTTCATTGGTTCCGGTTATTTAAAAAAAAAAAAAAAAAAAAAGGTGAGGGGCAGAAAGGTACGGCGTCTTCAGGCCGCGCGCGACACCCGCGCTCCTGCGGCGGCGAGACCGGGATCCGCTGCTCTGGCGCCTCTCAACACCAGCCCCAGCGCCCGCGCCACCGCCGCCGCGGCGCATCCCCCCGCCCTCTCCGGCCCGCGCCCGTCGTAGTACCACGCTCGGCCTCGACGCCTCCTCCCTCACACACTCGCACGCAGCATACCAATCCCCCGCCTCCTTCAGCCCCTCCACGGCGCAGGCGCGGCGCTGCTGTACTGCGCCTGCCCGGCGCCACAGCCCCGCCTCCAGGGGCGTTCCCGGGAGGACCGGAGTGCGGCGGGGAGGCAGTTAACGCTTTCGCTGAGCAGCTTAGTTTGAGGGTAGGAAGACGGGCATGCCCCCTCCCCCACTCACGGCCCCGCCCAGACAGGAGGCGGAGTGGGGGGGGGGGGGGGGACCAAAGAGGCGGGACAAAGGAGTACTGACTTCCCAAATTGTTTGGGCGAGTTATAGGCATGTAGACGGCAACAAAAATAATTGCATGGGTCGAAAAAACCTTGTAATCAGAAACAGCGGCGTCTCTAGAATTTCAGTATAGGTGGGGCTTACAAGAAGCTAGCAGTGTGGAAGTGGAGGTTAGCATAGCGTAGTGTTTTATTTACCTAAAGCGCTTGCTACAAGCCCATGTGCCAGGCAGTGCTCAAAAGGCTTTGCAAATTTACACATCGTAACTCTGAAAGTTATATAGTGGTATCTTTATCATCCCCATTGTACAAATGAGGCAACCCCAGCCCAGAGATGTTAAGTAACTTATCCCCAGGTCCCACAGCTGATAAATGGGAGACAGGGCCAGATTTGGCACCCCCGAATGGAAATACTGAAATGGATTTGCTGTTGCCCCTGACTTTCCTATGTTCAAACATTTCCTGAATCACCACCTCGCTACTCCCACCTCACTAACAAGGATTCTTTGCTGTCAGTTTAATAAGTTTACAGAACGGTTGTTCAGACTTGGCTTTACCTACCTGAAAGGAAGCAGAGCGCTCCTACACACACACACACACACACACACACACACACACACACACACACACGCATTCTCTTTCCCAAGAGCAAAAAGTTATTTAAAATTTTCAGGTACGGTTCTTAAGCATAAAAGTCCTGTTTCGTATTGGGTTTTCATTGTTGGGTTAGGCCTTCGATTTTGGTTTTTATTGGTTGGTTTGTTTTCTTAAGTCAAAAAGCTCCTCAAATTACACAATCTCCCAAGGAATTTCTTAGGCAATGTAGCCAATATAACCATGATTATCATTCACTGTGGAAGGGCAGATGCACTCTTCAGAAAAGAATCAAGAATTTCTTTGAAGCTAATCAATCTATCAACAATTATTTCTTGACAGACTTCTTGGGAACATAGTGTTTTAGGTGGCAATTCTTCATAGGGCAACAGGGAGATTATATTTCCCCTGCTGAAAGGCACAGCAATCAAGTCACACATTTGCTGAGTGTCTACCAAAAGGAGAGAATTCTGCTGGAAGACTAGAAAAATATAAATAACAGTCTTGTTTTCTGCTCTCCAGAAGGCAACATTTCATTCATTCAATATTTACTGAATGCCTAGTATGTGCCAGGCAGGGTACTGAGTAGTTGGGATTCAGGAGGAATAAGAGACAGAAAAAAGTCTATTAAGTCAGTACTCAGGGATATAAGAAACAACACAGTCCCTGCCTGGGAAATCTTATGATCTTGCTTAGGAGATAAAATTTACACCCATTAAATAATTAGAGACTAATACAAGGTAGCACTTAATCAGTTGCTAAATTGGGTAGAGCAAGCTGTATTATAGCAATAATTGCAGTATAAAACCACAAACAAATTAACAAATCACCCACGCCAACCTTCTTTAAACAAAGATATGTGGGGGTTTCTTTCTTTCTTTCTTTTTCTTTCTGTCTCTTTCTTTCAAGTAGGCTCCACACCCTAGGACCTGGGGCTTGCTTGAACTCACCATCCAGAGATCAAGAGTTACATGCTCCAAAGACTGAACCAGCCAGGCACCCCTCCTTCCTTTCAAAGATAGATGTTGGCACTGAAAGGGCACTGGATTTGAGGTTATGATTAACTGTTTATGCCTCTCACCACTGGAGCCAAAAAGGAGATAGGGAGATACTTGCCAACGCTGAAAAGACCTGTCTCAGGCCAGGGTTCAGCAATAAATCATCTCATATCATCTTTGTCAAGGGTTCTGAAGTGTCTGACTATTAGAGTGACCAGAATGCATCCTCTTGTGAAAGAGGTATAGCGTCACTGTGCATCTAGCAAAAACCTAAGTGCAGAAAAGAGAAAATCCATTGCTTTGGAAGAGAAGCCAATCTGTAGAATTACATACAGATGCTTCTATTTGCAAGCCGAGCAGAAACACCAGGTTCCCGTTAAAACAATCACTTCCCTTTTATCTCAGACTTCCTGTCTCACCTCCAACCCTTTACCTTCCTTTTCCTTGCCTCCCACAAACTTTCTTCTCTTTCCTCTTGCCAAAGCACATTCAAAATCTACTTGGACACAGACATTTCTCCTTTCCGCCTGCCTGACTCCTGCAGCCCGGTTTTTAACGTCCAAACTTTTTGACTTTCCATTCATTTACAGAGTGTCTTTACTGTCCAATTTTCACCCATTCGTGACTTCAAGCATCTGATAGGGAGCACTGAGCTTTTTATCAGACAAACCTCGTGGAAAAGGCAACTCCACCACTTTTCAGCTGTGTAACCCGTAGAAAAATTACTCTGGCCTCGGTTTTCGGAGGGGAAAATTAGGGACCATGTCATAATGCCAGCCCCACAGGACTGCTGGCGGCGGGAGAAGAGTGAAATAACAGGTCTGCCTTTGCGCGCTGCCTGGCACACAGGTACGTTTTCACCCCTCAGGGAGAACTGGCACCAGGCTCTGGGCGTGTGTTCTGAGCGTGTTCCTAATTTAGGATAAGCTCATCGCTCTTTGCCTGCGTGGTGGTTTGAGTTCATCTTCCGACAAAAAAAAAAAAAAAAATAAAGCCTTAACTCCGTGGGGCGCGCCCAGCACAGACGCAAGATCCGTCCAGCCGGCCCCTCCCATCCCAGAAGCAAACCAGCCCTTCCCAAGCGTCGGGCTCCGTCCCCATCTCCTTCTTCTCCCCCTTCTCCCCGGCTGCCAGGACGGCCCACGACTCCCCACCCGCTCCAACCCGGAGAACCGGATCTCGTCCCGGGAGCGAAGCCAGAAGCGCGCCTGCGCCGCCAGGCAGCCTCGCGCATGCCCGCTGTCTCCCACCGCCTTTTCCCCAGGTGCGCGAGCTCTCAGGCTCCCGCGGTTCCGGGACGCCAGCGCGCCGAAGCTAGCTTGGCTTCCGGCTCCCACTCTGTGGGCGGTGCGTCCAGGCGGCCGGCTGCCAGGCGATGACGTCACCGCGCGGGCGGGCGCGGCAGGCTGTGGGTAGGCGTGGAGCGGGAGCTGGGGTGGAGGTAGGGGCGTGGGGAATTCCGGTGCGCGGTGACTGAGAGGGGCTTCCTCCTGCGCCCTGCCCGCCCACGGAGCTTCTCCAGCACGGCTTTCCCCAACAGAGCGACTTGCGAGTTAGATTTCTTGGCTTGACTCCGCGACCCTGGAATATTGGCGGTTGACGGAGCATCATCCGAGACCCCGCTTCTTTTGCAAATTACAGTTAAGCCCCTCGGACAAATGCAAAGAACTTCCTTTGGTGGAAGCCCTGTTGCGCACCAACCAACTTTCTGTTTTCCCACTAACTCCCCACCCAAGCTTGCAAGGGAATTTAGGTCCTGAGACCTTTAGAAACATCTCTAAGGTGGTAACTACGTGTATGGTGGCCTCAGGATCCAAAGAGTGAAGCCTCTGCATATAAATATGGTTTTCTAATTGTTGAATGAATTAAAGCCACATACTAGGAAGAAAAGTGACATAGTGGAATAACTCATTTGCAAGATTCTTTCTCCCTAAAGCCAGTAAGGCATGGAAGATTCCTCAACCAACTAAGTGAAGTTGGTAAACTTCCTCACTGCATCTTTCTTGGAGCATGGAGGAAGAAAGTCTTTTAAAAGGTATCTTGCATCCACAGGCCAAAACCAAAAACTCTTAAGAGTTTCGGCATATTAACATAGTTTTTAAAAAGCCACCCAACAGAGCAAAAGCAAGTCAGTTTTGCCAAAGCTTATCAGTGGGCTTATGGAGTCATTTCTATTATTAAAAAGGGTGTTTGCTCTGTTCCTGCTTAATCTGGTCCATGAATACTATCGATCACATAATCTCTGTTACGTCCTAAAAAAGAGGAATCAAACTGTGAAGAAGACAAAAGTAGACATGTTCATAACCGAAAATGATGAGAAAATGAGCACCATGTCATTTGCACACCAAGGAGTCCTTGGACAGTAATGATAATTCTGAAGATGAAAGGCAAATTATGCAACAGGTAAAACATGATATGCCTACACTCTTGACAGCAAGAGACTAGAAAAGTGATTGATGGGATGGAAAAACTTTTGAGTATGCTTCTAAGTTCAGATGCCTACTAACCTAATCTTAAATCACACTAAGACCAACTGTTTGTTCTAGAACGAAAGCTTAGGACAGAAAAGTATGTGTTTTGGGCACAGTGTGGTTCCATGGGTCCAAAGCACCAATCAAATATTTATAACATCTGTGAGTTATGAGGTACAAAGTCGCTTAGGGGTTCTTAAAAACACTTGAAGAGATTATCTAAGAGGGCATTGCCTCCCCTCATTTTCAAAGTATACAAATGTGTCTATTTTTGGAAAAGATGCCATAGAACATGCATGAGCAAGAAGGAGAAAAATAGACTTCTTTTTAAAGTTGTAAAGGGTTACCCACCTCACTCTTCTTTTGTGGAAAATCCATCCAGATACTGCAAGGTGAAGCAAGGCGTTAAGTTTGAGTGTATACCAACATGGCCATAAAAGTCCAGCCATTTGGAATTTAAACCCTTCATGAGCTCCTATATCTTGGTTCCTGTAAGCCCGGTCCTTGCTGGAGGTTTATTTGAGGAATGGTGTCTTTAAGATACAGATTCTAGCGTTCACACAGCAATTGTGTGACTTTGGCCAAGTTTCTAAACATCTTAGCCTTAGTTGCCCATTCTGTAAAAAGGCAACAATAATCGTACCTACACAAGATTGTTGTGAGGTAAAAATGGTTGTAAAGGGACTTGGTGCACAGGTGGCTATTATTATCTAAACTCTTGAGGGTGTTAAGGACAGAACTTGTTTTCAGTTAAATTGCACAAAAGAGGGGCACCTGGGTGGCTCAGTCGGTTAAGCGTCCGACTTCAGCTCAGGTCATGATCTCACAACTCGCGAGTTCGAGCCCCGTATCGGGCTCTGTGCTGACAGCTCAGAGCCTGGAGCCTGCTTAGGATTCTGTGTCTCCCTCTCTCTCTGACCCTCCCCCACTTGTGCTCTGTCTCTCTCCCTCTCAAAACTAAATCAAACATAAAAAAAAAAAAATTAAAAAATAAAATAAATAAATTGCACAAAAGAGGAAAGTGGAAAGAACACATGAAAAATACATAAAAGCACATACAACAAAACTAGGCACGTAAAAAGCTTTACAGCGTCATATGCCTGGAGGGACAGTCAATGATATTCTAATCCAGGTTTCCAAGAACACAGGACCCGAGGTAAAGGCCTATATAACAGGAATTCCTTGGAGAATATAACCCCAGCGAAGCAAGAGCGAGGGGGAAGGGGAAATGAAGTAGGGAAAGAGGTAGCAAAAAATCAAGAAGATGAACTACTGAGCTGGCCACAGAGGTACAAGAAAGGGTGCTGGCTGTTCGGTCTCACCTGATGTCTCCATGGAGGACTTGGGAGACCACAGTGTTTTGGAACAGAGGAAGGAAGAACACCGGAGTTCCTCGTTCCCGTCAATCAAAGGTTATTGCAGGAGATATGAACCACCCCTGTCCCCCCCCCGCCTCCCCCATACTTTTGAATCCTGCCTCCCCTTAAAAAAGCTGGGGATTCAAGGCATGAAGCAAGACATTATTAAGTTATATCCCAAAGCAGCATAAGGGACCTAGAGCAAACAGCCTCACAACATCAAGGCCATTACCACCAAGGCTGCCTCAGAGTTCAGTAAGTCTCCCTTCAGTGAAGATTGAAGTAGCCCTTCTGTAACCTGGAAGGAGGCTGTTGCAGTGCAGTAATGTTCTAGATGGTAATCAAAGCATTACACAGAAAACGATGGCAAAGCAAATCCAGGGAGCTACATAAACTGGCTCCGATATAATGATAATGGCTGAAACATGGGAGGACCAAGGCATAAAAAGCACGGTGAACTAAGAGAAGCCCTTCATGCTTTCAAATACTGAATGCATTTTAGGGGTCAGGTAATAGGATCAAAGATAAATAAGAGAATCCCTATTATGTCTAAGACCTGAGAAGCTCACAGTCAGGTATGTGTATGAAAGGAAAGATAGACATTTCATTCATTCATTCCTTCATTCATTCATTCATGCTTTGTTATTTCATAATTTCTGCCACCATCAAATGCTGGTTCTACAACCTCTGGTGTGGCTAAATTGTTAAGAAAACAGTTTGTTCAAGAGGCTCTTGCCTCAAAAAATTAAAATCAAGTGAGTTTATGAATAATTTCGTACTTCCCATAATATAGCTTCCAGGAACTGGTAAATGTTTTAAAATTTACACAAAGGTGTTCCAAAATGTGTTTGCAATGGGGAAGTGGAATATCACGGGAGAGATTGGGAACAAGCTTCCTGACATGCAAAGCAGAAAGCCTAGAAATGTGGAGGTTCAAATTATGGAGGAGCACATTCTCAGAGCATTATTACCAATCCAGAAGGTAAAAGATAATAAGATTTTAAAGTAGTCTCTCTAACTGGGACAAATTAGTGCTATATAGCCAAAATTGATCGGGCCCTTTTACTATGACACAATAAAAGGAGAAAAGGAAACCCACCCCTTGGAATTACATTCTAATTGAGGAATCTGATCGGTGATATGTGAGATAAATAAGTAAAATATGTCACGTGTTAAACATTGATAAGCGCTAAAGGGGTTAAGAAAGCGAGGGTGGAGGTGACTTTTTAGTAAGGACTTGAATGAAGTGAAATAATTATACAGTTATCTGGGGTGAGAGGACCCCTGTAAGCAGAAAGGTTTGGGGGAAACGGTGTGTGTGGCTTGTTTCAGAAATAGCAAGAAGGTAGTCTACTAAGGCCAGAGTAGACCGAGGGAGAGAATAGTAGAAACTGTAAGAGACGTGATAGGGGCCATAACGTGCAGGATGTTACAGATCATGGTAAGAACTTTAGCCTTTCCCTCTGAATGAGTTCAGAAACCAGTGGAAGTTTTTGAGTAGCGTCAATGCAATCAGACATACTTTTTTTTCTTTTAATTTAAAATTCAATTAGTTAACATACAGTGTACTGTTAGTTTCAGGTGTGCAATATAGTGATTCAGCACTTCCATACCACCCCAGTGCTCATCACAAGTGCCCTCCTTAATCCACATCACCTATTTCACCCATCCCATCCCCTCCCCCACCTCCACAGGCATCCTTTCTTTATTGCTTCACTCTAGTTATTTCATGGCAGGAACAGGAACAAGAGTTAGGAGCCTCCTGCAATAACCCAGACAAGAGATGATGGAAGTTTGGGTCAGAATAGGAGCAGAAGTGATGGTTAAAGTGGTGGAATTCTTGGTAAATCTTAAAAGGAAGAATCAACAGGCTTCCCAGACCAACGAAATCCGACGTGTCAGAGAGCAAAACGAAAGATAATGCCGAAATGTTTGACAGAAGCGTCTGGAAGCATAGAATTACCTCCCGTGGGGGACATTGTGAGGAGAGTGGGTTGGGGGCAGGTGGTGGTGGTGGTGATGGAGGTTTAGAAGCTTATTTTGGAGTAGGTTCAACTGGAGATGCTATTAGGCATCGGGCAAAAATGTCAGTGGACAGTTTGATAAACAATCCTGGAGTCCAGAGGAGAAGCCCAAGCTGAAGATTTCAATTCAGGAGCCATGAGCATATAGACTGAATTTAACACCATGAGATTATTCACGTGTTCTCTAAATGTGCCCTTTCTGTATTGTTTTTCATGCACTAAGCAGGTGCACATAGAAGGAATAGTACTTATCACAGCAAGGAACACATTTATCGGCTTCACTACCCGTAGAGGTAGTACAGAATAAAATAAATATTTAAAGAACTGCAAAGAAGGAATTTAGTTAAACTAATGATCAAATGATCCCAAGTGACTCTATTAAAGGAAAACCTTAGGTCAGGTTTACACACTTTGCACCCCTCAGCCAAAGTTTGAGATGTCAAAGAGTATACTTCAAAATAAAAGGAAAACTCTTGGCAACCAGTCAATCCTGGTATTGGTCTACTTTTTTTTTTTTTTTTTTTTTTTTGCCACTGAAAAACCAAACTATGTGTCTGTATTCGTTTGCCAGGGCTGCCGCAACAAAGTACCACAGACCAGGTGGCTTATGGGACAAAAATTTGTCATGCAAATTCTGAAAGCCAAAAGTCCAGGGTCAGGGTGTCAGCAGGGCTGGTTCCTTCTGAGGGCTGTGAAAACAGGCTCTGTTCCCCATCTGTTTCCTTGGCGTGTAGATGGACATCTCCCTGTGTCTCTTCACATTGTCTTCCCTCTATGGATATGTCAATTTCCCCATTTTTTTAAGGACACCAGTCAAATTGAACCAAAGCCCACCTTAACAACCTCACTTGAACTTGATTACCCCTGCAAAGGCCCTATCTCCAAATAAAGTCACATTCTGGAGTACTGGGGGTTAGGACTTCCCATATGAATGGGGGAGGGCACAATTCAACCCATAACAAGGCCTGTCTATGTAAAATAATAAACCTAAATTACAAGACTCTCTTGAAGCTTAAATAAGTACGGTATTTAAGACAGTCCTGGCACCTGGTAGACAATCAAATGTAGAGTGGCAGAAAATATGGTTTAAAAAGCAATAGTGATCTAAGTGCAATCCCTAAAAGAACCTTCCATTAACATGATAGCATACATGAGTTGGCTATAAAAATAATGAAAATGTCCCTTATCTTCAGAGCCAACCAAAAGTTGCAAATGTAAGTGTGTTGGGAGATCCTAAAACCTGGGAAATGATTTAGGTTTTAGAGTTGACATGATATAGCTTCAGAGGTGCACCCAAGAAAAAGAAAATCTTTTTTTTTTTTAAGTTTATTTATTTTTGACAGAGACAGAGTGCGAGCATGAGCTGGGAAGGGGCAGAGAGAGAGGGAGACACAGAATCCGAAGCAGGTTCCAGGTTCCAAGCTGTCAGGACAGAGCCTGACACGGGGCTCAAACTCACAAACTGTGAGATCATGACCTGGGCCAAAGTGGGATGCTTAACCTACTGAGCCACCCAGGCGCCCCCAACAAAAAGAGAATCTTAATTTTTCCAGGTGCTTATTATTTTTTTTATTTCTCCAAATTTTTATTTAAATTCCAGGTAACTAACATTCCATGTACTAATTAAAGCTCTCTTGTTTGCAAAGGACATTAATTCAGTTGCTCAGGATTACACCCTTTGTCTTACTAATTACACAATTACTCATTGATTACAAATCAATCAATTATAATTCCTAATTGATTACTAGTGCCAGTCACTGTGCTACTTGCTGGACATCAGAAGGTTAAAAAAAAAAGAAAAGAAAGCAATTGCCAGGATGCTCAGTCAATTGTGGAGCTCAGTCATTTAAACCTCAGGCTCTTGAATTCTGCTCAGGTCATGATCTCACAGTTCATGAGATTGAGCCCTGGGTGAGGCTGCCTGCTGACAGCCTGGAGCCTACTTGGGATTCTCTCTCTCCATCTCTCCCTGCCTTTTCCCTGCTTGCACGTGCATGTGCTCTCTCTAGCTCTCTCTCTCAAAATAAATAAACTTTTTAAAAAAAGAGAGAGAGATTGATTGCTCCCAAGCAGCTTTCCATCTAATGATGGACACATATGTATAAATATTTACAGACAAAATGAGATGATACAGGTAAAACTAGAATGCTCCATAACCACAGCCTTCCTGGGGCACCAGGGAAGACTTCTTGGAGGAGATGACAATTGAGATGGCTTTGAAGGACAAGAAGCTGTTACCAAATCAAAGACTAACTAGACAAAGAGGAAGAGAAAGGCATTCTAATCACAGTAATATCATCTGAACTTTTATTAAATGGAGAAAGCAAAAACTTTCTTAAAGAACAGTAAATATGCACTCTTTGGAGAACAATCATATTTTGCTCAACAATAGCATGTAAATAATTGAATAATAGAGCTTGGCATTGTGAGGTCTCAAACTCATGATGTGTGTGTGTGTGTGTGTGTGTGTGTGTGTGTGTGTGTGTGTGCATTTTAATATCAAACCACTTCAAAAGCTCTTAGTACACCCTATTATAATTTGGAAGATCTAAACCTCGAAATTCATTTCTACCTAATGAGCAATGTGGTCAGACAGATGGAAGAAAGCCATAGTGATGTACACCCACAGGAGCAAAAATGGGTGGGAGGGGATCTTTAGAAAAGCTAGTGGCTTATTATTGTCAAGAAAGAGAAGGAAGTAACAATGGCAACAAGACGTCTGAGAATTTGACAAGTGGTATTCATTCTTTGGCCACCAGGAAGCTCAAAGTGATACTTGCTATTCTACCAAAATGGTGGTTCTGTACATAGAACTGAAGAACTAAAGAGAAGGGGCAATTGAATTTGAGATAGAGTTAGTTTGAAATGTCTTTAGTATATGCAGGTGCAAAAATGGAGTAACAATTTCAATATATGACAGAGCTCCCAGAGCACGGGGTGTAGACCTCTTCTCTACCTACACTGACACTTTGGTAATTTCATCCGCTTTCATGGCTTTAAATGCCATCATCTTTTGTTGACTCCCAAATCCATTTCTCCAGCTCAGAGCTATCATGTAAACTCCAGACTCATATTGACATCTCCACTTGAATATCTAATTAACATCCCAAATTCACATGTTCAAAAACCATGCTCCTGATATTCTCTCCCAAACCTGCTTCTCTCTACATTCCCATCTCAGTCAGTGACTGAGAGACCCTTCCTCTCATCCCTACATCTAGTCACCCAGCAAATCCTATTGACCCTAACTTTGAAATAGAAAAATAAGCTGACCATTTTTTATCACGTCTGCAGCTACCGCTCTGGTCCAAGCAACCCTGAGTTGCTTGGGTTATTGCACTTGCCTCTTAACCGGCTTCCCTGCTTTGCCCTTGCCCTCCAAATTCTATTCGCGACACATCTGCCAGAGGTCATGTTATTTCTCTTCTTAATACCCTCAAACAGCCCATTTTTCTTGGAGGAAAAGCCATTAAATGGTGACTGGGTCCTGTGTTATCTGGCTCCAATTACACCTCTGACCTTACATCTCGTTGCTCTCTCCTCCTTTAATTTGGGGGAGCCGTGGGGTCTCCTCATTCCTGAAACAAACCAGATACAGCATTGCCTCAAGGTTTTTGCATTTGCTTTTCCTTCTGAAATGTTCTTCCAACGGATAACCACATGTTTGCTCTCTCGTCTGTCTCCTTCAGCTCTTTGCATAAATGTCTCCTCCTCAGTGGGGCTTTCCCTGACCACTTGGTAAAAAACTGCAACCCCCACATCCACCCACAGACACGTTTGAACTTCCTTGCCTGCTTTAGTTTTCTCCATAGCTCTTATCTTACCTAAAAAAAATACTGTATGTTGTATAGACTTACCATATTGCCATTCTCACCCACAAGTATGAGCCCAGACAAGTGCCTGGGAGAGTAGATGTTCAATTACTATTTGGTGGATATTGAATGAATCCATGACTGAGCACATAGACCTGCAACCCAGGTAGAAGCGTCTGCCAAAGGTTTTAGAAATGGCAGGGCATCATTTGCAAATGGATCCAAGAGGCAGATTACTCAGAAAGAATGTGTAACCTAAAAAGGAGAAAGGGTTGAAATTGATCTTAGAAATGGATAGAGAAAGAGGAGGTGCAGTGAAGGAAGCTGAAAAGAAATAACAAAACTGTGCAAGGAAAACCAGGAGAGAGTGAGCAGCCAAAAAGTAGACGAACTTTGAAAAGAAGTGGTTAGCAGCAGTCAAATGTAGCAGAAAGGTGAACAAAGGCTAGCAATAAAAAGAGTCCATAGAAATCGCTTAGCTATTTAGAAGGAAATAAATTGTGTTCATCTCACACCATATGTCCAACTCCAGACAAAGTGTTGAATGCAAAACATCAGTGAAGAAATATGCTCTTAGTAGAAAACACTTTTCTAAGCTTAAAATAAGTTGAATAAGTTGTATCATTTACAAACATACTAACGGATAAATTTGACTCCATTAAAGTGAAAAATATTCTTTAGATCCAAAAAGAAGCCTAGCCAAAATGAAAATGCTAAAATAAACTGGGATAAATATGTGTAGTGAATCTGATGATTGGAAAATTATCTTCTATTAAAAAAAACCTCTGACTATAAGAAAAATCTTAAGATTTTAATATATAGAAGGGTGAACATATAAATAGACATTTCACAAAAGTAGAAATATAAACAGTTGAAAATGGCCTACATGACTAATGAATGAAGAAATACCAGTTAAAAGGATGCTAGAATTTTTTTCTACTATTAACTAACACAGTTTAAAAATATAATTATGGCAAGTAAACTGTGAAAAAGAATTACTTAAATTCTGTCAATAGACCTAACCAGGTATAATCCATTTTAGAAATCTGTTTATATGTATTTTACCACAATTTAAAAAAATCTCAAAAAATATATAGAACAGGAACCTTAATATGACCCAATAATGCCTTTCAGGAATTGCTCTTATGGAAATAAACCCCAAATTAAGCAACATGCTTATTAGAATGTTATTTATCGTTGCAAAATAACTATCCGGAAACAAAATAACAGTTAAAGAAATAATGGCTGACTTTACTAAACTGACAGCTCCTAGACACCGGGAACCAGCCCATTCTTTTTTTTTTTTTTTTTTTAACGTTTATTTATTTTTGAGAGACAGAGCGTGAGCGGGGGAGGGGCAGAGAGAGAGAGGGAGACACAGAATCCGAGGCAAGGCTCCAAGATCCTAGCTGTAAGCACGAAGCCTGATGTGGGGCTCGAACCCATGAACAGTGAGATCATGACCTGAGCCAAAGTCTGTTGCCCAACAGGCTGAGCCACCCAGGCGCCCCAGAACCAGCCTATTCTTGCTCTCCACTTCATCTCCATCATCTTCCTGTGCTTCGCACACAGAAAATCCCCCAGAAACATTTGTTGAATTAATGAATATGGTGAAACGTTCCGTATAAGAATATTTGTAGAGGGATTAATGACATAGGAAATGGCTTGATATAATAAGTATAAAAAGCAGGATAAAACTTGTGTATACAGTTTGATTTCAACTATGTAAAACACGGATGCTTTTTATGTGAGATCATGAATTCCCTTATTGTCTAAGTCAGTCTGAATTGTGGCTTTTTATTACACCTGAAAGCATCCCAACTCATCCTCGCACCCACGCAAAAACTTTACTCATAAAGAGTTCCCTCCCCATGCTTTCCCAGAGCTTATTAAAGACGAAAGCAGAAAGTAGGAAAAGTAATAGCACCATTAATAAAAGTTACCTGACAGCAAGGAAGAAAACAGGAAAATTATTTAAACAAAACACCAAAAAAGCTACTGCAGTACCATAAAAACACAGCCAGCTGGAACATTTAGTGGAGGTTTACAGGCTTCCTAACTTTTTAAGCTATTCTTACAATAATGGATACTTGTAATAATGATCCTGAGTCACCAATAAAGATGCCCCATTTGGGCAATGTATTCTGTTTGGGAAGATGGTGAATTATATAACACAGCTTAGAAGGATTTTCATTAAAATGTTTAAAACATTTAGAAGTTCTAGAACTTATGAAATTCTTCTGGAAAACTGAAATTCTTCTGGAAAACTCACTTAAGCTAGAACTCCTAATTCTGCCAATGATGTTGAAGAGAGATGAAAAGTTGTTTTCTTTGACGATCTAAAAGTATTGTATCTATGTTGGAAATTGGGTTTTCCTAAAATCTGGAGCAGCTAATGGTCACTTGGGACGAAATGGAGAGCTTGTTAAAAATGTAGCTTCCTCAGCCCTTCCTCCAAAGGTCCTAATTTAGTGGGTCTGGAGTGGGGCTCACATAGTGGCATTTGTAACAGACACCCAAGATGATTTGATCTAGACATTCTGAAACAGTAGAATCAAGCTATAAAGGTTAATTTAGGAATTGCTACAGAGCTCTCTACTTTACCACGCCTCCAGCTCAGACCAGGTCAATGCCTATTACTCTGCCCAGAAAGAGGTAGATAGCCTCATTTCCGAAATTAAAAGAAAGTACTGACTTACCGAAAATAATCCGCTGCATTTTCAGGGGAGTTGTGGATCATACCTGCACTGACTTTAGTTAATTTTTTATGACTCCATTTTTAATAAAGAACTCCTGCTCTGCCATTACTCACATTTAAAATTTGGGTTTACAATAGACCGTGCCCCAGATTTCATATTTAATATTGATAAAAATGCAATATATGTTATTCATGGTCTCTCGTGTCAGTACAACATTTTTCTCATAGTATTTTCACCAGAGAACTTTGGCACCTCATCTCCTTTCTCTGACTCCTCAAGCTATTTAATCCCAACATCTGATACGTGGATGGAGGGTGGGTTATTTGTAAGACACAGAAAAACATGTAATGAACATAGAGCAGTCTCGATCCAATGTATGGTATGACTAAAAACGTTGGGGACGCATGAATACTGGGACATGACACTGATATTGTTTAAATAAGCATGAAGCTTTAAAAAGTGTCGTGATACCACTTACATGATGAAGAGAAAATAGTCAAACTCTTCGAAGCAGAGAGTAGAGTGAGTAGTAGGGTGCTTGCCAGGGGCTGGGAGGAGGGGGAAACAAGGAGGTGTTATCAAAGGCACGGAGGTTTCAGTTATACAGGATAAGTCCTAGAGATCTCTTGTACCGCGTAGTGCCTGCGGGTAACAACACTGTATTGCATACTTAAAGATTTGCTAAGAAGGCAGACCTTATGTTAAGTGTTCTTATCACAAAATAAGAAGAAGCAGGAGAAGGAGGAGGAGGAAGAGGAGGAGGAGGGAATATAAGAGGTCAGGAGAAAAGTTTTGGTGATGATGGATAAGTTTACATCAGACATGATAGTGATCCTTTCATGGGTATCTCCAAGCCCATCAAGATATATACATTATGGACAGCTTTTTGTATGTCAAAACATTTTTTAAAATATAAAGGGTCATGTTAACAGCTTTCCAAAAAATAACTGTTTAAATACAGGAATTATCTTATCACGCATTGACTTCCATTAAATCATGTTTTTGTCAGAAGCAAAGAATTTTTTTTTTTTGGCTGCTTCCTTCTCTTCTTTTTCTTCTTTATAACAAGTCTGTGATTGAAATGAACATCCAAAACGTTCAACCCAGATATGCGGGTCTACCTTCATTTTATGCCCCCCCCCCCGGCCCCTGAGCTCAAGTATCCCTAGCAAATAGATTTACCCTCCGTGAGAATCTGCTTTTTCTTTTTTTTTTAAGGCTATTTTTTTAATGTTTATTTCTTTTTGAAAGAGAGAGAGACAGAGCACAAGCAGAGGAGGGCCAGAGAGAGAGGGAGACAGAGAATCCCAAGCGGACTCAGCTCTGTCAGTCCACAGCCCGACGTAGGACTCAAACTCACAAACCATAAGATCAAATCAAGACTCAGATGCTTAAGCGACTGTGCCACCCAGGCGCCCCAAGAATCTGCTTTTGTGGTACCTGTAAATTCTGTCTTATTTTTCCTGTACCATTTATCACTTACTGAAAGTCTACAACAAACTATGCTAGACATAAAAAGCATACAGATAAATAAATATACCCTATCTTTGATTTGCCCATGGCCTAGTAAGGGAGACAGACATGTAAGTGAATAATTACAATAAATATTGTAAAAACAGGCTGTTGGGTCACCGAAAAAAGAGTGACTAATTCTGCCTGCTCAGTTACAAAAAAGGCTTTTTGGAGGAGATAATATATGATCTGGGTTTTGAACAGGTAGTTCAGGCACCACATACCACACCCAAGCACGGAGATACCGGAGGGCTTGGAACGTTCAGTACAACTGATGGAACTTGGTGGCCAACTGGATATGGGAAATTGAAGAAAGGGAGAGACTTGAAATTGTTTCCAAATGTCATAGAAGTTTATATTTGCTATTTAACGTTGTTCTAAATAAATAAAAGTTTAAACTTATTGGCATGAATTTTACCACTAATCTTTGTATTGTGCAATGTCAGTTCCAAATGCAAATATCAGAACATTTAACTTGGAATCACTAAAATTATGCAACGGATTTCTTGGCTTGACCCTGGACAGTGACTCAAGCTGGTCATAAGAAATGAACACAAGCCAGACTCAGGGAAGTTAGAAGGAGGAAGAAAAGATTCCCCCAGGCACGGTGTGGGCCCAAAGGACTTGGGGATACTTGCAGGGTGAATTCAGAGCCTTGCAGGTGCCAGGGGTCCCACCCTGGGACTGGCAAAGTCCTCATGCAGGTGGACCTAACCGCTGCCATGTTTCCTTTCCCACCAGCAACCCCCCCCCCTGCACCCCCACCACCTCAGCAGGGAGCCAGGAAGTCAAATCGGGCATTTCCCCTTTATACAGGCCAGCTTTCCCAACCCACAGCAGATGGGCCTCCCCAAATGGGTTGCAACCTCCGTGCTAGGATGTGCTAGGTGTTTGGATCAACGGTGGCTAGAGGCTGGCCCTGGCCAACTAGCCCACTGATGGAGCTGTACTGCTGTCAACCTGGGGGTGGAGTGAGTGAGGCGACAGCCACCGCTGCTGGGCTTTGCCCCCGGATGCCACTGGTTGTGACCTCCACTCTCCTCGAGCCTGCGCTCAGATTCCTGCCAGGGTGAAGGGCAGCACTTTGGACAGGGGTAGGGGAGGCATAGCGGGGGCCGGGAAGCAGGGGGTGCAGGCAGGACCCACGGGTGCAAAGGTCGAAGAGAAAGGAGCCCAGAACCCTTCCTGGGGAGGTAGGGAGAATGCACAGAATTGAGATGCCAAGCCTCCAGAACGTGCTCCATTGTCCCATTAGGCTTCACTCATAAAACACACATTCAAAGATATTTTAAGAACTTGAAGACAGCAGCTGCACGGCATTAAACCCCAAGCACGGAGGCCTTCTGAGCGTGGGCTCCCGTGTCACCACATCGGATGCAAAACCATGGCGCCAGCCCTAGGCTCCCAACGTCACCCAGGAGGCGGAGGGAGAAGAGAGTCGAGGGGGAAGACTAGGGACAGAGAAGGACTGATATCATATGTTTTCACTCATATGTGGATCTTGGGAAACGTAACAGAAGACCAGGGGGGAGGGGAAGGGGGAAAAATAGTTACAAACAGAGAGGGAGGGAGGCAAACGGCAAGAAACTCTTAAATACAGAGAACAAACTGAGAGTGGATGGGAGGGGTGGGGAGAGGGGAAAATGGGTGATGGGCACGGAGGAGGGCATCTGTTGGGATGAGCACTGGGTGTTGTATGGAAGCCAATTTGAACAATAAATTATATTCATAATAAAAAAAAGAAGGACATAGACTAGGGAGCCTCAACAGGAGAGAGGTGGGGGGGGGGGCGCAGGGAGCGAAAGTAAGGCAGAGATGAACAGGCAGAAGAGACAGGGGTAGCCCAGAAGCCGGCAGAACTCGGGAATCTTCTGCAGCACAGGCTTCCCTAGCAGGTCTGGAGAGATGTTTGCTTGTCCCGCAAGCATTGAAAAAAAATCTGAGCCAGGGGCGCCTGGGTGGCTCCACCGGTTAAGCGTCTGACTTCAGCTCAGGTCATGATCTTGCAGTTGTTGAGTTTGAGCCCCATGCTGGGCTCTGTGCTGACAGCTCAGAGCCTGGAGCCTGTTTCAGATTCTGTGTCTCCCTCTCTCTCTGCCCCTCCCCCGCTCATGCTCTGTCTCTGTCTCTCTCAAAAATAAATAAACGTTAAAAAAAATTATAAAAAATCTGAGCCAATATCTAAAAATTGGAAACGGTCTCACAAAAACTGAGCTTTAAAAAAAAAAAAAAAAAATCAAGAGATTTAACATGTTTCCATGGCCAAAATCGAGCCGGAGCTGAGCAGCAGCTGGTCTCCTAGAAGGGGCACATGCCCACCATGTGACCGCTTTCCAGGGCTCACAAGGCATCCGCAAGTGCCGCTTCACTGAACCCGGTTTTGCCTCTTACTGTAGGCACGTGAGTTCAGAAACTCGGGTCTGCGCCGCTGGGTCCAATGCTGCCAAAAGGTCAAGTAAGAGGGGCCTAAAAATAGGTCATCGGATCGGCAAGTAGGAAAACCTTGGTAACATCTGACTCGGAACAGCCTGAATGGAGAGATGGAATGGAAGCCAGATGGCAGTGGGCTGGGCCGTGAACGGGAGGTGATGAAGCTGAGACAGCAAGGGGAGGCGCTGGTTGTTCTCAGATGTGTCTTGTCATAAAGGAGGGTGAGGGGAAGGTGGTTCGAACCCACCTAGCCACCCCTCCGTTCGTCTGCCGCATCCTCCTTCCCACACACCTTATAACCAAAGAAAGATGGAAAGCAACATGACTCGAAGGAGGATCTCTGTTTAAAATTTTACATTTTAGAAAAAAATCAATCAATCAATTCAAGACCAGCAGTGGAAATTAACTGGGATTTCACCGTTGCAGAGGATCACGTCAAACTCAAAGATGCCAGTCATGAGTATGTATTGCTATCGGCATTGGTCGTTAGGAGAAATAAAATCAGGCTGTTTCAGACTGACTCTGAGCGTTTTTTGTGTGTTTTTTTTTTAAGCTACCTTAAAATACTTTATCTTAGGGCAACGGAATTTTTTACAGCAGGTTTCAGGGAAGACCTGTTATGTTTGTGTCGCAGAACAACACCGAATTCCGCGTGGAGGCACTACTTCCAAAATCTAGAAAACTATTTGACAGCCCTATATTTTTTTTCAATAACAAGTAAACTGTCCAAATCCGAAGCTGTTGTGTAGAATAAGCAACATTCCTCTTTTCAATTGTTGAATAAACGAATCTGAAAATAAATGATGACATCTGTTTCCACCCACCGCACCGTTGTTTGGATGTTTTGCAGTCGTGTTTGTTCATACGGAATGTAATTTAGAAGGCTGGTATTTTGTCAGGCGCAGAGTTAGCTCTAGATTTAGCAGGGCTCTGCATGGTATGAAAGGTTCAACTGGGCAAAGTATACCCCATCCGCGGAGGGGAACGTACCAGGATTTTGAAAGCTGGATGCCTCTTGCTTGGGGCCACGAGAGATTCTCTGTTCTGATTTGTTAACGGATTTCTGCGGGGCGATTTAGGTCAAGGTTGGGAACTCTTGCAAAGTAATCAGATTGTAACCTGGGCTTCCGCTCGTCTGTCAAAGCACAGGAAGCCTGCTCACTCCGGCTGCGGCCTACCTCGCTGACGATGCAGAGCGTGGTCTGCGGAGTGTACCACGGTCTTGTGAGACAGGCGGCTTTCAATTCATTGAGTAATGGTGTGCATTGATGTGATTTTGTGACTTTGAGTGAAGGCCAAGTACATGAGACAAGCTACATTTATTAAAAAGGGCGGTGGGGGGTGGGGAGTGGTATAATTCTTTCCTGATGGTTTTTAGTGAAGTTATGGAAAGCAGTTAGCCTTCATTTAATAAACTGCTAGACATCCTTAAGAAAAACCCCTGAGCCTAACTGTAAACCCCCTTAATCTACAACGCTGAGCATCACACTTTGACGCTAATGATTAACTTCAGCCTGCACAATAGGCCGACACTGCCTACGTGAAGTGCAAACTTGCAATTGCAAGTCAGCCAGCTAGCTTTGTACACACAATCCCAGCAGTTGGCCCATCCTAGACTTGGATGAAGACGGGATGGGGAGTTCATGGGTGTGTCGCTGAGGGTGTGAGGAGGGAAGGGCTTTGTGTTAGGCAGAGGAAATGGATGCCAACTGGGCCAAGAGAATGGAAAGACAGGCCATTCTCACTTTCTTACGTTCCCATTACTCAACTACTCTTTAGCCATTAGAAATCTAGATTCTGTCCCCATCGCATCGTTGAAACTGATGTCTGCAAACTCCATGGAATTTTCTTCAGTATTTATTCTTCTTAACACCTTGCAGGAGGTGACTGTTGTGGCAAGTTCCATTTTTCATGAAGTCTTCTCCCTTGACCTCCAAGGCCCAGAACTGTCTTGGTCCTCCTGCTCCCTGCTTTCCTGCTATTTCTCTACTTCCTCCCACCTTCAACCCTCCATCCTTCCACCCACCTGCCCACATGCATCCTTGTGGGCCTGGATTCCTTTACTCTCTGATCTCATCCAGCATTATGTTTTTGGTTCTCTCTTCTATGCAGATGACTACCAAATCATGTTATATAAACCCAGCTTCTTTGCCAAGTTGTAGGCCAATGCCAATGAGCAATTGTATAGTGGAAAGAGCTAGAAAATTGGAATTGAAATCAAATGAGATGACAGATGAAAATTCATAGTGCTATATAGATGTCGATTCTCGTCTGCCTTCCACAGCTTCCAGGTCACTTGAATTCTATCTTCCTGACCTTGCCTAATGCCCCCACCTTTCCCTCAGTGAATGAGGTGGAAAATTGTGGTGCCATCTTTGATTTTCGCTGTCTCATTCATCTCACCCAATCCAGCCCCAGAACCTCTAAATATTATATTCTTGCCAGGGTGAAGAAGGTCCCTCCCTTCTTCCCAATTCATCACACTCACCACTAAACAGAACAATTTTCTCATGACCAGCTCTAGTCATAGCACCTGACTCCTCAGTGAATCTCGTCTATTGATCAACGCCAGGGCAGACTCTGCAACCCAGTATTTGAGTTCCTCCACAATATATGCCTGCTGTGCCTCCCTGGCTTTTCCTCTTGCCACTCTCCTATTCAATCACCATGCCCCAGCCAAACTGATGATTTCTCCAAACACTCCTGCAGACTATCCCACCTCTGGACCTATGCTCATGGTTGCTCTCCCCTACAAAATGCCTGTCGTTATCCCTTATCCTGATTTCAAAGCCATATTGGACTGGGTTTGGACAGGAGAATGGAAACCACTCTAGGTGTTTCAAACACAGGGAATTCAATTCAGCCCAGGGAACTGGTTTCAGAGATGCTGGAAGGGTGGGAAGAGCAAAAAGGAGGAGGAAGAGGGCTGAAGGAGCAAAAACAGGAGCCACAGTTGAGCACCCTTGGTCTAAAACCCCTAAATCCACACCTGCTACTCATGCTGCTTGTCACTTCTGGATGTGCTAGAGGGTTCTCCCTGGCCCAGGCTGCAACAGCTCAATGGGGTGTTGCCTCTGCGGGGGCTGCCACAGTCTGGAACACCAAACCCTGCTGCTACACCAGCAACCACCTCACTCCCGCAGCCGAAGCAGGACTCTCCTGCCTTTGGATTTCCCTCTGAGCCCAGATGGCAAGAGAGTCTGGGAAAGGTAATTTTCAGATACCCCATCCTGTCTCCACAAAGCATAGGACGGAAGGACAGGTGGACTATGACGCTACAGGGGAGCTCCTGGACAAGGGCCCAGCTCAAATGCCGAGTGTTTCCCAAAGCACTTCTGGACTTTTCACCCCTTCCCTGCCCCTCCACCGCCCCCAACTAAAAGAAACTTCTCCCTCTTCTGAATTTTGTTTGAATTTTTTTTTTACTTTTTTTTTTTTTTTTTTTTTTTTTTTGAGAGAGAGGGGGTGGGCACAGAAAGAGGGAGACAGAGGAGCACAGAGCCCGACGTGGGTATTGAACTCACAAACCGCGAGATCATGACCTGAGCCAAAATCAAGAGTCAGAGGCTCAACTGACTGAGCCACCCAGGCACCCCTGAATTTTGTCTGAATTTCACTGGTCTCTTTGGCTCAACCTAAAGTATATTCCTTGAGGAACTACTCTGCCAGATGCCGAAGAGACAACCACAAGTAAGACAGACGTGGCTTCTGCTCCCCTGGAGCTTTACGGAGTTTAAAGTCTAGTTGGAAAGACACAATTAAACATGCAGTTACAATGTGGTTTGATAAGCACCCAGGCAAGGGGGTCTGAGTGTTGGAGCCCACCAGAATGGTGTCGAAACCAAACTGGGAGGGCCGGGAAATGCTCCCAATAGAAACCCACATCCAAAGGCCTGCTGGGGAGAGAGGACACTTCATGTGGAAGAACCAGAGTGTATACGGAGTGGCCAGCACACGGATTTTGAAGTAGAGAACAGGGAGGAGAAGGATGGGGAGAGACAGGGCTGGAGGAGCCGATGGGGGTCAGATCTTGCAAGGCCTGGAAAGCCACACTGAAGAGTTTGGGCTTTATCCTGAAGGCAGGGGAAACCAGTGAAGGTTTACAGTAAGGATCAGACGGGATCAGGTATTCGTCTAGGAACTTTGTGTGGAAAGAACATACGGGAGGACACTCCGTTACCCTTGGCTCTTGTTATAGCACCAGCTACCTTTACCAGCTGCCCCATCTGCCCTTTAAAAAAATTTTTTTTTCTAATGTTTATTTATTTCTGAGAGAGAGAGAGAGAGAGAGAGAGAGAGCGCGTGCGCGAGCATGAGCGGGGGAGGGGCAGGGAGCGAGGGACAGAGAATCGGAAGCTGGCCCTGGGCTGTCAGCAGAGAGCCTGATGCGGGGCTTGAACTCAGGAACCATGAGATCGTGACCTGAGAGGGGATCAAGAGTCAGAAGCTCAACTGACTAAGCCACCCGGGCCTTCTCCCCCCTCCCCCTCCCCCGCCCCACTCTCCCCTTCTGTCTTACGGTGCTTTAGACATATTCGTTCTCTGGAAATCTCCTCTTTTCTTGAGATTAAAAATCTCATTTTTTTCTGCTGCCCACTGTATGATTTCATTTATCTGCCATTGCGAAAAAAGGCAGAACTCTAGGGACAGAAAGCAAATCGGTGGTGGCCAGGGGCTGGGAGTGGCCACAGAGGTTGACTACAAAGGAGCACCAGGGAGTTTTCTGTGGTGGTGGAAATAGTGTTCCACCAAACACTGCATGTGTCAAAATGCAGGGAAGTAGGCACTGAAAAGGGAGTTTTTTCTGCTTGTAAATTATGCCTCCAAAGCCTGACTTTAAAAGAAAAAAGAATATCTTTCCTTCCTACTGAATCTTACACAAGCATCGCAGCCCTGATTTCTCTCTTGCACCACCTCCTACCTTGGCATTTGTGAAGTCTGAGTACTGGTGTCAATTTCAATCTGTTTTCCGGCAAGTAAAATCTCTCCATGCAGGTCTCCGTGTGTCTGCGGCCACGACTCAGCTCCTGGAGGACAATGGTCAGAGCTTACTTACATTTTGAGTGTTTTTCCTGCAGGGAATTCAGCACTCACTAATGTCGAGGGAGCATATTTCGAGCCAGAGAAGCGATCTCAGTTTTGCTAGACGCTTCCATCGCCTTGGGATTGACTTGTCCCCGGCTTCTCTGGTGCCCATCCCAACCCCTTTCCTTTCCTCTTAGTTCATTTGTTCAAGCCTCCTTCCCTGCCTGCTGCTGTACAGACACGAAAGGTTCTAACCAGGCAGCACTCAAAACGAAATATTAAACAGGAAGATAAAATGACTAATTGTTTCAAATGGGGAAAACAAAAAGAGGACCAGCCTTTCCACCATGTTGCCTGGGAAATGAAAGCAGTTGCAGACTTTTGGAGCATCACAAGGATCTCTTTTCTCCCCATTTGGACAAGCAGCAGCCTGAAGCCTGGCAGGCACTGCCTGCTTGTGTTTGCAATGCCAGAAGCCTGTGATTCTAAAAGATACCAGGTTTCTAGAAAAAAATAGAAAGGCTCCCTTTGGACGATCAGGGAGGGATTTCCCACCCGGAGTGAGGCCCTAAGCTAAAAGCATTATTTTACTCTAGTCATTTGCCAAACATCTGATTTCCTTGAGTTGCACGGGCTGACAAATCACGTTTTAAAGAATCCAGTTTTATTTTTGTCTTATCCCCTGGAAAAATCTGACACGTGGAATTCTTAATTTTAACTGTTAGGTGTTTAACATCACCCGTGGCTTGCCCAGCATGTAGAGATACTTGTTGAAATTACTTTCGATTCCAGGTTAACAACCCACAGGAAAACAAGATCAGGCATTTTGTTTTTGCTAAGTAGCTTGAAGTTGGTATACATTATACACCTGGCAGATATGTGAGCCTTATTATTTTCATTCCACGGCATCTTTAAACTTTAAAACAGGGATCGGCAACCTGCTGCCATGGGCCAAATCTGGCCCACCACCTGTTTTTGTAATAAAGTTTTATTGAAACAGCACACTCCCATTTGTTTACATGTTGTGAATGGCCACTTTCCACCCAACAGCAGAGTTGTGTAGCTTGGCAGAGATCACGTGGCCTGAAAAGCCAAAAATATTTACTATCTGACCCTTTATAGAAGTCTGAGCACTGCTGTTCTAAGAGACAACACTTTCCAGAGTCAGTTTCAGAATCCTCACCAGATGTGTGTTCAGACCTTACTTTTGAAGTTAAGCATAGAGAGGCGGCATCCATGTTATGATAATCTCTCTCTCACTAATACAGATACTTTATTTTGAATGAAAACTAGGAGAAAAGTCAATTAAATTATTGTTTGCCTTTTTTCCCTAGAAAGCAGCTTATGCAAGGTTTCAGTTGGCCTCCTTTGCAGTATATAACATTCATGCCCAGGCGTCGATGTGTTTTCATGCACCATTAATGCCCCATAACTTAAAACATCTTATCAGAAAAAACAACAATCACCCTTAAACTTTTGGTGGGCTATTGACATTTTTGGGTAGCAGCAAACACGTAAAGATTGTCTCTTCACAGCTGAAAATGGGCAAATGCACATGCACTCAAACTCTATGTATAATTTCAAGAGTTCACGTGGTCGGAAGCCTCCCTGCACAGTCTGGGTTAATTACTTCTTTATGGAAGGATGAGTCTCTACAGGCAGAACTCCAGGCACTGGCCACTTTGTGGAGGGGGGTGTGCAGAGTATCAAGGAGATCCCAGGAGCCGTGAAAAATCACACTTCACAGTCACTTTGTTTTTCAAAACTGAGGTCCTAAAGGGTTTTCAGGCTGCAGGGGCAGATTTATGGCATTGTCCTATGCGGCCTTAGATACGAACGAAAACTTGTGTCTGCCTCTGAATTGCAGAAGCTGTCAGCTGGTGGTTAGGGGATCTCCAGTAACAGACTACTGCAGAGGTCAGAGGTGGTAACTGTCCCAGGAACACACAAATACTGCACAGCCCTGCAGTATTTGTGTGTTCCTGGGACAGTTACCACCTCTGTTCCGTGGGGGCCCCACACTTAATTGCAAGGACCGATCTCCTATCGCTCAGTTTTGTCCACACTTTGGTGTATAGTGAAAGTCCGTTTTGCAGAAGCATCTTCTCTGCAGAGGCAGATGTGACATACACTCACATAACTAAAGTAACTGAAAGATTGGCCAGCCAAGTTAAAGATGGGAGCCGAGAACTCTCTGGTGAAGTCTCCCCGGCATGCTGACACATAGTGCTTGGAAGTGCTGGCCAAACACGGGTGTTTATCATTTGCATATAAGGATTGTTTATTCATCGATGGAACAGAGCGGGTGATTTGCAAGTACTTGTCAGGTTCAGTAAACAGTTATGTAATCTTCCCCCCAAGTTCAAATGTGAGATTGAGCACATTTGAGCACATTTGTAATCTTCCCCCCAAGTTCAAATGTGAGATTGACCCTCTGGTAGGGTCGATTTTTTACAGAAATCTCTTTTGTGGGCCATGGCCAAGGTAGGTTGGGAAGCCATAAGTGGATGAAATGGCCCAAACCACTGAAGTCCTATTCCTTGAGTCAGGCTACTTACTGGAGGGTTCCTGTACTGTTGACAGATATGAAAGGGGTGCAGAAGAGATCTCCCAAAGGTAAGCTATATGTAGGCATGCTGAGGGCCTGTCCCACCGGAAAGCTCCGGGCTGGCCCTGTGTCAGGTTACACCGCTTTCTAGAATAATTCCTGGGAGTGGAAACCCCCCACCTCCTGGGTAGTCAGCCACGGTCTTTGTCCACAGCCATCACCAACTGCTGCCTAGACCCAACACAGCAACAGGTTTTTGTGCTGATGAATTAAAAATAAACAAACAAGAAATCTTACCTGCCTCTAATAAACCTTTACCCTGAACATTCGGTGAGTCATTGCTTGGCCTAGATAATTTCTCTGCTAAATAGTAATTGTCGCTACCGGTAAGTGATCCGTTTATCCCTTTTGCTGCGTGAGGGAGGGGAAAAATTGGAGAATTTCCTGTTTGAATGTAGCACCCCCTCCCCACCATGTTCCTCCCTCTATGGAGACTGGAAGTGTGTTACAAGAAAGGAACCTGGCTACAAGTTAAGAAAGTGGATGTTGATTTTAGCTCCCTGGTTGCCGAGTGGTGGCCTCAGGCAAATCTTTTAACCCCTCTGGGCTTGTTTCTTCAGCCATAAAAAGGTCGCTTGGAAGGAGATGATTTCTAAAGAAACTTCTAGCTCTAAATGTGATTTTTTTCCGAAGCTTCAGAATACCTTGGGACATTCAAAAGACCTTTAACACACCCACAGCAGGAACTGAGTCCCAGGAGGGACATGGCCTGTATATTACTTAAACAACTAAATTGCAATAAGGCTTTTCCCATTAAGGCACTTGGTGCCAGCAAGCACTTTATAATAACCTTCCCAGGAGCTCATTTAAAGCTCCATTAAAAAGCAAACATATTTTTCAAAGTGAGCTCCTTCTAATTACCTGTTATTTGAGCTTTGTGTTTCCTTCTAATCTTGAGTTCTGGGCATCTGTGGATGCCCAGGCAAAGTTCGTAGCTCTCCGGAAAGGTAATTGGTTTGATAAAAGTTGTAGATACGATGACTAAGGGGTACAAACTAAATGGATTTGTCCTATTCTCCCTGTCCTGTTCTTTCTTCCCACCCTCCTGCATCACGACCTCTATCATTTAAAACAGTAACGTAAAAGCTAACATTTACTCAGTGCCTCTAATTGCCAAACACTGTGCTAAGGGCTAACTCTGAACACAGCACTTAGAATATTCTAAGTCCTTTCCATTTATTAATTAAGCACTTTCTCCCTATGATCCTATAAGGTGGGTACTTTTATGATCTTTATTTACCAATGAGGAAACTGAAATACCAATGAAACAAATAAGTAACTTGTCCAAGGTCACACAGCTAATAAGTGGCAAAAGCAGGATTGGAGGGTGGTGAGGTTCCAGGGTTCACACTCTTAACTACTTGACCATAGTGCTTTATACTTGGGCATCATGAATTCGAGAAGCAATTTTTTTAATGTTTATTTTTATTCATTTTGAGAGAGAGAGCACACACATACATGCACAAGCAGGAAAGGGACAGAGAGAGAGAGAGAGAGAGAGAGAGAATCCCAAGCAGTTCCATACTGTCAGCGCAGAACCCTACACGGGGCTCGAACTTACAAACTGTGAGATTATGGCCTGAGCTGAAATCAAGAGTTGGAGGATTAACTGACTCAGCCACCCAAGGCTCCCCAAGAAGCAATGGTTTGTAATAGGACTTTTTAAAATGTCGACCCATCAAGTATTTTACCATCTAAGCAAAGGCTAGTCTAGAGATGATTTGGAATGACAGAAGGATCTCCATTTGATTCCAATGATTTCAGCCCAAAAGCAACAGCTACAAAATTATGTGGAACAGCCACAGATGTTTCAGTGCTTTCTTTTCATCCCTGCTCCCATAGTGAATTTCTGGAGAAAGTGCCAGAAGAGTCTACTTTAGACCAAGCCAGAGTTCACAAATCAGGCTGCCTCCATTTAAGACAGTCGAGGCTACAGCTAGGAGGCTAAAATTAATGTCCCTGGTTGACGCACATTAAGTCAGTCCGGGGCAGATCACAATGGTCACCCCTTGCGTGCACACACACAGCTTGTGGATTCTCTTTGTCCATTTTAGGGAAGAGGAAACCGAGGCTCGGAGTACTTGCTAATTCTCTTGGGCACCACGCACCTAGTGAGAACCAGGGCTGAGGAACTCTGACTTGCAGCCCAGGACAGTTTCCATCCTACCCTTTAATCCCACAGACATCAAAGTATCTGCCAAACCAGATCTTGGAGAAACGATTTCAAAATGTTTTCTTAGAGGAATCTGCAGATACGTGTTAAGCAGTCTCTGTCCATCCCAAAGCCCAGTAGAATCGTCCCATCCTCAAAACTATGTGATTGGATTTAGATGTGAGTAGGTGGGAGCCAACCTCATGGTTTTGACCCAAATGGCGGATCTGGTGACTAAGACAAGACATCATTTGAATAGTCGTACATTTGAGTATTTTAATCAAGCGAAAGTGCAAATGGAAGGTTTTCAGTCTTTCTGTTTGTCATTTATGGCGACAGACTATGATAAGGAGAGAAAGCTTCTGAGCAGGGGTCTGCCTTGGGTCACCAGACAGGATGGCAAGGTCAAGCTGTCCTGGTTAAAGTTAAAAATTCGTTACCTTTCCCCATGATACGATTGAATAAGCACATTAACAGTTTATAAAAGAGGTTGTGAAACCTTCTAGGGAAAAAGCCATTAAGTAACCAGTTTAGGGGAGAGACTTCCTTGCCCCAGATCTCAGTAGGGGGCTGAAATGCATGACAGGGAAGGCTCATTCCTATTTCATATCTATTATTATTTCTCCGGAAGGGCTTATCTTTTATTGCCAATAACACTTCGCTCCGAGCTTTCTCTGCTCTGTCCTCTCAATTTACGTCACCACCCACACCCAGAGCCATTATAAATATCTACTGAACACCGGGCACTAATCTTTAGTAAGCAGAAACAGCAATGTCTTTTCTGCCTACCAACGGACTCATAAATCTTGAAACGTCATTATGCCAAGCTTTAGTGGGTGGTGTTGTTATGGCTGAATATCTAGCTGAACCTTACCTGACGAAATTCATGTAGGCATCAACTATAACCATAACTTCCAAAGTGAGTGTTTTGTGAGGTGTATTGAAGGGCAATGAGAAGTGTTTATGATGGTAACAGCCCTACTATCTATCTTAATAGAGACGGTCTTTTTATTTAGAATTAAAAACGTGGTAGGTAGAATGCCACTCATCTTTTTTTTTTTTTTTAATTTTTTTTTTTCAACGTTTATTTATTTTTGGGACAGAGAGAGACAGAGCATGAACGGGGGAGGGGCAGAGAGAGAGGGAGACACAGAATTGGAAACAGGCTCCAGGCTCTGAGCCATCAACCCAGAGCCCGACGCGGGGCTCGAACTCACAGACCGCGAGATGGTGACCTGGCTGAAGTCGGACGCTTAACCGACTGCGCCACCCAGGCGCCCCTCATTTTTTTTTTCTAAATATGTTTCAACTACTGTAAGCAGACTGTAAGCAGACAGTACTGTAAGATTGTTTTAAATTGTTTTAAATCTTTAATTTTATTTTTTCTAAAATTTTTTTTTTCAACGTTTATTTATTTTTGGGAGAGAGACAGAGCATGAACGGGGGAGGGGCAGAGAGAGAGGGAAACAGGCTCCAGGCTCTGAGCCATCAGCCCAGAGCCTGACGCGGGGCTCGGACTCACGGACCGCGAGATCGTGACCTGACCCAAAGCCGGGCACTTAACCGACTGCGCCACCCAGGCGCCCCATAAATCTTTAATTTTAAATTGTGTTAAATCTTTAAAAAGATTTAAACTGTTTTAAATATCCTGCTTTTTATTGTAATTGTCATCCTTAACTGTGTATTAGGTTGCTGGACAAAATTGCTCTACGGTGTAAGTGATAGGCAGAATGTGACGTTCTACCTAGAGAGGGAATGGAAATGAACTTTTCTAACAAAAAGATGGTCTTCAAATGAGAGGTCTTTTTAAAAATGCAAATAATCTGGGGGTGTCGGGTTGGCTCCGTCGGTTGAGCGGCCAACTCTTGGTTTCGGTTCAAGTCATGAGCTCACGGTTTCATGAGTTTAGTGTGAGCCCCGCGTCGGGCTCTGCAGTGAGAGCACAGACCCTGCTTGGGATCCTCCCTCTCCCTCCCTCTCTCTCTCCCCTTCCCCTGCTAATGTTGTCTCTGTCTCTCTCAAAATAAAGAAACTTAAAAAAAATTTTTTAAGGGGCACCTGGGTGGCGCAGCCGGTTAAGTGCCCGGCTTTGGGTCAGGTCATGATCTCACGGTTCGTGGGTTCGAGCCCCACATTGGGCTCTGTGCTGACAGCTTGGAGCCTGGAGCCTGCTTTGGATTCTGTGTCTCCCTCTCTCTGCCCTCCCCTGCTCGTGCTCAAAAATAAATAAACATTACAAAGAAAATTAAAAAAAAATTTAAATGCAAATAATTCTGTCTTCTGTATTTTCCCAGAGGCAATGCAGGTGGCTGTGAGTCCTAGTTCCACAGTAACAAGGAGACTTTGGCTAAGTTATTTAATCCCTATGTACCTTAGTTTCTTCATGTATACGGTGGACATATCAAAAGAAGTTAATTCAGAGAGGTGGTGAAGATCACACGAGTTATTTACCTCATTTGTAACTCAGTAAACATTCAACATGGTGTAGCTCTCACAGTCTGTTACTAATAGTTAGTGTTTATTGAGGGCCCGTCACAAGTGCTTGACTCCTCTTAATAATACTGTAAAAACCCTATGTAAATTAAAAAAAATAAAAAATTAAAAAAAACTGATCTTGTTCTAAAAAGAAAAAAAAAAACCTATGTAATCGGTACTATTATCTCCATTTTACAGATGAGGGAAACGCACAGAAATTTTCAGCACAATATCCAATATCACACAACTGCTAAGTGATAGGACTGGGTTTTGGCCCCAGAAAGCTTGGTCCCAAACCCATGTTAAATTAACTAGTATAATACACAATAGTACCTCTCGAGTCAATGTAATTAACTCATGGCAGTTGTAATTAACTCGAGGCAATGTAATTAACTCATGTCAGTGATAGAGAAAATTGTTAGAAAAAATTCAAAGCAACGGACAATGGATGTTTCCAAGCAAAATACATCCACTGGGGTCTGGAGTTTTTTGCACATGTAGAAAATGTCAGTGGAAAAATTAACTAAAATGATTGATAAGGAGGCATTACCTTATCTCTCCAGGTACTCCTGAAAGAAAAGAGAGAAAAAGAATTCCAAACCTTGGGATGTAAAGAGGCAAGTCAAGAATATATGGAAAATATCAATACATATTTGCAAATGATATATGCAATAAGGGGTTAATATCAAAAATATATAAATTACTTCTACAACTCAACACCACAAAAACCCAATCTAGTTAAAAAATAGGAAGAAGAGGGCTGCCTGGGTGGCTCAGTCGGTTGAGAGTCCGGCTTTGGCTCCGGTCATGATCTCGCGGTCTGTGAGTTCGAGCCCGGCATTGGGCTCTGTGCTGACGGCTCACAGCCTGGAGCCTGTTTCGGATTCTGTGTCCCCCTCTCTCTCTGCCCCTCCCCAACTCATGCTCTGTCTCTCTCTGTCTCAGAAATAAATAAACATTAAAAAAAATTTAAAAATATAGGAAGAAGAACTGAGTAGACATTCCTGTAAAGAAGACATACAGGTGGCCAACAGACACATGAAACGATGTTCAATGTCACTAATCAGCAGGAAAATGCAAATGAAAACCACAAGGAGCTATCACCTCACATCTGTTAGAATGGCTAAAATAAAAAAAGATGAGAAACAAGAAGTGTTGGCAAGGACACGGAGAAAAAAGTTCCCTCGTCCACTATCGGTGGGGATGTAAATTGGTGCAGCCACTGTGGAAAACAGTAGGGAGGTTCCTCAAAAAATGAAAAATAGAACTCTCCAGTGATCCAATAATTCCACTATTGGGTATTTACCCAGGGAAAATGAAAACACTGACTTGAAAAGATATATGCACCCCTATGTCTATTGCAGCATTATACGATAGGCACTCAAAGTGTCGAACAACAGACAAATGGATGAGGAAAAGGTGGTATATCTAACGGAGTATTACACAGCCATGAAAAAGATGAGATCATGCCATTTGAAACCGCATGGATGGACCTAGAGGGCATTATACTAACTGAAATAAGACTGAGAAAGACCTACATCATATAATTCCACTCTTAGAAGGAATCTTGAAAGAAAATAAATAAACCAAAAGCAGAATCAGAACTATAAATACAGAGAACAAACTGATGGTTGCCAGAGTGGAGGAGAGTGGGTGGTTGGGAAAAATAGGTGACGGGGAGAAGGAGATACAAGACTCCAGTTACAGAGTGAGTAAGTCATGGGATAAAAAGCAGAGTAGAAGGAATACGGTCAATGATACTGTAAGGGGACAGATGGTAACCAAACTTGTGGGTAACCCAGCATAATGCAGAGACTTGGCAAATTACTAAGTCGTACCCCTGAAACTAACACAACATCGTGTGTCAAATATACTTTAATAAAAAAAAAATAAGATAAGATTTCCTTTTTAAAAAAGAAAATATACAAATAGCCAACCAACATGTGAAAAAAATGTCCGTCTCGGTCGTAATAGAGGTAACAGTAGTCGCCAGTGTGTGCCATCGTGTGGCGGGCAGAGCAGCAAGAGGAATAGATTCAAGCAGGCTTCTGCAGAGTAATGTGACAAACTATATCAAAAGTCTTAGCCCCAGACACCATCCTGCGCCCACACGTGTGTGCCCCTAATGTCAGCTGGTCCCCCCCCCCCCCCCCAGACGCCTTGGGCGCCAACCCGAGTCCCCATTTCCGCTCCAACAAGATGAAAGAAACTCTCACGAACCAGGAGAAACGCGCCAACCTGCGAGCACAAGGGTGCGTTGGTGGGAAAGGAACCACTGGCCGAAAGGAGAAAGTGGTTTGCAGGCGATAAAAAACAAACAAACAAGCGTCCGACTTCAGCCAGGTCACGATCTCGCGGTCCGTGAGTTCGGGCCCCGCGTCGGGCTCTGGGCTGATGGCTCGGAGCCTGGAGCCTGCTTCCGATTCTGTGTCTCCCTCTCTCTCTGCCCCTCCCCCGTTCATGCTCTGTCTCTCTCTGTCCCAAAAATAAATAAATGTTGAAAAAAATAAAATTTAAAAAAAAAAATAAAAAACAAACAAACAAACAAAACCTCAGTTCACCTTAAAGAAGTGAGGGCTGAACAAGATCTCCGGTATTGAAGAAGTGAGTGTGTTCCCAAACCGAGGAACAGCCATCTACCTTCACAACCCTACAGTTCAGGTCTCCCCGGCAGCGAGTGCTTTCACCATCACAGGCCATGGGGAGACCGAGCAGGTGACAGAAACGCTACCCAGGATCTTAAACCATCGCGGTGCAGTGGGTCTGACTAGTTTAAGAAGGCTGACCGAGCTCTGCCCATGCAACCTGTGGCTGGAAAAGCAAGACTGGCTACCGAAGAGGGTGAAGATGAAGTTCCAGATGTTGTGGAGAATTTTGATGCAGCTGAAGAAACCACGGGGAGCTGCTATTTTATATTATGGTTGCTTTTTAAAACGTTGTTTATGGATCTCATACGATCTAGATCGCTAGCATGTTTAAGCCCAAGCCCCTTGGGCCTGGGCTTTGCAGTTTTCACTTAGACACAATTCATTCTTTGCAGCTAATTAAGCTACAGAAGTCAGGGAATAAAGTGTGAAAGAAGGTTAATTAACAAAAAAAAAAAAAAAAAAAGAAGCCTTAAGCAAGCATGTCCCCTACCCAGCAACTCTACCCCTAGGAGTTTATGTCATACAAAGAAATGAATAAGTGTATTCATTTAAACATTATTTATAATAAAAATTTGGAATCAGCCTATGACAGTAAACAGTAAATCAAAAAAAAAAAAAAAAAAAAAGAAGAAGAAGAAAGAGAAAAATTTACTTCATCTGTGAAAAAGAAGGAATTTAATAAATTCCCGATCTCCATGATCTGGAAATTATGTTACAGAAGTCCATAAGCATTCACTTGAAAAGACTCAAAGAACATACTATAGGTTCGCAGTCATAATTTCCAAGTGTAGCACTAAAAGCAAATTTCGCTTTATGTTCTTTGTGTTTTCCAGACTTTCTGCATTAAGTACCTCCCATTAAGGAAAAATAAGAGTTTTGCAATAAATAGAAATAAATACTTGTATCAGTGCGAAAAAAAAAAATTCAGGTCCATATTATACAAGATTCTAAACTACAAGTGACAGAAAACCCAGCTCAAACTGTCTTGACAAGAAGGAAGGTATTGCTTTACATGCCTCAGGTATGGCTGGATCCAGGCCTCAGACAAAGTTGTTTAGGACTTGGTCTGTCTCTCACCATCTCTTTATCCCTTGTCTTTCTTTTTTTCTCTATTGTTTTATTTTCAGGAATGTTCTTTCCATGCACGAAGTTCATGGTGCAAATATGCCCATCGAGATGTTTACATCCTCTTCCCTCCGCAAATTCTCCAACTGCCATTTTTATAAGAGTTAAAATGAAAGTCCTGGATCTGATTTTCCTTGGCCATCTTGGGATAGTTTACTGATCCCCGATCCAATCAAACAGTCACATGAATGGAATGCCCTGATTGGTCATGCCTGGGTCACATGTCTACTGTGGGAGCCAGAAGGCAGGGTCGGCTAGGGTGGCAGGGAGTGAGAGTGGGGGAAGGGTGGTTTCCTAAGAGACAATGAGGTTCCATGTAGAAAAGGAAGAGTGGAGGATGCTGGTGAGTTAAAAACCATCATAACAGACACACAAAAACGCATTCACGGGGAGATTTCAGTTTCTTTAGATGTTGGCTAGGCACGGCCAGGAAGAGCATTAGCGGCTTTGAATCACTTGGGTCTCTTGTGTTTGCACTTGACAGAGAATTCAATCGGACGTGGCGTAAGCAACGGTGAGAATTTATTGACTTACACAACTGAAAAGTCCAGAGGTAGGGCTGGCTTCAAGGAAGTCTAAGCCACCCAAGGATCTGGCTCTTCCAGTCTCCCTAGTTTTAAACCGGTGACAGTATTATCTCCAGATTCCACGCAAAGGCTCCTGGCAACTCCAGGCTCTCTCCCCAGGATAGCGGATTGCTCTGGCAGCTCCACACCTCGTATCCTCACGCCACAGCAGGTGTGAGCCAGGGACAGAGAATCTGTAGTATTTCCCGGACAAGTCCTGTGAGTGTCACTTCTCTCGCTGGCCCAAACTGGAAGAGTTCGAGAAGGTTTGGGGTTAATTCTTTCAATGGTTTGCAGATTTCACCAGTGAAGCCACCTGGTCCTGGATTCTTCTTTGTTGGGAGGTTTTTGGTTACCGATTCCATCTCCTCATGAGGAATAGGTCTGTTCGGATTTTCCGTTTCTTTATGATTTCAGTCTTGGTCGGTTGTATGCTTTCAGGTATTCGTCCATCTCTTCCAGATGGTCCAGTTTGTTGCCACACAATCATTCAGAGCAGCCTCTTAGGAGTCTCTGCATTTCTGTGGTGTTAGTTATAATCTCTCCTCTTTCATTTCTGATTTTATTTGAGTCCTTTTTTTTTTTTTTTTTTGGTATGTCTAGCTAAAGGTTTCTCTGTTTTGTTTATCTTTTCCAAAAGCAGCTCTTAGTTTCACTGATTTTTTTCCCCCTTGTGTCTTTTTAGACTCTATTTCACTTATAATTTCCATTCTGATCTTCATGATTTCCTTCCTTCTGCTAACTTTGGGCTTCATTGGTTCTTCTGGTTCCTTGAGGTGTAAAGTTAGGTTGTTTATTTGAGCTCTTTTTTCTTGATGCAGGCATTTATCGCTATGAATCATTGGCCCAAATTGGATCACAAGCTCATTCCTGACCAATCCATGTGGCCTGAGGCATGGGATACATCATTGGCTTGAGCCCGTTATAGTCCATTCCTGGAGCTGGGGGCTGGATCAATCCCACCCTGACCACCAATGAGAATGGAAGAGGAGTGTATCCCCAAGGAAAATCAAAGCAGGAAGGGAAGTATCCATGCTGAAGAGGAACCTGGCAAATGTCTCTTCCAAGTCTTTAGTGGCCTGACTTGTTTTCAACTCTATCCAGCTGTTCATTTTTTAATTTAATTTTAATTTTTTTTAACATTTATTTTATTTATTTTTGAGAGAGCACAGAGCCTGACTCGGGGCTTCAACTCACGGACCGCGAGATCATGACCTGAGCCAAAATCAAGACTCGGACGCTTAACGACTGAGCCACCCAGGTGCCCCCAGTTGTTTATTCTTGGATGGGAAATATTTACTAAAACTATATCCTGCCTGTGGCTTAGTGCAGAATATTTCTAACTTGCACGGCTAAACGAAGAAGCATACATTTGTCACAGATCTTCAAGCACATCTCCATTTCAAGCCTTTCAGAAGTGCCTACTGCCATTAGAAGGGGCGGAGACAATCACAGCATCCTGTAAACTGCCCTTCACAGGGCACAGTTAACAGCCCCAGGCAACTTTCTTCTCCTGGGTTGAAATAACCTAAACACTGTTTTTATTTTTAATATGTATTTTCATGAAACGTTGCTTAGGGAAACATATGGGGCTTTGAAATGTCAGCACACTGGGTGGAAGGCAGGAAGTGTAAAGAGTTTTGTGCTCCTGGCTCTTTTATTTACAGAGTGGGTTCAAAGTCGTGCAGGGTTAGCAAGAAAAACAAACAGAGGGATCCATGCTTGCTTGAGATGACATCTGTCCGCCAGGACAATCACTAGCTTTTGGTTGTGAAAGGTTTGCGGTAGATAGCACAGGCTGGGAATGAGATGTTTTCCTTTCATTTCCCGCAGAGAGTTCGCACGAATCCTTTCAAAGTCAGCCTCTTCTGTGATAAATAAATGTGCCTCAGCCAGAGAAAGCAATAAGAAAACCTCAGCGACTGACAGCTTAAGAGAGGGGGAAAAAAAAACTCACCAAGGCTAATGTCATTGCAAATGAGGGACAGCTTTGAAGACTACATGATTAAAAATGCTGTGCACAGACAACAGCAGGGCTCGGCATCTGATGTGACTAACTGATCTGTTTTCCCACGTGGCGGCTGCTGCAGAAAAATCCCCCATCTTGCCTCACATGAGTCAACTGAAATCTGCAAAAGTGTCATAAAATGTCAGTGAAAACACTTCTGCCGCCAGGGTCCGGGAGATGATGGAAGTGGGGAGAGGAGGGTGACAAAGGGAAGGAGTGTGCCTGGCCCCCAGAGATCTGCCACGCGTGAAGAATGGGTCCTAGGCTAACTGGTGCCCAACAGCACACTGGGAGGGCACAACCATGGCGAGACCCGCAGTGGCTTCCTGGCTCCCAGCCACGCCCACAGATGATTGACTGCTCATCAAGGATCTACGGGGGGGGGGCCCCCCAGCCACGCCCACACTCATCAAGGACATACAGTTTCAGGCAGTCAAGGGAGATCTCCTTTTTCTGATCCCTGATTCTTGCCACGACCGTTTTATCTGTTGGATTTTCTAGGTCCAAAACTTAGGTAGGGGCCCATGTACATGGTTGAGTCCCCAAAAGAAACGAGGTCAGCTCTAATGTACACCAGGAACATTACAAAATCTGAATTGACCAGCACTCACATAAATGCCTACAAGGCACAAAGCTTTCACTAACTACTGCATTGATTATTCATAAAAACGTCACCGCGTTTGAGAACGATTTGAAAGTTACATTTGGATTCACTTCAAAACAACTCCCAAGGGTGTGCCGATGAGCCCCTCAAATTCAGAGCCAGTTGTAAATTCACTGAGTGACTCATTACCAAATGATTTCCAAACCAAAATTATAATAGTCCTTTAAAACTTTTTCGGCCAAGGTGATGTTTAAAACGCAAGATGGGTGCATTTAACTGTATTTGCTAAGACGTAAGGTCGGACTTTTAAGAGAAACAGCAGCTTGGACGCAAAGGCCCTTCAAACAGTCTGGAACCTGCCGTGTGTTTATTCACACGCATGCGTAAGTCTAAAGGTGGTGCTCTCTTCCATGAATCACGTTAGAACCCACGCATCCCCACACCAAATGCAGCACAGGCTCAGGGCATGCAGAAACTTGAGTAGAGAGATTCCCATTCATTTGGTAACCAGTCAACAGGTATTTATGTGCCTACTATATTTCAGGAAATGTTCTGGGGACTGAGAATTCAGCCGTGAAAACAAATCCCTGTACTGATGGAGGCTTCAGTCTAATGGGGCCAAGGACTATCGCCAAGTAAGTTAAACGTATAGCACGTCAGGTGGTGGTAAGTGATAAAGAGAAGAGTAAAGCAGAGAGAGTGTATCAAGTCTGGTTTCAGACTCAGCTGCAAGAGAAGACCTCATGGAGAAGGGGTTATTTGAGCAGAGAACTGACACTGGTGAGAAGGAAAGGCGGCTATCTGAGGGAAAAGCATTCCAGGCAGAGGGAAGGGCAAGTGCCGATGCCCAGAGGCATGAAACGTTTGGGTAGTCAGAGAAAGAGTCAGTCATAGAGGAGTCATTGAGGCTGAGACTAGTATCAGATAATGTCAGAGAGACGTCTGCGAACCCGGCTGGGTAGCACCTTGGGAGCCATCCTAAGGCGTTTGGACTTCATCCTGAGTGAGATGGGAAGCCTTTGGAAGCACCGGTGCAGCACAGTGTGTCTGATTTAGATATTGGCAAATGACCTTGATGGCGGTGTCGAGCACAGACTGAAAGTGACTAGACCAGAAGCAGGGCCATCATAGCTTTTGCTGGTGCCATGGCTTGTCTAGGGCTATTACAGCCAGCTGGGGGAGAGACACTGGCAGCTTGGACCCCCCTGTGAGTGTGGCACGGAAATGACGAGGAATGACAAGATGCTGGCTCCATTCAGACTTTTAGTTCTTAATTTTTCCCCGTGTGATCGCTTCCCTCCTCTCTCCACCACTCTCCACTCTGTTCAGGGCACACAGAAGCAACACAGAGCAGGGACGGGCCCCGGAAGAATTCTCTCGGACCCCAGAAGAATCGGCACTCCTTGCAGCTCTCCCCAACAGCAGCGATTTCATCCAACCACCTTGCTCTCCACGCACCTTCTCTGGTACCCAGAACCTTCCTGGGCCTCTATCCTGGGAAAGGAAACAGACACCCAAGGTCAGAGCAAAGTGCTCACAAACACTAAGGAAGAAATCCCAGCTGTTCTTTTGTTTTAGGAACCAGTTAGTCCCCGGGGGATTTGCTTTGTCCTTGCTTCCAGCAGCTGCCCTGGGAGATCGCAACCTGCCTTTGTTAAGTGTCGTCTCCTTGGCATCCATTTTTTGGAGGATGCCACAGCCATTGTTTCCAGAAGCTCGGATAATTTTTCTATATATGGCCTAACCCCTGGGCTTTACCTTGAGTCTGAGATCAGGAAGCACTTAAACAAGATGGCCTTACAGTGTTCTGCTTCCCCTGGGGCTCGGCTGTCGACAGCCAGTGAAGTTCTGGTCTTGAGTCCACGGGCTGTCGGGCAGGTGTGGGGCTGTGAGAGACGACTGGTATCAGGGCAGGGGCCAAACATAAATTTTAAAAGTATAAAAGTGGCACGTGCTTGCTTTAAAATATTCATAAAATGCCACTTTTTAAAAAATAAAAAGGAGGCGTGCCTGGGTGGCTCAGTCGGTTAAGTGTCAGACTCTTGATCTCAGCTCATGTCACAATCTCACAGTCTGTGAGTTTGAGCCCCGCGGCGGGCTCTGCGCTGAGAGCACTGAGCCTGCTTGGGATTCTCTTTCTCCTCTCTCTCTGCCCCTCGCCTGCTTTCTCTCTCTCCCTCCCTCTTTCGCAAAATAAATAAACTTGAAAAAAAATTAAAGTAGCTATTTGTAAAACAATTAGTACAAAATGAGAAGTAAGGGGGCACGTGGGTGGCTCAGTCAGTTAAGCGACCGACTTCAGCTCAGGTCGTAATCTCACGGTTTGTGGGTTTAAGCCCCACGTCGGGCTCTATGCAGACAGCTTAGAGCCTGGAGCCTGCTTTGGATTCTGTGTCTCCCTCTCTCTCTCTCTGCCTCTCCCCTGCTCACGGTCTGTCTCTCTTTCTCTCTCAAAAGTAAACGTTAAAAAAAAATTTTTTTTTTAAGTGAAAAGTAAACATTCCTACTCTCTGGGTGAAACCATTGGAAATAGCTTGATTTACAGCTGATTCTAGGAGGTCATTGGAAGCGCAGATTCATGGGTCCCCTCTCAAACTGCTTCTTTAGTAGGAGCAGAGCCCTGTATGAATATGCATTTTAACAAGTTCACCTGGTGATTCTATGGACTCTCAAGTTTGTGAGCCCTGCTGTCTTTGACCTTCCTATTACCGTGAAACGCATATGTACGCATAGAGTTTTACACACGCACAGATTCAACAGCCACAGGGATTCATGCGACGCAAGCTGAATGGAGCTGGGCTAATTTGCCTCATCAACACATCACTGACAACTTTCCCTGTCGATATTTGTGGCACGATCTCATATTTGCAAACAGCCACTTCCTATTCCGCAGTAGGGATGGGCACACCCAGCCACTCAGATCAGTGTGGCTTCTGCCCTGGTCCCCTGCCCTTGCTGCGGGGACACAACACACTGGAATCTGCTTTAGGGGATGTTTCTTCAAACCGTTTTGGGCTTTTCTTCCTTTCACCTTTTTATTTCGCTATAATTTCAGACACAGAAAAATTGCAAGAATCGCGCCAAGATTCGTCCCTCATATCCCCCAGATGTTAACCCGGACCACGTTTGTTTTGCGCCCACATACATTTTTTACCTGACCTTTCTGAGGGTCAGTTGCAGCCAGTGTGACCAACCCCTCCCATTTTGCCTGGGACTTTCCTGATAGTAACATGAAAAGTCCTGCATCCTTCGGGCCCAGGAAAAATGAGACAACTGGTCACCCTAGCTGCAGCCGTGATGCCCACTTACCTGTAAATACTTCAGCCTGTACGGACTAAAACCAGGGACACAAGCACTGTGCAGTTAGCAAAATCTGGAAACAAGCGTTGATACCAAGGCCTCCTCGGTTTACAGACTACAAATTTTTCAGATTTTGCCAATCATCCCAATAATGTCTATCGTAGAAAGAAAAATCCCAGATCAAGCATTGCATTCGCTGTCTATTCCTGTGTAGCTGAACCACTTCTTTAGTCTTTGTCTTTTGTGACATTAATATTTGGGAAGCGTATATATGTAGCATGTCCCTTAACATGGATTTGTTTGAGGTTTTCACACGATTGGATTCAGGTTATTTACTTTGGGCTAGAATCCCACAGAAGTGAGGCATACGGTGTTGATTAATCCCACAGCCAGGTATATTAACTTCGATCACTCGATGGAGGGGGTTTCTGCCCTCCCCTGTAAAGTTACTATTTTCCCCTTTGCAATTAGTAAGTATACTGTAGAGAGGTATTTGGAGACTATATAAGTATCTTGTTTCTCATCAGACTCTCCCATTTGTTTTAATATCCATTGAGGTCTTGCCTGAGTCAACTATTCGTACGACGGGTTGCCCAGTGACCGAATCTTATTTTTGAAAATTTTAACAGGGGAGAATCTTCATTAGAAGAAGTGTATGGTTTACGGAGGATACAAGTTAGAGATGATTACAGCACAGTGTAGCAGGGGATGGCAAGCTATAAGCCCCTGGCTAAAATCTAGCCCAACGCCAATCTTGTAAATAAAGTTTTATTGGAACACAGCCATGCCCGTCTGTTTCCCTATTGTCTATGACTACTGTTATACTACAATGGCAGAACTGAGAGGCTGTAACAGAGACCATATGCCTTGAAAAGCCTAACATATTTACTACTTGGTCCTTATAGAAAATGTTTGCTGACCCATGATCAAAGAAGGAGACCTCTTCTGAATTGAACTTCAGTGCTGTTTAACTCACACACAGGGAGCATTCATCTGCTCTGTAGGCCCTGGGTGGTGGGTAATAGCAAGTACTGTGTGTTCCCGCCCTAGAACCTAGTGATGCATACGGCTCCCCATTTGGGTTACCATACATACAATGGGGGCGTCCAGCCATGTCTTACTTAAAAGAGATTAACTCTGGGGCACCTGGGTGGCTCAGTCGGTTAAGCGGCCAACTTCAGCTGAGGTCATGATCTCGCAGTCTGTGAGTTTGAGCCCCGCGTCGGGCTCTGTGCTGACATGACAGCTCAGAGCCTGGAGCCTGTTTGAGATTCTGTGTCTCCCTCTCTCTCTGCCCCTCCCCCGTTCATGCTCTGTCTCTCTCTGTCTCAAAAATAAATAAATGTTTAAAAAAAAAAGAGAGATTAACTCTGTTTTTCTTTTAAAGTGTAAGTTATCAAGAAGGAAAATTACACCAAGTCATAACAAATAAATACAATTACCATGATTAGCCTGACCAAAATCTTTGCACAGGTAAGTATTGCCAAATCCTATAAGAATGTCGTCTTTACTTCTAGCAAATCGTTGGTACAACAGAACTCCAGGGATCAAAGGAATTCGAACAATCTCAAGGTGTGCAACATGAAGACAGAATCAATTTTGGCACAGGATTTGGTAAAGATAAATAATGAGGGCTATTGGGAGGTTGAAAGTATCAATTTGTCATTTACATGTGAAATCATGTTTTATTTCCAGAATGTATCTTGTTTACTAAAGCTACAGGCAGGATTAGGCGAAATTGAATGTGTTGCTCAGAAGGCTCTGTTTTGTGATAGGAAGAGGAAGTTCTGGAAAATCAATTAAGAACTCAAAGTAACTTAATCTTGTTGATTGTTCCCTTTTATGGGGAACACCCATGTAGTGCTGGAAAGACCAGCTCCAGGAAAAGATCAGATTTTTAGGCCAAGCCTATATGATTAAAGTAAAGTAGAAAGTTGCATATCTTTCTGATGAATTTTGACCATACATACACACACACAAAAATCGATCTAGATTTTTCTAAAGCCAAAGCAACAATTTCTTATTGGTAGAAACCATCCATAGGAGATTCTTGCTTGAGATGATGTTGGGATAAAGAGGAGAAGAGAATTTTGGAGGTGCCTGGCTGGCTCAGTTGGTAGAGTATTCAACTCTTGACCTCGGGGGTGTGAGTTCGAGCCCCATGTTGGGTGTGAGAATATTTAAAAATAAAATCTTTTAAAAAAAGAAAGAATTTTCATGAGTGATAGAGTTCTTGCTAGAGATTATTACTTTATGCTGTAGGGAAGCATGTGACTTTAAAGCCGATAAAGCAGCCCCTAAACTGGATACAATGTTGAAGACTTGGAAGGGCATAAAAATGAAACCCCAAATAATTACAAAATGGTGGAAGATAGAAAAGGAAAAGTAGATTGATTAGTGTAAGATTAAGCACACGAACTTCTGCCAAGACACTCACTGAAGTGAATGATAGAAATTAAGCTCAGGTAGCAAAGAACAGCTGAGTCCTGAAGTGGACATTTAGGAAGGAGAGAGGGGGAAGACCATGGGCTTTCCTTTTTCAAGTCACATGTGGCCATCTCCGGTCTCAGAAGAGAGCATAGGGATACTTTGTTCTAAACAAATTGTTATGGATTGAATGTTTGTTCCCCACCTCTCCCCCAGTTCATATGTTGAAACCCTAATCCCCAATGGGATGGTAGTAGGAAGTGGAGCCTTGGGAGATACTTGGGTCAAGACGGTGGGGCCCTCATGATGGGATTAAACCTCTATAAAAGGAGGAAGAGATATAGGATCCCTCTCTCTGCCATGTGAGGATTCAACAGGAAGATGAAGATCACCTGCCAATCAAGAAGCCAGCTCTCCCCAAGACACAGAATCTGCCAACCTTGCTCTGAACTTCTCAGCCTCCAGAACTGTGAGAAATAAATGCTTACGCTACCCAGTCTTTGGTATTTTTGTTATAGCAGCCTGAACTGATTAAGACACAAACACTCTTTTCTCTAGAAGAGTTGGACGGTGGTGGTGGCGGGGGGCGGGGGGGGGGGTTGGTGGTGCATAATATTCAGAATAACTCTAGGTTCCTAAGAGTTCTTGAATTCTTTGGACTTCTTTAGAGCTTCCTAGACTTTTCCACGTACATCAATTGGTTTTATTATCACAGCACACCCCGACATAGGCATGATCAGCCCGTTTTTACAGATGGGAAACCCAAGGACCAGAAAAGTGACGTGAGTGCCCCAAACTAGCCAACCCGTAAACTAGGGCCTCTTGACTTCAGGTCAATGCATTTGACAGGTCGCTACAAGGACTCTCGTTTGTCGGTGCTTTGGTCCTTGGGCGGCAGGAAACAAGTGTTCGCTCCAGCTGGTTGCAGTGCAGAAACGCTAATAAAGGGGCTACTTACAAGGTGTGGGCAGGGTGCAGAGAACAAGCAGACAGTGGGTGCATCCCAAGGTCTGCATCAGTGGGGAGCAGTTCTCCTAAGAGCTGAAGGAGAGGGAGACGCTATCATCTTCCCCAGCTCACAGAGTGTTGCAGCTGTGGATGTGAACTGGGCTGCCGGGCAGGAAGTGCCAGCGACGGGCACTGAGGCCAGAAGTAGTGGAAAGAAACTCTCCAACCTCCCTCTCTTGGCCTTCGGTTCTTTCGCCGGTCCCTGCCCTTGGCCATCAAGGGAGTCAGCAAGAATGAGGTCATCCACTTGTGGCCTCCCTGGGCAGAGGGCAGGACGGTGGAGTATGGATCCAGGAGGGGACAGGAAGGAGGCAGGCAATGAAAAGGGAATAGCCAGCGCCCCAACCTCACAAAGCTGGAATACCCTAAAAAGCGCCTACACTAAAATAAAGTTGAACATAATTTCTATAGGCTTAGGCCCATAACCCCTCACCTGAGGCTCTTTGGGCCAGATGCATTCTGGAACTCAAAAGATTTTGTATTCTAGAGAAATTATAGCATCCATAAACTATATATTATATAATGCACCCCCCCCCCCCCCAGGCAGAATCCAGGGCAGCACCCTGTAGTAAAACACATTCATATGCCTGCAGCAAAAGGTACAATTATTTGCTCCTAGTGAGACAAATGAATATAAGTGACTTCTCATTAGTTCAGGTCAATTTTTGCTATTAAATGAATTTCGGAATTGTGGATAGGGGACTATTGCCAGTGGTTCAATTTTCAGAAAACATCCTAGGATTTGGTGGCCTTTTATTGTCAATATTACAAATGCGTGTTGTCCTTACATAGTCTTTCTTGCACATATATATATATATGTCTGCTTTGTTGACAACAACTGGAGTGACAAGCTACTTTTCCTGAGTGGCATTGAGTCCTGTATCAAGGACGGGCCCCTGAAAGTGAAGACAACATCTCCCACTCTCTATCCCCGTGGACCCTTGGCACGGTCTGGAACGCCCAGGTCAGCAGCGGGAGGAATGGTGTCATGGAATTCCGTGGGGATCTCTAGTGGTCATTTGGTTGGCAGGCATTCCTGGTCTCTGAAGCTCTGAAAGACGCCGTTGTCAGAACGACTTAACAGGAAGCCTCACCCATTAACAGAGGAAGCTGAGGAAGGAAGAAAAGATGGCAGGGCCGGGGGGGAGGGTCAGTATATCAAACAATAAGCAAAGTCATGTGCCTTGGGACTGTGTCTGTGTAGTCAGAGGAAACACCACCATCTGCGCCTTCCTTGCTGCCCCCACCCCCACCCCCCGCCAACACCCTTCTAGGTATCCGGAACTCTGCTGGCCCAGATCATTCCTCATTTCCCAGGCTGACTCAGAAATGTCCTGCCTTAGGATATTACGCTCTGGAACGCCTCCTGCTTCTGCTTCCCATCCTCTCCAAGTCCGTTGCCCAGCCATCACCGCCCTTCATCACCTTCAAAGCCAAAGCCCACCTCTTTTACAGGAAGTAATCTGAACGCCCGAAAAGTGGTCTAGACTTTCCTCATGATTCTCACCCTGTGTTAGTGTGTGTGTGAGAGGCAGTGTCTTATTCCGTGTCCAAAATGAAAAGCTTTGTCCATTTGCTACGTTTTTTTTTTTTTTTTTTTTTTCATTAATTCGTCAAGCATTTGTTCCAAACCTCCTCCGTGCACCTACGGTGCTAGGCTTCAGAATTTGAAGATGAGTAAGATCGGGTTCCTGCATCATGGAGCTTCCAGGCCGGGGGGAGAAAGTAGGCAATATCAGAACAGAGTAATCTGGGAGCACGTAAGAGGGACATGTCACCCAGCTGGGGTGTTTGCTTGTGGGGGGTGGTCAAGGAAGGCTGACACCTTGAAGGCAAGTGGGAAGTAGACCAATGAATGATGGGGAAGGATGTTCCTGGCACAGAGATAGCATGGCACAAGGCCAGAGGATTGAAACATATTCCAAGAACTGGTCCCTGGAGGTCAAGCGGGACGGTGTAATGGGGACAGTTGCTGGGGAAAGTGAAGCTGGACAGTGAGCAGAAGCCTGCTGGTGAAAGATCTTATCAACCCTGCCATGGAATCCGGGTTAGTCCCTGGTGGCTTGGAGGTGGCCTATACTGATCGGGCACCCATCCATCCAGGTATGATGATCTGGTACCTCTGGCTGAGTTCCCACAGAAGCAGGTTCTGAGACACAGATTCAAGGGCAAGCAGCTTAATTGGGAGGTGATCCAAAGAACTGTGAGGGGAATGGGGAAGCAGGTTGGAGAAAGGGCAGGCGGCCACTACAGGGAGTGTTGACAAGCAGGTTGTTGCCGTGAGCGGCTCCCCTCAGACCTCTGGAAAGCTGTAGAATGAGCTTCAGAGTCATTCCACTTGAGGGGCGAAATGTTACCCACTGGATCCCCTTGGTCTTTGCTCAAAGGGCTGCTCTTAGGCGCTTCAGTGCCCCAACACTGCGTCCTCCCTGTGTGAGGGTCATGGGAGCCTTCAGTCAGAGAGAACCCGCAGGTACTTGAAGAGGAAGCCGTTGGTGTATAAAGGAACAGCAAGTGACAAGGGATGAAGGGGGACACAAGCATCTACTACAACTGGTTATTCAGATAGAATAATCTGGACGACAAGGTGGGTCTTGGAGTCAAGGCAGGAAAGAGCCCACACAAGGGGGAGAGAAGAGAGTTGTTAGGTGAAGGTGCAGTTGACAGAGGTGTGGGCAGTCATGAATGGCAGCCATGAGGGAAGGCACGTGTCAGGAGCCCCCAGCCTCCTCTCCCCGCAGGCAGGACAGCCCTGAGTCTTGTTCTACAACACTGGTTTCCGGAGGTCTGAGCAGAAGGCTCACAACGTGCCACGGATGCTCCCTGTGTTGGCCGCCTTCCTCTTCCTGGCCCTCTTCCCCACTCCCCTAAACAGGTCTCCTTAAGCCAGTCAACCTTCTTGGTGGAAGATGGTGAGAGCTGGAATGGAAGAAGACAGGTTACCCAACAGGAGTGTGATCCCAGAAAATTGCAGTCCTGACCAGGGACGGCTTGCTGGACGAGAAGCTGAGGGCAGAAGCACCGTGTCGGATGCTCCGGTGACATGATGTGCCCAAGAGAAGCATCTCCCAGGGCACAGAGTGGGGCGAGTGAATCAAGGACAGCCTCTCACACCGGGACGCAGCCTTTGACCTACACTATTCAGATTGGTATCTGCGCTGCCCCAAACCCTCATTTCATGGCAAACGCTGCTTTATCCAGCCATGCCTTACACTTGTGAGCTTGTCACAATACAGCACCTAAATCACTTTTCATTGACTGCATACCTCTTCTCCTTCAAAGTCACTGGGTCCGCCGGGCAGAGCAGGTATTACTACCAATTCCCTATTGAGCCGGGAGGCCAAAGCTTATCTTTAGCCTCAAGGTTCAGCGTTCATTCCAGGACACTACGTCCCCCCAGGAGACGAGGTCATTGGCGCTCGGCAAGGACCACATTCTGAATGTTTACCATACATCTTTATCATTGCTTAGTTGGTGCTCCAGGGTCAGTAACCAGACTTCTCAATTTCTGCAGGTCCCTGTCACCATCAAATTTCTTGGCTTGATAATGATCTGACTTAAATGAGGTGTGACCCAGGTGGTGCTACAGATCGAATGCTTGTGCTCCCCCACCACCAAATTCATGTGCTGACATCCTAACCTCCAGTGTGACGGCATTAGGAGGTGACCAGGGCACAATGGTGGGGCCCTCAACCATGGGATTAGTGCCCTTATTAGGGGACTGAAGAGACCAGAGTTTTCCCTTCTACCACGTGAGGACACAGGGAGAAGACAGGCATCCGTGACCAAGGAAGTGGGCTCTCACCAGACATGGAATCTTCCAGGGTCTTCGTCTTGGACTCTTCTCCCTCCAGAATGGTGAGAAAATCATTTCTGTTGTTATTAAGCCACCTGGTCTATGGTAGTCTGTTACGGAGGCCCAGACGGGCTAAGACAGTACATTATGTCTCTTTAACTGTGACATTTCATGGAAAATCTACTTGGGCAGAAGGAGGCTGACAGAACTAAACTTGCGGAATGCCTACTGTGTGCCAGACAACTTGTAAGTGCCATCACTTTGCAGATGGAGAAACCAGGATCCAGAGAGGCTGGGTGACTTGCCCGAGGTCACACAGCGAGTAGGGCATCGCCAGGAATGGAGTCTACGTCCCACTGACTCCAAATTCCATATTCTTCTGTGCTTCAGTAAAGGTTTGTAGTGGATGATTGCTAAGAAAATCCATACTAGCTGTTTTTAGAAACACAACAAACAAGGCCTAGAGGAATCGTTTTTTGGGGTCCTCAGTGACCCATGGTCTGCCTCCTGCAAAGACGCGTCCTTCAGCTGCACCGCGAGCAGTGGCTGGGAGCCTGGGCTCTGGAGCCAGGCTGCCATCATCACAGTCTGGCTTATTGTTTATGCCTTATTCGCCATGTAACCTTGGATGACTTATCCAACCTCCTAATGCCTCAGTTTCCCCATCAGCAAAGTGGGGTTCATAATAACCCTTAGCCCTGGAGGTGTAATGAACATTCAGTGACGCTCGCGGTGCCTGATGCACAGAGGAAGTAAGATCGGTTGTGATTACTTATGTCTTCAACCCACGACCTGTCCTGGAGAACGTCGGGGTGGACCTCAAAAGGCCAGGACTCCAGGACCCAGACAGAGGCCCACCGAGCCTGGGTGCTTTTGCGTCCTGGGCAAACTGTGATCCCTGCGGAGGGGAGGGAATGAACTCTCTAAGCCAAGTGGCTCATGGAAGGGTGGGCGGTTCTCATCAGAAACGTATTTTGGTCTGTGGTTTCTCGGAGCCATTTTTATCTTTACCAAATGACCCCCTTGGGAAAATGAGGCAGCTTGATATATATATATAAATAGCCAGGATGTGAGAGAGGAAGTGAGAGGTTTCCCAAGAGAGGGCAGAGCAGTGGTTGTGGGAGCTGGGTGTCAGCCCACAACTACACGCCGTGGGCACCGGCCAGTATTGTCCCACCGGTGGTGGGGTCTGAACAACTTCCTCCCTCCTGGACAGAGGCCATTGTCTTTGTGACAGTGGTGGCTCAGTTTATGTAGAGCTGCCCTTGGCTGAGGCAGGGCAGTTACCGGTCTCTCCACTTCTAGATGGAGAGGGGGAAGGACTCTGGATCCCAGCACCCCTAGGAACCTCCTGCAGTGTCTTAGGGAGAAGAGGGGAAGCTTTTGCCTTCTCATGGGAGTCAGAGTTTGGGGGAAGGAGGTGTCGGAATTATTCACTCACTCACTCACTCACTCACGCACCAGTCACTGGGTGTTGGGTCATTTTTTCCAGGGCCGCCACACCAAAGTATGAACTGCGTGGTTTGAACCACAGACGTTTATTCTCTCCCAGTTCTGGAAGTCTAAAGTCAAGGTGTCGGTGGGGCCACGCTCTCTCTGGAGGCTCCAGGGGACAATCCTTTGTTGCGTCTCCCGGCTTGTGGCATTTGCTGGCAATCTTTTGCGTTTTGGGGGTCATAGGTACATCAGGGTGATCTTTGCCTCTCATTGCAGAGCCCTCTCTTCTCTCTGTGTCAGTGTCTGTATCTTCACATGGCCTTTTATGAGGACCCCAGTCATTGGATTTAGGGCCCATCCTAATCCAGTATGATCTCACCTTAGCTATTTGCATCTGCAAAGACTCTATTTCCAAATAAGGCCCCATTCTGAGATTCCGTATAGGCATGGATTTGGGGGGCAGGGGACACTGTTCGACCCAGTTGGCCAGGATCGGCAGGCAGTTGGCCTGCCAGTTGGCCTGGATATAAAATGAGTAAGTTCCCCCCCAATCTCACTGTCTACAGAAGAGGTGGACGCATAAGTAAATTAGTTTAATCCCGTGACCTAAATATGAGCTAATACTTTATATTTATTGAGCACTTACTAAAGGCCTGGCACCATTTTAAACTATGTACATTTTCTATTGATGAACGGATGGCTAAAGAATGTGTGTGTGTGTGTGTGTGTGTGTGTGTGTGTATAATGAAACATTATTCAGACATAAAAAAAGAAGGAAATCCTGCCATTTGCAACAACATGGATGAACCTGGAGAGCATGATGCTAAGTGAAATAAGTCAGAGAAGGACAAACACTGTACGATCTTACTTATATGTGGAATCTTAAAAAATAAATGATTCATAAATACAGAGGACAAATGTATGGTTTTCCGAGGCAGGCGTGGGGGGGTTATGGAAATAGGTGAAGGGGGTCAAAAGGTGTACACTTGCAGTTTTAAGATAGGTAAGTTCTGGGGATGTAACGTATAACATTACGACTACAGTTAAGAATACCGTATTGTAGGGGCGTCTGGGTGGCTCGACCATTTGAGGGTCTGACTCTTGATTTCGGCTCACGTCACGGGATCGAGCCCCGCGTCAGGCTCCTCGCTGAGTGTGGGGCCTGCTTGGGATTGTCTCTCTCTCCCTCTGCCCCTCTCCCTCTCTTGCATGCATTCTCTCTCTCTCTCTCTCTCTCTCTCGAATAATTTTTAGAAGAAAAAGAATACTGTGTTGCATATTTGCAAGTTCCTAGGAGTACTTAAAAGAGAACTTAAAAGTTCCCATCATAAGAAAAAATTTGTAGCTATATGAGGGGATGGGTGTCAAACTTATCGTGATAATCATTTTACAATATATACATATATCAAATAGCTACGCTGTCCACCTTAAACTAATACACGGCTATACGTCAATTGTATCTCAATAAAACTGGAGAAAATTTTTAATTTTGAAAATTAAAAAAAAAAAGGACATGTAAATTCATACAATCCTCCTAGCAACCCTAAGAGGTAAGTACGATTCTTATCTCCGTGTTAGAGGTGAGGAAACGGAGCTCCAGAAAAGCTGAGTAACCCGCCATGGGTCACACAGCTGCTTCCTTTGGCTCTGGAAGCCGGGGCATACGTGTCTGAGGGGCTGGCGTGGAGGCGGGGGCTTGTCTGAGGAGAAAGCAGGAGCTCTGGGAGCTCTCGGAGGAGAAAGCAGGCTGGAGGGCAGATGGGGCGAGCCAGTGTGCCAGCCGGAGGGAAGAGGGAAGAGCCAGTGCCAAGGCCGTGAGTCAGGCACAAGCTTAGCATGTGTGAGAGGGAGGAAGGAGGCGGCTGGGCTGAAGCACAGCACAAGGCAGCGAGGAGCAGGTGAGGTTAGACGCAGAGGCCCTGGCGCCTGACTCCATTTTTATAAAGGGCTCCTTGGCTGTGTTCATGGAGAACGGTCAATAGCAGAGCAGGAGGGGAAGCTGGCCCAGGTAAGGGCAGAGGTTGGGAGAAAGGGCTGGGTTTGGGGTGCAGTTGACAGGACTGCGGTTGCATGTGAAGGGGAGGGGGGGATTTCTCTGGAAGAATTAGGGTGCCATAGGGAGACGGGGTGGATGAGGCCAGGCAGAGGTAGCGGCCTGAGTTCAACCTGTGTGTTAGGCATTTGTTGGTCTTTGAAGCCAAGAGGCTGAATCCGAATGGTTCCTCAGGGGTGAGAATAACGGCCACTTCTGTGTGGCTTTGCTCCTGGGACCCTGCTTCCTGAACATGGTTGCCCAGTAGAGAACTCTGGAGGGCATGCTAGAAATACAGACCCCTGGGCCTATCTCAGACCCACAGAGTCTTGATATAAGAGGGCCACAGCAGTCTTAGTAGGCCTACTGTGGTCAAGTGGTAAAAGCTCGCTTTTATTAAGCACTTCCTGGGGGCCTGGGTGGCTCAGTCGGTTAAGCCTCCGACTTCAACTCAAGTCAAGATCTCATGGCTTGTGAGTTCCAGCCCCGTGCCGGGCTCTGTGCTGACAGCTAAGAACCTGGAGACTCTCTGTGTGACCGCCCCCCCCCGCCCCCCCCCACCTGTGGTCTTTCTCTCTCTCTCTCAAAAATAAACATTAAAAAAAATACCTTCATTAGAAAAACAAAACAAAACAAAACACTTCCTATGTGCCAACACTTTACAAGAATGAAAGTTCTCGTTTTTTTAAATCTCGTAAGAATTTTGTGAGATACCTTCTCCCCTCCATCTGTCACAGATGGAAACAAGAATGCTTAGAGTGCCTGAGCAAGGTGCCCAGGGTCACGTGCATTCAAACGTCTGTGAGACGGGGAGCTGGGCCACGCGGTCTGAGGCCTTAAGTAGATTTCACGGATATCGTGAGTCTCCAGGCCTCTTTCTTTCTTTCAGCCAGGGGATTTCTCTGGTGCCTATGGCTTAGTTCGGAAAAGCAACGTTCAGCCTCTTGTCCTGAGTCTAGGTTAGAATGTTACAGCCGTCTGTGGATCTCCTCTTCAAGTAAATATTTAAATCGGATCTAAATTTTTCCTCTTCAACCTTTCTAAATAAAAATAAATCTTGCCCTCTGGACTGTGTCCCCCGCTTCCCGTTTATTTAAGAGCTGCATTTATGGCGCTGAGTGCCGGGGAAGTGTGGGGGGGGGGGGCAGGAAAACAGCGGATGGCGGTGCTCAAGGCAGGAGTGGAAGGTTCTGCAAGCCCAGGCTGACCCCCCCCCCCCTCCCCTGCAGCTGCTCAGGCAGAGCCGGGCCTCGGTCACGCTTCGTCCTTGGGGCGAAGCCAGAGCCCCTTATAGCGAAGCACAGTTGCTACCCTGCTCCTTTGCAACACGTGAGTTTAGCTGAGTTCCGCGGACTTGCCCCAGGGGACCGGCTCTGGAGGGAGTCACGTCCCAGGGGGAAGATGGGGGGTTGGGGGGAACACTCATGATATACTGTCCGGGATCACAGGTTGTAAACTTTTTAACAACGAAAACAAAAACAAAAACAAAAACAAAAACAAAAAACGCTGCTTGCTTTTATTTTTTAGGGTTGAGATTCCCCAGGTCCTGAGGGCCAAGTCCACAGAATGAGAAATTTAGATTGACCACTGAATTCCAGAAAATTCCACGTTTCCCACCTCAACCGCTCCGCCTCTTCTCTTTGTCTATAATTTAGCTGCAGTTTCCCAAAGACACGCAGCCAGGACAGATTCTTGGGCAGAAGGCCCTGCAAAATCAAAAATGAAAAAGGGCCGTTCCGCTCCCCCCTCCCCGCCCCCCACCTCCTGCCTGGCCGTCCTCCTCCCGGGCTCTGCCAGAACGTCCTGCCAAGAGCCACCCAGGAACAGATTTCCCCGCTCATCTGCTACATCTGGTCGCCCACTCCTGCTCCCGGCTCAGCCCTCCGAAGCCACGGCTGGCCGCAGACGCCGCAGACCCTGGGGCTAGACCCTGGAGCTGAAGCCTAGGGCTGCGGCCGCTCTCACTTCTGCTGGTTCCGGAAACCCAGGGAGGCCTCCACCCTCGCCCCGCCCAGCCAGGTGACACTGGGCAGCTCTAGTCGCAGGGCCACTTCCTAACCACCCCCTCCCCACCCCGCCCCAGGCCAGTCCTCGAAGCTTCAGCCTTTACCATCTATACATTTGCTCCTCGATTCCACACCCATGACTTCTATTTAGCTGGGAATATACTTTATCTGGGATTCAAGCCACGGGAAAGTCAGGAGCCTCAGAAACTGCCTTGCGGGGGGGCCCTGGCTGAGGACATAATCCTCTCTGAGCCCGCATTTTTCCATCTTGAAAACAGAGCGATATCTCCTAGGCAATAGCTGTGTGTCAGGTGCGCTGAAACCTGCTGGTGAAGGGTAAATCTTCATTTTAACCGATGAATCTTAGTTTGTTTTCTTCTTTGGTCCCCCTTTCCCTTTGTAGTTGTTCTGTCGCATCCTCAGCGCAGCCTTGGTGCCTCCAGGCAACCTGCATAGACTACCTAGTATTGATCTGTTATGGATTGGATGTTTGTGTTTCTCCAAATTTGTGTATTGAAGTCCTGCCTCTCAATGTGATGGGATGAAGAGGTGGGGCCTTTGGGAGATAGTGAGGGTGGAGCCCCCCATGGTGGGATTAGTGGCTTTATAAGAGGAGGAAGAGACCTTAGAGAGTCCTCTCTTGGCCAACAGGACAGAGGTGGGCCATCAGGGAGCCAGAAAAAGCGTCTTTACCAGAGATGAAATCTAGCCACACCTTGAACTTGGACTTCAGCTTCCCGAACTGTGGGAAATGAATGTCTGCTGATAAAGCCATCCTGTCTGTGATATTTTGTTATAGCAGCTGGAGGAGACTAAGACATTAGCCTTTCACTATTTTTCCTCCGTGGTCATATAATCACCTATAAACATCAATGTACGTCTATATAAATACATATATGTTTATCACCGTTTTATTATTTTTGTATTTTTCTGTGTCTTGCTTTTTTCCTCCAGCACCTAATGGAATCCCACTTAATTCACTCAGTTTAGCTCCCATTTATCCTTTTTATTTATTTTTATTTTTAATTAAAAATTTTTAAGTTTATTAATGTATTCATTAATTTTTGTGACAGAGAGAGTGAGTGTGGGAGGGGCAGAGAGAGAGGGAGAGAGAGAGAATCCCAAGCAGACTCTGCACCATCAGCACAGAGCCGGATGCAGGGCTTGAACCCATGAACCATGAGATCATGCCCTGAGCTGAAACCAAGAGTCAAATGTTCAACCAAGTGAGCCACCCAGGCACCCCGAATTTATGCTTTTTTTAAAAAAAAAATTTTTTTAACGTTTATTTATTTTTGAGACAGAGAGAGACAGAGCATGAACAGGGGAGGGTCAGAGAGAGAGGGAGACACAGAATCTGAAACAGGCTCCGGGCTCTGTGCTATCAGCACAGAGCCAGACGTGGGGCTCAAACTCACAAACCCTGAGCCGAAGTGACCTGAGCCGAAGTCAGACACTCAACCGAGTGAGCCGCCCAGGGGCCCCTTGAATTTATGCTTTTTAATGGTCACATATAACTCAATGGGATAGCAGTAGTATAATTGATGTAACCATTCCCATATAGATGATATTCAGTTTGTTTCCAGTTTCTGGCTGGTTTGTTTATTTAATCACTGGTTACAGTGGAGTCTATTTCTGTGAATATATGTCCTTAGGTCTTAAAGAGATAGATTCCTGGGAGTACAATTCCTGAGTCAAACACATACGTATTTTTAATCATAAAAGATGTTGCCATATTGCTTTCCAAAAAGATTGCATTAATATGTATTTCCAACCAGAAAGGTACTATATAGTCCCTATAGATTTTTGGTCTCTCCAAAATCTCCAGAGGGATTTTTCCATCCGATCAGTGTAAATTGATATCCTGTTGTGGCTTTACTTCCTATCTCTCCGATTACACGAGTTTGAGCTTCTTTTCATATATATGTTGGGCGCCTGGGATTGCTTTTCTGTGAGTTGCCTGTTCATATCCTTTGCTCAGTTTTCTGTTGTGGTGTTTACCCCTGACTTCCTTGTTTTGTAAGAGTTCTTTGTGTATTATTATTATTATAGCTGTTCACACTTTGAACTTTGACTTGCTCCCCGGGCTAATGTTTATCTATTGACTTAGTTTATGGTGTCTTTTCCAAACCAAAGCTTCCGATTTTTATCTCATCAAATGTGTACATATGTGCTTTATAGCTTCTGAATTTCCAATATTGATTAAAAAGCTCTCACCCACCCTACATGTTACGTGTGGTGTTCTAGTATTATTGTTTTACTTTTTACAAACAAAACAACGAATAAAGGAAAAAAAGAGACAGAAACAAACCAAGAAACAGACTCTTAACCACAGAGAACAAACTGATAGATCTTCAATCTACCTAGAACTTATGTTGCGTATGGGGTGAGAGAAGGGCTCATTTTATTTTCTTCTGGCTGGATAGTCATTTATTCTTCCATCCTTATTTAATGCCTCATCCTTCCCCCACTGGATTGAAAAATCACTTTTTCAAAACAGCTTTATTGATTTACAACAACATGGAGGGAGCTAGAGAGCATAATGCTAAGCAAAATAAGTCAGTCAGAGAAAGACATACTATACAATTTCATTCATATGTGTAATTTAAGAAACAAAACAAATGAATAAAGGGAAAAAAAGAGAGAGAAACAAACCAAGAAACAGACTCTTAACTATAGAAAACAAACTGATGGTTACCGGGCGGGGGTGGGGGTGGGGGGGGATGAGTGAAATAGGTGACGGGGATTAAGGAGGGCACTTGTGATGAGCACTGGGTGATGTATGGAATTGTTGAATCACTGTATTGTACACCCGAAACTATTATTAACTATACTAGAATTAAAATTTTAAATTTCAAAAAAAGGAGCTTTATTGAAGTATAATTTACATGCTATGAAATTCATCCATCATTAAGTGATTTTGGTAAGTTGATAGAGTTTTGCAACCATCACCACAATCCAGTTTTAGAACATTCCCATCACCCCAAAAAGTTTTCTTGTATCTGTTTACCCTCTAGCCTAAGCAACCACAGATCTATTTTCTATGTCTATTAATTTGCCTTTTCTAGACAAGAAGAATCACTTTTGTCCTACTTGAAACTATAAATATATGGTTAGGACTCTCTGCTTTGTTCCATTGATTCATTCGTTTATCCTTCAACCAATTAGAAATATAAGCAAAGAATATGAAGAGTTTTTGAAAAGGAATTACAAATGGCTCTTAAAAGATGCTCGATCTCACTCTTAATAAGACGGAAAAAACAAGGACAAATGAAAATTACGTGAGATACCATTTTTCACCTCTTAAGTTGGCAATAAGCCAAAAGTTTGGTAACATAACTTGTTGGTGATGCTAAGGGCAAGCAGATTCTTATTCATTTCTGGTAAAAGCATAACCCCTTGGTGCAACCCCTACGTCAGGCAATTTGGCAGTATTTCAAATGTATATTCCTGGCGATGGTACTTTTGGGAAATTATTCTACAGATATATTTAGGAGAAAAGGCGTGCACACACACAGACGCACACACTCACATTGTAACATTGTGGCAGTAACAAAACATTACAAACAACCTCAACGTTCAATAATAGGGAACTAGTTAAATAAGTTATTTTATATCTATACAATAGAACATGAAGCATCTATGTAATAAACAACACAAAGCTCTTTTGTACTACAAATACCTTGGAGATTTAGTAAGTAAAAAACATGATTCAGAGTGTATAATACGATACCCTTTATGTAGAAAATATGGAAAGAACAAGATTCTGTATATCTATCTATCTATCACCTATCAAAATTCTGGAAGGATATAATGGTGGGGGGTGAGATAAACTTGGACAGATCTGAGACAAGGACAGGAGGAAAGTTTTCTCTGTATAGTTTTCCCCCTTAATTTTAATTTATATTAAATTTCTACCTATTCAATATTTTCCCTTAGTTCTTCTCAGGCATTTATCCTTGTGTATACATTTTAAGACAATTTTATCCAATTCTCACCTTCCTAATGCTGCTGGCCTTCCAACTGTAATTGCATTAAATTTACATCTTAATTTTGGGAGAATGGACTTTTACATTATGTCGTCTTCTCAACCAAGACTGGGAAGCTTTTTTTCTATTTGTTAGATTTATGTTTGGATACTTTGATCAGATGTTATAGTTTCATTTAAGTGTCCTTATTAAATCAATTTCTAGACAAGTCTTTAGTTTATTTTGAATGAAACATATTTACTACTTTTTCACCCAGATGTTTACTGCCAGAAGACAGAACATTCAGTTCTTTTATTAATTCTAGTAATATTTTATAAGATTATCTTGGGTTTTCTGAGTACATAACCATATTATAAACCATCAGACTCTTTCGACATTTATATCAGTTATTTCATATTCGTGTCTCAATGCATTGGTTAGAATCCCAAGACAATGTTCAATAATAGTATTGATTACGGCTTTCTGTTCAAGTTCCAGATTTTAGTGAAAATGATTTTAGCACTTGCCATTTGGGTTAATATTAGGTTAAACCACATGCAAATGTTGTTTTATAGGTTTAAAAGAGTTGGACATTGGTGATCTCACAGGATTTAATATGTTTGCAGTTGGTTCCCACACCTCTTTGAAGTTTTTATTAGAAAGGGCCATTAGGGGTGCCTGGGTGGCTCAGTTGGGGTTGTCTGACTTTGGCTCGGGTCATGATCTCCTGGCTCATGGGTTGGAGCCCCTTGTAGGGGTGTGTGTGGACAGCTCCAAACCTGCTTTGAATTCTCTGTCTCCCTCTCTGCTCCTCCCTCACTTGTGCTCTCACAAGTGCACGCCATCTCTCTCTCAAAAATAGGAAACCAAAAAAAAAAAAAAAAAATGGCCGTTAAATTTTTATAAATATGTTTTGGGCACTAGTTGGCAGGGTCCTTTGATTTTTCTCTTTTCATATTCTTGGTAGACTGTTACACTGGTGACACCGACAAACTACATTTTCCAGTATTCTCACTTCTGTATAGCTTTTTGTGTGACTTCAACCAATTGAAGTTGCATCATGCATCATCATGATACATGCAGACCAGAGCTTGATAAGCAACCAGATGATGCAACCAGAGCTTGATAAGCCCCTATACAATGGGATTTGTCCTTTTAGAACAACCCTTCCCCCCTGGGAGCCAGACGCTGTAACTGTAACGAAGCTTGGGCTAAATCACTAAATGATGAGAAGCCATCTTGGATGTTCCAGCCTAGCTGAACTCCCAGTTGAGAACAATCGTGAGTCATTCAGTCACACTGTATGAACAGAACTTCCCAGCTGAACCCAGCCACACCACAGAATCACAAGAAATAATACATTGTTATGTATTTAGGACACTAGGTTTTGGGGTCATTTGTTAAGCATTAATAGAAAATTGGAAAAATGTTGTAGTAGTGAATTATGTTGACAGATTTTCTTATAGTAAACTAACCGTGAACTGTTAGAATAAACACCACTTGATTGTGAAAATATTACTTTGATTCATTGCTGGATTCTATTGGCTAATGTAAAAAATTTGCATGTTTAACTGATTGGTTGTCTTTTTTGAATTCTGAATTACAGAACTTTCTACATTTTTCTATGGCCTAGAATTACTGAAGTAACATTTAATTATCCCTTTACATTTTTTTGTTGTTGTTGTTGTTTTGTTTTTAGGGGCACCTGGGTGGCTCAGTTGCTTAAGACAACTTGATCTCAGGTCAGCATCTTATGGTTCCTGTTTGGGATTCTCTCTCTCCCTCACTCTCTGCCCCCCTCCCACTTGTTCTCTCTCTCTCTCTCTCTTTCAAAATAAATAAACTTAATATTTTTTTATTCTTCTTGAGATATAATTTGACAAATAGCAGTATATAAATTTAAGGTGTATAACATGTTGATTTGATACATTACTACTATAACATTAGCTAACATTAATTACCCATTTTTAAATTTTGAAAATGTTTTTAGTTCTTTTATGATTAATGTTGATATTTTGTATTTTATTTAAAAATCATACATTTCTCAGGTTTTCAATTGTGCATCCATTTATGGCTTTTGATATCTTCTGTATATGTGGTTGTATCTTCTTTTTTATTTATAAGTTTGTATGCTTTTATTCTTTCTTTTATCCTTAATAAAGCTCATATGATCTATTAATCTTTTTATTTTTTACTTTTATTTTTTTCAATATATGAAATTTATTGTCAAATTGGTTTCCATACAACGCCCAGTGCTCAACCCAAAAGGTGCCCTCCTCAATACCCATCACCCACCCTCCCCACCCTCCCACCCCCCATCAACCCTCAGTTTGTTCTCAGTTTTTAAGAGTCTCTTATGCTTTGGCTCTCTCCCACTCTAACCTCTTTTTTTTTTTTCCTTCCCCTCCCCCATGGGTTTCTATTAAGTTTCTCAGGATCCACATAAGAGTGAAAACATATGGTATCTGTCTTTCTCTGTATGGCTTATTTCACTTAGCATCACACTCTCCAGTTCCATCCACGTTGCTACAAAGGGCCATATTCATTCTTTCTCATTGCCACGTAGTACTCCATTGTGTATAGAAACCACAATTTCTTTATCCGTTCATCAGTTGATGGACATTTAGGCTCTTTCCATAATTTGGTTTTGTTGAGAGTGCTGCTATAAACATTGGGGTACTAGTGCCCCTATGCATCAGTACTCCTGTATCCCTTGGGTAAATTCCTAACAGTGCTCTTGCTAGGTCATAGGGTAGATCTATTTTTAATTTGTTGAGGAACCTCCACACTGTTTTCCAGAGTGGCTGCACCAATTTGCATTCCCGCCAACAGTGCAAGAGGGTTCCCGTTTCTCCACAACCTCTTGAGCATCTATAGTCTTCAGTCTATTAATCTTTTTAAATGATTCAGTTTTTTATGTATTCTTTCACAATTTTCTTGATTTCTATTTTAATGTCAGATTTCTGTCTTTATTAATTTCATTTTCCTGGTTTCACTTGGCTTATTTTCTTACTTTTTAAAAACTTAATTTCTAGTAAGTTCTCAGAATTGACAAGATAAGCCCCCAAAATGTGAAAAGGTAAGCAACAATAATTCTTGAGTAAAATGGGAAAATTTCCTTCAACAATAAATTGAAATTAGTAGTGTAGAATGGACATTAATATTTCCTTTTGCTCATGTAATATGCATCCCCCTTCTTTCAGGCAACAGGACATCAGTTTCCCTTTGGGAACAACCTCTCCCTTATCCCCAGGCTAGAAGGGAGGATCTCAGTTCTAAGGTCACGGTGGAGCCACGGGACACAGGCCTAGCTAATCAGAGTTCCGCATCTACCTGGCCACAGTGATTGGTCCAGGAATGGGCACATGACTCACGATGGGCCAATCAAATCTCTTCCCAGGGTTTGCTGGAACTACCAGGGAAAGAGACTCTCTCTGTCCTGAGATTTCAGGTGCTAGGGAAGCAAGGGAGTCTGCAGCGGCTGGAGGTGGTCTTTGTCACCGCTAGAAAGAGCCTGTCTGAGAAAGAAGTCAAGGTAGAGGATCAGAGACAGAGAGATGGATCCTCAATGACATTAGCTGAACGCTTGATTGCTATGTCTGCAGTTGATTCATCCCCTTTGAACCTTCTAGTTATGTGAGCAAGTAAATTCCACATTTGCTTAGTTAACTTTGAATTGGACTTCTGTTATACACCAAAGGAGGAATCCTGATAGACACCGGAGGGAGGGTGGGATGCTCAAATCACACGGCTGGGTTCCCTGGCAAACAGCCCTCATTCTGTGGTTACTTCAGGGCTTTCCAAAAGCCACCTTTATTGTCTTCATCACTTAAGAAATTCAAGGGTTTCAGGAGCTCGGTGCCAGAAATGGGGACAAAGACCAAAGACGTGTATCTGTTATTGTAAATCACAATATCACAGAGAGGATAGAGACTTGTAAATAAAAAACAGGGTCCCTGGGTGGCTCGGTCACTTGAGCATCACGCTTTTGATATTGGCTCTGGTTATGATTTCACAGTTGGGAGACTGAGTCCTGCTACAGGTTCTGCACTGAGCATGGCGTCTGCTTGGGATTCTGTCTCTCTTACCCTCTTCTGCTCTTACGCTCTGTCTCTCTCCCTCAAAATAAATAAACTTAAAAAAAAAAACATATATTCTTCAGAGTAAAAGGAAAAATTTCTGTGCATCTTTAAGGTTTCAAATTGTATGCTTATGGCAGGCTACGTCAGCCAATGAACTCTCGAGTTTCTGGTGACATACAATTACGATAGAATTTCTCCCAACTTAAGGAAAACCATCCCCTGACCCCATATTCTCCTCTAGATATGGCCTCTCTATTTTGCTTCCTTTATAGCAAAACTCATTCAAAAGTAGCTTCCATGTGGCTAAATCCAATTAACTGCCTTAGCTTATTTGACTGTTGCAGAAATCTGATGTCGTTTATCAGTCTCTTCTGGGATCACGCACCCTTCACTTGGCTTCTAGGACCCATGTTCTGCTGGTCTCTCCTCTCACAGTGGCCACCCCTCAGTCTCTGTTGGTCCTTCTCATTTACCAGACCAGTTCGTTTTGGGGGGCCCCCAGTCTCAGCCCTTTGATGTCATCACTATCCCCGTGTTCTGAGTGGCGATCTCAGCCAGCCTCACAGATTTAAATACCATCTATATGGTGACAGCTTCCAAATTTATGTCTCCAGCCTGGACCTTTCCCCTGAATTCCAACCACATACTTGTCATCCTCACTCGGTTGTCTAATGTGCATCTGGCTTCACACACCCGAAAAGGAAACTCCTAATCTTCCCACAATAAACCAGCTTCTCTCCCATCTCATTAAATGACAACGCCATCTTTTATATTTTTAGGCTTCACACTGTGGATTCTTCTTTTACTCTTTCACTCTTATACTCCACATCCAATCAATCAGAAAACCGTCCTGGATCTATGTTCAAACTATATTTAGAGTTTCCACGGGTACCACCCTGGTCTAAATTTCCATCATCCATCATCTCTTGCTCAAATTACTATCTTTGGCTCCTTACTGGTCTTCTGGCTCTATCTTTGTCGGGCCCTTTGCTATCCAACAGCCAGAACGATCATTTCAATACGTGTCTGCTCTTGGAATCCTCCAATGGCTTCCCAGCTCACTCAGGGTAAAAGCCAAACTCTCATCTGATTGTTTTCTAGCCTTCACTCGATCTGGACTCTCCTACTCACCGCATGCCAGCCACACTGCACTCCATGTTGCCCCTCAAACACACCAAGTCTGCTCTTGGTCCAAAGTTCTCCCTTCTGGAATGCTCTTTCTCAGCGCTGTACATACTTTCCTCCCTACCTTTTAGGTCTTGGCTTAACTATCCCTTTTCAGTGAATCTTTCCCTGATCACCTTATATAAAATGACATCCCCCTATCACCTCTCTTGATATGTACTATTATTCCTCCACAGTTACTTTTTTTCCCTTATGTTTATCACCACTTAATGCATCATGATTTAACTTATTTATTCTCTATCTTCCTACATTCTAGAGTAAGCTCCATGAGGGCAGAGACGGTGTGCTTGTTTTGTTAACTGTTGTATCCCTTGGTTAATAGCAGGTGCTCAAAAATGTTATTTGAGTGAATTCAATCAATGATTAGAGAATACATCACACCAGTTTGTTCCCTACAATTATAGCCCTTCTATAGAATGTTTGAGATTCTCTGCGAGAAACAACCAAGGGCCATGCAGGGTTTGGAACGGGAAAGAGATGGTGACAAAGGCAGATTCTGAGGCAATTATCCTGTGGAAAGTGTGCTAGATGGATTTGGGAGTGAGCAGGGAGGCGTGAGGAGGAAACTGGGAGCAGGTTGGCTAGTAGGAGGTCATCGTAATAGTAAAACACACACACACACACACACCACAAAAAACAAAAAACAAAAACTGATGATGACCTTGGGGGTTAAGCCTTTGTGACTGGGACAGAAAGACAACACTGCAGGAGAAATACTAACGTCTGCTGACGTAGGCTCAGTTATGACCTTCCTTCCTCCCTTCCTTCCTCCTTTCCTTCTATTCCTCATGCAAGCAAATTATTTTAATAATTATGTGACTGGAAAAGAGAAGATAGTATTTTTGCGTAAATAACTTGGTTAAAGAAAAAAATCTCTATTTCATCCAGATTGTGTCTCCTTGAGAAAAGTGGTTGCCATTTCTTTTTCTTCAAGAAACATAGAAATGTTGGAATAAATGCCTCATTTATTTTTCTACAGTGCATTTTTACCCCCCAGATGCAAACTCTACAGCTGTAAAGTAAATGTATGCATATATATAAAGTTTATTATTTTTATTTATTTTGAGAGATGGGGAACAAGTGGAGGAGGAACAGAGAGAGTGGGAGACACAGAGTCCGAAGCAGGCACCAGGCACTCAGTGCAGAGTCCGATGTGGGGCTCAGACTCACGAACCATGAGACCAGGACCTGAGCCAAAGTCAAGATTTGGACGCTTAACTGACTGAGCCACTCAGGCACCCCGTAAAATATATTTTTAATATTATCTTGGTAATAATCTAAGAAATAAGACTCTGACCTAAGTGAAAGAAATCAGACGGAGAAAGACAAAAACTATATGAGCTCACTTATATGTGGAATCTAAAACAAACAAACCAACAACAAGACAACCAACCAAACAAAAAAAAACAAACTCCTGGAAAAAGAGATCAGATTTGTGGTTACCGGAAGTAGGGGGGGAGGGGGAATTGGATAAAGGTGGTCAAGAGGCGTCAACTTCCGGTTTTAAGATCGGTAGGAAGGGTGTCACACGCAGCGTGGTGACTACAGTTAACTCTGTTGTATAGTGTGTTTGAAAGGTGTTAAGAGAGTAGGTCCCAAGAGTCCTCATCCCAAAGAAAAAAAGATATGTTTCTTCCCTTTTCTGTGGGTGCATCTATTTGAAATGATGAAAGTTAACTAAACTTCTTGTGCTGATGATTTCACAATATACGCAAGTCAAACGATTCTGCTGTGCACCTTAACGTTATATAGTCCCGAATCTCAAAAGAAACAGGGAGAAAAGACTCTGGCCCACTACTTTTACAACCCTTTTAGATAATTATGTCTCAGAAAAAAAAGATAATTCTCTCTCTTTCTCTGTCTCATTACCTATCTATCGTCCAAATATCATGATAATAGCAATTATGTATATAGCTCATGTATATACGTCCCAGGCACTGTGTTGGGCACTTTGCATATGTTAATTCGTTTAATTCTTGCAACGACTTTATGAAGTAAACTAACTGCTGTAGAAACCCAACCCTGGGTCTCAGGATCTCAACACAATGAAAGCTTTTTTTCACTCAAATAACAGTTCAGTGCAGGTATCTGGCCTTCCACATGGTGACCCAGGGAGCCAGGCTCCTTCCACTCGGTGGCTCCGTCATCCCACGGGGCTGTAAGTTCCTGTCAGACACCCTCAGCCAGCCAGTGGGGAAGCCAGAGGATCACCGGGGAAGTTTTGCTGGGCCAGGCCTGGATCGGTGCACATCCCTTCCCCTCACCTCCCATTTACTGAGGAATTCAATCACACAGCAGGCCCAAGGGCAAGGGAGGCTGGGCTGGGAAGAAGAGCGTGGCTGCGTGTGAATAGTTGGCACACGCCAGCCTGCCAAAGGTGGGCCCTGATGCGCTATTCCCCACCTGAGAAAAGTTCTGGAATGTTAAGAAACTCGCCTGAAGTTGTATCGGTAATAAGTAATGGAACCGGGATTCAAACCCAAGTTGCTGGCCCCCAGAGCGAGGGCTCTTTATCGCTTCGACTGCGGTGAGGTTCCACAGAGGTGAGGTCCAAGTGGCCACCGCTCTTCCAAATAAATGGGGACAAACAAAAACAACAAAAGCAGCAGTCACTCTCAGACCCCAGAGTGCTCCCGTTTCTCCCCCCTCATCCTCAAGCTGCTTGTTTCTCCTGAGCCGACAGCTAAGAGGGCCAGAAACTCCCCAACAATCCCCCCTCTCTCCGGGTGCTGGGTCCTCGGTGAGGCAGCCTCCGCAATCGCACACGCCTGTCACCGAGACTGTGTCGTCCTGGTCACTGCCTGCCTGATGGGGGAGGGGCCGACTGGAAGGAGGAAAGGGGCCCGTGGCCCCGAGGACTTTCCGAGTGGTCTCTCTTGACGTCTCTCATTTCTGTCTCGGGGGCCATGTTCAGAATAACACAGACTGTCACCTCCCTTCAGGCCCCCTCGTGGGGTCAGGGCAGCGGGAGGGCGCTGGGCCCGCCTCTACCCTCTTCTCTGCTGCCCACCGGTGGAGTGACTTCTAGAGAGTCAGTCGTGCTCTCTGGACCAAATGGATTCCAGACGTGCAGGAGGTCTTAGCACGAAAAGTAGCCGGGGCGAGAACCGTGGGTCGTCTCCTCACAAAACGCACATACCCGCCCAATTCTGCAGACTTTACAGGCTCCCTGAAGGGTGTCCCCGCACGACACCCTTGAGGTCAACCCTGTCCGTTGAGGTCAGCCGGACTCTAGGCTCTCTTTCGCTCGACTCCAGCTTCCAGAAAGCAGGGGACAAAGAACCTCTCCCCTTGCCTTTGCTGCCTCCCGTGGAAGGAAACCTTCCAGGCACCTCGAAGGTTCCCGTGTCAGCCTCCATGTGGTCTGCGTGGTGGCGGAAAGCACAGCCCGTCCCCACGACAACCCCAGGCGTCTGGCTGCTGGAACCGAGCCCCCAGATCTGCTGGCAGACGGCCTTCTGCACAGAGCCTTGAGAGAGCATGAGTCACGGCCGACTGCTCCTTCGGATTCCCAGGTAGCGTGGATCTGACCGGGGAGGTTCAGGGGCCTCGTTTCGCTTGGTGCCGGCTAATCTTTAAAAGTCGTTCGCTTCTTAACGGTCAAGAGAGGGTTTGTGTTCGCAGTCGCCTTTCGGCGGCTGCCCTGGGGATGGAGGGGACAGCTGGCTGCCCCTGTCCTGCAGCTGTCTTGGGCACAGGAAGTCCAGAGACTACTTGTCATAGGTAAGGAGAACTATAAATACTACAAAAAAAAAAATGAGAGCCTCCAAGTTCAAAGGAAGTCCGGATGTGATCAAGGTCGGGCTGAGGAAGAGGAAGAAAGGGGGCCCAGGGGGAGCCCTTCTGCTTCCTTCTGAACCGTCAGTCTTCCTAACTGACCCCCAGGGAAAAGCCGCAGCTTCTTGGCATTTCAAGGCCTCTCGACTTAGGCGCCAAGTTGACTTTCTAAGCCCATGAGCCTGTGGCTCTGGTTAGCCTCTCGGAGCACCGCTGCTTTGCCTCCAGATTTTCTAGGCACTCTTCTCATTCTCCAGTTCTTCCGACAGGTTGCCCTTCTCCGTCTTTCCTTTCTGAGGCCTGCTTCTCACTCCATGCCCACTGGAAAACTTTTCTACACCTGCGAATGAATCCCTCAGGAAGCTTCCGAGGCAAGTATCGTCGTCTCTGTCTTATAGGCGAGGGAGCTGGGTCTGAAGGGGTTCGTTAAGCCTCCTGAGGCCATTCAGCTAGCAAATGACAGAACAGCAGCTCTTCTCCAACTGGCTTCAAAACCTCCGTGTTATGCCGCTGTACCCAGGCCCACGTTCATCTACCCACCCACCTCTCCATCCACTCACTCAACTGATGCTTTTGTTCCTCCCTCAAACACCTACATGTAGCAAGGCAGCTCTCTCCCTCTTCCAAACTCCTGGGGCTCTCAGTATCTGAACCCCAACTATAGCACCACACTGTCTACGCTTCTCTCCTAGTGTAGACATTATCTTTTTTTTAAATGTATTTATTGTTTAATTTATATCCAAGTTAGTTGGCATATAGTACAACAATGATCTCAGGAGTCGATCCCTTAGTGCCCCTTGCCCGTTTAGCCCATCCCCCCTCCCACAACCCCTCCAGCAACCCTCCGTTCTCTATATTTAAGAGCCTCTTATGTTGTGTCCCCCTCCCTGTTTTTATATTCTCTTTGCTTCCCTTCCCTTGTGTTCATCTGTTCAGTATCTTAAAGTCCCCATATGCGCAAAGCCACATAATGTTTTTCTCTAATTTCACTTAGCATAAGACCCTCCAGTTCCATCCACGTAGTTACAAATGGCAAGATTTCCTTCTTTTTGATTGCCGAGTAGTACTCCATTGTATATATATATACCACGTCTTTTTTATCCAGTCATCCATCGATGGACATTTGGGCTCTTCCCATACTTCGGCTATTGTCAATAGTGCTGCTATAAACATTGGGGACATTATCTTCTTAACTAGATTGGAAGTGCTGAGGACAGGGATCCTGTGTCCCTCGTAAAGTCTGCCATAGCACTTTGGGCAGATTGGATACTTACTGACAACTGGCCAATGATGGAACATTTACTCTGCTTTTATGGGCGGCTGAGAATAGCCATGTTCCCAGATGACCAGGAACCAGGATGCCATGTCTTCAGGTGACCTGAGCCAGGGGAAGCCATTCACATAAGGTCAACAAAGGGCCTCTTGCCGGGGTCCTGAGCCAGAGTCTCCAGTAACCCAAAAGAACCCTGGTTTTATACTCTTCCCAAAAAACATTCTGCAGCGAGCACGGAACTTCAGCCTTGAGACAGGAAATGTAGTGTTCCGTTTCCTAGGCGACCGTAATTCTTTATCTTTCCATCCTGCCTGCCCCTTTATATTACAATGGGATCTCTGATAACTGGAATACAAATCCGAAATACTCCTCAGTAGCCTCCAAGGGGACATTTTTCAAAGCTGCTAGAGATCCTGGTCCTCTGCAGCACAAGGAAAACGAAATGATGAAGGTAGCAGTTGTCTGAACCTAACTCTGTTCCTGTTTACCCAGACCCATAGACAAGCGGCCATTGTAAGTCACCCGGTGCCGTAAGCACTGGGTGTCTGAGTGTTGACGGAATGCCGTGGTCCCCAGCCACACCCCTACCCCGGGGCTGGCTTGAGTCCTCCTCCCCCTGGTCCTGCTCTGACTTCAGGCATTATTCACACCATGCTGTATTAGGATCATCTGTTTACTTGAGCACCTTCTCCACTAGACTGTGAACTTCTTGACAGCAATCACCATGGCATCATTGTCATTATCACTGTCACCATCCTCATGGTGGTGATAGTCAACATTTTCAGTGCTGACTGTGTGATATGCATTGTGTTAACCGCACACGCATTTTGGAATCCCGCCAAAACAATCCCGTGAGGTAGGCGCTCTTGGCGTTCTCAGGGGCCATTTTGATTTTCTTCAGTCCCAGCATGCACAGTTCAGCAAAGCCTATCTTACTGTGAAAGCTCTTAAAGACAGAGAAAGAGAGGGAGAGAGAGAGAGATTTGGGAGAAATATTTTCCCCCTTAGCTCAAAAGAACTTGTCATCCCCGAGATACAAACTTTTTGAACTGAATTGTAAAGATGGCCAATACAATGCCAAAATAATAGATTGAGGGGGCAGGGAGATAAAAGGCAGAGCCGGTGTGGAACTGACTCTAACAGGCTGTGTGTCCTTGGGCAAGTCCCCTCACCGCCCAGAGCCTCAGTTTTCAAACATGCGAAGCGGGGGTCATAAAATGTCTCGTGTTCTTGGGAAAACTAGGGAGAACGTAGGCAGTGCCTAGCATGGTACCTGACACAAAGTCGGTGTTTACCAAATTGTGGCCACTATCTTTATTTTCATGATCAGTACTCACTCTTTAATATTAGAGGGTGATACAGCCCAAGGTTTAGCCTGAATGTGTATCAAGGTAGTTCTTAACTCTCCACAAATAATTCGCCAGTGATCCCCAAGGTAGAGGACTACCTCTCCCGGCACAAATTCAGAGTGCTCAGTAATAGGACATGGACGTGCCACGCGAGCGATCTAAGGATCCTCAAGCATGTTATTTTGATCTGGAGTTAAGTTCCTTAACGTCTTCAGAAGATTCACGGGACCTTTGTTAGACTGAGGTCACCGCAAACACTCCTGTTCCGGGTCAAGAGTGAACATGACCACACAGAGCTCTTGCTTGGCAACAACTAGAGGCCTTAGAAGCTGGTGGGGGGAGGCAGAGGCAGACAGAGAGCCCATGGGGATGTCCCTCGGGTGCATCAGAAGGCCAACTTCGGGAATGCCCATAACAAGGGCTTCTGTTGTGTTTTAGGTTGTAGTCGGGTGGTTTGCCCAGTCATCCACTGGCCCAGGCACTTGCCAGAACTGCCTGCAGAGGCAATGTGATGAGGAGGCCAGCTCCAGCCTGCCATCCAGGCTGGGCTCCCGCCAAGTGCTTTGGGCAGTCACTAGATGACTTGGGGCCCGGGAGATAAGAGGCTTAGACGCCAGTCTTAAATCTCCCTGGCTTTTCCATCCTGGATTTACGGAGCACAGAAATGCTCGCAAAGCCACAGCCTCCGAGATTCTGTACTGGGAGAAGCCCTGGGATCCTTGCTCTGCTGCTGTCAGTAACCACAGCCTCTGTCACAGCCGGGGCAACGGAGAAGGAAGAGGGTCGGTGCCCCTCCCCTCTCCCCCCGCCCCCCCCCCCCAACACTTGGCGTGAACAAGTTCATGTAGGTTGTTTCCTATACCTGGTGAAGATAATGAGGGAGCTCTTACTCAGGGTGGAAAACAGGAGAGGCAGTTGGAAGCCAAAAGCATGGAGTGGCTAAACATCTCAAGGTTAACACACAGGGCTCCCAGGAGGAAGAAGGGTGTGCTCCGCTCTGGCCTGGCTCCCAGGTGACTGGAGCAGGAGCTCGGGGTGGGGAAGCTTCCTGGAGAGGGCAGTCCCAGAAGGCATGCTCCAGGAGCATTTCCGGCATGGCCTGGGCCATACCCCTTAGGGGATGTAGGAGGAACAGCCGATTCTCTAAATTAAAAACCGTGGGAGAGCATTCTGTCTCGTCATGTTCACTCTGCCTCCGCCTTTCTGTCTTGTGCCGCCCTCATCTAGCTACTATTTTTTTTTAATTTTTTTTAATATTTATTTATTTATGAGACAGACAGCGTGAGCGGGGGAGGGGCAGAGAGAGAGCGAGACACAGAATCCGAAGCGGGCTCCAGGTTCCGAGGTGTCAGCGCAGAGCCCGACGCGGGGCTCGAACTCACGAGCTGCGAGATCATGACCTGGGTGGAAGTCCCACACTTCCCCGACTGAGCCACTCAGGCCCCCCTCATCTAGCTACTATTTTGGCATTGCATTGCCAGTCTTTCCACTTCACTTCAGAAATCATACCCACTTTATTTCTCGGAGACGACAAGCTCGTTTTCATTAGAAGGAAAAAGCAGGATTGGCTAATGTTTCTACCAAATAGCTTTTCTTCTTTCTTTCTTTCTTTGTCTTTCTTTCTTTCTTTCTTTCTTTCTTTCACGTGCTTTTTTATCCTGGAATAAGATATTCCAATTTGTTCTGACCTTCCCGATCTATTCAAAATGTTCTCACTCCTCATGCCCTTAATTAAATCTTCAAGTTGGAAACTACGTAGTGAGATTCGTTATTCAAAATACCAAGAGAAAACATAAGTAGGCCTCATCTTTTGCTGTAACAATGCCAGTTTTCCATAATCTGACCTTCACTTGACATCAGCCGACCAGAACCTTTCTTCAAAGCAGCGTATATATTTTTATAACCGAGATGCGCACAATGACGACAGAGGATTATCTTCGGTCATTAAAGATGCTGGAACATTCTTTATTACAGATGGAAAAAATAGCCCCGCGGTTAGTTATGATTCCTGTTTGCAAAGCTGACTTGAGCTGTCTTTTGTTGTTATAAGGTGTGGACTCCAACCGTAGGATTACAAGTACCTATGTTCTTTAGAACCAATATTTAAAAGCAGATTAGGTATGTGACTCACACATTCTGCAGTCATATTTTGCAGAATAGCGAGAACCATGTGCGATCATAAAAAATGCAAATATACTCACAAACAAGAAAACCCTCTGGATACTTTTCCCCGAGCAAGCCGTATTTATTTTCGAGGGAAACCTAGGGATGCATTGCTTTCAGGACATATGCCATGTTTTATTCTCCCATGATCTTTTCGTTTGTTTGTTTTATAAGAAAAGAACCAATGGTGCTTTGAATCCATAAATCATTCTGGAAGATGAATGAATAAGTGACCAGTTACAGGGAGAACTGGCGTTGCCACAAGATGCCAGGGTCAAAAGAAATTTGGCTGGACAATAAAACTCTTGGTCACCCTTCAACATAGAACATACATTAAATTTAAGACAAAGATGCAAAACTGTGCAAGTAATAAAGACTCTTAACTCCAGTTTCGATGTTTGGCTGGTGACAGCTTTCAAGCTCATCCGTCCCCTCTCCCTTTCTGCCCCAGACCTGGGCAAGCTGACGAGAAAGCGCAGGGTCGCCATTCCATTGGCATCAGAGGGCGGGCAAACCGTGCAAGGCCTGGGCTATGCAGGAGCCCTCACCCCAGCCTCCCCCTTCTGACCACAATAAAAACCAACGCCAGTTGCCTTTCCCTGCTCCCTTGAGCCATTCTTGGACTTCCCTAGAAGCCTGCCCTGCACCCCTCTTCCCCAGAAATCTGATAACGTAACCAACCTTTTCATATCTTCTCGGTATGTGTCTGTGGCATCACCTGTTTTGACATCTGAACCAAACTTTGGTTCACCTCTGCAGGGTGATCACAACAAAATGGTACGATCCCGTTAAAAAGTTCTTAGGTCCATTCACGTGTTAATAATCCTCCCCCTCAGCAGAAAAAAAACAACCCACGGAGAAATATGCTGAAACATGAACCGTGGCTGTCTCTGAGTGGTAGGATATGGGTATTCTCTTTCTTCTTCACATTTCTCTGTATTTTCTAAAATTCCTGCTACAAAGATATGCTTTTTTATATGTATGCAAAAAGCCGTGTAGCATGCAACAGAGTCGAAAATGTTCTGCTTTAAGAGAAGAGAAGGAAAATGCTCAAATCATTTTGATCCATTTTAACTTTGCCTAATCCTGAATTACATACACAAAGAAACAGAATCAAGGCTCACATGATCTGTTCTCTCTTTTAAAAAGAAGAACGAGGAAGCATAAGTGCACGAAGTTAAGTTTCACTTTTTAGGAAAGTTTTAATCTAATCTTTGAAACTATTTGGATGAGAGTCAGCACGGGGAAACATATTTCTGCTAAAAAAAAGAAAAAAAAGTCTTTATCCTCAGGACTCAAAGGCTGAACTGAACTCTTTTAAACCTAGAACCACTTAAGAATGTTAATTAAAAATGTATTAACATAGCATCTTGCACATGCGTGGCCATTCGTTGTCTTGCAGATTTCCATTCTAGGGACAGTGAGTCATGTTCTGTAAATTTCCTATTCAATCGATTGCTGGTGAGGGGAAGAGGCAGACACTCGTGACCTCCTGGGAAGAGTCATTACTTCCCCCATCCTAGAGCTGAGGGAAGATGTACAAGGTCACAGGACTAGAAAGTGGCAGAGCTAGTCCTCAGAGCCAGGCAGGCTGATTTGAAATCCCCAACCCCTCTTCCCTCCGGATGATCCTGATTTAAAAGGGGCTGAACAAACAATGAAGTTTTTCAGCAGAGCAGGTGTCCTCAAACTCGAGCCTGCCCCGGAATCGCCTAGAGGACTTGCTCAGGCATGTGCTGGATCCCACCACCAGGGATTCAGGCTCGGGAGATCTAGGACAGTGCCTGAGAACGTGCATTTCTGACAAGTTCCCGGGCCATGCTGATGCTCTTCCCCGGCAACCACACTGAGAACCAGAGCGGGGAGAGCAGAATCGTAGCTCTGGGGCTTTACAGGGCAGGTGGCTCCAGGCCTGAATCTTAGAGCCCTGAAGGAGTTCCTCTCATTCGTCGGATGCTTACGGCTGCCACAGGCTCTTAGTGGTCCCACAGACACTGGCAGTCCCAGAGCCAGCCAACCTCCACACCTGGCTCATTTCTCTGCGTGTCATGGAATTTCCTCCAGAGAGGCTTCCTCCTCTGCTCCCTCTTAGTTAATTAGCTACCTCCCTAGGTGAGGTTTCGCTAGACCAATTACTTATAAAACAGGGAATTTCGTCTTTTGTTGCAGCCCTCAAAACAGCTCCCTTGAAATAGTATTCCGGGGGTGTTATTAGGGTTGGGGAAGTGAAGACAGGAGGTTACATCTACTTAGACTACTTATGGGAGACCAGAGGCCAATCCCAAGAGGCTGGGCCCAACCCACAGATTGTGCCGTGCGTACAGGGCCACTTACTACTAGCTGGGACAAGGGTTTTGGAGAGGCTGTTGAACCTTCCCCGGGGAATGAAGCGTTCCCTTGGCTACCTTTTGGGGAACAATAAGGATTAATTACACGATCAGCAGAGAGGAGAAATCTGCTCAGCCTTGAGCTGCATTAATTCTTCTAGGTCCCAGAGTGGCTTTCTCTGAATCCTTAGAAACTGGCAAGAAATTAAATAGAGTCTTAGGGATCTGGAAGAGAAAACAGTGTTATTCCAGAGGGTAAACACGTTGTGTCCTGATGACTCATTTTATCTGGCATGTGGGAAAATGCCTTGTAAGTAGTGCTCAGAAAAATATCAGTGAACAAAGCCCCCGGTAAAAAAACACAGGATGGATGATCCCAACGTAGAAATTGAAATTTTAAGACGCTCCGACTTGGCTGCCTTGGCAATGGGCAACGCAAGGCCTCGGTTTTTCCCTCCCCACCCCTCCTCGTTCTTTCCTCTGTCAAACCTAGAGACAAGGGAGTCGGTTTGCTCTATGGTAGAGGCGAGCTTCTGGCCCACTGGAATTCTGGGTGAGTGTCCTGCCCCCTCAGGAACGGGGCCAGCGGAGGCTGTCGGGGGTGGGGGGGGGGGGATTCCTCAGCCTCGGTGTGTCCAGAGGGAAGACCTTACTCAGCCTTTGCTTCGCAAGCAACCGTCCCCACTCTGCCGCGGGCCAGGGGATTTGAGTCAGAACTCCGGGCCTCAGCAAACCCAACCCCGGGCTGCCTCAAACAACCTGCTGATGACAGTGGCTAGGGTCTTGCCAAGGGAGAGAAATATGCAAATTAAAAGCTGGAGGAAGAACAGGGCAAGTCCCGCCAAGCTGCGGTCGTCAGACCAAATCTTGCACATCACGGATGGAGCCAGGCCGAAAACCAAATCACGTTCTGTCCTGCCGTGTCTTTTAGGCACACAGGCCTGTGGCCCTTGTTCTCCTGGCTTCTGTTTCCCAGTGTTCTGGCCCGAGCTTTTGCAGTTTGGACGGAGTCCAAAGCCCACGTAAGCATGGGGGGCAGGGGGGGGAGAGTGAGCACTGTCTCAGGGAGCCCTGGGGAGCCCAGAGCCAGGAACCCAGGGCAAAGTGTGGAAAGGAGAGACGAGGGAAGGAGAAAGCAGGCAGCCAGGGAAAGGTGTGTGCCTGCAAGATGGCCTGGGACTGCAGTGCTGCCCCAGGAACCAGCTAGGAGGCGGCTCAGCCGGGCACCACGTGTGAAGTAAGCTGGAAGGCCCTAGACGAGTGTGCGGCACCCCTCCCCTTCCCCTAGAGTTCCTTGTCTTATGGCCCACAGAGATCAGCAGGCGAGCCTGTGCCCTCCAGGAGCTTGCTGGATTCCGTGCTATTTGTACCCGTTGGTCTTGTTGAAGGAAACCGCAGGCGGTTTCATTTGGCACCAGAAACTCCTCGGAACCAGCAGCAGCCGTCATCTGGGAACTTGCTGGAAATGCAAAATCCCAGACCCCACCCTCCATCCGCTGCATCAGCATCTGTAATTTAAGATGCTCCCAGGTGATTCCTAGGAACGTGAAATACAGAAGAGAACTGCCTTGACCACTGGCTCCCAAACCTGGCTGTACTTTGGCAGAATTTTAAAACCACATTGACGAGCGCCTGGGTGGCTCAGTTGGTTAAGCGTCCGACTTTGGCTCAGGTCATGATCTCGTGGTCTGCGAGTTCAAGCCCTGCGTTGGACTCTGTGCTGACAGCTCAGAGCCTGGAGCCTGTTTCAGATTCTGTGTCTCCCTCTCTCTTTGACCTTCCCCTTTCATGCTCTGTCTCAAAATAAATAAATGTTAAAAAAAAATTTTTTTTTTAAATATATTGACACCTGGGCTCCACCCCCAGAGATTCTGATGTAATTGGTAGGGTTGTGGCCTGGGTGTCAGGATTTTGATTTCGATTTTATTTTATTTAAAAAAAATTTTTTTAACGTTTATTTATTATTGAGAGACAGAGAGACACAGAGCATGAGCAGGGGAGGGGTAGAGACAGGAGGAGAACAGAACCCAAAGCAGGCTCCAGGCTCTGAGCTGTCAGCACAGAGCCTGACACGGGGCTCAGACTCACAAACTGTGAGATCATGACCTGAGCCGAAGTCGGTCACCCAACCAAATGAGCCACCCAGGCACCCCTGATTTTATTTTATTTTTTAATGTTTATTTTTTTTTGAGAGAGAGCGAGAGGGGGAGGGGGCAGAGAGAGACGGAGAGAAAAGCCCAAGCAGGCTCTGGGCTGGCAGTGGAGGGCCTGACATGGGGCTCAAACTAACTCACCAACCATGAGATCATGACCTGAGCCAAGATCAAAAGTTGGACTCTTAACTGACCGAGCCACCCAGGTGCCTCTGGGTATCAGGATTTTTAAATGATTCCAGGGTGATTCCAACATGCAGTAAAGTTTGAGAAACACTGCCTAAAGTACCTTGAGATTTGTCTCCTAGACCACTGCTTCTCAACTGTTAATGCAAACAGAAATTACCAGGGCATCTTACAAAAATTTGGATTCTCATTCAGTTGTCCTGAAGAAAAGGAGATTCCGCAGTTCTAATGAGCGTCAATGCTCCTTAGATGCTAATGCTGCTGGTCCGAGGACCTTACTTTGAGAAGCAAGGTTTTAAGACATATGAGAGTGACCATTGGAAAGAAAGGCAGTGAAATAAAAACAGGGAAAATCCAGCTTTGTGACACCTGGCCTGGGTAGCTAGTGTGGGAGAAAGACCTCGGGATCCAGAGGTAAGCAGACTGGAGTTCTACCTTCCCCTTCCCAGCTGTGGAAACTTGAACAACTTAGTAATTTTTCTGATCATCAGTTTCATTAATTGAAAAAAGGGGATAAGAAGGCCTATCTAATAGAGCTATATAAAGATATACAGGGTTTCCTGTAGAAAAACAAAACAAAACAAAACAAAACAAAACAAGGAAACACAACAAACACTAAAAATTATATCAGGAAAATTTTCTGGAAAAAAAAATTCAAATTATATGTTGAAAGAGCACACCACGAACCTCAGAAGATCAACAGGAAAGAACCAACATCAAGACATATTTTAATTACTTGGCTTTAAAGAAAGTGAAACAAAGCCTAAGAAAATAGAGGCAAAAATGGCAGGTGACATATAAGGAAAAGAGAATTAGATTATCATCTCATTTTGGGGCAGAAGAAAAGAGAATAACATATTTAAGATATTCAAGGAAAGAAAATGGGAGCCAAGGATTTTATATCCAGCTAAACTTACTTTCAGGTAAAAAAGGATGCATACAAACTATAATCAGCATGAAGACTTGGGGATTATTGTCCCTCTCTCTCATGAGCCCTTCTTGAGGAATCTACTAGAAAAAAAGCTTCAGACAACTAAAATGATTAGCAAGACACTGGCTAAAGTATTGATGATGAGCACTCAATAGAGTTACTTGTAGAACCAAGACTAAATAAGGGTTAAATGGAAGAGGGGTGTGGTATATTCTGACTATATGCTCTGGAACATAGATATGGTGCAACTATAAGTAATAGTACAAGAAGGAGGTGAACATATGACAAAGACATTTAAGAACCTTTTTGTGTTAGGGTGATAGTTTCGTTGTTTTGAAACTATGGTACGTGAATCGTTGGATAAGATAAATGATTATAGATATTTTGTTCTGTCATTTCTTGTGTACTTGAGAATCATGTTTACTATTGTTGACAAAATGAGATATGGAAGAGCTGTATTTCGATTGGAAATTACCCCCTATTTTTGGTTGAATGTTATTTTTAAAAAATTTTTTAATGGAGCTAAGATAATTGATTTGAAATCTTTCCACTTTTCTAATATAAGACTTTAGAGTGCAATTTTCCCACTAAATACTGTTTTAGCTGCATTCCAAAAATTTCCACAGATTGTGTTTTCATTTAGTTCAAATACTATCTAATTTCCCTTTTTGATTTATTCTTTGATTCATGGGTTACTTAGCAGTGTGTTAGTTTTCAAATAGTTCAAGTTTTCTCTAGATATCTTTGCTATTGATTTCTACAATTCCATTGTCACCAGAGAACATACTTTATATGGCTAGAATCCTTTTAAATCTGTTGAGACTCATTAAATGGCCCAAGATATGTTCTCTGTTCCATAAGAGTTCTGTGTGCACTTGAAATGAATGTGTACTTTGCTGTTGTTGGATGAAGTGTTCTATAAATATGACTAAATGAACTTGGCTAATAATGTTGTTCGTTTATTTCCTTACTGATTTTTCTGCCCACTTTGCCTATAAATAATTGATTGAGGGATGTTGACATCTCTGACTACAATTTCAGATTCGTCTATTTTTCTTAGCATTATCAATTTTGCTTCATATATTTAGAAACTCAGCTGTGTGTATAGATGTTTGGGACTGCCGTGTATTCTTTTTTTTTTTTTTTTTTTAATTTTTTTTTTCAACGTTTATTTATTTTTGGGACAGAGAGAGACAGAGCATGAACGGGGGAGGGGCAGAGAGAGAGGGAGACACAGAATCGGAAACAGGCTCCAGGCTCTGAGCCATCAGCCCAGAGTCCAACGCGGGGCTCGAACTCCCGGACCGCGAGATCGTGACCTGGCTGAAGTCGGACGCTTAACCGACTGCGCCACCCAGGCGCCCCTTTTTTTTTTTTTAATTTTTTTTTTCAACGTTTATTTATTTTTGGGACTGCCGTGTATTCTTGAGGACTTCACCTTTTATCATGATAATGTTCTCTGTTTTGAAATCTGACTTGTCTGATATTAATATAGCCGTGCCAGCTTACTTTTGATTAGTGATAGCCTGCTAAGTCTTTTTTCATCCTTTTACTTTTAATCTAATTATGTTTTCATATTAAAATGGGTTTATTATAAGGAACACGTAGTTAGGTATTGGGTTTTTTTTGCTTGTTTGTTTTCATCCAGTAAAACAATCTGCATTTTGTTTCCTTTTCTCTATCTGTATTTTGCTTCCTTTTCACTCTTTTTCTGCCTTCTTTCAAACTGCATGTTTTTATAATTCCAGTTTATCTCCTTCAGCTGATTACTTGTAGCTTGGTTGTTTTGTTCAAGTGGTTGCTTTAGGAGTTTTACATACATCTTTAATTTATGATACTATGCCTTCACGTGATAGAGTACCACTCATGTATAGAACCTAACAGTGGGTACTTACTCACATTTCTACCCTGCTTGCTGATGTGCTACTGTGGTCACATAGTTTACTTATACATAAACCTCATGATTTATTATTATTTTTGCTTTATACGTTTACTTATTGATTCAGTTAACTATTCTCTACACCCAACATGGGGCTTCAAGGAGCCCGAGATTAAAAGTTGGGTGCACTTTCCACTGTGAGCTAGCCAGGTGCCCCTACATGGTTTATGTTTAAAACGAATTTAAATAATAAGAACAAAGTTTTTGTTTTTTAATATTTACTCACATAATTATCATTTCCAGTGCTCTTCATTCCTTGGCGGTAGACCCAGATTTTCTTCCACTTGATTTCCTTTACCACTTGAGGCATGCCTGCCGGTAATGAATACTTCCAGCTCTTCGATGTATGAAAAAGGAGTCTTTATTTCCCATTCAGTTTTGAGAGATATCTTCACTGGGTAGAGAATTCTAGACTGACACGATTTTTTGCAGTGCTTTATAGATGTTGGTCCACGGTCCTTCATTTTGCATGTTTCCAACAGTAATATGCTGCCATTCTTAACCCTGCTGTTCTGCACAGAATGGGACTTCTTGGGCTTCTTTGAAGATTTTTCTCTTTATCACCGGTTTTAACCGAATTTATGATGCGTCTTACACTTTCTCCAACAAGAGTAAAAGACACATTCATTTCAAGTGCACACAGAACTCTTATGGAACATGGAACATATCTTGGGCCGTCCAACAAGTCTCCACAGATTTGAAAGGATGCCAACCAAATCATAGAGGGAAATTAGATAGTATTTAAACTAAATGAAAACACAACATATGGAAATTTTTTGGAACGCAGCTCAAACAGTTTTTAGTGGGAAATTTATACTACATGCCCTATTTGGTATTGATTAGCATTTTATAGATGAAGAAATTAAGACTTATAAAGGTTAGGTAATTTTACCCAGGTCACCCAGCTAGCAAATGTTGGAACTGGGTTTCAAGTCTACGCCTAATAGGGTATAAACAAAAATAGAGGATATTGTGAAAATATTTGTTTTCAGCAGTGGTGACTGTTCCCTCTGTCTCTAGCACAGGAGTTACTAAGACGCATGGTTCTCTATAAAGCACAGGTATAGGAGCTCTCCCTGTCTTTTCCAACCAATTCCCTCACATGGAATGGGTGTCTGGTGATTCCTCAGAGTAAAGAGATTCTGAGGGTGATACTGGGAGGTGTTTTCACACAGTGGTTGAATGTAGTGGTAAGAGAAGTGTGCAAGGTCATTCCTACTCACCAGATGAGGCCACTGACCTTATCCTATGGCTGAAGTCCTGGGGTGGCCTTCTGCCCAGGGGAGTTCCGTGCCTCGTACATTGACCCCTCACAACATTTCTGTACTTCATCATCGGCTTGGTAATATCAGGCCTCTGACAGAGTTGGGGTTCTATCAGCCTGTCTATGGATCCACATCTTTCTTTCTGCATATGTATTCAAGTCTTCTTCTTTTCTTGAGGCTCTCACACATGAAATGCTTTATCCTTCAGCCAGTTTTCGTCTACACTAGGGGAGGATGCCCAACAACACAAAAAATCGTATGCCCCTTTTTGAAGGTAAGGCTTACAGTCCTCTGAAAGATGACAGAGGGACAAAGAAAAACCTGCTTATTTCTCCCTATAGAGTCTTACCATTGACATTCTTTATTTTCTTTTATTTTTTTTAATGTTTATTTATTTTTGAGACAGAGAGAGACAGTGTGAGGAGGGAGGGGCAGAGAGGGAGGGAGAGAGAATCCGAAACAGGCTCCACGCTCTGGAGCCGTCAGCACAGAGCCCGACGCAGGGCTTGAACCCACGAACTGCAAGATCTTGACCTGAGCCAGAGTCGGAGGGCTTGACTGAGCCACCCAGGTGGCCCTTACTATTGACATTCATAATCCTCATTCATTCACTCATTCATTCCCTCCTGCCCCACCCCTCTCTCTCTCTCTTTGGGTCAGTTCATGACTGTACATGCTATGGGTGCAAATTAAGTTGCGTACTGGAGATAACTTGTGGCTTTCTATTTCATGAAGACTTTCATGACGAATTTGGAGAACCAAATTCACTAGATGTGGAAAAAAAAATAGCTAAGTCACCAAACTAGTGCAGTGCCATGTCAGAGGCAACCACAACTGCAGCTGACTATAATTAGCTGCCAACCTCAGGCTGTCTGAGGGAGCAGCTGCCCCATCGGGAAGAAACGGTGTGGACCGAAGCAATAGAACGGAAGGCCGCTCAGTCACCTCTGGGAGGATCAGCCGTCCACCCAGCCTTGTTTACGGCACTCTGCCTCAGAATTCCAAGCCTCTCAGTCATCAGTTATCTAAACTTCCTTCCTCAAATCGACCTAATCCCCACCCCACTCTTTATTCCCCTCCCTAGTGAAGCACTCCCCTTTGTCTTTGGAATTCCCAATTCCCAGGGTGAAATCAATAAACTCCTGTATTTTTCAACCTCTTTCCTGAAGGTTCTCTGCCCCTGTTCATGTAACTAAAAGCAGGCTGTATCCTGGGGACACGGTTCCCTGCAGCGCTCTCAAATGGGTTTTCTTTTCTCTGACACCCAAAGTGATTCAGCACCAGCCTTACTCCTCAATGCCAATTTGAGTTTTACTCCCCCTTCCCTCTTGCAAACCCCTTCTGCTCCTTTGAGGCTCACACCATCTGCTCACACCATTCTTCCTCCTCCAAGTTACAGTTACTAACTAGTAGTTTCTGAGTTTTTCCTTCTGATTCTCGGTAAAACTAACTCGCAAGTCTGTTTCCTTCTTCTTCCCTATTTCTGTCATCCTTCTTGGTGACTTCAATATTTATACTGATGATTCATCCAACACCATGGACTCTTGGTTTCCTGACTTCCTTATACTGTCAACGATGTTTTCCTACTCTGCCTTAGCTATCCACCATGCCTTAGATCTTGGCATCAACAAAATTGGCACCAAGTTCAAAATTTCGAATGCAAATATCTCCTTCCGGTTACAAACATTATCCTTCCAAGTTACTTGCTGAGGTACCTCCCTTCAAAAATGCTTTTACTCAGGGCGCCTGGATGGCTCAGTCGGTTAAGCGTCCAACTCTGGCTCAGGTCATGGTCTCATGGTTCGTGAGTTCGAGCCCCACGTTGGGTTCTCTGCTGTCAGTGCAGAGCCTGCTTTGGAAACTCTGTCCCACCCATCCTTTGCCCCTTCTGCACTCTCTCTCTAAAAAAACAAATATTTTTTGAAAATGCTTTTACTTGTTTTTTGTTTTTACTTTCACTCTCCTCCTACCCCTCTGTTTCCATATCTATCGCCATCCTGTACTTATCCTTCATTTCTTTTCTTTTCTAGCTTAGATTCCATGACCCATCATTGTCATTTCTTCCTTGTGACCCTTAACTTCCTGGCCCAGTTGAATAAGGCTTGGAGGTCCAATAAACAGCACCTGTCTTCCTGCCCGAGTTCTGAGAGCTTGCGAGATAAAATTAAAACCTAGGCAGATGAAAGCTGATGAAGATATATCATCTTTCTTACTGATAAAGTTAACCCCCCCCGGAGTGTGCCTTAGTTTTGCAGCAAGGACAGGCTTTTCAAAACTTATGCACTCAGCGATGCACTGAACAACTGTAGCCACCCCGTCTAATCACCACCCTCCCCTTCCATACCATGGGATCCAGATTTCTAAAGCCAGGGTGTGGAGGAGCAGTGCAGAACATATGCTTGCTTTGGGTTGCTGGATCCCAAGAGAAATATGAGAGAAAGGAGTGGGCTTTGTATCCCCATTCACTGATCCCAACCTCATCAATAATATAATTTAATCCTCTCCATGGGAAGAGGGAGTGAGGAGCATTACACCAATGAACTCCCTCCACATGGAAAGAAATGTTAGGACTTGGCAATACATTTCCCCCAACACCTCTCTTCCTCTGTTATGCTTGTCTTGTAATAGCCCAACTTTGTGGGGTCTTTTCCCTATCAGTAGCAGAGCAGAAGGTAGCCTTCAAAATATTTTTACACATTTTATCTTATTTGATCATTATAAAAACCACATGAGAGGCACTGGACATGTAGAATCATCTATTTTATAGGTAAGGTAATTAAAGCAATGTGAACTCACTATCATATGTTACAGTTGATATGGTAAATCCAATTTATCTGAGAGGAGGTGGATTAATTTCCTGTTGTTGCTGCAATAAGTGACTACACATTTAGTGACTTAAAACAACACAAAATTACGATCTTATGGTCCTGGAGGTCAGAAGCCTTAAGAGCAAGGTGTCAACAGGGCTGGGTTTTTCCTAAAGGCTGTAGGGGAGAACCCATTACCTTGCCTTCTCCAGCTACTACAACAACCTGTCTCCCTTCCTCCATTGTCAAAGCCAGTAGCACATCCCTCCCTGACTCAGACACGTCTGCCTGCCTCCCTCTTTCCCTTCGAAGGACCCTGGTCACTACATTGGTCCCACCTGACAACCCAAGATAATCTCCCCATCTCAAAATCTGACTTAATCACATCAGCAAAGTGCCTTTTGCCATGTAAGGTCACATATGAGTTCAGGGACTGGGACATGGTGGACCATTACTCTTCCCACCAAAGGAAGGACGGCACCATTGCCTGCAAAAAGAGGTGTTTGTGTTCCATTTACATAAGAAGGACTTTCTCTTACCACATTTGTTACTGAGAAAGCAAGCATACAAATACATAGAAACATTGAATGTTCAGCAGGATACCGTGTTCTGAGTAAGGATTTAATGTAGGTTGAATATACACACCGCATTATCTAAGAACAAAGTTTTAAGGATTAAGAACAACTGAAGAAGTAATACGAAAACAATTGCCTAATTAATGGAAAAAAGGCATTGATAACACCTGAGGCCAGCTGCTTACATTAAAAGGAATAATTTGAAGAAGGCATTTGGATGATCAGTGACATACAACTGACCAAATTTATCTTCGCTGTGTATTGATAGGTCTCCCACCTCCTTCTGCGTCTGTTTCATTTCCTCCCACTGTTTTATTGCTAAATTGACCAAACTATTACACTGATACATAGTTAAAATATTTATTGCGCTTATTTGAGAAAGAGGTACATTTAATTTAAAATCTATATTCTATTGCAAGTTCTAGTCAGTGAATAAAAAAAGCATATAGATTTGAAAAAAATGTAAAATTGTCTTTATTTATAGATGACATATTGTATATGTAGAAAATCTTAGGGAAGCTACAAAAAGGGATATTAGAAGTGGTAGGTTTAGCAAGGTCTAAGGATACAAGGTCAATATTAAAAAAATCAATTCTGTCTCTATATTAACAAACCATTGGGAATTGAAATTAAAAATACCATTTACAATAGCATAAAATGTGAAATAATTAGGGATATTTTGACAAATATGTATAAGGACTCTACACGGAGAACTACCAAATATTACTGAATGGAATTAAAGAAGACGTAACTAGATGGAGAGGTATCTCATGTTCATGGATTGTAATGCTCCATATTGGTGAGTTATCAATTGTCTCCAACTGATCTAGAGATTCAATGCTATCTCAATACAAATCTCATCACCTTTAAAAAAAATTGGTACAAATGGGAAAGCTGGTTCTAAAAGTTATTTAGAAATGCAAAGAACTTAGAACAGACAAAAATAATTTTGACATAGGAAACGAAATTAGAGGACTGATACTACCTGATTTCAAGATTTACTCTACAGCCGCAGAATCAACACAGTGTGGCATTGGAGGATAGACATAAATCCATGGAACAGAATAGAAAGGGTCCAGAAATAAGCTAACAGATATATGATCAATTGATTTTATACAGAGGGGCTGACATAGTAGGGATAGCTTTGTTTTTGTTTTTGTTTTTTTTTAGCAAATAGGGCTGGGACAATTGCATATCCATATGCAAAAACATGACTTTCAATCCTTAACTCTTGTACTATACACAAACTTAAAAAAAAAAAAAAAGATCATAGCCTTAAATTAAGGGCTAAAACTGAAGCTTCTAGAAGAAAACATAGGGGAAAAAAATCCTTGTGTCCTTTAGTTATGGAAAAATTTCTTGGATAGGACACAAAAAATATGATCCATAAAAAGAAAAAAGATAAACTGATTCAACAAAGTTAAAAGTTTTGCTCTTTGAAAGATAGTTAAGAAAATTAAGAGACAAGCCACGGGATGGGAGAAAATTTTAAAACCATAAGCGTATCCAGAATAAGAAATTCTTACAACTGAAGATAATTAATTAAAAATGGGCACAATATTTGAACACTTTCCAAAAGAATATGTATAAATGGCAAATGAGCATGAAAAGATGCTCAACATCATCAGTAATTGGGGAAATGCAAATGAAAACCACCTATTAGGATGATTAACCTGATAGCAGCAAGTGCTGGTGAGGGTCTGGAGCATGGGGAACTCTTACGCACTGCTGGTGGGCATGCAAAATGGCAGAACTACCTCAGAAAAGAGTTTAGAGGTTTCTTAGAAAGTTAAATTTATGCTTACGTATGACTCGGCCATTCTACTCCTAGGTATTTACTCAAAAAAAAAAAAAAAAAGGAAGCTATGGGTCCACAGAAAGCCTTGCACACAAATGCTCATAATAGCTGTGTCCATAATATACCAAAATATGAGAACACCGTGGATGCCCATTAACAATGACGGATAAACAAACTGTATGGAATAGTCACACAATGCAATACTGCTCAGTAATAAAAAGGAAAGGACAACTAATCCTACAGCAACATGGATGACCGTCAAACATTGTGCCGAGCACAAGAAGCCAGACACAAGAGTACATATGTACCATTCTGTTTAAATGAAACTCTAGAAAAGGCCAATCTAAACTTCAGGGACAGAGCAGATGAGTGGCTGCCTGGAGTGAAGGTGTATATGGGAGATCAAATGGGAAGGGGATTAAAGAGAAACGTTTCAGGTGGTGGAAATGTTCTACACCGCAAATGATCGAGGTACAGATGGTGATGTGGTGATGCGTGTCAAACCTTATGGAACTATATCATTCAAATGCGTACATTTTACCGCACGTAAGTTATACCTTAATAAAGTGAATTTAAATGAAAAAAGTTGAGTGAGCCGAAGTGTTTGTAAGTTGTGTATGAAGTGTTTTTTTTTTTTTTTTTCTCTCAAGATAGCCTTCCCCGTTGGAAGGGAAGATATCCTCTCTTGTAGGGACAATGCCACAAATCAACTTAGTGGGTAAAATGCTGCGTAACACTGAACAAGTCATTGAACTGCCCATGTTTCCTTATCGGTAAAATGAGTGAATTAGATGATTTCAGCTGTTTGTTTAATAAATATTTATTACAGCCCACCACAGGGCAAGCACAATGCCAGGTTCTAGCGGAAAAAGAATTCATTTCGGCCATTAAGGAGTCACTAGGAGTCTAGTACAAGAGAAAGAAAGCTAATATATGATTATGACCCAGCTTATGTAAACTTGGGGTATGGGGAGAATTGATAAGGGAGCAGTCTTCCCTGATGATGCAACACCTGAGTTGGGTTCTGAGGTACAAGTAAGAGGTAAAGAAGGAAGAGAAGGCATTCTCAGCAGAGGGTGCTATATGGACGAAGGGCCAAAGTTGAGAGACATACCGTGTGTTTAAGGTGCTTCGGGTGGCTCAGTAGGTCTGAAACCCAGAATTTATCCTTATAAGGTCATGTGGTGTCTTGATTGAAAAAAAGGTTAAAAAAAAAAAAAAGATTCCTCCAGCTTAAGCAGTATGTAGACAGGAATGCAAATGATACCCATGTGGTAGTGGGTCACCTAAAAGGTTAAGGTAACTACTCCTTCAGTTAGGATCCTTTCTGTTGCAAAGAGAATCTTTTGGCTCACGTAACGTGCCAGTCCGGGAGCAGACTGGTAGAATGTGACTGGGGGATCAACCAGGTCAAGAGGGCAGCTTTTCACTCTTTCCATTTCTAGGCAGCAGCTCCAGACCCTATATCCTCTCTTTTTATTTTTATTTTTTTAATGTTTATTTATTTTTGAAGGAGAGAGAGAGACAGAGTGTGAGCAGCGGAGGGCAGGAGAGGGAGACATGGAATCCGAAGCAGGCTCCAGGCTCCGAGCTGTCAGCACAGAGCCTGATGCGGGGCTCGAACTCACGAGCTGTGAGATCATGACCCGAGCCGAAGTCAGACGCTCAACTGACTGAGCCACCCGGGTGCCCCGTATCCTCTCTTTTTTACACCCCGCTTTCCTGAAAGATTAAACCAAAGTCTTGCAATCAAGTTTCATTGGTCCTCATTGGTCTTAGATTTTTGCACTAATCCTGAAGCAATCCCTGTGGCCAAGAGGGATGATATGTGGTGACCGGCTTGGCCAGGACCCAGAGGTCCTGGGATGGAGTCAGCCTCATTTGAAGCATGTGGGGTGGGGGCGGCGGGTGGGGGGAGGAGGAGGGGAAGGAATCCCAAATAAAAATTAGAGCCTCTGTGGAAGAAGGGAGACTAGCAGATACTTAGAAGGAATTAAGTTTCAAGAAAACCAGATCTCAACAATTCTTGGAACAAGTCAGGGGATACACACACAAATGGAAAATTTGCCTTTCGTCCTTCATACTTAGGCCGCCTGGTCACTGAAAACTGCCTTCAGGATAAAATAATGTGAGAATCAACATACATACAAAAAACTGTCACTCAATATTTAAAGCACCTGCATTAGTGGATAAACAGTTTTATGAGCACAAAGACAAGGGCATAATTAATTCCAGTTCATAGACTCCAGGGTACTCCACAATAGGCCTTGAAATGGGCCTTGAAGTCTGGAGGTCCTTCTGCCAGAGACAAGGTGCATGGCCATAGCTGGCTGAGGCTCAGCAAGTAATCTGGTGAAACTCAAGGATAGGATAATGGATCCAAGTGGGGGCCTAGAGTGGAAAGACCAAGCTGTGGTGAATTTTCCCTGCTATGCTACAGAGCCTGGACTTTATCCTTCAAGCAACAGGGTGTTAATTTTTATGCGTGAAGTGACAAACCGAACCTGTATTTAGAGAGCTGTAAGCATAGATTAGACACTTCCTGAGAAAAGAAGGAAGGAGATAAGCATAGGGGGACTAAAGCTAAGTTTTCAAGTGGAATACGGAGGGGGTTCAACCCTAGTGGTCTTTATTTTCTCTACAAAATAGGAAGAGTGAGTACATGCTGAGTGTAAGGGGTGCTATGCAGTTAAGACCAGCTGGAAATGGCAGTGAGCTGGAACGTCTTATTACCAAAAAGTTCTATCAGAAAGTCTGTTCGATAAACTCTTCCATAATATAAAGTCATACATATGACATTAGTAGGTGAATTGAAATCCAGAAGAGCCAAATACAATGTCTACTAGGCTATTTCACCATCAGTGTGAATGCCACAGATGGAAAGACGACACAGTTAGCCCTGGTCGCTTAGGTCCTTGTGACCCTAGCGGAGCGTATGTGGAGGGTTTCAGGGGTTGGCAGGCGGCGGGGTGGGGAGGACACAGGAGGAAGAAAGCCAAGAGGAGCCGTGTGCAGAGTGCAGCGAGAGGCAGAGTGGGAAAGACAGCCTGACTGCCCTTGATGCAATTTTTTAACAAGCAGCTAAGAGCAGCTTGGCCGAGGGTTTGTGACAGCAGCGAAACGTGCAGAAGCTTTGGGGTTCAGCTTCAGAACTACTGGCCGGAGCCGCCTGCTTCAAATGGAAGGATCGGCTATGCCACGCTCCATGTTTCATCTTGTGTGGTCCCAGTCTCCAGTGATCAACTAAAGTCAGACAGAGGCTAATGAAGTCAAGCATTCCTCATATATTATCTTCTGCCACTTGGCCTTAAAATGTCATAGTTAGAATTAATTACCAACAACAGCTTGTGTACTTGCTTGGTGCTTTGCAGTTAAAAAAAAAAATCACTTTCAAATATATTTTCTCATTTGGTCTTACTCGACCTGGTAAGGTAAACACAAACAAATAATTTCCTGCTGCCGGCCCTCCCCCTTCCTCCCCCCCCCCCCCCCCCCCCAGTTACAGATAAGAGAGATTAAATTATCTAGGGATTTACAGCCAGGACAAAAACTCTCAGTCTAGTTTTTCTATGAGACCACTACATTGCTGCTTTTAAAAAGGCTTATGAATATTCTCTTAAATAAACCGACAATGAGCATATCTATACACATCTGACCTTAATCATTTAAAACGCTCTCTCCCTAACAGGGAAGAAAGAGAGAGAATAGTCAAAGGGTGTGCTTATATCTTCGTGATGAATGTGCATTTGCACGCAGCGCATGGCAAAGCATAGGATTATAACTGAATCACTTGCCAAAGCACTGAAATGGGCTTTCTTAAGAATCGATCCTGAATAAGAAATTATGATTTTCTTTTCAATAGGTACCTGATGAATATAAAGCATATATAAAGATTTTCAAATTAAGAACTAGTTATATCAAACCCCGGCATACCTGTAGGCTGAGCTAAACCTCATTCACTTCCTAATTAATACATACTCTTTAAATAAAAGACTCAGGAAATACATTTGGACAAAATACAATGCTAAGCATTCAGTGAGAATATCAATCTATTGATTCAAAGTTCTGTTGGAATGATCAGCATCTTGAATTTGCACACTTTTTTTTCATATTCTATTATTCTGAATGACAGATGTGGTAGGTCTTTTGCAAGTCATATAAAATAATTATAAAAAAGACTCACTTATAATGAAGACCAAAATAAGACTGACGCCTCGCATAACGTCTTCAGTTCTAAAATGAACGTATAGTACCTACTTCTAGTTCCTCAGATGCTCTGCCCTAGAAGCAAATCTTGTTAAACAAAGATTCAGCAAAATTGGATACGGTTTTGATTTTTCATTCCCTTCATCGAATCCGTGATGCCCTCTTTGCGCACGTCCAAAGTGGGAGAACCTGGCAACAGGCCTCAGCAGGGTCAAGTCTTCAAGGCAAGAGACGGAAGGTTGAGAAGTTTGAAGGGATCACTCCGTAATTTTCTTTTTTCGGAAAGTGAGGAATAAATATTGTCAGATGGAGACAACTGTTATTTGACCTTCCCCAGTAGAGACCTTTAAGGGAGAAATAAAGTGGAAAGGGATCTAGAAGATCACTGGTGAGACAAAAGGTGTTAAAAACACCAAAGCACACTTGAATTCCATTACCTTTTTCCAATCTTCCCACATTCTACTCCACCCCTGGCTCTGAGTGAAGAACAATTCATAAGACAAAATGATACATTATCTAGAGATAAATTTACAAACTGACAGAAGAAAATTCTCCCAGAGGCTACATTACCTCTTCAAGTTTATTACAGTATCTTTAGTTCTTATTGCATATATCGTTACATGCCTTTTACAAGTCAGGATTATATATATAGTATGCTCAGTTTAGCAGAAGTTATGTCTATTGCTTCTCTCTTGAAAATCAGCAGCATGCAGTGGAACATTTGGTGCGCAGAGCTTTGTTTCAAAAAGTGAAAAACGACTTAGGTTTAACTGAAGAGGGAACATGATCTTTATTGGCTTATATGCGAAGTTTAATTTTGGTTTTATGCAGAGTTTGCATAGTTCATGATTATTTTCTAATGAAAAAAACTAGATGTGTTGTCAGTGACCTTGAAGGAGATCAGGTGACAGTAGCAAACAGAAAAATTTGAAGAAGAGGCATAACTTTTAAGGTAGAAAGGTCAGCAAGAACTGCCTGGAACAAAAAAACAAAACAAAAAGAATTGTTACTGTCAGTATTCTAACTGGCAAAAGGAAGCCTATGAAATACAGCACAACAGAAACACCAGTGCCATGCAATTCTGGCTTTGACACACTTTCTGAGTTCTTCACATTCGTCCTAAAAACCTGTCCTGAAGCTACGACCTCCCTTCGCTTTCCTCAATATCTTAATGTTAGAACGTGTGCAAAACGCTAAAACGTGCAGTAGAAAATAACCTGGACTTTTGCCTTGAGCCTTCTTCAAATATACAAGGTAGCATGAGTTTATAAGAGGTCTAATATTTCAACTTGCTTCTATAAATAAACGTACATTATGAATCTTGGTCCCGTTATACTAGTATAAGGAGTATCTGGCTTTAGGAAATCGTTTTTGAGACGGAACTAATGTTTATTCAGTTGCAAGACGCATAAACATCCTTTTCCCTTTAAGCAAAGAATGTCGGCAGCTATTTTAAGGGTATCATTTAAATTTCTATGAGAAAAAACAAATAGAGTAATACGGTAAGCCGCTATTTAATTGAACTGTGTGTCAGGTATAAATTATACCATTGAAAAGAAACATTAAAACATTAACTCATTATTTTAAATGACAAAAAAAAAAAAAAGCGCCTACGTATCTTTACTGTATCATCCAAACGCATGCTCTTTAACTCTCCTGACTAGATTTTCTTTGTTCTAGCAGAACATGTGGACGTGTGCAATAAGAAAATGCAACTTGGGCTCCAATAGTTTCTACTACAACTACTGGGTGTCTGGTTTCCCGTAACAGTTATAATGGTTTCCTATATAATCTTGTGTGTGACTCCTTCACAAGAAGATTGTTCTCAACTAATTAAGGAATCTTGAATACTTAATATTCCTTAGCTCGAAACTTATAGGCTTTACCCAAGTGAAGAAATGAGGCTATGAGTAATGTGTGTCCTATGCATCTGAGACTGAAGTGCCCAAGCCTGGCACTCTCTCAGGAACTATTTCCATCCCGTCCCAGTGAAACTTATCCTTACTTCAGCTGCAGCCAGTGATGTCACCTCCATCAGGTTCACTGCTCGGAAAGCAAACACAGCAGCTGCCAGGACTGGAAAAGAATGCACACTATTTCAACTGCTGACCTACTCATCAGCCCGACAAATTTACTGCTATGCCCGCAACCCCCTAGGAGAGCCCAGACTGGTGCTTTACGTGACTTGCACGCATGCATTGCAGTTTAGGTCCTGCGACGAAGGGAAATGATCTCCTCCGGAGAACAGAGTGCTCGGCGGATAGATAAACCGAATCCCATAGTTTGGGGAAAAAGGAAAATTCAGTGGTCTTAAAAGAGCCGTTTTTAGAAATGATTTCTTTCATGCCTGTAACTTAAACTACAAGTTTTTAAATGGCACGGAGATCTAATGATTACTTACAATTAAAGGTTTATTTGACGCAGGTGTTTTTTACTAGCGCAACAGGATTCTGAAAAGTTATATGGAGACTGTATTTTCAAGTTTATCAGATCACGTTTCATATGTCTCAAGAGGTCCTGATAGAAATGTGGCAATAAAGCATTTTCTTAAAAAATATTTTTATAATATTTTGTTATACTTTTATACTCAGCATTGACTTTCTTAGAGTGTCATAAGTGGATAGGTATGTGGGGAGAGCTGCTGTGGACTGATCCTGAAATTTACATTAACGTTGGCTATAGGAAAAAGAAGTTGAAACTTTGAAAAAAAAATTATAGGACACCTTGAAGGTCAATAATGTACATGGAGTGGAAAGCAACGTTTGCATACGTTGCATACGCCTATGAAAAGAAAGTAATGCTAACGTGTAATCTTTCTTCTTACATAATCTGCACAAAGCCCCACATGTGGGAGTGCATCATCATGGCCAGTGAAAGGACCCATGTGAGAGGTGGGTGCCCTGACAAGGTGATGACAAGCCTAAGGATGGCTCTTGACTTCTCCCCCCTTTTTTCTCTTCCATCACCAGTGGTGGTAGTTTATTCTCTACCCCACAAGTCCTTGAAATTTAGGAAATAAATGGTAAGGAATCTTCAAAATTATTTGAAAGACTGGCTCCTGAGTTTCTGGCAGAGCTAATCCAAATAGATAGTTTTTTTTAAATACATTTTTACTGTGGGAATCACAACAGTGCTACTGATAGTTCTCATACCAATTTTGAGTTAAGAACCATTGCTAGCCCTATTGTAGGTGGAAACTGAGGCCCAGTGAGTTTGGATGACATGTTCAAAGCCACACAGGTAGAAAACAGTGGAGTGAGAACTTAACCCTGGCTCTGGAGCCTAAGCGTCTAACCACTCTTAGCAGTTAGACTGAAGGTAAGTAGTAACGAGTCTTCCCTGACATGAAAATCTGGGTGCTTTCCTATGAGTCCTCTCTACTGCCCTTCAGAATGGTTTTCCAGAGATGGCCTGAAGGATGATGCTATGATGATCCTGGGCTCTGACAGGGGAGTAGACGTCAACATCCAGACCTCTTAATTTTCCCAGAGAGAGGCACAGAGCAACCAGACCAGACTGGGAAACACAGGCATTTTTTAGGGTACAATAGATTTTGGACAGTCTGGCAAAAAAAAAAAAAAAAGCATTGCAACTAGTTAGACAGGAAAATTCTGGGGGTGGGTGGGGGTGGGGGGAAGATGGTAGTGGTAAAACAAAACTTAAAAAAGCCAAATCAGATGGGATTATTTAATTTGTAACAAGGGATGCAAGAGATCAGGGACAAAGACTTTTACCTTTTAACTGAAAAGGAGAAAACTTAAGTACTTTAGCGTCACTGAGTGTCTATAAGAGTATCAAAGAAAATAATTTCTTTTGACCAGCAACTTCTCTATAGTTTTCCTAATATCTAGAATCATTTTGACAATGGAGACATTTGAGCAGCTAAGGAGTATGATGGCTACTTCCTTTTTTGTGTATAATTTAACAGAGTTGGTGAAAGCTTGACAGGATGGCCAAACTTTCTGCTGTAGCAGGAAAGAGTTTTACATGGCGGGAAATTGTTTTTCCAAAGGTAGATAAGAGGGGGGAAAAAAGATCAGGCCACTAATTGACCTCAGCATCCAAGTGCTTATGTGCTCATAACCTTTATTTATCTTGGTGTCACATCACAGAAGTTCCTTTGCGTCTGCCTCATGTTTGATTTGCCCAGCCTTTCCGCAGAACACTTCTGTTTGCCAAGGAGAAAAGCTCTCCACTTTGGGATATTTTCAACTGCAATCATGCTTCACATGAAGTAGAGAGACTCTAACATTTACTTTTGGCCGTTTAAGCTATGCTCGTTAATTCTAAGCAACTCTATCACAAACATTCAGGCAACTTTGCTTTAAACTGTTCCTCAAAAGACCCTCATTAATTCATAATTAATTTTTAGTAATACTTACTAAATTAGTAATATTTACTAAAACCTTCTAAAGGCTATATAATCACTAACTTGGGCAAAAAAGGTGGTCCCAAAATATTCATCCCCCCAAATGTCTGAAATAATAACAATGGGTTTGGGTACCCCAACATGAAATTATCCATCCTCTGGCTCTTGATCTGAATTCATGGGAGGGGAGTCTAGTTCCATTTTTACATGTTCTGTAATTCTTCCCTGCTGAGTTTTTAAAAACCGTTCAGGGAAAGTAGGAAACCGGTGCAGAGTGCATTTCTACCTGTTCATCAGTAACGTTTTTATTAATGTTCTGAGCTCCAGCAGGGTGCCTAGCTTCGAGGAAATGCGTTAGTCAACATTCATTTATTTCTCTTTCACATAAGTTTGCTGAGGGGTGATAAGTCCCAGAATGAGAACATTTAAATTGTTAGAGGGCTTAAAGGTCTTTCAATTCCACATTTCTTTCACAGTAGAAAACCTCTTAACCTTCAGGTGACCATTAAAAAGCCCATTCTAGTTTTGAAAAATCCTAATTATTAGAAAGTACTTTCTTATACTGAGCCCCCTTTCTTTAACATGCTCTAATATTTTGAAATGATAAACAACAACAACAGCAACTAAACACAACACTCTTCAAAATTTATGATACACCCAGAGGAGATTTATTTGCTGGAAAGTCTACAATCCTGTTGCCTGAGAAACAGTAGCAGAAAACAAGGCTTCTTAGCCTGGAAAGTAGAAGGCTCTGGGGAAAGGCGAGGGTAGAAAAAACATGATGATAACCCTGGCTTACATTTTAGCAAGTCATGTCATCCAGAAGTGAGATGGGCTAACTCGTCAGACAAGGACGACCCAACACTGAAGTGTTTAAGCAGAGGGTGAGGACCGCCTGTCAGAAACATCTAAAAGAATCATACCTGATGCCCTCTAGGATTCCTCTCCCTGTAGATTCTATGCATCACTGCCATTCAGCCAAGACAGCTGAGGGCAGACCCTTCTTTCCTCACGCCTATCTGTACGGGCTCAAAATCCAATTGAGACAGAAGGATACTGGGAGTTGTTAGCAGCACCAGTAAGTGGTGTCTCTGATTACACCGAGGGTGATGTTTTTCTTCACGACACTTTATTATTACTCTAATTTTGCTTTTTGAATTAACATACTATTATTCTAGACCTCTCAGCATTCAAGAATATGTTAATATGGTACCTAAAGAATCTTCTATAAGAAAAGGGACTTCTTCAATGAAGCATTGTTTCCACAATTACCCAGAGCGGGATCTTGATAATGCTATCAATATAAGGTAAGGAAATGAAGACTCCCGCAGGTTAGATAATTTATTCAATATACACAACTGGAGAAGGTTGGACCCAGCACTCTGCCAGCTTTTCTGCTCTCCATCCATTGTTGTGAAAACCTTGTGCTATTTATTTGAATTTCCTAATAATCCCAATGATTAAAATAACTGAGATTATTTTGTATAAGATAAGCAAAATAATATAATTAACAAGAAATCTGGGCCCTATGTATTATCATACAGTTGTCTTGTATCTCTATTATAAGACCCACTTAATTATAATAAGAGATCAATCTGTGGCTTCCTGAAAAAACAGATGAAATCTTTTTGGGCTGAAGAGAATACCTAAAAGGGGAAACTCAACCACCAGGAGTCAGAGGGTGTTAGCGAAAAGGAAAAGGTTTTGCATTCAAGTCCAGAACTCAAACTCAAAGTCTAGAAGAGCTGAGATTTCAACTTCGCAGGGAGGCTCTGTGTCAGCTTAGATTTTAGGCCGTGGTTGAGAAGGGGCTCGGAACACGTGCGAAGGTAGAGAATCCAGGAGTAGGACTGAAGTATCCCTACGCTCTGCTGTGCTGACCTCACAGCAGCTGACAGTAAGCCCTGGCTAAACGAAAAGCAGGGGAGGAGAAATGGACTTTCCTCGGAGCAAAGAAGAAAGACTCGGGATACACTAGTGTTGGGAAGTTACACGGAAGTATCTAGATCTCAGAACTTCAGTACTTGTCTTCTAAGGCAGGTAAATCCATTAAATGTTTAGGAATTAGAAATGACAGACACCTATAGACTCAAACTGCAATTACAGATGGTGAATGTCAGAAAGTAAAGGGGCTTGGGGCGCCTGGGTGGCTCAGTCGGTTGAGCATCCGACTTTGGCTCAGGTCATGATCTCGCGTTCCATGAGTTCGAGCCCCGCGTCGGGCTCTGTGCTGACATCTCAGAGCCTGGAGCCTGTTTCAGTTTCTGTGTCTCCCTCTCTCTGACCCTCCCCTGTTCATGCTCTGTCTCTCCGTCTCAAAAAAAAAAAAAAAAAAAAAAAAGAAAGTAAAGGGGCTTTGTTATAGAAACAGCATGTGTTTTACAAACAAGCACTTATTACCAGCAAGAATTTCCAGAGAGTTGTATCCTAGGATTCTATCCCACAAAAGCAGGAGTTGATCTGTAGCTAAATATCCAGAGAAAGCTCGAACCATCCATTTAAAGGATATGCGTAGCCTGTAGGCAAAGAAAAAAAGAAAATAAATTTTACCAGTGAATGTTTTTATCTTACAAACAGACAATGTCAGAAGAGCCAACCAATTCCACCGTTAAGTTAACTTCTTTGTGAGTCTTAGAAATCACCTCAGCATTTAAATTTCAAGTACTCTCTTAAAAGCTGCAAAACTGCAATGGTGAGAAGCCATGAGTCTTCAAATTAGTGGTCTCAACGTATCAAGAGGGAAAATGTATATCTGCTGTGTTACAGTTCAGCCTTTAGAAAACTCACTCCTATGTGCTATTTTTCAGGGTCTTTACTAATTAGTTATCAATGAGGTGATCTTACTAGTCAACAGTCCTTAACAGTTTGAATCATTCGAATCATGATTATTTGAATTTTTATTCAAAATACCGGAAAAATGCTTGGCAGCTGCATACTTTTCCAATTCAATAAGTTGTATTCCTACGTTTCAGTCAAAAGGCTACATAGGATGAATAAAATAAAACAAGAAGTAGGAGTCTTTGAAGGCAAATAGTTGTGAAGTTATAAGGGACCTTAGAAATAGATTTCTGATTTCAAACCCTTCATTTTAAAGGGGAACAACCGGAGAATTCAATTGACTTTGACAAAAAAAAAATCCTAAGAGATACGAGATCCCACTATTTATAAGTAGGTTATGTTACAATAATAATTTATCTCTGAAATCAGGAAATGAACGTGTTAGCCTTGGTGCTTTAAGAGACAAACTATTCCCTCACATTTCTGTACTATCTATTCTTAACATCACTTAACTGCTCCTGAGAAGTGTTAGCCTTAGCCAAACTCTTTGCTGGAGCTGTTACAATAGTATATAGATAAATATCTGTGCTACTTTCTTAAAGCAAGAGAAAGGAATCTAAAGATTGCCTTTCTTGATGTATTAATTCTCTTAAGACCAAAAAGACCCCCAAGTTTTCAGAAATTCCTCAATACCAGATAACTATTATTCTAATATACCAAGGTACACAAAGGGAGTAGCATTGACAAATTAAACTTTTTGGTTGGCTTTAAGAATATCTGCTTATGAATGCCACAGTAATTTTTGGCCACAAGATATTTTAAATTAAAAAAAGATCATTTGTCTTTTAAGTCTAAATGATCAAGATCAACTGGTTTCATTTTATTGGATTTGCCAGTGTCTTAATAGAACAACAGCACCACACATTGTGCCCCCCCTCTATGTACAGCACAGAATTAGTTTATTATAAGTAAAGTTCATTGAGGTATAATTTATGGAAAGTAAAATTTACCCTGATTAATGCACAGTTCTATGAGTTTTCCTAAGAACCAAACGGAAACTTTAAAACTGAAAAATAACAAAAAACAGAAAACAACCCTCACTGGATAGACCCAACAGCAAAATGGTAATGACAGAGAAAAGAGCCAGTGCTTTTGAATACAGATCAATAGAAAATGCCTAACCGGAACCATAGAGTAAAAATGATTGAAAATGAAGTGAATAGTTTCAGGGACCTTTGGGATAAGACCAAAAGTTTTAACATTTGTGTCACTGGAATTCTAGAAGAGAAGGAGAATAAATATGTTACAGAAAAAAATATTGGACGAAATAATGATTGAAAATGTCCTAAATTTGGCAAAAGATACGAGCTTAAAGATTCAAGAAGCTTAGCAAACCCCAAGCACAGACATCCACGCCCAGATACATCAGAATCAAGCTGCTGAGAAAAGATCTTGATAGTCGCTAGTGAAAAAAACATTTTTCCCGAAATGTCTGGCAGAATTTACCAGTAAAGCCATCCATGCTGGAGTTTATTTGAAGGTAGAAGGTAATTAATTAAAAATGCATATTGTAGGGTATTGTAGGGGCTCCTGGGTGACTCAGTCCGTTAAGCACCTGACTTTGGCTCAGCTCATGATCTCGGGGTCTGTGAGTTTGAGCCTCGCATCAGGCTTTCAGTGCAGAGCCCACTTCAGATCCTCTGTCCCCTTCTCTCTCTGTCCCACCCCTGCTCGTACTCTTTCTCTTTCTCTCTCTCTCTCAAAAATAAATAAACATTAAAACAAAATTTTTTAAGTGTATATTGTAAACCCCAGAGCACTCTTATGGACTGAATGGTTGTGTCCTCCCACCTGCCATGTATATGTTGAAACCCTACCTCACAATGTGACGGCATTAGGAAAAAGGGGGAGCCCTAGGGTGGTAATTGGAAAAAGATGAAGCCCTCGTGGTTGGGATTAGTGCCTTCATGAGAGTCGTGAGAGAGCCTGTTTCTCTTCTCTGCTCTCCACCACGTGGAGAATAAGTCCAATAAGAAGTCCATAGTCTGCAGCCTAGAAGAGGGTCCTCACTGGAACTCACTGAAGAAGAGGGTCCTCACTGAACCATGCTATCACCTTGATCTTGGACTTTTAGTTTTCAGAACTGTGGGAAATAAGTTTCTGTTATTTATGAGCCACACAGTCTATGGTAATTTGTTACAGCAGACTGAACTAAGACAGATATCTATGAAAAAAGATGTTTTAAAAAAGGTATAAATAATAATCCCACAGTAGTGATAAAATGGAATAAAAAATACTCAATTAAGAGGGTTCCCATTTCTCCACATCCTCTCCAGCATCTATAGTCTCCTGATTTGTTCATTTTGGTCACTCTGACTGGCGTGAGAACCCTCTTGTACTGTTGGTGGGAATGCAAATTGGTGCAGCCACTCTGGAAAACAGTGTGGAGGTTCCTCAAAAAATTAAAAATAGACCTACCCTAGGACCCAGCAATAGCACTGCTAGGAATTTACCCAAGGGATACAGGAGTGCTGATGCATAGGGGCACTTGTACCCCAATGTTTATAGCAGCACTCTCAACAATAGCCAAATTATGGAAAGAGCCTAAATGTCCATCAACTGATGAATGGATAAAGAAGTTGTGGTTTATATACACAATGGAGTACTACGTGGCAATGAGAAAGAATGAAATATGGCCTCTTGTAGCAACATGGATGGAACTGGAGAGTGTGATGCTAAGTGAAATAAGCCATACAGAGAAAGACAGATACCATATGGTTTCACTCTTATGTGGATCCCGAGAAACTTAACAGAAACCCACGGGGGAGGGGAAGGGAAAAAAAAAAAAAAAAGAGGTTAGAGTGGGAGAGAGCCAAAGCATAAGAGACTCTTAAAAACTGAGAACAAACTGAGGGTTGATGGAGGGTGGGAGGGAGGGGAGGGGAGGTGATGGGCATTGAAGAGGGCATCTTTTGGGATGAGCACTGGGCGTTGTATGGAAACCAATTTGACAATAAATTTCATATATTAAAAAAAAAAAGAGAAATATAATGAAAGCCACACATGTAAGTTAAAATTTTCTAACAACCACATTAAAAGAAGTAAAAAGAAATGGGTAGGGGAGCCTGGGTAGCTCAGTCGGTTAAACGGCCGACTTCGGCTCAGGTCATCATCTCGCGGTCCTTGAGTTCGAGCCCCGCGTCGGGCTCTGTGCTGACAGCTCAGAGCCTGGAGCCCGTTTCAGATTCTGTGTCTCCCTCTCTCTCTGCCCCTCCCCTGTTCATGCTCTGTCTCTCTTGCCTCAAAAATAAATAAACGTTAATAAATATATAAATAAATAAATAAATAAAAGAAATGGGTAAATTAAATCTCAACAATACATTTTATTTAATTTAGTATGTCTCAAATATTATCATTTCAAAATGTAATAGCTATTAAAAATTATTAATGCATTATTTAAAAAAATACTCAATTAAAAAGTATGCAGGAAAAAAGGAAAAAAAGAATGAAAAAAGACAAATTGTAAATGTCTGCCGAGATAGCAGATGGTATCAATTGATATTACTATAATCTAATAATATCAATTATTAAATGTAAGTGGAACAAACATACCAATTAAAAAGACACATTGACACACTGGAAAACCCAGTTACACTTTTGCCAAGAAAGCCATTTAAAAAATAAAGACATAGAATAATCGATATGTTAAAAGTAAAAGGACAGAAAGAATACACCACACAAATTGTAATTGAAAGAAAGCTGCGACGGCTCTATCAAGTGTAGTAGACTTATTGCCAGGAATAAAGACATCAATAATGATATAGGGATCCGTTCTCCTAAAAACAGAGCCTCTAATACATGAAGTAAAATATGTGTACCAATGAAGGAAGAAATAGACATATTCACAATTATAATTGGAGACTAACATTTCTTTCTCAAAAATTAATAGAAAAAGTAGACAGAAAATTAGTAAGTTTATAGAAGGCTTGAACATTACCAAACACTTGACTTTGTTGACATTCATAGAATATTTTGCTGAACAACAGCAGAACATGAATGCTTTTCAAATGTATTTGTAATAGTCACCAAGACAGATCAAATTCTGGGCCACGTTACAAACTTCGATACATTTAAAAAAACTGAAATCTTATGAAGCATGCTGTCTAACTGCAACAGAATTAAAATAGAAATCAATAACAGAAACATTTAGAATATTTAGAAATTAAACAACTGTTTAGAAATTAAACAACATGCTTCTAATAAAACCCATGGTCAAAAAGAAGTGACAAGAGAAATTAAGAAACATTTTGAACTGAATGAAAATGAAAACACAACATATCAAAATTTGTTGTGTGGAGGTAATGCAGTGCTTTGAAGGCCATTTATAACAATATTGCTTATATCAGAAAAGAAGAAAGGTCTCAAACTAATGATCTTTAACCTTAAACAAGAAGACAAGTGCAAAATAAGCCTAAAGCAAACATAAGGAAGGAAATTATAAATATAAGACCATAAATCAATGAAATTTAAGACAGAAAAACAAGAGAGAAAATTAAAGAAACCAAAACATGTTTCTTTCAAAGAATAAAATTAATAAACCTCTAGCCAAACAATCAAGAAAAAAGAGAAGATACAAATATCAATCTCGAGAATGAGAGAGGTGTTGTCACTGTGATTCTATGCATATTAAAAGGCTAATTAAGAATAATTACGGAATATCATAAATAACTTCATGTCCATAAATACGATAACTTAGATAAAATGAACAAAATACCAAAGCTCACTCAAGAAGATATCGATAACTTGAATAGTCCTATATCTATTAAAGAATTAAATTCTAATTTAAAAACCTTCAATTCATAAAAGCCTTTTAAGAATGTATTTCTAGCTTGATAATTAATTTTTAATACTTTCTTCTGCATAAGAATTTTAAGGTTTATCATGAGTCATTGAAATAAATTTGTTCCTTTTAATGATTAAAGTATATAAATAGGCTAGAAAAAAGTTAGGATTTTAGTTTCTAGCAGTAAACTAAACATCTTAATCATGGTAAAGCCTCATTATATTCAAATGTTCATTCCACAAGAGTAAAAACAAAGGTCAATTTACTACAAATTTAAGAAAAAAAGAGACCTGTGTACAATATAAAATATTTCCGGCACATTCTTGTTTTATAATCTTAAACATTAACAGAATCCTGTTTTTTACTGGCTACGAAGGAAAGGGTATAAGCTCAGTATTATCAGTGGATGATATGAAATGTTGTTTTATAAATGGCATTTCTAAGATCTAAGATGTCTGAAATTCAATGGTGCTTTACAGAAAGAATATATATAAAATCCTTCACTATTGAAACAACTTCATGAGGTAGGAATTCTCTTGATTCTAAAGATGAGGAAATTGAAATTATCTTGATTTAAAGAAAGAAAATGAAACTTAGATGAATTCAATAACTTCATTAGGATTATACAGTTTAGTAGACAGAATTTAAACCCTGGTCTGTCTCTTAAACATACCCACTCATCCATCCATCCATCCATCCATCCACCTGATGTGGATTCAAGTGTGGGGACGACAAATACTAAACTGTTGTATTTCCCATTAACTACTTCTGCCATCTCAGAGTTAATGCACCTTTCAAATATGTCCTCCCAATAGTGGAAACTGGTTGCACGAAGGGGAAGACAGTAACAAAATATTAATTAATCATTTAGAAACTTCTGTTGCCTTAGACATTGTTATTTCAAAAAGAGAAGAGAACCAATAATATGGAAGTCCAGAGATACCCTATATATTCACTGATAACTAATATTGAGGTAAATGAACAAATCTTCAAATTTTGGAATGAAAAAAATCACAGTCATTGCTAGGTAATTTATCTGTTTCCTTTAACAAGACAGCAAACTTTAATTTATATAGCTTTCATAAGTTGTTCTCTGATAAATTTAGCCTAAACTGACTTAATTTTATTATTATCACAGTTCTTGGGTAATATTTGTATCCACAAATTTTTGCCTCAGTTTTGGCCAACACCTCTCATTATAAATGGAAATAAGTTCATTTTGGTGCTTCTTGTACCAGGCATAAAAATCCCCGCAAATAAAAATTTATCAGGATTTTGGGAATTCTTCCAAAAATTTTTGGCACAATGTACAGCTACACTTTACTACCGGATAATTACTGTTTCATTGGAGAAACTGTTAGTTTAATTTCTCTGAGGAATTACTGTATCCTTAAAAGTGCTTTACAATGATATAAGAGAACCTTCTAATGTCAAACAATCTATTCTTCAATTAGGAAAGAAAGGTACTCACGGTTGAGCCCCAATTTCTCGTAGATGATAAAAGAGCTGGGGGAGGTAAGTCTGAAGAAGAGTTTCAAACAGCAGACAGAGGGACACAATACCCTGGATATAATAACAAAACACAAAAGAAAAATATATTTTAGTATTTAAAAATGAACTCTGCCAATATATTATTCAAATGGAAATGAGGAAAAGATTATTAACATAAATATTTGTATATTGTCTAAGAGTCAAAAACAGGAAATGTACTAATGATCTCTAATACTGTGTTTAAAGATAAATTTTTCCCTATTTACGGATACTTACTATTACAGATATGCCAAGGAGCCTCCTTTTTAACACAATGCGTTCCCTATATAATCTGGTGTATAATGCTCAGAGTCCAAGGAAAAACATCATTTTATAGAAAACATGCTACTTTGTAAGCCTGGTATGATCACTTAGGTCCAGCAAACTAGTTTTTTCTGGATCCATTCCAGTTTCCAGGTATTTCTCTGGTACTATAGTCACACCCTTTACTTTATGCCTCCGTGTGTCCTTTCCCTTCTAGCTGCCTCACCCATCAAGGAAAGTATTTCCTGCTGTTTTCACTTTCTTTGAAATCCATCCCCAGGGGAAAAGGGACTACTGACTGCTTGAAATTTGCATCAGGAAGTTATCGGACAAGAATGTTTGGTTACTTAGTATAAAGACATACACACATTATGCCTGAACTATACATCTGTGTATGTATCTGAAATCTACCCTTTATAAGGGCATTATTTGTAGAGGACAAGAAGTAACCGATTTAAGCAGATGGCTTTTCAAGTGTGTTTATTACTTGACAACTCTGAATAAAGTCTTTCTTGTAGCTCAGCATTCCGCAGGGTTGATCTTTGTAAGGAAGTTTTGATCCTCTTTGTGAGTTTCTAGAGAAAAAAGGCTGTCGTGGTTCCAAATAGTTGAGTCTGGCTGCAAGCCAGAAAAGGAGATGACTGCCACTGAATAAAGAAAGGGCAGAGGCAGGGCTGGCCCAACCAATTCACTGAAAAAGGACACCTCAGGGTCAGCACGGAGACAGAGAAAGAATATCCAGGGTTTGCTGGGCGTCAAGCTTCAGTGCTCTGCACAGGGACAGACACTGTGGGTGTGTAACGGGCAGCCACTTAAAAAAAAGGTTTTTTTTTTTTTTAAACTCTGAAGCATAAAATGGTACAGAATATGAGAGTAAGAAATCTGAGGCTAAAAATGAGGTTATTAGAAAATAGAATTGTTAGCATTATTTCGGATTAGACTAAAAATTAATGTGAGATAAGCACTAACTCAAGTTGTCTCGGAGAGAAGAAACCCAAGATAATTGGTGGTGCCTCCTTTGTTCATGTGAGACCTCCTGGATTTCTGTTATCTGCTGGCTCTCACGAGCAATGTATGCGAGCAAAGGTGGAGACACAGGGAAGCGGAACAGGAATACGCAGGGTTAAACTGGGGGGGATAAAGAACAGCAATTCAGTTTAACAGCAGGGACAGAGTCTTCTCTTTAGGGAAATCTGGTAGCCCTGATACCTGTTCTAAGTTACTGTTTCTTCTGGAGAGCCAGTCAGATTACCCACAAGTAAACCAGAGCAGGCCCAAAGGTGAAAAAAATATATAAAATAAATACTGCTTTTACTGAAGCTCATGGGTGGAAAAAAAGATATGATAAAGGACTGGCCAAATAAAACAGATAAAAATGTTCAACTCCCGATATGCTCCTCTTTGACTTTGAGGTCAACGGAGCTATCTACTGAATAAACACAAAGAAAATATCAGTATGGTAACTGATAACTAGTCAAATGTGAAATTGAAAAATAAGTGACAGATAAATGTTTGATTTTCATTAACAAAGAAGAGATGATGATGATGATAATCACAGCAACAACAACAGTAAAAACAGCACTCATTTATTTACAGGACACTTGGCCATGAGCCGAGGACTACCCAAGTGCTCTTCTCCTGAGCACTACAGAAATATATCAAGCTCATCTCCTAGATGGGGACACCAGCGTGCAAAGAAGGCATACTTGTCCAAGTGAATAATACAGACATTTTTATATGGTTTTTTTTTTCTGTTAACATATAAAAGATAATGTAAGTGCAATTGATAAAGGCGTTTTTCCTCCTTCATTATCACCCAAAGTATTTAAATATCAACTTTTTTTTCTTTTCATTTATTCTACAGAAATATGTTGCTTAAAACCACAAATTACAATGTGTTGCTTCACAATGAAACCGAGTAGGAGACTTTTCCTTAAGGGAAGAAAACAGATTAGAGTCTAATTTGATCCAATGTTTATGAACTTACAGAAGGGTGAGAAGAGATGGAATGTAGTCTGAAGAAAAAACGCACGTACATCTCACGGAATATCTGATACAGTTTGGAAGGTTCGTGGTACAGAAAACAAAGCGGTGCAACTGGAAGAATAAAGAAAGCAATCAATAGCATGGTAGAACTATTAAAGTTTTAGAAAATAAGTCAACAAAACATGAAAGAATAAATCTATATTACGGTAATATTCATTCAACAACAAGTCTAAAATCATACGTAGTTTTATCGTGTTGAAAAGGAAGCATATACACACGTAAAAAGTCCAGTCATTAAAAGCTATAAAGGAAGGAGTCGTTAAAAACTACTGTAATCCCAACTGACTACAAGAATGGCACAATGGAATTACACTCCTAGGGATATGAAAAATTCAAAGTAACTTGAAAAAACTACGGAAAGTCAAGTCTCTCTTCTTTTCAATTGAAATAGTAAAGAGTGACAATCAGGCAATTCATTTTTCACTTGTTCCACAAAGGATCCAGGCCGCTTTGCAAAGTTTTTTATTTTGGAAGTCCGGTAAGCAAAATAGAAGATAATTCGTGACTAGTGTGTAGAATCATGGTCTTCAACTAGTTCAGTTTGAAAATAAAGATTTTGATGAACAGTTTAGACTATTGGTCCATATCTCAGCATCGTGTAAAGACAGTTTTCACAGATTCACAATAAACCAACCCTCGGGCAGAGGATTCATTTGTCTAATGAATGTTGAATTACGTCTTCCTTTGCACCCAACTCTTGGCAATTAAACATGGGTGGGTCAACTCAATCAGAGACCCCACAACTGAATGTCAGGAAGTCCTAATCTCAGATGCTGATAAGACAGGATTATTCTGGACTGATATGGTTGTGCTTTTCATCTTTTCAAACCTCAAGAATTTCAGGCAGCATAAGCACACTTATAATGCAGACACATAAAACTGTATTACCTAAATATTAATTTTAACACAAGATGACTTACTTTTTGGGTAATTTCAGCTATGATGTAAAAAGGACAGGTTAGAAATTCTCAGGCTCCATAATCTGTCAGTAATGCCCTGAGAGCAGGAGGCATTAAGTCATCAGGGAAACCAATGAGGCAACTCACCTCTTTTTCACAAAGTGAAAGGAAAAATGATAAAAAAATTTTAAATTCTTACAAATACAAACATTCAATGATCTGGGCTACATGGCAGTGCACAGTATTACAGACGAGTGAATCAGCGAAAACTAGTGTTGCAAGGGAGAGACTGCACTTTTTTCTGAAGGGTCAAAGAGAGACAAATCAATTTTAGGGGAGTCTAAAAAAACCCCTCCTTTATATACAGAGAGAAAAAAATTATGTTATATACATACAGATGTTTAAAAGCTGACAGCCATGACTTTCCATTTAAAAACTAACTTGAAAAATTTATTTTACCACCAAAATAAATTGCTATTTATTAAGGTAGTCTCTATATTTAAAAAGGTATTCTATATATTTAAAAAGACTAACTCATATTCTAATTATAACAACGTAAGATAAAGCAATGTGGCACAAATACATGGTATTATTATAAGTTCAAAGTGAAGGTTTGAAATTTATTTACCTTTTTATGCATATTTTTTCCTTTAACTTTTAAAGATACTGATACGTAAAAACCTATAATCTGAATTTTAAGATTTTATGGGTTCAGCAACCTTAACGGTCATTTCCAGTGAAGGAATAAAAGAATTTTTCAGTGAGCACTTTTTTACAAACATGTATAATACAAAAACCTTTGCAATCAGTTATTATTAAAGATACCACTACCGTTTGTGTTGAATTCCTTATGAAATTCTCCATGAAATGGAAAAGCTTTAGTCCATTATGTACAATATACAAAAAAAATCTACGTGAGTTTATTTTCTATCGAAAGCGCATCTCCCTATCTGGTTCCTTCGTAAAAATGACTTTGCGCATTGTCTTTTTATCCAATTAAATATTGTGCCATAGGAATTTACTTATGAAGTCATGATATGCTATACCTACAATAACTTCATTCATCTGCATAAATGGGAGAGAGGAAGGCCAGTTTAAATCCATTTTTAAACGAGATAAGTATTGTAATTTTGAAGCACTACAGTAACTAACACCGAGGTGGCAAAGTACTAACTACAGTTCCTCGGGGATGGTATGTGATTATTCTCGTATTCTAAATGGGTGGTTGCTGCCAGGTGTTTGTGGGTGCTTCCCACATATTTCTAAGAGAGTGTTAATAAACTCTGTACCAAACATTTTGCGTCATCTACATCCTTAGTGAACATTCTCCCCTCTGGTGTATAAACCTTAGCCAATACTTAAGTGACCAGAAGTGTGAACAAGCAGACTCAGAGTCAATGATGTATTTTATTCCCTAAGAGTTGCTAGAAGGTTTAAACTTTCCTGACACCATTAATGTCCTCCAAATCATTCAAGTTCACTTTTTAAAAGCCGTTTACTTGAACAATTCTTGCAGCTGGAATTGAAATAGATAAAAAGACAGCACTTTTATTATTAGATGTAAACATTTAGTAACTTTTTGGGGGCTTTTCTATTTTAAATTCCTCATGTGTTTAGAAAAGAGAAGTATGCTGAAACATCGTAACATTATGTATTACATTATGGAACATTGGTTGCTCAAGAGAATAAAGCAGAGTGCCCCATAATGGAAGCTTGTGATCAACACCACGAAGGGTAGCATAGTACAAAGTTCCTGGGTCCTCTGAATCCTTTTCACTGCATGCTGGTCTTAGAAGTTTTATATTATGTCATTCACCATTATTGTCTGATGTTGAACACTGAGGGGCTTTTACCAAGAAAAGGGTTAACGTGTTGCTGATTCTCCTTACAAAAGGAAAACGTTAAAGTATTTCTGTTTAGGGTACAGGTGGGGGGGTGGGTAGCGACTTTGGCGACGACGCTCTTCAACAGGTTTCTATGTAATGTGTGAAAATTTAAAAATTAAGTGGTTTTGAGGTGTAGAGCACTCTTGCTAATCTTCATTAAGCTTCATTAAGCTTCTGTGTTCCTCGTTTGATGCCGCGGGAGGCCAGAAAGGCATTCGGGGCTGTTAAGCCTGCACACGTGTTTTTCACATGTACCTTGGGACTAGTCTAGAGAAATCATAAACCCAGACTTAGTGTTGGCCCTCCCTTCACATCCTTTCTCACCTATTATTTGTTTAAAATTTGTTCGGGAATTTCAGCAACCTTTTACACCCGTCAGAACTAAAAACCCGCGCGTTTCCATTGGATTAGAGAATGGTAAACACAAAATCACTTCCACATTGTCTTCTGACTTTAATTGGCCAAGCAGTCATCATCTGAGAAAGTATGATGACCCTTTATTTTTAAAAAGTTTAATTGGCGGTATAAACAAATACTAAACTGAATATTTAAAAATGTGTACAGTTACTTGGTAAGCGTGTGGGTGATGTGGTATAAACTGTGATCTTCATCTTTAATTTTCTGAAGTGTAATAAAAACAGTGAATATTTTAAAGCCCAACTTACCATACATTGAAAATCCGTGAAAAGGGATTACACCTAAAAAAGATTAAAAAAAAAAAGTGTTTCTTTTCAATTAATATACCCACTGAGTTATTAGGTAAGCTTCAGAGGATTAAAAACGAAAATAGAAAGGGTTGCTATTTTTGCTTCAACTCTGTTCATGACTGTCAGAAAGACTTAGTGATGGTAGCCAATAAAAAAAAAAATATATGCTTTTTAATACCTGGAGAAAAACAAACCAGAAGTTTTTGATATATATCCAGTAAACTTTCTATTGATAATGCTAAAAAATTAAAACTTTGAATATGTTACAAAAACAGAACAGGGCAGATGGCAAAACTAAGTTTAAGAACAAATTAGGATGGTCTCAGAAAGTCAGCAGATTATGTCCTTCCTGAAACAACTTCATCCTGTATATTAGAATCCAATCTGTTAAAAAGATAAGTGACCAGCTTACATAAACCAGCTGGGTCACCTCAGGAAAGTCACTGAACTTCCTGAGTTTTAGTTAACTGCCTGTCATGCAGAGGAACTAACACTGTCTCTGAAATATCATCTAGCTCTAAAATTCTACGTTTAACAATCATGTCTAGAGTAAATGCAGAGAAATTTGTGAGATCCAAAGAAAACCGGACATGTAAGGATCTTCCAGTGGCGAGATTCTTTACCAACTTTAAGGTCTTTTGCTTTCTAGAAACTGAAAAAATTCAAAACCAGATTAGAGTTATAAGAGTAGTCAACATTCCTAATGACATGATAGCCACCAGCTTGAGTTGCACGGAGCACTTAGATGAGGGACCACCTTCCTTCTTCAAGTCTCTCTCTCTGTTTATATCTCTGGTTGAGTCTCTTTTTCTTCTTAGGAACAACCATCTTTTTCTACCTTCTCTCTCTGCTGTTTAATTTTATTTCTTTCCTGATTATAGGCTTTTAGAAAATAAAAAAAACAAGTCTGTCTTTTCTAACTTTTCTACGATAAAATTGTTGACATATGAAAAAAAAATCTGAGAGACAAATGAGTTAATAGACAGTAGGCATATTTTGATGTTCTACAGAAATGTAAGTATATATTGTATCTTTCTAAATACTGCCTCTCAAAGCAGGTTGCTATCATATAAAACGTTTATATTCTTTAAACATTTTTTTAATGTTTATTTATTCTTGAGAGACAGACAGAGACAGAGTGTGAGTGGGGGAGGGTCAGCGAGAGAGGGAGACATAGAATCTGAAGCAGGCTCCAGGCTCCGAGCTGTCAGCACGGAGCCTGGTGCGGCCTCGAACTCACAAACTGTGAGATCATGACCTGAGCCAAAGTCGGACGCTTAATTAACCAACTGAGCCACCCAGGCGCCCCCAAAACCCTTATATTCTTCCTGCAAAACCCCTTTTTCTTTCCTCTGTTAAGCTATTGCAACAACATTTGAACAAGCAGGTGAGGGTAGTCAGGAGTGAAGGTGTTACTATTATGATTTTCATCTTCTACAAATATTTATTAAGGATCCAAGGATAGGACTACCCTAGTCAGGACAAGCCACTTTTAATTAGGAAGCTTACAGTGAATGACTTCGTGAACCGTCAAGCAGCAAAAAGGGATGCAATATTAGGGTGACTTGGGGTTAGTTACACTTTCCCCACATCTCCCTCAAGTTCTGAAATTTATAGCTGCTCTAGAAGCAGCTAGGTCATAAGCTATTTGAGGCAAGGGACACAATTCCTACTGTGTAATATCTTCAGCACCCACAGTATCTTCTACAAATGATACAAATTGATGGAAATTGGAGCATTTTATAGATATGATCAAAGCTTTTAAATAAAGTATTAAAGCGCAGCAGAGAAGAAACTAATGGTTGCTAGGGGGAGAAAGTTGAGAGGTGGGCAAAATGGGTGAAGGGGAATGGGAGATACAAGCTTCCAGTTATGGAATGAATAAGTCACAGGGATAAAAGAGGGAATATAGTCATTGGTATTGCAATAGTGCTCTACGGTGACAGAAGGTAGCTATACTTGTGAGCACAGAATAGTATAGGCTTGTCCAATCACCATGTTGGTTAGCTGAAACTAATGTAACATTGTGTGTCAATAATACTCCAATAAAAAATATTTTTCTAAGTTTATTTATTTATTTTGAGAGAGAAAGTGAGTGTGTTTGCGTGGCAGGGGAGGGACAGAGGGAGAGGGAGAGAGAGAATCCCAAGCAGGCTTCATGCCCAGCACAGAGCCCCATGCTGGGCTCGATCTCACAACCTTGAGATCGTGACCTGAGCTGATATCAAGCCACCCAGGCGCCCCTAAAATTTTTTTTCAAGTAAAAAAAATATTGAAGTGTAATTTTAATTTATGAATAAGTAATTAACACATAGAATAGGAAGCTCTTAATAACTCAGTATTGAAATTACGAATGTCCAACGAACTCATACAGATGTGGTTGGAATTCTGTGTGACTCGAGGCAAGTTACCAACACTCTCTTGAGTCTGTGTTTTCATTTTTGAAAATGGAGATGAACAAGACAACTTCACTGAGTTGTACTAAAGCACCAGTGAGTTAATGTCCTCAATGTGCACCAGTGCAGAGTTGAGGACACAGCAGATGGTCGGCAATCAGAGCTATTTTACGCTCTCACAAGAGGCAGTAACACAGTTAGGTATCGGCTTAAACCTAAGAACTTCTTTTTTTGTCAGTATTAGATAAGGGTTCACTTCAGCTTAATCAAGATTAGCCAGGGCTTAAGATTCCAGAAAAGGGTGCACTGTCTGCTCTGTTAAAGGAGGACAAAGTCAAATTCTGGCAAACAAAAGTAGAAGGCATAAGAAGCAGTGAAGAATCCACTAACACTCTAGGGCACACTTCACCTAGAACAGTTCTTTGATCGCAGAGGGTGTCGCGTTCTTGGCCAGTTTCCCCAAATCCTTCCCTTTGCCTCCTGTCGCTTCAAGTGTTTCAAGGGTCGAGTTTCATGCACGTGGCCACCATCCCAGAGTATACTTCTAACAGGCAGCGGGATGCTTGGGCTACCAGCTCTCCTCTGGCCTTAGAGTCCTCCAAGTTTGCCACAACAGATTATTTTAAGAGCCCAGCCATCCTTTGGCCATCTAAAGAAAGTCTAAAATATTAACTGCCTGTTCCATTGAATAGGAATAATTTTTCAAAGTCATAATTTAATGGGCCTTTGACATAGCTCAGAATGGTAAACATCGGCCACAGAAATAAATCTTGAACTAGATTAAGATATAAATAGTAAATATGACTCAGAAAATACACCAAATATCAACATGCTTCACACTTACTAGATATTTTCCCTTCATTTCCTCACTGTCTCTGTTAATACTCAGCATTTATAGTTGTACCACAGCTTTCAGGTCTGATTGACTTTAACATCATTCCAAATTTTTACACTCCTTCATGTGGGATTACTTGGTAAAGTTTAACTCATTTGTTGAAATAATCATTTCCTTTGCTTATTCTCATTCTACATGTAGCCTACAGGTCAGTAAGAGTAGGGATACGGCAATGGTTAAATTGTTTCCTAGCTATTTCGGTTGTCTTTATGCATCAGAACTTCAGAATATCACTGTTACTTTATTTCAGCAATTAAAATTTCCCAAATACCAGAACATAGCCATATTTAAGTATCAATCTGAAAACCGTATTTTAAATACAAATTTGATTAGGTTTTCAACTTATGTCTAAAGTTATACATCAAATAAATTTTGGATTATGAGATGTTTTTACTTTATTTAATTAATATAGATGACAAAGCACATTGCTATTTATCGACTGGACACTTGTGAGCAGGTTTAAAATGACATATTTTCACTATTGCTTCCAAGAGCCTTTCCTAATCTTTGTCGTGAGGGGCTGTCCTGTGCACTGTAGAATGTTGTCGGTTTTTTTTCCATTTTTTTAATGTTTATTTATTATTGAGAGACAGAGAGAGACAGAGCATGAGCAGAAGAGGGGCAGAGAAAGGGGAGACACAGAATCTGAAGCAGGCTGTAGGCTCCAGGCTCCAGGCTGTCAGCACAGAGCCGGATGCGGGGCTCGAACCCACAAACCGCGAGATCATGACCTGAGTTGAAGCCGGACGCTTAAGTCCGACTGAGCCACCCAGGCGCCCCATGTGCACTGTAGAGTATTTAATGGCATCCCTGGCCTCTACTCATGAGACACTGGTAAAACCCCGCCTCCCCCTGGCTCTGACAACCAAAAGTGTCTACAGACATTGACAATGTTTCCTGGGGATGGGGAGGGGCATGGAGTTGCCCTGATGTAGAGTCCTAAAATGCCTCCACCTAATGTTCACTAGCATTATTTTGTCTTATAGGAAACAAATGGTATTGGTATATTGTGCTGTGTATTTAAATCTCAGTCAGATCTATGTGTATTTCTCCTGTCTCCTTCCCTTGCTTCTATTCTTGTTCCTCTAGGTTCTTCCATATTGATTCCCTCATTCATTGGCTCTCTCATTCAATAACATTTACTGAGCAGTGACTTTACGCTATGCATGATTCTAGGTGTTAGATCTCTTGGTCATCAAAAGGTTCTTGTTCTCTCAGAGCTTATATTAGAATGACACTTTACTTATTATTATTATTATTATTATTATTATTATTATTATTATTATTTTAAGTAGGCTCCATGCTCAGCATGGAGACCAACGTGGGGCTTGGACTCATGACCTGGAGATCAAGACCTGAGCTGAGATCAAGAGTCGGATGCTTCAGCCACCCAGGCACCCCATAGAGTGACACTTTTATTTTACACAGTGGTGAGCATGATCTTTTAAAAATATTAGTCAGGAATCAGAGAAGAGATGTCACTGAGAAAAATAGAGTAGGGAACTCCAAAATTCTGCCCTTCCGCTAAAGCAGCGGTTAAGCTGGCTAGAACTGTTAGATCAACTTTTTTTGAGTTCTGTAATTTGTTTAAAAAAAAAAAAACATAAAATAAAACAAAACAAAAAAATAAAAAAATTACAACCAAGGAAATCCTTCATGAAAAAAGAAGCTGCTGAATTTTGGAAAGAAAGCATTGTGGTATTTTAATTTACCCACCTACCATCGCCCATTCTCCAGCTTGGAGGCAGCTATGATGTTCCTGCACCCATGTTCCTGGTGCAGCTTGCTGGCAATAGGGATCGTGAATCAAAAAATTGTGGTTGTGTGTTTTGACCTGTCTAGTAACTATCTGAGGGATTGGGCTGAAATGGCCTGCCCACTTAGGTGCAAATATACTAGCTAAAGCTTCCTGGGGCAGCAAAGGATAACAGATGAGGCAAGCAGCAGACAGACTGACAAGCCTGGAAATGAAGAGGCTGTGGAAGGATATATATGGAGATATAAAGGCTTTGAAAAACTCCTCTGTATTCAGGGGAATCTAGAAAAGATCAGAGAAGTACTTCGGCTTTCACCTCTGCCAGACTTCTGGGCTCTGGGCAAGCAGGAAGTGAAGGCTAGGGTAGAACTCTAAACGGCCTGGCGAGGGCCGGCTGGGTGGCTCAGTCGGTGAAGCGTCTGATTCTTGGTTTTGGTTCAGATCATGATCTCATGGTTCATGAGTTCAAGCCCTACACTGAGCTCTGTGCTGACAGAGCGGAGTCTGCTTGGGATTCTCTTTCTCCCTCTGTCTCTGCCCCTCCCCCTGCGCTCTCTAGAATCTCTCTCTCTCCAAATAAATAAATTAAAAAAAAAAAAATTAAATGGCCTGGCTAAGCCTCGACGGAGTACCTCAACATACAGCCAACCTGCAAAGACTGGGATAGATTTTTTTTCTTTTGGTTTCTGATGTTTAAGGAAACCTCTGTCAAATTACCAGTTGGCCACTAGGCTAATGGAACAGAGACCTCAGTGGGCACTCCATACAAAAAAAACAACACAATATTGACAAAGTAGTTTAGAAAAGTCACTAAACAAGCAACAACAACAAATTCTGGGGAGGGGAGACAATTTAATTTCTAGAGTTACCACACTATAATATTCAAGATATCTAGTTATGAACAAAAAATTTACTAGGCATGCAAAGAAATAAGAAAGTATAGCTCAAGGGGACTAAGAGTACACTTAACCATGACAAGCACTGAGTAATATATGGAAAGTTGAATCACTATTGTGCCCCTGAAACTAACATGACACTGTATGCTAACTATACTGGAATTAAAATTAGAAAAAAAAAAAAAAAAAAAGGTAAGTATAGCCCATTCACATGAAAACAAGAGATTAACAGAAACTATTCCTGAGGAAGCCCAGACACTAGACTTACTAGACAAAACTTTAGATCAACTGTCTCCCTATCTGACCTGGTCCCTAAGTCTCCTGTCTCACCTAGTACCAGGTTATGTTTTGCTCACTGTCACCAGTCACACCGGCCGTCTTGTTCTTTCAAACCATCAAGCAGGTTCCCGTCTTAGGCCTTTAAACATGCTATGTATTCCCTCTGGAATGCTCTCCTACTTCATTGCACAGCTCACTCTGCATATCCTGGTCTCTGTTCATATTCTACCTCCTCAGAAGTACTTTTCCCGATCACCTTACCTAAAGGTGACCTTACCTAAAGCCTTACGTTTACTTAAAGGCAAAGCCCTTTACCTAAAGCCGCACCCTCCCTATCAATTTCTGTTCCCCTTCATGGTTCACATCACATTCTCTGAAATTATTTTCATTGGTTATTTATTTACTTGCTTGTTGTCTCCCTCACTAGAATGTAAGCTTCTTGACAGTAGGTACTTTTTACTGCAGATCACCCACCCTAGAATAGAAGAGGGAGCCAGAGCAGGACTGTGTAAGTATTAAATGAATAAATGAAAACAAGTTATATAAGTTGAACGAAAAGTAAAAACAAGAGAAGCTTATATAATTCCTATGAAAACTCTCTTCAGCTCAGAAATTTTGCCTACCAGTTGTTTAGTGAATCTGCTACAGAAAGTCTGTCCACCGACAAGGCCTCAAATGAGGTCAGTGGCGGAGGTGTCCTTAAGATTTTAAAGTAATCCTATTTGGGACAGCAGTGGAATGGATAACATACAAGTGCTGCTTAGTATTGCTTTGAGGAAAGAATAAAGGGAAAACAGACTGACTAGTCTTTGTCTCCTCTTGTTCTGCAACTTTGGACTCAATGCCCAGAGAAGAGAGCTCTCTCTGATTCTGGCAAGGTTTTAAAATTACCTGAAAGAAAAAATTATTCTGAAGAATGAAGTTTATGAGCGGCTGTAGGGGTCACCCCATTTAGTATTAAACTATTTTCATTCTGAATGAAAATCTTTCTAGAACCTGTTCTACACATCCACTTTTTCAACATATCAGCCCCTTTCTTTTCTTCCAAAAGCCACTCTAATGTACACGGTAACATTTTCTGAGGCAATAGGGCATGGTGATGAAGAAGACTGAAGTCAAAGAGCTTCGGATTGAAAGCCTGGCTTTGCCCCTCACCGGCGGAGCAAATGGACACTCTGTGCCTCAGCTTCTTCATCTAGAAATAGGGATAACACTAGTCCCTGCCTCGGCAGGCTACGCCTTGTAAGGACCAAGCGGATTGCCGCACGTAATGCGTTTAGCACACTGCCTGGTACACAGTTCTGCCTGCAAAACGTTAGCTGCCGCCGCCCTGACTGCCGTCACGGCTATTATTACGGCCATTTGTTTTTTGGTGTCTCAAGTGCCTAATAAAAGTCTTAAATTATTATAGTACATACTATAACTACGTACATACACGTGCACCGTAACTCTTTAAAAAGTCACAAGGTTACTGGCTTTTACATAAAATGGTCCCCGGCAGATTTTCTGGAGCGCTCTTATGTGCTGGTTATTATAGTTCTTCTATTTTCCTTTGTGAAGCCTCTGATTGCTGTTCTGCTGTTGTTAGTCATTTTTCCCATCTGTGTGGGCCTCTTTCTATGCTTCCACTTTTGTAGGGGGGCATAAACACCAGTAAACCAAGCTTGTTAGGCACGTGTGTTAAGTAAAAGCTCTCCTAGGCATGGAGAGAGCAGGAATTTGACTCCGTGGACACCTCTTTTGGCTCTTCAGAGGTATTTTTCCCCTGGTTTCCTGATTCTTGGATAAACATAAAAAGTTATCTGAAATTTAAGTTTCTGAAGAGGCAGAGGTAATAAACATAAGTAAATGCTCAAATTAAAAATCCTCTCTAATTTAGTTCAAATAAAGACTCACTAACCTCCTACTATAGCTAGGTACTGAGGGAATAAAGATACATGGCCTTCCACCTTAAGAAGCCTGCAATCTAGAGGGGAAGATAAAGCATAAACAAATAATGTCGTGATAATAAAATAGATACCAAAGGCTTTCACACTGGATACTATGGGAGCTAAAAAAAAAAAGGGGGACCATAACCAAACCCAAGGACTCAGGGAAAGCTTCCTGAAAAGGATCATGCCTGAGCTGAGCCCTGCACGTTGCTTTGAGAGAGTTGGCAGGGGTGCACGTGCACGTGTGAGGTAATCGTTTGGTATTGCTATGATAAAAGACAGTGAGACAGGAAAAGGTGAAATACAAAGCAAGGAATCAGACTGAATACAGGCCCGGGTCAAAAGAGGTCCTCGTACACCAGGCTAAGAGGCTTGGACATCACTTGGGAAGAGATGGGAAGCCATTAAGAAAACTTTCAGGAGAGAGGTGTCTCGGTGGCTCAGGCAATCGAGCGTCCGACTCTTGATTTCATTTCAGTAAAGATCTCATGGTTGTGAGATCGGGCTCTGAGCTGGGTGTGGAGCCTGCTTAAGATTCTCGCTCTCCCTTTGCCCCTTCCCCCCTCTCCGTTTCTCAGAAAAGACAACTTGAAGGAAAAAAAGCAATTTTTAGATTTTCCTTTTCGATGTGTAACTCAGGCAGCACTGTGAAAGACAAGGCAAAGCTAGAAAACACTGGAAGAAGAGAGACCGGTTAGGTATCTGTTGCAATTAATAAGCCAGAGATGGAAAAGCCTGGATAAGGGCAAGGTGGCAGTTATGGCGAGGAAGAGAGGGAGAGCGAGGTCCCAGATGCATGTTGAAGATAAAACCGGCTGGCCCTGGTGACTTACCACAGGAGAGGGATGCGAGGCTGAGAGGAGTCAGGGTTTAGGCCTTGAATTACTGGTTAGATGAGAGCACAGTGAGTTGTGAGAGAAGTAGCACAGCTTTTTTGTTGTTGGTCTTTATTTTGTTGGTCTTTATTTGTTTTTTTTTTTATTTTTGAATTTTATTTTATTCTTTTTTGAATAGTGGATATTGGAACAGAAATGAATGCATTTAAGTTGAGATATGTTAAGCCTGAGTTAATTACTATAGAGGTCAGAACTGTAGGTAAAAATTTTAGAGTAATGAACAAATAGAGCCGACAAAGCAGGTACATGGGAACATGTATGAAAAGAAGGGCAGCCGAACAAGGGTGGGGTGGGACACTGGAGAACACTGGTGCTTACAGAGGGGCAGGGGAGGATGGCCCGTGAAAGAACCCGCGAGATCACTCTGACAGGTGCGTGGAGAGAACAGTGCCATGAAAGCCAAGCACGGCTTTCACATGGAGAGATTAACAAAAAAGCTCAACACGCCGGTAACAGCTGCATTTTTTGAGCACTCACTGCATATCAGTCACTGTGACGTTTTAGACATTGTGTCTCATTTGATCCGTGGGCCCTAGGGGATGCGTCTGAAGTTCAGCGAAGCCATGGAACTTACTAAGGTCATAGGGCGAACTGGCGGGACTGGGATCTGAACCCAGGTCGGCTGGGTTACAAAGCCCATGTTCTTAATTCTGCTGGGGTAACAGAACTTCTTCAGGATGCAACCTAACATTATTGTAATAAGGAATGCTCTAGATTGCTTTTCCAAAAAGCAGATCTTAAAAACTATCCCATAATCTCAGAGGGATAGTTAATATCTGATGAGATCATTATACATTTGATCACTTTACACAGTTAAAATAGATTATTTGGCTGATGTATTTCTTCAAGATCTTTTTACTTCATAAATACCACCCTTGTCAAATTAGAAGAACAATAAAGTGTAACACAAGGCAATACACTCAACCGATTTGAGCTCTGCTGCAGGGAAGTCAGAAGGAAGGTCCTGGATGGACCCAGTCAGTGTCCCCCAGAGGAAAATGAAACACCCTGGGCCTGAGTCCACTCAGTCTCCTCGCAGACACTACTACCGGCCTGAAGGAAAACCAGGGAGGATGTACAGAATTTAACACAAACCTACCACAAACATAGAAAAGTTAATTAAAAGAGCTATTCCATACAAGGTTTATTTTAGATAATGAATAAGTATCCATCTAAAGATAGTGTCACATTTTGTTATAAAAGCTGTAATTTCCCTATTTCCCACTAGAGGAAGCAATAGCATTACTCTTACCATTTGGTGGATAAAATACTGCATATTCTTCTAGTCCTAGTTTTCCTGTAAGAAAAAAACAAACAAACCATAGAAGGTTTCAATATGATTAAATAAAATAAATCTTCAAAAATTAACTTATTTTGTGGATGTACTAATAATGCAATTTTAAAAGGCACAGTATGATCTCCTTTAACTTCATTTTAGGAAATGGAATTAATTTGAAAATATACCAGCTAATCTTTTGATATTAGCAAATCCTTTCATCAATTAAAGTCAATAATACAAATTTAAGTGTGAGGCAATTGATACAAAATAATTAAAAGAACAAATGCTTTCAAGTGCCTTAAGCATTTAAGAAGAGAAGCCTCTATTTAGAAGCATAGAATTGTTTTGCTAACTATGAATAATTCTAATCTGTTCATTAAAGTAAGTCCTAAGCTTTGCAGCGCCTCATTGGTTTTACATTCTTATGGAATGTGCTGAAAAGTTAACAAGTAAATGTCTTAAACCATATAGTGGTAATATTTTCTGAATCCTAAAACAGTTCATGTGGTCCAAGAATGAGGCTAAATATTGGAAAGCAGAATTGTTTCAGAAAATGAAAGTATATTCGCTATAATCAAATGTTTAAAGTAGTTTTAAAAAAATATAGCTTTCCCTTAACTTTTAAGGTTCTGAGGTCCCCTCCCCCACCTTCCATTGAATATCGTTAGATAGCCTTTATCTTGACAGTTTTTTCTAATACCTTTCGTTGACTTTTCTATTGAAAAGTCTCATGCATTCTTGCACTTGGCTTTAAGATAAGGTTTTTAGTTAAAAAATTTTTTTGCTCTTCTTGTTGGGGGTGGTGGCAGAGAGGGGACAAATAAGAAGAATGAGCAGCTTAGGTTAGGGTGGAGACAACAAGCACTGAGCTTGTGAGTAAGGAGAATGGAATAATGAAAGGTAGATGAGAGAGAGAGAGAGAGAGAGAGAGAAAGTGCGAGAAAGAGAGACAGAGAGACAGAGAGAGGGAGATGATAGAGAGTACTAGCTGGGTACTAAATATGGGGCTAGGTGCAAACCCTTGTAAATTCCTAAGTGATAAGAGACTAGGAGAATCTTTTGTTCTATTGGGATGACTCTGGTGGACTCCTGGGTGGGGACTGGTCACCAGAAAGACCAAGTCATGATTAGAACCCTGGAATTTTCAGCCCCATCTCCCATTTTCCAGAGAGGGGACAGGAGCTGGAAATGGAGTTAGTAAATTGATCATACCTATGTGAGAAACCCTCCATAAAATCCCAAGTAGTCAGGTGTTCAGAGAGCTTGCAGGTGGGTGAACATATCAATATTGGGAGGCTGACACACCCCAACTCCATGGGGACAGAAGCTCCTATGCTCAGGACCCTCCTAGACCTCGCCGTATGTATGTCTTCATCTGGCTGTTCATCTGTATCCTTTATCACATCCTTTCATAAACTGGTAGATGTACGTTTCCTTGAGTTATGTGAGCTGCTCTAGCAAATTAATTGAACCCAAGAAGCAGGTTGTTGGAACTTCTAATCTATAGCTGGTTGGTCAGAGGCACAGGTGATAAACGGGGTTTTGACTGTCATCAGAAGAGTGTGTGTGTGTGTGTGTGTGTGTATGTGTGTGAGGGGTATGGCAGTCTCATGGGACTGAGCCCTCAGTCTGTGGGATGTGAGGCTATCTCTGGGTACACAGTGCAGAACTGAGCTAAATTGTAGAATGCCCAGGTGGTGTCGGAGACTTGTTTCTTGTTTTAGGGGAAATTCCCATATATTTGGTGTCGGAAGTGGAGTGTTTTATGTGAGTAGTAAATGGTACACATGGTAGAGAAACACAGTAGGAAAGAACTGGATTTTTCCCTACACAGGACGGAAAAATAAGTTTTTCTGATACAGTAAGATATAGCCTAGTTCCTCAAGGACCTATGATTTTGTGGGGGAGGAGTGGGAATCTTTCCACATGTAGGGAATATATATAGGCCAGAATAAATATGGTCACGTGGGATAATCAGGGAATCAAAGTGAGCTGGGTTAAGACAAAATTGACTGATAGAGGGCCTTAAAATCTTGGCTGAGTTTAGAAGTGAACCCATTAAATAAGTTCTTCAGTCAGCTTTTTAGCAAATGATGTTAAAGAAACAAACAAGCAGACCAAAGGTTTCTATAAGCTCAGTTTAGAAGCAGTGGAGTTAAGAGAGCCCCCCAGTTTGGGGAGGGGGAGCCTGATCCCAGCCAGGTAATATAGGCTCATCCTAGGGCAGGGGTTACAGCAATCAGGCAGGCAGTCAGACTCAGGAGATATGGGAGAAAGAGTTTACTTCTTTATGGGAACAGAGAATGATCACACACAATAGGGTTATAAGCTTTCAGTGATTGGTGTTCACCACTTAATAAAAAGGAGAAATTGAGAAAGGCTTCCTGCTGAAATTAGTTCAGCTGTCAGGTAATAGCAGGATATTGAAATAGCAATATCTGCTAGGCAGCTAGTGATAAAGAAGGGAAGAAAGCACTAAAATAGAAATTAGAGTGCTAATAGCATATAAATTACATCAAATTTTAAGTGCTGTAGAACATTTTGAGAGAAGGAATAGAGAAGTTAAAAAAAAGCAGCAGAAGAAGCAAATTCATGTGATAAACTCGTAGTTAGGGGGGAAAATAAAAGTCAACAGATATGACAAAAACAGCAATAGAGGAGCGGGCAAACAGGAAAGATAAAGGAGGTAACTTTAAGTGCTGCTTCTGGGAACCACCCGCCTTTGATTGTGCTGAGTTGTTCACCCGTGATTTGAGTAGGAGTTGAAAGCACGGTTGCAACAATCTGAGAGCAATTTCATTAACAATAAAAAAATTAACAACACTAATATATGCTATAAAATGTAACAGTCTTGCTATGATTTTGTAAGTCTTAAAAAATACTCCCTTTATGTAACTAAAATTTTACCTCTGATGTATGATTTCGGTGGTGAAGCGCTGTTGTACGCAAAATGACCCAACACAGATGTATCCCGGGAGAAACAAAGTAATACCTAGGTAGAACAGGGGAAGAAAGAAACAATTAAGCACTGTTTTATAACAGGTAATTAATTCATCACTACTTCCTTCCTAGGAGGCACTGAGGTAGAATCTTTCCAATTCAGTATTGTGTCTGGAAATGGGAGGAGTGCCCTCTGTTGGTGCACCTGCACTAAGTGTTACAGGGGATGCCAAATGCGATGGCCAAAGTTCACCCAGACTTCTCACTGTGAGCCCCGTAAATCTTGAACAAGCTACTAACTACCAGTTGATTCCTTTATTCTGTTTTCCACCTGGAAAAGAGAAGTAGCTGGGAGACATTTGACACGATGACAAATGTATAGGAGGACCGTAGGTAACTACGTGGCCCACAGAGCAGCCTGGGAAGTGCAGGAAGCTGGAACTAGAGTCTCTGCGGGGATGCAGGAGCAGACAGGTGGGTGTGTCAGGGAGAGCAACTCCTGGGTATCTAGAAGGGACAGCAGCAGCGGAACGAGAGAGAGCTAAAGAGCTAATACAGGTCAGAAGCTGGTTGTCCTGACCAGCAGGTGCAGTGGGGCAAGTCGGCCTGGAGATGAAAATAGGAAGGGCAGAGAGTCAGGATCAACGATGTCCTTAGGAGGGACCGGGTTGCTGAGACCAGCTTGGAACTTGGGGGCAGGAGGTCAATCCTAAGGTGATTAGTGACAGGAAATCTGGGTCCTGGTATTGGAAAACCTGGGATTGAAAAGATGCTCCTGAGAAAAGAATCGAGAATGACAGAAGGTAGAAGCCCAGTTAACAGAACAGGGGCACAAGGTCAGGGTTGGACTAGGAAGCAGGACCCATGGAGAAACTGTGGGTCCAGGGCATAAAAAGGGGCCCAGCTTTAGAAAAAGAATAGATATGGAGATTAAGCATCAGTGAGGACCAATGGCGGAATGTACCAACCATTGCCACTGATTGACTTTTACTGTATTTTAAAAGACTACGCAAGCAATACACGGTTATGGTAAAAATTGTAAATACAGATCATCAAAAAAGGAGAAAAAAAACACCTAGAAGCCCATCAGTGTTAATATTCTGATGTATATCTTTCAGACTGCTCTTATACATATATACATACATACATACATTTTTCAAACAATAGTTAGGCATACTGTTCTATAATCTATTTTCTCTCAGTATTATAATAAATATTCCAAGTCCACATTTTTTTAATGTTGCAGAATATGCCACTATATGAATAAACATAGTTTATCTAGCCTGTCTTTTATTGTTGAACATTTAATTACTTCCACTTTTCCCCAACTATAAACAGTGCCGAAGTAAACTTCCCTATAGCTAAATATTTATGTACACCTTTACTTAAATTCCTAAAACTGAACCAGCTGTCTGGTCAAAGCAATGGGCATTTTAAATCTAAAACTTTTGATACACATTGTCAAACTGCCCTCTAGATAGAGTTTGTCATGTTTTTGTTGTCAATAATACAGCAATAAGACAGTGTACTTTTTCTCTTATTCTCATCAAAACAGGTTATCAGCATCTTATAAGTACAAACAGCATTTTGCTTTAATTACTAATATGGTTGAACATTTTTCCGTTTGCATTTATTTTGTTATTTTCCAGCTCATCATCTTAGTCCATTTTAAAATAGATGTTTTTAAAATTATTGATTTGTTTACATTTCTTGTATATTAACAATTCTGACCTTTGGTCTAATTACATGTTTCAAATGGCTCTGCTGACACAGAGATGTTCTTTTTTTTGTTTGTTTGTTTATTTTTGAGAGAGACAGAGTGTGAGTGGGGGAGGAGCAGAGAGAGAGGGAGAAACAGAATCGGAAGCAGGATCTAGGCTCTGAGCTGTCAGCACAGAGCCTGATGTAGGACTCGAACCCACGAACCATGAGATCATGACCTGAGCCAAAGCCAGACGCTTAACTAACTGAGCCACCCAGGCACCCCCTGACACAGAGATGTTCTTAATTTTTATGTGCTCAAATCTCCCAAAACTTTAATGCTTAGAAAGTTCCTCCCCACATTTAAAATATTCTCTGTATATTCACCTAGATTATGAAAGTCTTTAGGGTTTTTCATCAAATATTTCTGGTTATTCCCCTTTGGCTATATGTCAGCCTGTCTTTTCCAGCCCCTTTGGGGTTAGGTGTGGCCATGTGATTTGCTCTTCAGTCAGTGAAATACATACGTGTCATTTGAAAATTTCTGAATGAAAGCTTCAAGAATTGGAGCAGTAACCACATTCCTTTTCCCTCTGCATGGCAACCGCCAGTGTTCTAGACAGTGGTTACCCTATCAGCCTAGGTTCTGGAGTGAGGATGACACAGACCTAGGTCCCATCCTATCAGAGGGACATGACCACGAGCAAGAAATCTCAACCTGTGTTGAGATTTTTTACTTGTATGTTATCACAGTGTAAGCCAGCGCATCCTGACTCAAACAGGAAATTCTGTCTAGCATTTTTTTTAGTGGCTTAAAACAATAAAAATTTATTCTCTCACAGTTCTACTGGGCCAGAAATCCAAAATCAAGGTATAGGCAGGGCCATATTCCTTCCAGAGCTTCTAGGGGAGATTCCTCCCTGCCTCTTCCAGCTTCTGGTGTCTCCAAGTGTTCCTTGGCTTGAAACTGTACAGCTCTAATCTCAGCCTCCAAATTCACATATCTTTTCTTCTTCTCTCTCCTCTAGGTCTCTCTCTCTCTCTCTCTCTCTCTCTCGCTCTCGCTCTTGCTCTCGCTCTCTCTCTCTGTCTCCCTCTTGTTGAAGTATAGTTGATATACAATATTGTATTAGTTTCAGAATAGTGATTCCACAATTCTATACATTGAGCAATGCAACCCTTGCTAAGTATAGTTACCTCCTAACACTATACAAAGTTATTATTTTATTAACTATATTCCCTATGTTGTATTTTTCATTCTTATGACTTATCTATTTTATAACTTGAAGCTTATGCCTCTTATTCACCTATTTTGCCTATCCCCTCACCCCTCTCTAGTCTGGCAACCACCAGTTTTTTCTCTGTATTTATAAATCTGTTTTTTGGATTGTTCATTTGTTTTGTTTTCTTAGACTCCACATGTAAGTGAAATCACATGGCATTTGTCTTTCTCTGTCTGACTTGTTTCACTTGGTATAATACGTTCTAGATTCATTCATGTTGCTGCAAATGGCAAGAGAGATGAATGGATAAAGAAGTTGTGGTATAGAAATACAATGGATTACTACTCAGCCATAAAAAAAGAATGAAATCTTCCCACTTGCCTAGCATTTTTGATAAATTCATTTTGTGGTAAATGTATTAACCCTTTGGAACTCTGTTTGAAACTGTACCACTCGAGTTGAAATTCTATTCCACTACTTACTAGCTGTGTGACATTGGGCAAGTTACCAGACTTCTTGGCGTTTCAATATCCTCACGTGTAATATGCAGAGTATGCAGACCCTAAGAATACCTACATCAGAGGCTATTGTGGGATTAATTAATATACATAAAGTGTGTAGAAAAGTGCCTAGCAAATGGTGAATATTATTAAAATGTTAGCTGCAATTACTATTACCACTACTATTATTTTAATTTTATTCTATACTCTGTATTTTCCCCACTGTATATTTAATTTGGGGCTTGTTTTTATTTTATTTTATTTTTTAGAGTTTACTTATTTATGTTTGAGAGAGACAGAGAGAGAGAGAGAGAGAGACAGAGAGACAGAGAGAGAGAGACAGAGCACACGAGTAGGGGAGTGGCAGAGAGACAGGAGAGAGAGAATCCCAAGCAGATTCCGCACTGCCAGCGCAGAGCCCAATGTGGGGCCTGAACTCACGAACTGCAAGACCATGATCCGAGCTGAAACCAAGAGTTGGAAGCTTAACCGAATGAGCCACCCAGGCACCCCTGGGATTTGTTTTTATTTATATGGCTCACGACTGTCGTGTTTCTTCAACTTTAAATTTTGTTTATCCACATTTCTAGAAAATTCTCAACCATTATCTTTTTGAATGATGCCTTTGCCCCATTCTCTATTCACTTCTACTTGACTCCTATGACACGTAGGACTGAGCTACACTTACTCAACCTGCCATATCTCTTAATTACTTTTATTATGTGCCCCATTCTGAATGACTTCTACAGATGTTATCTTTTAAAAATCAGTTCACTAATTCTTTCCTTCTGTTTCTACAATGTACCAGGCACTGTTCTAGGTGCTTAGTGCTTGGAAAGATGGAGTTACTATCAACTGAAATAGGGAAAGTTGAGTGGAACAGTTTTGGGAGTGAGATCAGGGTTCAGTCTTCAACATACCAAATTCGAGATATCTCCAAAAACCTAAGTGGAGGTATTGAATAGGCAGGTGGAGATTGGGAGAGAAGTTTGGACTGAAGATGTAAGTTTAGAAGGTATCAACATATACATGATAATGAAAATCACAAGAGAGTTGAACTTGGTGAAATCAGCAAGTGAGTGAGTATAACTAGAAAAAGACCAAGAACTGAGACCTGAGGCACTTGAACATTAAGATATGAAGGAGAAGGGAAGGAATGAGTCTTAGAGATTGAGGAAAAACCAAGAGAGGTAGATTTCCCATGATGCTAATAAAGGGGCGTTAGGATCTCTCATTAGCATGGGTCCCTTTGGGTGCTGGGAATTGCTGGGAGGTATAGCATGCTCTAAATAAGGAGGGCAAATCAGGCTGTGATCAGAAAATGTTTCTATGTATGCATTTCTAATAAACTGCCTAATATGATCTCAGAAAAATGGGCCCTGAACTTCTTACTGTTCTAATAATTTGTCATGATTTTCCCCTTGTTCTAAAGAACTATGTGTTCTTACCTAATTATGATTTATTTGTAACATTATATTCTCTATCTTTAAAAGGTTCCCCAAATTATATAAGCTTCAGGTTCCCAAAATGCTAGATTTGCCTCTGGTGACCAGTAAAGTAAGAGAAGAACCAGAAAGAGTGTGGTGTCTTAAAAGCCAAGTGAAGACAGGGCACAACTGGGTCACATGCTGGTAAGAGATCAGTTAAGAGGAGGACTGACCACCGGTCATTGGATTTAGTTATTGGGAACCTTCCCAACAGCAGTGTCAGCTCCAAAGGTAGAACATATCTGTTTTGTTTTTTTTAAATATATATTTTAAATCAATTAATTTTGAAAGAGAGAGAGAAAGAGCATGATTAGGGGAGAGGCAGAGAGAGAGAGGGAGACAGAGAATTCCAAGCAGTCTCCGCACTGGCAGCACAGAGTCTGATGCGAGGCTCGAACTCACGAACCGGAAGGTCATGACCTGAGCTGAAACCAAGAGTCGGATGCTTAACCGACTGAGCCACCCAGCGCCGCTGTTTTTTGTGTTCTTTTTAAAGTTAACAATGAATTTCAGACATCCTTTCATACCAGTACATATGAACACATTGCTACTTTATATAGAGCTGCTTCATTTTAAGAGCTACCTTGCATTTCATTATAAGTATAAACCATAATTTATTTAATGGGTTAGTCCCTTATAAAAGAACATTCAAACAATTTTCAATTTTATGCTATTTCTTGCAGTGCCAAAATAATTTGCCTTTTACTGTGTCATTTCATACACATATGAGTATCTCTATAGGGAAAATACATAGAAATATAATACATAGAATAGAATTTACAAGAGTAAATAATTTTAATATTTTATTTGATAAATATGCATTTAATTGAATTATTTTATTTGTTCTAATAGCTTTCAGTTAATTCCTTTGAATTTTTATACATCTATACTTGATAATAATTTTATATTCTTTCTGACATCTATAACTCTAATTTATATGAAAACGTGACAGACCAAAGGTTTTAACCTTTGGGATGCAACAAAGTCAGTCCTAAGGAAGTATGTTGCAATTCAGGCCTATCTCAAGAAGCAAGAAAGGTCCCAAATATACAACCTAACCTTACACCTCAAGGAGGTAGAAAGGAAACAGAAAATAAAGCCTAAACCCAACAGAAGAAGGGAAATAATAAAGATTAGAGCAGAAATAAACAATAGAAACAAACAAACACAAAAACCCCAGTAGAACAGATCAATGAAACTAAGAGCTTGTTTTTTGAAAGAATTAACAAAATTGATAAACCCTTAGCCCGATTTGTCAAAGAGAGGACCCAAATAGATAAAACCAATGAAAGAGGAGAGATCACAGCCAATAAAGACCACAGAAATACAAACACTTATAAGAGAATACTATGAAAAATTATATGCCAACAAACTGGGCAATCGGGAAGAAATGGACAAATTCCTAGAAACTCACAAACTACCAAAACTGAAATAGGGAGAAATAAAAAATTTGAACAGACCCATAACCAGCAAAGAAATTGAATCAGTAATCAAAAATCTCCCAACAAACAAGAGTCCTGGGCCAGATGGCTTCCCAGGGAAATTCTACCAGACATTTAAAGAAGAGCTTAATACATATTCTTCTCAAACTGTTCCAGAAAAAATAGAAATGGAAGGAAAACTTCCAAACTCATTCTATGAAGTCAACATTACCTTGATTCCAAACTAGACAAAGACCCCACTAAAAAGGAGAATTACTGGCCAATATTCCTGATGAACATGGATGCAAATATTATCAACAAGATACTAGCAAATTGAATTCAACAGTACACTAAAAGAATTATTCACTGTGATCAATTGGGATTTATTCCTGGGCTGCAGGGCCAGTTCAACATTGGCAAATTAATGAACATGATTTATCACATTAATAAAACAAAGAATAAGAACCATATGATGCTGTCAATAGAGGCAGACAAAGCATTTGAAAAACAGATCATCCATTCTTGATAAAAACCCTCAACAAAGTAGGGATAGATGGAGCATACCTCAACATTATAAAGGCCATTTATGAAAGACCCATAGCTAATATCATTCTCAATGGGGAAAAATTGAGACCCTTACCCCTATGGTCAGAAACAAGACAAGGATGTCCACGCTCACCATTGCTATTTAACATAGTACTGGAAATCTTAGCCTCAGCAATCAGAGAACAAAAAGAAATAAAAGGCATCTAAATCAGCAAGGAAGAAGTTAAACTTTCACTATTTGCAGATAACATGATACTCTAGAGACCTGAAAGAAAGTCCACAAAAAAAAAAAAAACACAAAACACGCTAGAACTAATGCATGAATTTAGCAAAGTTGCAGGATATAAAACCAATGTGCAGAAATCTGTTGCATTTCTATATAGCAATAAGAAAATCAAGGAATCTATCCCATTTGCAATTGCACCAAAAACAGATACACAGGAAAAAAACCAACTAGAAAGGTAAAAGATCTGTACTCTGAAAACTATCGAAACTTATAAAAGAAATTGAAGAGGAAACAAAGAAATGGAAAAGTGTTCCATGTTCATGGATTGGAAGAACATCGTTAAAATGTCTATTCTACCCAAAGCAATCTACACATTTAATGCCATCCCTAGCAAAATGCCACCAGCATTTTTTGCAGAGCTAGAACAGACAATCCTAAAATTTGTATAGAACCACAAAAGACCCCAAATAGCCAAAACAATCCTGAAAAAGAAAAGCAAAACTGGAAGCATCACAATTCTGGATTTCAAGCTGTATTACAAAGCTGTAGTCATCAAGACAATAGGGTACTGGCACAAAAACAGACACGTAGATTAATGGAACAGAATAGAAAACCCAGAAATGGACCCATAACTGGATGGCCAGTGAATCTTTGACAAAGCAGGAAAGAATATTCAAAGGCAAAAAGATAGTGTCTTCAACAAATGGTGTTGGGAAAATTGTACGGCAACATGCAGAAGAATTAAACTGGACCACTTTCTTACACCATACACAAAAATAAATTCAAAATGGATGAAAGACCTGAATGAGAGACAGGAAACAATCAAAATCCTAGAGGAGAACACGGGCAGCAACCCCTTTGACCTCAGCCGGAGCAACTTCTTACTAGACACATCGCCGAAGGAAGGCAAGGGAGACAGAAGCAAACATGAACTACTGGGACTTCGTCAAGATAATATGCTTCTGCACAGTGAAGGAAATGATCAACAAAACTAAAAGCCAGCGTACAGAATGGGAGCAGATATTTGCAAATGACATATCTGATAAAGGGTTAGTATCCAAAGTCTATAAAAAACTTACCAAACTCAACACCCCAAAAACAAATAACCCAGTTAAGAAATGGGCAAAAGACATGAATAGACACTTTTCCAAAGAAGACATCCAGATGGCTAACAGACACATGAAAAGATGCTCAACCACACTAGTCATCAGGGAAACACAAATCAAAACCATGATGAGATACCACTTCACACCTGTCAGAATGGCTAAAATGAAGAACATAGGAAACAACAGGTATTGAGGATCCAGAGAGAGGGGAACCCTTTTGCACTGTTGGTGGGAATGCAAACTGGTACAGCCACTCTTATAAAAAGAAATTGAACAGTATGGAGGTTCCTCAAAAAACTAAAAACAGACCTACCCTATGATCTAGCAATTGCACTATTAGGTATTTACCCGAAGGTTACAAAAATACAGATTTGAAGGCGATACATGCACCCCAATGTTTATAGCAGCATTATCAACAATAGCTAAACTATGAACAGAGCCCAAATGTCCATCAAATGATGAATGGATAAAGAAGATGTGATGCACATATTTACAGTGGAATGTTACTCAGCCATCTAAAAGAATGAAATCTTGCCATTTGCAATGACATGGATGGAGCTAGAATGTATTATGATAAGCGAAATAAGTCAATGAGAAAGACAAATACCATGTGATTTCATTCATTTGTGGAACTTAAGAAACAAAGCAGATAAACACATGGGAATGGGAAGGAAGAGAGGGAAACAAACCACAAGAGACTCTTAATGATAGGGAGCAAACTATGGGTTGACAGAGGGAGGTGGGCTAGATGGGTGGCTAGATGGGTGATGGGTATTAAGGAAGGCACTTGTGATGAGCACTGGGTGTTGTATGTAAGTGATGAATCACTGAATTCTACTCCTGAAACCAATATTGCACTGTATGTTAACTAACTAACTAGCTATATATTTGTTCTAAGCAACTAAATTTGTGGTAATTTGTTATAGCAGCACTAATAAACTATACAATTAAAATAACTAATAAAGTAATACAGCCAATATAATAATAAACTAAAACAACCAATAACAAACTAATACAATTAAAGTAAAATAAAATAATGCAAAAGAAATATTCCTACACATATCTTTCTAGCATTGTCTGGAGGGAAAACAATTCCTAAAGAAATGTTTTCATTAACTCTCCCTTAGCAGGCTAGTGGGAACATACTAATGTCAGGAGAAGTTCTGTGCTTAAATATATACTCCTTAAGTCTTTTGCCGCAGAGAAGGCAAGATATTTGAGACCACTCTATAGAGAATATTGGTGCCTGTAAAGGGATATTGCCAGAGAGAGGCCATACGTCAGACAACATGCACTAGTGTGCCAGCCTCGTGTGCAAGCGAAGATCTGCCAACTTCCATTCTAACCAGAGTTGTTTTAGCTTCTGAGATACCAATTTGGTAACTGTAAGGAAGTAACAGTTCAATTGTAAATTTGCTATAAAATGTTGTGAAGGTACCCGGGTAGCTCAGTCGGTTAAGCGTCTGACTCTTGATTTTGGTTTAGGTCATCGTCTCATGATTTCTGGGTTTGAGCCCCGTGTTGAGCTCCACACTGACAGTGCAGAGCCTGCTTGGGACTCTCTCTCTCCCCCTCTCCCTGCCCCACCCCAATTCGCACGTGCTCTCTTTCTCTCTCTCAAAATAAATGAACTTTTTTTAAAAAGTTGTGATTATATACAGATGACAATTTCAGTGAACCAGAAATTAACTAGATAATTAACTAGAAAGCTTAACTTTGATTACTCAGTAATTAAGTGAAAACTGAACTTGATGAGGATGAGGTCACACATGGTAATGACATACTTTATTTAGAAGAGCTGTAAGAACTTGCATGTGTAAGTCTCAACTACAGTTTACACAGCGGAATTACACCTAAAATGTCTATATATAGCTACAAAAGATTTACTCGAGCCTACAGTTTTCTTTAGTGCCTTGAAAAAATTTATGGTGAATGTTTCTAAGAAATAAGTTATTAAAAAGCACATAAGAAACAATGGGTATCAATTGGAAATCACTTAGAACTATTACACAATTTTTTTCACTTATGGCTCTTGCATTTTTACTCACACCAATGTGGAGAATTTCAAATGATAAATTTGCAAAAACGATTCTTAAAACACTCTTCCCTGATTTGAATTTTCATAAATGAAAGGGCAAAGTGGCTTACAAGGGCTTTGAAATTGGGCGGATCTGGCCTCGGCTCTGAGTCTCTGCTTCTTCATCCATAGAATGGGAATAAACCGACCTTGCAGATAAGAATTCCTTTTAAAGTAAATAAAGTATCTGCAGCAGATCCTGGAACTTAACAGGCCACGCATAAATAGGTGATAACAGTGCTAACAATCTCACTTGCAATGATTGGAGAATACTGGGAGAAAAATTAAAAAAAAAAACAAAAAAAAAACAAAGGCCTCTTTCTGGTCTAGTTTCTTGCTTAGGCACGGGCTCTCATCTTCTTATCACATTCTTATAAGAAAAAAACAAACTTTTAAAACCTTCCCCTTCTCTGTGTGACTTCCAACCTGTACATTCTTTCTGAGCGTCTAATCTGAATTCCCGGGGCCACCATGCTTGTAACTATCCGAAACCGGAAAATCCAGTCATTCTTGATTCTCCACGTACATATTTAGCCAGTTACAGAAATCTACCTTTGATGGCTTGCTCGCTCTCCCTCTTTCTCTCTCTCTCTCTCTCCCTTCCCTCCCTCTCTCCTTCCAACAAATATTTACTGAACACATACTGTGTGGCAGGCACTGTTCAAAATAATATTGTATGTCACATGCTACGTGCAACGGAAAAAAATAATGCAGACAAGACAGATAATGCAGGCACATATATTGGGAGAAGTTTGCTACTTAAATTAGGGACCTAGAAGTGGTCAGGAAATGAGCCTGGGGTAATAAGATTTTTGGTAGAAGAAAAGCCCCCTGGAAGCACATAGGTAAGTCTAGAATTTAAGGGAGAGGTCCAGAAAGAGATAGGAAATGGGGAGTTGTCAGTATAAAGATGATATAAAACTGTGAGAATAGATGAGATCACCAAATGCAAAGAGGAAAAAAAAGAGGTCCAGAGACTTATCCTTGGGGTACTCCAGGGTGAGACAAGGAGATGAGACACGAGACAAGGTGAATGAGAATGCCAGCCGGTAAGAGAGAAGGCAACTAAAACACACAATATCCTAGAAGACAAGTGAATAAAGAGAAGACTAGGAAAGGGGGGGGGGGTGATTAATTGAATGAAACGAGTAAGACGAGAAGTGGGAACAAGATTCTGCAATATGAAGTCGATTGTGACTTTAGTGGAACAGTTGGACAAAAAGAAATGAAATAAAGGAGGATTCAAGAGAGAATAGGAGGATGGAACTTGAAAACAATATCTACGGATTTTTTTAAAAGAGGTTTTGCTGAATAAGGGAACAGAGAGGAATGGGGTTGTAGCTGGAAGAATAGGGATCAAGAAAGATTTTTGTTTCATTTTATTTTGCTTTGTTTTTTAGATGAGAGGGATGACAGCACATTTGTACACTGAGAGGAGCGATCCAATAGATAGGGGAAAATTGACAGTAGAAAAACTAATAGGAGCACCCGGCTGGCTCAGTCCGTTAAGCGTCTGACCCTTGATTTCAGCTCAGGTCATGATCTCACGGTTGGTGAGTGTGAAGTCCTCGTGGGGGCTCTGCGCTGACGGGGTTGAGCCTGCTTGGGATTCTCTCTCTCCCTGCCCCTCCCCCTGCTCACATGTGCACTCTCTCCCTCTCTCTCTCGAAATAAATAAATAAACTTAAAAAAAAAGAAGAAGAAAAGAAAAGCTAACAACTGCACTGCTTTTGAGTGCCAAAGGGACATGAGTTTTAGTGTCCAGATGCAGATGTTGGTTTTCTCATAGACAAAAGCTAGGGCAGTTTATCTCTAGTAACATGAAAGAAAAGCTGAGCATATGGGTGCAGGTACAGTACGTATGGTTCTGGGAATATGTGGGGCGGGGGGGGGGTCTCTTCTCAGAGCTTTCACTTTTTTCAGAAAGAGGACTCAAAGCCATCATCTGAAAAAGAGGTGGGGGTATAAAGATTCGGGAAGTGTGCAAAGTCATCGAAGAGACTGGCTAGATAACAGAATGGATGGAAGACTGGGCTAGGGAAATGAAGTAGAATATCTGGGCAGAAGGAACAACTCTCTGGAGGGTAGCGGTCACGAATTTAAAGTACAGGCACTCCCGGGTGACTCAGTAGGTTGAACGTCTGACTCTTGGTTTCGGCTCAGGTCATGATCTCATGGTTCGAGGGTTCGAGTCCCATGCTTGGGATTCTCTCTCTCTCTCTTTCTGTCTACCCCTCTCCCCTGCTAGTGCTCACTATAAATGAGTGAATGAATGAATGAATGAAGCACAGCTAGTTGCGTGTTTTCCTCCAGCCACGTTCAAATGCACATCACCACCACAGAATTGGTGGAGAATTGTATTCCAGCGGGGTTAAGGTTTTGTCAGGTAATTACTATTAGAAAGTAGGAGGAAGGCAAGGGAGTTGAACACGTATTCAAGAGGAAGAGATAGATAAAGATAGATCATGGCATTGACACATCTTTATTTGTTCTCTCCTGTCAGCTCACACTGATCTTGCTCTGTATCAGGTGCTCACTAAGGCTAACCTGAACCGCTCGAGCTGTTCACTGCCATGCCAAGCTAATCTCTCCTCACCAGTTACTGTCTGCACGCAGTTGGTGTTCATTTCTGTTGTCCCCATTCTCCTCCAAACTCCTTGCCTTTAAGAACCAGACATTTCTTACAACATTTCTATTCCGAAGCCACCACTAAACTGTATACGATGCTACTCCTAGAATTTATTTCTGCTTTAACTCTATTTGCATGGATCATTACATAAATGTATATCAGAACATTTATCAAATTATAACCGTGCAACTGCCTTTCCCCTCATTTTCCACTAAAATGTGAGCTTCATAAAATCTTTTTATGCGGGACCTAACACAGTACCTGCAAGAGAACACACTTGATATGGTGTGATATGGAGACATGAATAAGTGATATTTGATTGCCCTTGGGCCTTTCTTAAACGCCATTCAGTGGCACTGAAATATCTGTTAACTATGACATATTCTTATATGTCACTACTGCTGAGCATATGCTAGATCAACCAGGCACATGATAGAAGGCTTACCACACAACAGAGTAAGTCCCCATGTCTTCCCTTTACTATATAGGAATTCTTCTTTATGAATATTGCATACACTTGGGACCATATGTTAACTTTTTTAGGTTGTCATGCTATACCAGAACCCCAAAATGATTCAACTTCCCCATTTACTTACATAGACTAAGGGGCATCTTCCGAACACATTTTAAAACTGGCAATCTAAAAATTTCAGTATCAGAAAGCATTTTTAAGAATTTCATGCAAACTAAAAACTAAACTTTGGAATACTAAAAAGTTGACTTATTACTCAAAACATTATTTCTATAATATTCAGGTTGTTGCCTATAAAATTTAGGTAACTAACTAATTTAGGGTCACTCAGGGGCAGTACCTAGTGCATCCGTGTAACACAGACCCAGGTTTTCCTTGAAGAAGGATTACTGGAGGTTTTCTCATCTATCTGTGGACACAGAAATGCCCCATGCCATCTAATTTTGTAGTCTAGTCCCAAAACTCAATAAATGGGTTATGTCCTAAGGCATGGCCAGAAACATTAAATTTCCTCCATTATTACCAACAATTTCCTCATAAAGCAATTGTGTACCTAAGCAGTTCTGCCAAAGGAAAGCTTGTAATTAATGATTAAAAAGCAAACAAACAAACAAACAAACAAACAAACAAAAAACGCACAATAAAACAAACTTCCCTCTGTTTTATCTCTCTCTTACGCACACACAAACAGGCACATATCCGAATAAATTTTTTTCCCAGAGAAAAATCAGAACTCAATTTCTGATAATATTGTTTTCAATGCATACAATTTTATTACACAAAATGAACTTCTCTCTAGAAGCCAGACTACTTGTAAAATAAATTATTAAAAGGTATGATCACGGGGGCACCTAGGTGGCTCAGTTGGTTAAGCATCCGACTTCGGCTCAGGTCATAATCTCGCGGTTTGTGGGTTCGAGCCCCACGTCGGTCTCTGTGCTGACAGCTCAGAGCCTGAAGCCTGCTTCGGATTCTGTCTCCCTCACTCTTGGCCCCTCCCCTGCTCACACTCTCTCTCCATCTCTCAAAAATAAACATTAAAAAAAAAATTTTTTTAAAAAGGTATGCTCATGGAAAGTGTTTCCTTAATAACCGTCAACATGAGGAAAATTTAGTTCTGCATAATTCCTAACACAAAGCTTAGGCATTATAATTATCCTTTTCTTTATGTTAGAGGGATAAAGATCCACGTTAAAACTTATTTTAGCGTTATTACTGAAGTACTAAAAGTAGCAAAGGCCATGAGATCTATGACTGAAAAAAATTATTTACAATCTAAAAAAAAAATAAAACAATTGGACTAAAATATTGATAAAAATGGAAAATAAAGGTTAAAGCACATTCCTACAATATTACTCTTTGTGACATTAATTAATATCCAATGTTTTACACAAACACATTAAAACAATTGCAAAACATTTCTTATGTTGTTTTGTCTCCTTAGCTAGCATCAAAGGTAATATAATTTACATATAATATAGAGATCAATAAATATTTACCAATGACCATTCTGCTTTTCTCAGAGAATACATCCATTGTTCACAACATCATCCTGTTTGTCAGACTCAGTCACTTATAAATTTTTCAGGTTTGGGTGGGAGAGGCAAAATGAATACACAATAGTCCCCCCTAATCTGCAGGGAATACATCCTAAGACCCTCCAGTGGATGCCTGAAACCACAGACAGTATGGAACCTTATATATACTATGTTTTTTCCTATATATACATACCTACGGTAAAGTTTAATTTATAAATTAAGGCATAGTAAGAGATTAAGAACAATAATTAATAATAAAGTAGAACAACTATAACATTATACTGTAATAAGTTATGTGGATATCGTCTGTCTCTCTCGGAATGTCTCATACTATACTCACTTTCTTCTTTCTGTGAGGATGTGAGATAATGAAATGCCTACGTGATGAAACAAAGTGAAGGAAATGACATAGGCAGTTGATGTAGCCTCAGGCTACCATCGATCTCCTGACTGTACATCAGAAGGAAGATCATCTGCTTCTGAACTACCTCGGACTATGGGTAACCGAAACCAGGGAAAGCGAAACTGTGGAGAAGCAGGCTGGTACGTTCAACGGTTCATTCTGGTCCTTATTTCAAGAAATTGTTACCACCCTCATTCATTACTTAAAAAAAAAAAATGTTTTTATTTATTTTGAAAGAGACAGAGAGAGAGCGGGTGAGGACCAGAGAGAGAGAGACAGAGAATTCCAAGCAGGCTCCACGCTTATCACGGAGCCTGATGCGGGGCTCGATGTCACAACTGTGAGATCGTGACCTGAGCCGAAATCAAGAGCCAGACGCTTAACTGACTGAGCCACCCAGGCGCCCCTGTTACCAGTCTCATTTAAAAGGATACCCTTACTAATTCTTTTCACTGAAGGAGGCAGTTTTGTTACCTGTCACCTGGTGGTAAAGTCCCCTTTACCACCACCAAAAAGCTTTTGTAATTGTAACTTAAAACCGACAATCCTCTTCTGTCCAGTCACCAAATGGGATGAAATTGTCACCTTTATACTTTCTCTCCCCACACACTGAAGCAGAGCGGTCAACATGCTATAAATCATGCCATCACTGACCCTTAGCTGATATTATTATGTATCATGCTTAGTGTCATAACAGTTTCGTGTTCAGGATCAAAATAATTAGCACTGGAAGGACCAAAAAAATTTAGCTAGTTAAAATTTTTGTCACGTAGCATTTAGTTTGTTTGGTTTCATTTGTTTTATGTCTTTAATACTGAGCAACATGAACTAATCTGTTTCCCTTAGGAATGAGTTCATAAAAAAAAATCCGCCACATCTAGAACTAAACTCCATTTAAGGAAATCTGGATCCCCATACAATGACAGTGAAACTTTGGTCAGCCAATAATTACTAAAATTACGCTTTCAGATAAAAGAAGAAAGCTTCTTTCTCAACAATGAAAAAAATCAAACCTCATCAATGAAAAAAAGTCTGATGTTAAAATAAACGTTTTCATTCAGTATCTATAGCATGGCATGCACTAGAATTAACAGTGGGGACCAAAACCCTTACTGAATTTATACGGAAGAGACGATCATAAAATAATCAAATGAGCCACAATAAGAGCTATAAATAAAAGGTATGAAAAGTACTACACAATACTTTATTTATTTTTTTTTTTTAATTTTTTTTTCAACGTTTTTTATTTATTTTTGGGACAGAGAGAGACAGAGCATGAACGGGCGAGGGGCAGAGAGAGAGGGAGACACAGAATCGGAAACAGGCTCCAGGCTCGGAGCCATCAGCCCAGAGCCTGACGCGGGGCTCGAACTCACGGACCGCGAGATCGTGACCTGGCTGAAGTCGGACGCTTAACCGACTGCGCCACCCAGGCGCCCCCACAATACTTTAAAAGTACACTGTAGATAGCCATGACCTTGTTGTGTGTGTGTGTGTAGGGAAGTAGGGAGCAGGTCAGGGAAGGTCTATGTGAGGAAAGGGATATTTTAGCTGAGAGCTGAAGGAAAAAGAGGGATTTCCTTGGAGAAGAGGAGAAGGTAACAGTCTTTCACATCAAAGGAACTGTAGGTCTGATGGCCCTGAGGTAGAAAGGAATACAAGGAATTTGAGCAGTGAAAAGATCAGGGTGGCTGAAATACAGGGTGCCAGAACGTCAGAACAGGTAAACAGTGGCGCTGGAGAAGTGGCCAGAGACATAGGGTCATGTAGGCCCCGGGAGGGATTTTAATCTTTTTGGTTTTCATCACACAAGTGGCATTTGGATGGGTGTTTTTGAAAGACCAGTCTGAGCAATCAGGTAAGAAAAAGAAATAAAAGATACCTGAATAGGAAGAAAGAAAAAAAAGCAGATAGTCTTTATTTGCGGATGTTATGGAGACAGGGAAACTGAAGGGACCTCATGAGGAAAAATTTTTTCCTTTGCTTCTTTTCTGGCTTCTATTCTTGCTGAGGCCTGCACCCCTGCCCTCCACATGCCTTAATGTAAGTCCTCCTTATAAGGGACAAAGAGTTAACGATTTCTTTGGAGTCTTCTAGCACAACAGATAACATCTAAGGAATGACCAGGTCAGGCCGTCATGTGCATGTTCCAGACCACTGTCCCTGAACACCTTGATGCCAAGACCTTCTGGCTGTAGGGAATAAGTGACTTATGACAGACACCTGGATCCTGTCTTTGTTTTGACCAGTTCCGGGATGCCTGAGAAGACACGTGTACCAGACCACAAGCATCAATAAAAACCCCAGACCCCTAGCAAAGACTTCCTGTACTCCAACTGTACCTGCTCTCTCTCTCTATTCCTTCAATAAACTCTGCTTTCACCTCCTGATGGTTCAAGTTTGATTTCCATCCTGTGTGAAGCCAAAGACCATCTTGGCTGGTCCTGCGTGACTCCCTCTGGGTCCTTCGACCCAGCCTGCCTGCATCATCTTGGTGACCACAAAGGGACCCTCAGAAGAACAGCAGTATCCTCAGATTGAGTCTGCAAAGCACAATTTGGCTTTCAGGAACCGGTAAGTTCCTCCTCTGGGAAACAGTTGGTTTAACGCTGATGTAATTTTTGTCAGTGTGTAACTGGTCCATTCTCCAGTGGGGAAGGGAAACTGGAAAAACTGGTTGCAAACCTGCTCTCTTACTCTCTCAGCTCTGAAACTTTTTTTACTCTGGCTTCCAGACAACTTCAAGGCTGTTAGTTGTCGTGAGAGACTGAGTTGCTCAGCTCTGAAGAAGAGGGATGCAGGTTCCTCCCCGCTGAAAGGTGTTCTTAGGCAAATGAGGGCCAAGGGAAGTATCACAGATTATTCGAGATAGATAGTGGTCCCATAGAAACCACCCCCTCCTACTACAGTAGTTTTTGGCTCGCCCCAGGAAGCACACAGGTGGATTGGTCATCCAGGGCTCTGAGCCCCCATGGTGGTTCTGGGCTGCCACTGGGAGAAACCAAAGCAGAAAAGAGTGGAAGATAGGCCCTCGGCTGATCCACATTCGATCCACATTCAATCCACAACAGGTTTTTCCTAGAATAGAGTCCAAATCGTCTCTCCATCTCTCTTTCTCGATCACTTGCTCGCTCTCTTTTCCACTGCCGGGTGGATGTCTCCTCGTGGCAATTCTGGGATGCTGGAATGGTGTTGGGGACTGGTAGCCAATCCCACTGAGGACCCAAATCTTAGAATAAAGAAGTGGTCCTGGTGCCCCCAGTTGCACTGGGTTTTCCGCTTATAGGGATGACACATGGCAGGCTGGTCACTGCCACGTGGATGTCTCCTTGTTGGATGGGGGAGGAGACATGTGGCAAGCTGGAATCTTTTGCACCCTCTTGCTCACTATGCCTGACCCTATCACTCTGCTATACCTCTTTCTACCCCTCTGAATTTTCTCCTTTTTTGCCCTTTAAATTGTTCTCCTTGCCACTGCATAACTATATTCTCTGACCATAGTATTCTGCATTAGCGGGCTTCCCTATCCTTAAGAGATGATTTTTCCCCTTTTGGTTTCTAGGAAACTCCATGACTTCTATCCTACTCATTAGGCTGGGGCCACTGTGGCCAATGACTCCATGCTCTGCCTTAGATCTCTGGCATTGTGAACAACACTTTCCTAGAATCTTATCCTCCCATTGCCCCAGCCTGACTCCTTGATTATGGTCCTCAAAGGGGGCAACAGTGAGCATTCCAACGGATTCCGTTAGGATGTCTGTTACATAATTAGGCACACTTTATGTTGGATAAGTTGAAAAAGAAGAAGTTAATATTCTATTGTAATGAGGCTTGGCCCCAATATCCACTTGGGAGACCAAGAAATCTGGCCAGCAAATGGGACTTTGGATTACAATACCATTTTACAGCTTGATTTACCTTGTAAGAGGGAAGGGAAATGGAATGAAGTGCCTTCTGTGTTACCCTTTATGGTCCTGTATCAGGATCCCAAAGGACAATATAAAGGCTGCATGGCCCCAATTCCTAAATCAGCAGAGGCACCTGACATCATGGAACTGACTCTGGTGTTTGATCTGACTTGGGGGAACTTACAGATCTTATTATTGTCTCATTGTGGCACTGTAGAGAAGGGAATGAGACCGTGTATAGTTAAGCCAGTTATTTTGATAAGGGGAAGTAACTCAACGAAAGGATGAAAACCCAGCTCTCAGTGGAGCCTCTCTGGAGGTCCTCTGGTGGAGACTTTCCACCAGAGGTGGAAGTATACTCATACAGACCCCATTTCTCTGGAAGAGCAGTCATTGTGGGTTGTGCATTCATCCTGCAATCTGCAGCAGACATAAGGAGAAAATTACAGAAGGCAATTACTGGGCCCCAAACTCCTAGGAACCAACTGTTGAATATGGCTTTTGCCATCTTTAATAACAGAGACAGATCAGAGAAGGAGGATGAATTTGTCCAAAATAAATGCCATGCCCAGCTTTTGGCCATGGCATTGGGGAACCCTGCACTCCAGGATCACTTCATCTGGAAGCCTGTGAGGCCAGAGTCTGGCAAAGTCTCACAAAAAGCCAGGCCCCAATCAATGTGCCTTCTGTAAGATGGACGGCCACTGGAGAAAGGATCATTCCCACCTCAAAAGGAAGATGGGTCCAGTCCCAAAACCTCTATTGGCCAAAGTTATGGAGGACTGAAGGGGCCCGACCTCTCCTATGGCTCATCCCCGACATCTCAACATAACAAATCAGGAGCCAGGAGCCTCGGGTGATCCCTCATGTGGCAAGTAAGGAAATTTAATTTTTATTGGACATAGGAGCCACTTACTCTGTCCTGACTCAACACAATGGGCTTCTGTCCCAGCACTCTTGTACAGTTACTGGAATAGATAGATGGCCACAGGGGAGACCATTTACTTGTCTACCAGCTTGTGGCATGGACTCGCTCTTGCTCTCACAAAGCTTTCTCCGGATAGCTAAGTGCCTTACTCCTTTACCGGGGAGTGACTTCCTTGCTAAGCCACAAACTGCCATCCAAATAGGACTGACAGAACCAAATGCAGAGAAAACAAAGCTTATAACGATGAAGACGCCTAGACAGGCCAGTGGGAAATAACATTTATGCGTCAGATAGTATACCACGCCATACTGCAATCAGAATAATACCTGATGCAATGGGAAACAGAAGTTCCTGGGAGAGCCAGTAATATTTCACCCGTTCTTATCTCCCTAAGACCACATGTAGAATATCCTTGGAAAAGGCAAAGACCAGAGACACAAAAAGGTATTTGGCCTCTGATTAAGAAATTTTTGAGGGGTGCTGGGTGGCTCAGTCGATTAAGCATCTGATTTTGGCTTAGGTCATGATCTCACAGCTCAAGGGTCCGAGCCCCGTGTGAGGCTCTGTGCCGACAGCTCAGAGCCTGGAGCCTGTTTCAGATTCCACATCTCCCTCTCTCTCTGCCCCTCCCCTGCTTGTGCTCTGTCTCTCTCTCTCAAAAATAAACATTAAAATTTTTTTTTTAAAAAGAAAAATTTGAGGGGCGCCTGGGTGGCGCAGTCGGTTAAGCGTCCGACTTCAGCCAGGTCACGATCTTGCGGTCCGTGAGTTGGAGCCCCGCGTCAGGCTCTGGGCTGATGGCTCAGAGCCTGGAGCCTGTTTCCGATTCTGTGTCTCCCTCTCTCTCTGCCCCTCCCCCGTTCATGCTCTGTCTCTCTCTGTCCAAAAATAAATAAACGTTGAAAAAAAAAAATTTAAAAAAAAAAAAAGAAAAATTTGAAATATGGATTATTAACCCCTCGTCAGTCACCCCGCAATACCGCCATTCTATTAGTTAAGAAGCCAAATGGGGTGAAATGCTTTATCCAGGATTTATGGTCTCTAACCCTTATGCTATACTGACTCCAGCTCCTCCAGATACAAACTAGTTTATGATCTTAGATGTAAAGATCGTGTGCTTTCTTCTGCACACGAGAACACCCTGACTCCAATCTTTTTGTTTCCACATGGACTACCCCTGATACTTGTGAGATTTCCCAGTTGACCTGGACAGGGCTGCCTCAGGGCTTCTGAGACAGCCCGAATTTGTTGGGAGCACTTTAAAAAGGGAACTAGGGGATTTACAACTGATTAATGGAACGCTGCTTCAACGTGTGGATGATACATTGACTGCCAGCCCAACAGGAGGATTCTGACGAAAACACAATCCTCACCCTTAACTTTTTAGGACAGCGGGGGTGGAGAGTGTCTCCCCAGAAAGCCCAGGCTTCTAAGGAGAAGGTTCAACATGCGGGCTACATTCTCACTCCAGAGGCACGGACATGGATGAGCCCAGGACAGAAAACTGGCCATACTGTATATTTGAGTACCTCAAACCAAAAGGCAGTTAAGAGCCTTCTTAGGCATGGTAGCTTTTTGTTGCATTTGGATTCCCGGGGTTGGCCTTATGGTCAAACTCCTTTATAGAGTATTACAAGGAAGTGAGTTAGAACCCCTGGAATGGAATGATGACTGCCACCAAGCCTTCAAAGGTCTGAAGAAAAAAAAAATGCTGAGCACTGCTCCTGTCTTGGGGCTCCCAAACCTGGGAAAGCCCTTCACCTTGCGTGTGTGAGAAAGGAGAGGAAGAGCCTTGGGCGTCCTAACTCCTAACTCAAAACTCAGACCTGTTGCTAGACCAGTGGCTTATTTCCCCAAAGTTAGATCTGGTAGCAGAAAGCTGGCCAGGATGTTTATGAGCAGTGGCTGTGACTGCCCCGCTAGCTGGAGAAGCTAGCATCTTTATGCTAGGACAACATCTGGATGTCATGATCCCACATCAAGTCCAAGGGGTTTTAGAGGTCAGGACATGAATGGTTACGAGGAGGGAGATTTTTGAGGTATCAAGCCCTCCTCCTTGACACCCCTGATGTAACTAACCCTCAGGTCGTGTCAAGGTTTCAACCTAGTTACTCTATTACCTGATGAAGGCAAGCAAGCAGGGGCTTCCAATCTATACCTGTGTGGATATTACAGAACAAGTGTATTCAAGCCGGCCTCATTTAAAGAACAAAACTTTGTCCAACCCAGAGGCTGAATGGCCTTCAGACAGAAGGAGCTTTATGCATGAGGGAACCAGAAAAACCAGGTAGGCTATTATCAGCCGATAGGGTATGACCGAGGCAAAAGACTTCAGCACAAAAGCCCAAACTAATTGCTTTAATCCGAGCGCTACAACTACGTAAAGAGTTAAGTATATATACTGCTTCTAAATATGGCTTCTTAATAGTTCATGCTCATGCAGCCATCTGCAAAGAACGGGGACTATTAAATTCAAAAGGCTCCCCTATAAAACACAAAGAGAAAATGTTTAACATGATTAGGTGCTATACGGCTTCGTTAGGAGATGGCAGCTGTGTACTATAAAGGACACCAAACAGACCAAACCACGATGAGTAAAGGAAACAATTTTGCGGATAGACTAGCAAGAGTGGCGGCAAGGAAGGAAGAGCTTGCTACACGGGTCTTAGCTCTAATTCCAGAAAACTCCTCTACAAGAAATAAGCCCAAACTATACTCCCTCTGAGGCTCAATGCGCCTCACAGAGGGATCTGAAATGGATTCAAAGGGAAGGTATATATTGAATAACATGTATGTACTCCCCAAGGCATCGCAATGGAAAATAATTAAGCCTTCTTCCGCCACTCCCGGTGCCGCTTGTGTGCTCGCTCGGTGTGGACACAGTACCTCTTGGGGGAAGCGGCAGCTGAGGGGACGCCGGCGCTCTCCATGGCCAACGAAAAGCCCAAGCAAGAAGTCACGACTAAGAACAATGATCATATTAATTTGAAGGTGGCAGGGCAGGATGGTTCTGTGGTGTACTTTAAGATTAAGAGGCATACGCTACTCAGTAAACTGATGAAAGCCTACTGTGAGCGGCAGGGTTTGTCAATGAGGCAGGTCAGGTTCCGATTCGATGGGCACCCGATCAAGGAAACGGACACACCTGCACAGCTGGAAATGGAGGACGAAGACACAATTGATGTGTTCCAGCAGCAGACAGGAGGTGGCTACTAAACAGGGATCCCGCCACTTTACTCTAGAACTCGGTTCCTCCAGACCAAGAAGATAGGCTCAATTAGAAAACCACAATTCGGTTCTACCACATCATGACTACTACAGTACAACTTTCTCTGTTCCTTCATTTTCCCTTCCCCGTTCCTTTATTGTACATAGAGCAACTGTGTATGTGCACAACCACATTGCATTTGTTTTTAACTAAACGGTCAATGGTATGTTTTGACTGACATCAAGTGGGGAAAAATACTGGTTCCGTGAAAATATCCCTTTTCTCCATTAGTAGCTTGCTCCTTCAGCTCTTATCTTTATATTCGAGTAAGTTGTTTTGCTCTCGTGGTTTAACAAAAAAAGAAAAACATAAAAATCTTTGCCCACGATCGTGCGAAGAATTTTAATGCCCTTTATTTGTGATTGTGAAAGCAGTGATAATTTTATAACTTTTTTGTATGTAGGTATTACATGTAGGGCAATCTGTCTCTAAGTAAGGATAAACTACTCTAAAAGAAATGGATCCTAGGGGCGCCTGGGTGGCTCAGTGGGTTGAGCTTCCCGACTTCGGCTCAGGGCATGATCTCACGGTCCGTGAGTTCAAGCCCCACATCGGGCTCTTTGCTGACAGCTCGGAGCCTGGAGCCTGTTTCGGGTTCTGTGTCTCCCTCTCTCTGACCCTCCCCTGTTCATGCTCTGTCTCTCTGTGTCTCAAAAATAAACACTAAAAAAAATTTTTTTAAAGAAATGGATCCTAGATAGTTTTCCCTTCAAGTCAAGGCATCTTGTTGTTTAAATAAACTTCTTGTTTAAAATGAAAAAAAAAAAAAAAAGAATTAAGCAAATACATGACTCCACCCACTTTGGTGGAGACACTATGGAAAATCTATTGCATCAAGTATTCAGAGGAAAGAATCTAACCAAGACTATAAGAAAAGTTACCAGAGCATGTGAGATTTGTGTCAAAAATGACCCAAGGTCCAATCCTATGCCTTTCCTCTTGATTAAGCCAGTTGAACATACAAACACTTACCCTGGGAAAGACTGGCAAATTGACTTCACTCAAATGCCACCCTATCTGGGATATAAGTATCTGTTGGTTTATGTGAGTACATTTACAGGGTGGGCAGAGGCCTTCCCTGTAGGATAGAAAGAGCTTTAGAGGTTTCTAAGACCTTTTTGAAGAGGTGCCTGCGTGGCTCAGTCGGTTAAAGGACTTCAGCTCGGGTCGTGATCTCACAGTCCGTGAGTTTGAGCCCTGCATCGGGCTCTCTGCTGTCAGCACAGAGTCTGCTTCAGATCCCCTGCCTCCCTCTCTCTGCCCCTGCCCAGCTTGCGCTCTCTCTCTCTCAAACTAAACAAATATTTAAAAAAAAAAAAAAAAAAAAAAAAAGACCTCATTAAAGGAAGTCATACCTAGGTTTGGACTTCTCCAGAATCTGCAAAGTGATAATGGCCCCTCTTTTGCTGCTAAAATAACACAACAATTATCAGTGACTCTAGGGATCTGCTATCAACTCCATGCCTCATGTAGGCCTCAATCCTCAGGAAAAGTGGACAAAACGAACCATATCCTTAAACGAACTCAGGCAAAGGAACTTGTGAAACATGGTAACAGATGTTACTGATGCTTTGCTAAGTGGTTCCAAGGAGGAGTCTTAAATTGGGCCCCTTTAAATTAAAATATAGAAGACCTTTTCTCACTGCAGCTCTATGGTTTGCTGAGGAAACCAACAAAATTTTAAAATATATTAGTAGTCTGGGTAAAGTACTAGTCTCTCCAAAAGCATGGAAATAAAATACTTCCATATCCCACTGAAGACAAGCAGTCTGTGCCAATACTAGCAGGAAGGTACCATTCAAAACAAGGAAAAGGGGGTCAACTGAAGATCAGCTCGAACCACAGTGGGAAGGGCCCTGTCAAGTTTGACTCAGCACCCCCACAGCAGTAGAGTCAAACTATCTCCAGCTGGGTTCACTTGTCCAGAATCAAACCTATCTCTCCTGAGTCTTTACAGGAGCCAACTTTGATACCGCTTCCAAGGGAAGAAGGAGACACATATGCCTGTGAGTCTGTCAACGATTTAAAATATCTTTTCAAGAATATACCTGCTGCAGTGTCTACCTGAAGCTCCTAGCACCTACCCATTCCTGAGAACCCGAGGAAAAACCCCAAGTTGCTGCTCTGAAGGACCAATAAGTAAGGCTCGATGAAGCTTTTAAAATCTTTCACTTTTCTGAGTTTACTCTTTCCGTACCTAGCTCTAGGGAAATTAAACGGCCCCAATTTATTTTTGCAATGGGCTCAAAACTACGCTGATAAGTTACAAAAAAGTTCCTGCTGGATTTGTGGCCTCCTCCCTTTATCCAGCACCTCAGGCCTCCCTTGGTGGGTTTCTCCTTTGCAAGGCACAGACTGGCATTACTTATGCCAATACATAGAAGATATGGTTTTCAGCCCAAATACGAGCATATATAGTGACATCTCTATCACTAACAGAAAGGTTTCTTATTGGCCTATGGTAAATACCACCTGGAATTCCCCAGGCCATGAAAGACCTTTTTCCTACACCCAGACTGCCAAAATCATGAATGAATATGCCAACGCTAATATTGAAAATAAAAAAGCATTGTGGGGAACAATTAAGCCTAACAATATGAGATATACTGATGATGGCTATTTTCAAGTATGGGATGAATTTATGTGGCTTACTCCTACCATAGGTCACTTAAATCAGAGAGCTCTTTTGTGTTGGGAGCAAAGAAATCATACCTATGATGCCTGGCCTAACAGTACCCGTGAATTAGGATGGCTCTCCCAAAGAGACTGTAACCATACCATTGTTTTACAAGCAACTGACTGGTTTGCCACTGACTGGTTCAGACGGCCAAGCATCAGGTGGTTGGCACCTAATGGAACTCAGTGGCTGTGTGGCGCAAATTTGTGGCCCTGGCTACCTCCTGGATGGATAGGGCGCTGTACCCTGGGCTTTCCCTGGATGCAAGGGAGTTGGCATAAAGAAATACCGAAGCCTGCAAATTATCCCTATCTACTTCATCGCTGGACACGGTCAGTCTTCCACTGGTATGATCACCTGTTAAGTATTTTCGTGCCTCAACTGGGAATAGAAGACATAATATGGCATGTAGAGGCCCTCACAAACTATACCACAAAAGCCCTTAATGATTCTATGCGGGGACTGTCGCTGTTAAATTCTGAAGTTACATTAATGAGAAAGGCTGTATTACAAAATAGGATGGCCTTAGACATACTCACAGCAGCTCAGGGAGGAACCTGTGCTATCGTTAAAACTGAATGCTGCGTATACATCCCAGATAGCTCAGCTAACATATCCGACGTTTTGGCTGACATGCGCACCCAAATTGAAGCAATGTCTGACGCCTCTGGTTCCCTCAATGATTGGATTTCTTCCTGGTCTAGTGGAGGTATATGGGCTTGGTGGAAAAAACTTCTTTTACTAGCAATAGCAGTAGTTATGCTAGCGTTTTTTCTCTGCTGTGGGGGCTACTGTTGTTGCATGCTCTGCATGAATATGTCAGAAAAATTATCAGAACGGGTGCTCTTTAGGAGCCATTTTATTCCCAGGTTGAAGCCTCACGTACACCTTTGACAATCCACAACTAGAGGCCCTTCATTTAATTGGGATTTTTATACCTCCCAGTAGGTAGGGTCTTCGATCCCTTTCAGCCTGAAGAAGCTACAGAAGACGAGACCTTCACCCTTCAACACCCCTTAAGAATAAGGAGGATAAAAATCCCATAGCAGGCAATGAGACAGGGAAACCGAAGGGATACCATGAGAAAAAAGTTGGTTTTCTTTTTCATTTTGCTTCTTTTCGGGCTTCTGTTCTCGCTAGGACCTGCCCTGCCTTAACATATGTCCTCCTCGTAAGGCACAGAGTTAATGATTTCTTTGGAGTCTTCTAGCACAATACATAACATCTAAGGAGTGACCAGGCAAGGCCATTATGTGCATATGCCAGACCACTGTCACTGAACACCTTGATGCCAAGACCCCCCCCGGCTCCATGGAATAAGTGATTTATGCTGGTCGCCTAGACCCTGTCTTCCTTCTGACCGGTTTGGGGATGCCTGAGAAGACATGTGCACCAGATCCCAGTCGTCAATAAAACCCAAGGCCCCAAGCAAAGACTCCCTCTTTTCCTTTCTGAGTCTCGCAGACACTCCGTGTGTATCTGCTCTCTCTCTCTCCCTTCAATAAACTCTGCTTTCACCTCCTGCTGGCTTGTGTTTGATTTCCATCCTGTGTGAAGCCAGGGACCCTCTTGGCTTATCCTGTGGGACCCCTTCTGGGTCCTCAGGCCCAGGCTGCCTGCATTAATATGAACTTACACATAAAAAAATCCTGAAGACTCCACCAAACACCACTAGCGCTAACTAATCAACCAATTCGGTAAAGTTGCAGGAAACAGAAACCAACATAGAGAAAGCAGCTGCATTTCTATACACTAGGAACAAAGCATCTGAAAACAATAAGGAAAACAATCCCATTTACATTAATATCCAAAACAATAAAATACTAAAGAATAAATTTAACCAAGTGGATGAAAGATCTGTACACCGGTAAGATTTTGATGAACGAAACTGCAGAAGACACAAATGAAAAAATACCCCTAATTCATCAGAAGAAATAACATTGTTAAAATGTCCTATTACCAAAAGCCATCTATAGATGCAATGCCATCCCTGTCAAAATTCCAATGGCATTTTTTACAGAAATAGAAAAACCAATCCTAAAACTTGTATAGAGACACAAAAGATCCTGAATAGCCAAAGCAATCTTGAGAAAGAACAACAAAGCTGGAGGCATTACACTTCCTGATTTCAAACTATACTTCAAAGCTACAATAATCAAAACCATATGGTACTGGCATAAAAACAGACACATAGGCCAATGGAAGAGAATCAAGAGCACAGAAGTAGATCCCTATATATTTGACAAGGGAGCCAAGAATATTCAATGCAGAAAGGTTAGTACTTCAAAAAATGGTGCTCGGAAACCAGATAATCACAATGCAGAATGAAATTGGACCCTACCTTATGTTACTCACAAAAGTGAACTTAAAATGGATGAAAGACTTAAATTTAAGACTTGAACCATAACACTCATAGAAGAAACATGGAGGGGCATCTGGGTGGCCCCGTTGGATAAGCGTCCGACTTCGGCTCAGGTCATGATCTCACGGTTTGTGAGTTCGAGCCCCGAACTGGGCTCTGCACTAACAGCGCGGAGCCTGCTTGGGATTCTCCCTCTCTTCCTCTCTCTCTGCCCCTCCCCTGCTCACTCTCTCTCTCTCAAAAATAAAGAAACTTAAAAAATACATATATGGAGAAAATCTCCTTGACATTGGTCGTGGCAGTGATTTCCTGGATATGATGCCAAAAGCACAAGGAACAAAAGCAAAAATAAATGAGACTCCATCAGAGCTGAGTTTGCTTACTTATTTGTTTACTGACTTGGTTGGAACATTTTATTGACGCTTATTTCTCTCCAGTGTGCAACCTCTGATGTATCTTAGAGGGCACAGTCTTGCGTGGACAGTCACTCCTCGATGACACAGGTTTTAGCACGGTTCTCCTTAATGGTCTCTTTCTCTGACCCCTCTGCTAAGCTTTCTGCCCCTGTTGGTATCACAACCACATGTTAGGCTCTACTGATTGACAGGTGATTGCTCTATTGTTTTTAACAACATCCTGAGGCATAAATTGTACCAGTCTGATCCCACTGAATTTTGAATCCTTTACAGAAGTCATTTTTGAGGCCAGTCTTTGAAACATGTTTCAACCCCAGCAAGACTTTTCTTAGCTGTCTCTTTCTGTTTCTCTGGGAAACAAGGTGGCTTCTGGTTTAGCTAGTTGCTTGTATGAAATTAATTGCCTCCTCTTAATCGTCTATTATTAAAATCTCCATTGTTTTAGAGAACCCCATCAGGCTTGCACTTTCCCACGTTCCATTTTTTTTTAATGTTTGAGAGAGAGAATGAGAGAGAGAGAGAGAGAGACTCTCCCCCCAGTAACCTCTGGTTGGGGACAGGAACATCTGGTGTTCTCAGCTTGCCTCTCTCAGTGAGGAACTGCCACTCCATGAGCAAACCGGGGCGAGGTATATTCAGCCTGTTGAGAGCAGGTAGCGTATTTGGAGCGGAGGCCTGCCTGAGAGTGGAGGCTAGGTGGAAGAAGGGAGCCTCTGACTTCTTGCCAGCAATATTCTGGAAGTTCGCATCTGCAACAAAGAGCTAAAGGATATGAGAAAAACTGGCCACCTACACTTTCTGTAGAGACACTGTAGCCCTTGACTGGAAGTTAGAGGGGAAGGTAACCCCATCTTCTAGGTCACGGTCAGATGAACTGAAGCTTCTGTCACGTTGATCTGGGGGCAAGGGGAGGCAGAGAGCATGTCATGGCTCAAGTGACAGAGACGGTTCTTACTGGGATTTAGTAGCCTTTCTTGAATCTTTTTTTTTTTTTTTTCTGACTTGATGTATTACCTTAGGACTGTCTTCAGACACCTGAAATCTTTTTTAAAACATTTGTTTATTTTGAGACAGAGAGAGAGAATGAGCAGGGGAGGGACAGGGAGAGAGAAAATCCCGAGCAGGCTCCACACTGTCAGCGCAGACGCAGGCTTGACCCCACAAACCGTGAGATCACGACCTGAGCCGAAATCAGGAGTAAGACACTTAACAGACGCCCCTAAATATTTTTGTTCCTAAGATAATTTTCACTAGTTAGGGTTTTTCTGCTGGCAATGGTTCCATGGAGCTCCTTATGCTGCCATTCCAAAAGTGATCATATCCACTCAATTTTCTTAAGGTTAGAGGTTGTCAGTAAAATAACACTAATATATAAACGAATCATTAACTTTACCTGTATATTTGAAATTTTACTGATTACTAACAATTAGGCGCTGGGGTACATATCAGTCACATAAGTAAATAAATTCAGACGTTTGTGTTTTCTAAATTTTAATACCTATTTTTATATTAAAATGGAACTTTAGGTCTTTATTTTTTATCACATATTTGAAATCATTAAAGTTCTCTTAAAATTATTTTTAGGTTATTACAAATATTAATTTTATAAATGAAGTCTTTGGATTTCAGTTCTGGGAATGAATACTTAATTAAAACTTGAGAAATTCTTATTTTACTCTATCTTTTTCTTAAACAGATGCACACTACCACCACTATCATCGACAGAAATCTGCTAATCCAAACAGCTGGAACTGATTTATATTTAACCAAGCTGATATTACTATGTGAAAACTAGGTATCTTCTCCATGGCATTTATTTTGACACTCAAAATCAAATTATTAATATAGATGTGTGATCTTTAAAAAAAACAAAGAATATCATCTACACAATTCTATATCATGACTTCTTTTCTACCTATAATAAGATGTTTTAGTTTCACTGGATATAAAAAAGACTTAGGTAAGGACCCGAACATCTACAACATCAGCATGTGAGGTGATCAAAGAGTAATCAAGACACTTCAAACTGACTTCAAAACGTTTAATTATTTATTCAATACTTTTAACAGAAAAGTATCATGTAAAATGTTGTTTCTAAACACCGTGGGACGGCTTCAGCATGAATGTGACCCCTAGGTTAAGAATCTGTGCCTGTACCTGTCCTTGTGCTAGCAGATAGGACCAAAACAAACAGTCCACGCACTCACTTGAGAACTCTTACTCTCCCACCCAATCCCATATAAGAAAAAAAGTTAACCTGATTCTAAACTTAACGACATTTGGGGCGCGTGGGTGGCGCAGTCGGTTGAGCGTCCGACTTCAGCCAGGTCATGATCTCGCGGTCCGTGAGTTCGAGCCCCGCGTCAGGCTCTGGGCTGATGGCTCAGAGCCTGGAGCCTGTTTCTGATTCTGTGTCTCCCTCTCTCTCTGCCCCTCCCCCATTCATGCTCTGTCTCTCTCTGTCTCAAAAATAAATAAAACGTTGAAAAAAAAATAAAAAAAAAATAAATAAACTTAACGACATTTGATTAAAAAATGAACATGGCTTGAATTTTGGCAGAATTCAGCTAACAACAGAGAATTCGGCTAAAGTATGCTGAGTTAGAGCACTTAAAACAAGAACATTAGACGCTTTGATTTTTCAACTTACCTGATATAAATAGTCTTCAAATACAAAATAATAATCATCATTGCTTGCTGTCAACTTCACATCCTATAATTAAAGGTAGAGAGTCCTGAAAAGAACCTAAAGGTATAGGTCTATAGTACTATGATATAAATGCAATATCTAGAAACAATACTGCAATGATCTTACTTATGTATGATTATAAATGTCTCAATCAGATTTCATCATTGCTATAAATATACTTTATATGTACTTTATAAGTAATTTATACTTATAAGTATATAAGTATACTTTATATACTTTATACATATACTAATATATGTGACACATTATTACACCTCAAATTGCTTACAACCTTTTAGGTTCCATTAGTAATTCCGGATTATTTATTTCAATATTTATCTTCTTTAAATCTAATATTTAATCTTATTTAAATCTAGTATTTAAGTGTCTTAATGTTGGAAAAACAGATACAATCATAACATCCAGAAGTAATCATAACAATCTGGCCCGAAATTAGTTCCCAAATCATCCTCTACTGTTCAAGTTTACATTCTTGACATTCCCTTGAAATACCAAACATCTTCCACCCCTTTGTGATTATTCATTTGCAAGTCATTGCATATTACCCACCAAACAAATGTTTATCTTCAAGAAGTCTATAGTCTTACCAGCAAGAATACACACACAGTAAAAATATGGGAACAGTTACAAAGAAATATTAAAGAAATCCAAGATAATATTGCTCAGTCTACAAATTTCAACCAGGCTGTTGAGCAAAGGATCCATTAAGGGAGGAGGAAATGGGTCATGGATGCCTCTGGAAGGCGTGAATGCGCTCTAAGTCTAGAAAAAGTTAATTATAAAGACACAAATTAAGAGGAAAGAGGCTAGTCTTCTATCAGAAGACAACATGGGCAGAGGGGATGATATTGCCCCTAAGGGGGTGAGAATTAGTTCTCGGAAGCCAAAAAGTTTTACATATTATAATGGTTTATGGACCTCCAAAGCTTGTCTCTGTCCAACAAAATTTTATTCTTTGGTATTTAATTTTTTTATATTAGAGAAAAATTAATGTTTTCTCTTTAGGGAGTTGATGATAAAGAAAAGGTTGAGAAACACTGGTATAGTAAATGATGGAAAACTATAGAAGGTGTGGCTACCACACAACTTTTGTGGGAAAAAAAATATAGTCCAGAGAGAACCATTTAATAATTTAGCTTAGGGAAGGTTTAATGATGTTCCAAATTTAGTGCTGCCTTGTTCCATTCATTCTTTTAACCACTAACATAATCTTACTTTATTTTCAGATAGATTAAAAATTAGTGTTTGCCATATGAAACTGTCATGAAATTTCAAATAATTATCTTAAATGCCCATTCCCTTAAAAGCTGACTTTAATAACATTTGGAGTTGCTCCAACGAGATCAGCAAAGCTCAACACATACAAGTCAGAACAACCAGAGACAGGTATCTTCCTAAAAATATTCATGCTGTGGACAGTCAGGATTGATTCTACCAAAACTTACATCCATTTCTCAGATACAAACTGGTTACCTCTTTCTCACAACAGATTTTCTTTACTGATTCAAACTGAAACTCATGTTCGCAGCAAAGAGAATCCTCAGCTAGCACTCCCTGATTTTCTGAACTTCTTCCCTTTTTGGGCTTCTTTCATTTGAATAGAAAAGAGGTTGAAAGGTCTTAAAGTCCAAAAGATCTCTTACGCTGTTGCTAAAATAATCCCCTGAGCACGACTCTTTGACCTTAAACTTAACAATAGTACCTGTGATCCAAATCTACATAAAACTTCTGAGAGAGTCAAGACTTTGCTTCCTGTAGAGAATAGTGATTTAAAAAGTATGGTTGTGAAGTCAAATCACCTCCATTCAAATCTTGGCTTTGCTACTTAATATGGGAATTTAATTAATTTCCCTAATCTTTCTTCACTTCCTTCATCTATAAAACAGTAAAATAACAGTACTTCCTATTTTGCTATAACGCGTGTCAACATGTGGCTGGTGGGTAAGGGAACGCTGTCTGTTACAACATGGAAATTGTGGTGGTTCACATGCAACTTTTCTTTTAAACAGGGGAGCCAGGATGGCAAGAGTAGAATTACAGCCTTCAGCAACAAAGAAAAAATGCCTTCAGCTCAGCTGCTGTACAGGCATGAGACCTCATAATCGTATTTCCAGAAAATTCAAAACGAATGATTATACAAGGGGATCCCTCTGCAGAGAGCCATACCCCTGGCCCTGCACGTCCCTTAGCTGCTAGACTCCCTCTTGTGCCCACCTTCACAGCAGCCCCAGGGGCCCAGCACACCACTTCCGTCTGCATTAGTTTAGCATTTCTACTTTATTATATTTGTACATTTTCAATAGCTTCTGTAGGAGCAGCCTGTCTGAGTTGTCTAATGCATCTTCCAAACTAGCAGTAATTGTTTTTGTTAGTACTCTGGTTACAAAGTTGCAAAATTACCTCAATCCTATTTTTCCCATAAGCTCTATTATCTTTAATGCATGATTTTACAGAATGTAAGGCTTTTTCCCCCCGGGGGGGGGGGCCGGGGGGAATGCATTTATCTATAAATGATACCTAAGTGCTGGTATCTGCTACTGTTAAGGGTAGTTTTTAGGATCCTAAACAATTTACATAAAGAGTTTGGAACACTGTATGGCACATAGTAAACAGTCATTAAATGCTAGTAGCTACTATTTTTATTAACCTTGGTCACGTTCCACCCACAAAAATCTTCAGATACTCCATGTGTAACTTTCTCTCCCCCATTCCTGACAGATGAACTAATATGCCCTCCTTCTCTATCTTACAAGTTCTAAATTAAAAATACACAAGTCTTTTCAATAGCCCAATTATTAATCCAGAATCAGTCATATCCTATATCATGCTTACACCATCAACATCTCAACCCTCAACTTGGTATCAGATGCTTGGACACAAAAACTCAGTGTATCCCGATCATGAAACTTGAGATGTGCTTAACCATATGGCTAGAAACTATAAAAAATTAAAAATGAAAAAAGACTTCAATACAAGAGAATAAACAAGTAGGCCCTAAAGAATCATGATAAATAAGATAAAAATATCAGTCTGATTTTGACTCTGAAAAATATAGTCTGATTTTCCTTTCAGTTGCATTTTTATTTGGTCTCTGTGGATAACTTGAATTTATAGGAATAAGAAATGTTACCATTCTTTTAATCAAAAAAATCAGAGTACCAGGAAAGTATCATGAGGACAACTTCAAAAGGAAAGAGGATAATATTTACTGGAGACTACAAATTTTGAAGATGAACCTTAAATTTACAAGTACAATGACCACTTACAATTATTTTTCAAGGTTAATCTATATTATCATACAAAATACAGGCCCTGCATGTTCAAGACTCTCAGTAATTGTTAAATGGTATTTCTGAAATGAAAAAAAACTATACACTTTTACTTACTTTATAGATTAGACTATCCACCAAAAGGTCATGTTGTATCACATTGGTCTTGAGCTGCTCATAATATAAGATATCCTAGATTTAAAAGTAAAACAAACAAATAAAATTAAAGGTCAATCACATTTATAGAGTCAGCCTCAAATTTTAATAAGTAATAATCATTAACAGTATTATGAACTCTAAGAGGGCTTTATTTTATTCACTACATTCTCCATGCCTAGCTAATGATAGACACTTAATAAATATACTTAATCCCATCACTTAGGATAAGATCTGAGCACCTGGTGGGTATTCAATGTTTCCCAAATTAATCAGCTGTAATTTAACTTTAATAGCAAATATTTATTAATTACTAGGTGCCAGAAACTGTTTGCCCACCACACATGAGTTAACTCATTTAATCCCATACCAACAAAATAAAATAGTTCAGTGATTATTATTCCAATTTTAAAAATTATTATTCCCATTCATATTTGAGAAACAGACCCAGAGAAAAAAGTAACTTGCTGTCCAAGGCCACAAAGGTAGTGAGATTTGATCCAAGGAAACCTGGCCGTAGAAGCTATTAAAAACCCCAGAAGGACTACTCTGTACTGTTGTTCTAGTGCCTAAATTATCATAAAATAAAAATGTTAAACATAACAAATCATCTCTGCTAGTAAATACAATCACAGAGCATACGAAAGAAGTCAGTTTTTTTAATATCAGAATATGGTTCCATAACACTATAAAATCTGATTAACTGTATACAGTGAAAAGATTAGGCAATGTTTAACTTAATAGAGAATAAGACATAGAAAAAAGAGAGGGAAGATGGAAAGTAGAGAAAAAGATAGGAAAGGAAAACTATGGAAGGAGGGAAGAAGGGGAAAAAGGAGGAAGGGCTTGAAACTGTAATCCAGTTAAGCATCAGGTTAATAGTTGGTCAGGACATTCATTAATTAAAAAGAAGAAGAAGAAGAAGAAGAAGAAGAAGAAGAAGAAGAAGAAGAAGAAGAAGAAGAAGAAGAACAACAACAACAACAACAACAACAACAACAACAACAAGAATGAAGGTAAGGATCAAGTGGCATCTTAAAAACAACTCAGATGGAAATAGCAACCCATTGTTTTAGCTGACCCTTATGTTCCTCCAAATCCCTCCAAACATCTCTTAGGCACTTTAGTCTTAGTTTCTGCCCATATCCAAACACTGCTTGGCTCCACTGGTACACGCCAATCTGTATGATTCTTTCTGAAGATATTCCCTCAGACAGGTAAGAGCTGTGGGACAGGGTTGCTCGGGACAAAGAGTATCTGTTGCGTGTACCTGCCTTGGCAGGATGTATATGACCCTATGTTTCCTGAAATATGAAATATGATTTTTTTTTAGAGACAGAGAGAGTGAATGAGCTGGGGAGTGGGGCAGAGGAAAAGGGAGAGACAGAGAATCTCAAGTAGACTCCACCCTCAGCAGAGAACAAGACACGGGGGTCTGTCCCACAACCTTGGGATCATGGCCTGACCCAAAATCAAGAGTCAGACACTCAACTGACTGAGCCACCCAGGCGCCCCTGAAATTAATTTCTTAGTCTTGAAAGATGCTTAATGCAGAGTGCTCTGACTTCGGTGAAAGTGCTCTTTGCCTAAAGATAATCTGGAGATTTACTACCTACTTTTAGTCATTTTAATTTTAATTTAAAAAAAAAATCTTACTTTCCTCTTATTTATGATGTTTTGATTTATTAACTAAGGCAAAATTATTTTATTATTTTAACTTCCATTGTACCTATTGAATCCATTTCTCTCACTAAAATAAAAGAACATTCTTAAAGATAGGAATAGTACCTAATTCAAATACCAACCCTTGACAACTGGCAAAGAGCCTAGCATTATACTCTAATATTTCCTAGCAACGGGGATGGAAAAGCTAAGAAATTCAGAGTTATGTCTCTGTTTAAAAATAAAATAAATAAAAAATCACAAACCGATATATGACTGTTAAAAAAAAGTGAAACAATCTACAGCTGGATAAAGAAAAAGTTTAATAATCCTTTCTTTTTCCATTCTGCTTTCCCAAAGAAAATAATGTTATCTGTGTTGTATTTATAACATTATTTGTAATTTGTATTCTTCCATAGCTTTCTCCACATTTGTACAAATATATAATTATATGTAAGGGTTTTGGTTGTCATTTTTTAACATAAACTGGAATCATACTATACTCATTCAGCTTCTCTAACTTAGACATATCATGGTCATCCCTCTATGTTAGCAAGTATACATCTGTCTTTCTTCTTAATAGCTAAATACACTGTAATATTTTTAAAGCTGTGCCAAAGACCGACCATAATTTATTTAATCTTTCTCTTGTAGATGGATACTGAAGTTGCTTGCCACCACAAATAACACTGTAATAAATATCCTTACGCACATGTGCTTTCGTATCTATGGAATACATTGACAAAGAAAGGATTATAGGCTGAGGGTTATACATAACTTTAGCTGGACTATAGTTTGCCCAACCATTTTCCAAAAATCATCAATTCAGATTCCCACCAGCCACACATGAATGCACAAGTTTACCTATATCCTCACCTCTTTTAACTTTCTCACGGATGAAAAATGGGTGTCTTATTGTTGTGTTAATTTGCACTTTCCCAAATAACAATAAAGGTGAACATCCTCTCATCTGTTTACTGGGCATCTGAATTTCTACTTCAATGATTTGCCTTTCATAACATTTTTCTATTAGGTTATAATTATTTTATTAATTTGTCAGTCTATTTATAATGAGGATTAATGCTTTGTCATTTGAATTACAAATACTTTTTCTTCAAAAAAAAAGTGTTTGATTCTTGTTTATGGTATACATTGACAACTTTTTAAAAATTTCCTATAGCTTTGGGGTTTTTTGTTTGTTTGTTTTTTGCTTAGGCAAGGCTACCTTACCATATGTTTATACAAATATTTTTCTATCTTTTCTAAAATTACTATTTTTATTTAAATATTTATAATCTACTTGTAACTTATCTTTACATATGATAAGCAAAAGGTCTGTTTTCTTTCAGAAAGATGGTTACTTATCAGCATCATTTATTCAATAAACCATAAATGTCCAACTGAAATAAAACTTTATTACTTCTCTATCAGAAATGGGCAGATTCGGCAGGTAGAAAACCAATAAGGATAAAGTTGAATACAACAACACCATCCATTAGCTGGATATAATAGACATCCATACACTACCTCATCCAACAACAGCAGAATGGAAATGCTTCTCAATCTAACATGGGACATTCACCAAGACAGACCACATTCTGGGTCATAAGACACCCATAACAAATTTAAAAGAATAAAAATCACACAATGTCTGCTCTTAGATCACCATGCAATTAAACTAGAAATCAGTAACAGAAAGACAACTGAAAAATAACCAAATACTTAGACAACATATTTCTAATAACACATGGGTCAAATAAGAGCTCTCAAGATAAATTTAAAATATTTTGAACTAAATGAAAATGAAAATGCAACTTATGAAAATTTGTGGGATGCATGAAAGTAGTGCTTAAAGATAAATTTATAGCACTGAATGAATAGATTAGAAAACAAGAAAAATCTAAAAACAATAATTTTAGTTCCCACCTTAGGAAACTAGAAAAAGAAGAGCAAATTAAATCCAAAGTAAGCAGAAAAAAGTAATCATAATATTTAGAGCAAAAATAAATGAAATTGAAAACAGAAGATCAATAGAGAAAAATCATCAAAACCAAAGCTGGTTTTTTGAAAAGATTAGTAAAACTGATGAGCCTCTAGCCAGATTAATAAGGAAAAAAAGAGAGAGGACACAGACTGCTAATATTGGAAATGAAAGTGGGAATATCACTACAGATCCTTGGACATTAAAAGGATAATAAAGTGGTACTATAAACAACTGGATACCCACAGATTTTATAACCTAGGTGAAATGGACCAATTATATGAAGAACACAGTTTGCCAAAATTCACACAAAAAAGAAACAGACAACCTTGAATAGGCCTATATCTATTAGTTGATTCAATAATTCATAACCTTCCAAAACAGACAGTACTAAGCCCAGAGGGGTTCACTACCGACCATTTAAGAAAGACATTCGAGGGGCGCCTGGGTGGCTCAGTCGGTTGAGTGTCCAACTTCGGCTCAGGTCATGATCTCCCGGTCCGTGAGTTCGAGCCCCGCGTCGGGCTCTGGGCTGACAGCTCAGAGCCTGGAGCCTGTTTCAGATTCTGTGTCTCCCTCTCTCTCTGACCCTCCCCCGTTCATGCTCTGTCTCTCTCTGTCTCAAAAATAAATAAACGTTAAAAAAAAAGATTAAAAAAAAAAAAGACATTCTATCAATCCTCTACAATCTCTGTCAGAAAACAGAAGTGGACAAATACTTCCTAGCTCATTCTATAAGGTCAACATTGCCCTAACACCAAAAGAGACAAAAATGTCACAAGAACAGAAAAGAGACCAATATCACTCATGGACACAGAAAAAAAAAAAAAGTCCTTAACAAAAGAGTAGCAAAATTGAATCCAACAATGTATAAAAAGAACGGTACACCAGGACCACATGAGATTTACCACAGGTTTATAAAGCTGGTTCAACATTTAAAAATCAATTAATGTAATCTATCACATCATGGGTTAACAAGAAAGAAAAAAAAAACCATGATTACATCAATAGAAAAAGTAAAAGCATTTGACAAAATACAACACCCATTTATAATAAAAACTCTCATAAATTAAAAATAGAGGGGAACTGCCTCAACTTTATAAAGAATAGCTACAAAAATACTTACAGCTATCATAATGCTTATGCTGAGAAACTCAAAGCTTTCCCCCTAAAATTAGGTACAAGGTAAGGATGTCCCCTCTCACCACTCCTTTTCAACATCAGAGTGGAAGTTCTAGCTACTATAAGACAGGAAAAGGAAATAAATGGTACACAGATTCACAATGAAGAAGTAAAACTGTCTTTGTTTGCAAATGACATGACTGTCTATGTAGAAAACGCAAAAGATTTGACAAAGAAAACCTCCTGGAACTAATAAGCAATTACAGCAAGATTGCAAGATAAAAAGGTTAATATTCAAAAGGCAATCATGTTCCTATATACAAGCAATAAACAAGGGGAATTTGAAATTAAAAACATAATACCATTTACACCAGCCCCCCAGAGAATAATTTCAACTTAGATATAGATCTAACAAAATATGTGTAAGATCTACATGAGCCAAGCCACAAAATTCTGATGAATGAAATCAAAGAAAAGTTGAATAAGTGGAGAGATATTTCATGTTCATAGATAGGAAGAATCAATATTGTCAATCATATGTCAATACAATCAATATTGTCAATCAGTATGTCAATACATATCTTGTATCTTGTATACAGATACAAAATATGTATTCTTTCTAACTTGATCTATAGATTCAATGCAATCCCAATCAAAATCCCAGGAAGATATTTTGTGGATACTGACCAACTGATTATCTAAAGTTTTTATCATGAGGTAAAAGACCCAAAGTAGCCAACACAATACTGAAGGAGAAAGAGGAAATTTTAAAGCTTATATCAAGAAATAAAAGACCCAGAATAGCCAACACAATACTGAAGGAGAAGAGCAATGTTGGAGGACTGATATTGCTCAACTTCAAGACTTACTATAAAACTACAGTAATTAAGGCAATGTGGTATTGGCAAAAGAATAGACAAATCAATGGAACAAAACAGATTCCAGAAACAGACCAACATAAATACAGTCAACTGATCTTTGACAAAGAAGTAAAGGAAATATGAGGGAGCAAAAACCAAAAACCAATCTTTACAAAAAGGAGGATAAAACAAGTGAACATCCACATGCAATCATCATCATCACCATCATCTAGATACAGACCTTACACCCTTCACAAAAAGTAACTCAAAATAAATCACAGACCTAAATGTAAAGTGCAAAACTACAAAACTCATAGGGGATAATACAGGAGAAAGCCAAGATGACCTTAGATATGGTGATGCCTTTTTAGATATAATCAAAGACATGATCCATAAAAAGAAATAATGGATGGGCTGGCTGCATTAAAATTAAACACTTGTGCTCTGCAAAAGACAATGTCAAGAAAATGAGAAAACAAGCCACTGGCCAGGAAAAAAATATTTGCAAAAGATATATCTGATAAAGGACTTTTATCCAAAATATACAAAGAACTCTTAAAACTCAACAAGAAAACAAACAACGCAATTAAAAAATGGGCTATAGAGCTCAATAGACACCTCAACAAAGAAGACTTACAAATAGGAAATAAGCATATGAAAAGATGTTCCACATCATATGTCATGAGGGAAATGTAAATGAAAACAACAATGAAATACCACTACATACCTACATGTATTCATATTTACATTATTGCCTATAATTTACAAATTCCCATAGGGAATTTCATGTTAATTGCTATTCTAAGTAGTAATTTGTAATCATATTTGTAATGTTTTTTATTATAAATTAATGATAAATACCCTTCATAACCAATGCTAGGAAACTAATAAATATTTCAATAAAAGAAAGTCATTAAATTTTTAATCTTAGTGCAGTATGCTTCCATAAAGAAGTATATCTTCAAAGTGCTGTGAATAACTTAACATCTATAACTTTAGGCATGTAACAGTGCTACTGACAAAAATCTACTTTTAATTAAGAGAAAAATAAAAACAAATCAGAGAATTTGAGACTTAGAAGGTACCTTGGAAATATCTAGTCTATCTGCCTTAGTTGAACATTAAGGAAATGAGATCTGGCCAAGTTAACTGTCTTAGCCAAACTTACAGAACTGGCTAGTGACTCATCTAGTCCTCCTAATTCCAATCTAGGATGTTTGGTTTCAGTAATTTTTGGTGTAATTTATCCATATAAAATGAAAGAAAAACACGGATAATAAAGTTGAAATTATAACTATGTTATAGTGATAAACGATGATTTTTATATTAATATTTTAATTATAGTCTATAAAATATATAAGCAATTAGAAAATGCAATGATTACTAATAATATAACAGGATATTTTTAAGCTCCAGTAATAGAGATATTTAAGAGTAATAAATTATAATTATAAAAAGCCATCTCTGAAAAACAAAGTAGCCCAAATTTTCAGCATCAGAGAATATTTACACTTTAGTATATATATTTGTTTGGTACTTTATGCAGACTTACACTCTTTAACTAAAGAAAAAAGGAAATATACTCACAGGAAATGAAAGACTCCAAAGAACATTCCTAACATTTTGTAGGTCATTAAACATTATGTGAGCCTACCATTTTCAGACACTGTACATGATACTGACATTTACAGATGGTGAAGAGGAAAAACAATCCTTGTCCTCAGGTATTCGACCTAGAAACTGCAGCAGCCAAATGAATAAGAAGTATAGTATATGTGGGGCGCCTAGGTGGCTCAGTCGGACCAGGTGTCCGACTCTTGGTTTTGGCTCAGGTCATGATCTCACGGTTCGTGGGTTCAAGCCCCATGTTGGGCTCTGCACTGACAATGCAAAGCCTGCTTGGGATTCTCCCTCTCCGCCCCTCCTGCATGCTCTCTCTCAAAATAAAGAAAGAAACTTAGCAGAAAAAAAAAAAAAAAGAAAAGAAGAAGTATGGTATGTGTTTCTGTGTCTTTAGGCCTTTGTTCCTGCCCTGGTTATGACAGGAGAGAGAGAAAAAGGTGTCTAACTGTAGTGGTGATGGAGCTGGGAGAAGACAAGGTAGGGGAGAGAATGGGGGGAAGGTTTCTCAGAGAAGGTGACAGAACAAGCTGCATCTAAAAGAAGAGTAGGCATTTCCAAGCAGACAAAAGTCCGCGGAGGTTTTTTCAGGATGAGAACTGCAGGGAGCAAAGAAAGATAAAACAGCATCTCTTGAAGGACCACAAACGCATCGAGGTAATTATGCCTTTTCTTTTAGGCATCAGGAGTCTGGCATAATTTCAGAACACATATTGGAGTTCTGTAGGCAACTGGAAATTAAAGTTTTAGGCGTAAGAGAGAGTTTGGCTGAACCCAGAGTCTAAGCCATTAGGGAATAAGTGACCTGTAAGTAAGACAGGCCAGGCAACATGTAGTACAGAATGAAAAGAAGATCAAAATGGAATTCTTACAAATACAAGCCCTTAAGGTCCAGCAAAGGAACTCAAAATGGACATGAAAAAAAAAAGAAAAAGAAGAAAGAAAGAAAGAAAGAAAGAAAGAAAGAAAGAAAGAGAATGAAGAACTACGAAAACAGGGCAAACTAAATTAAAGAGCAAGAATACTTCAAGGGCAGAGTCAGCAAGAGTATCAAACACAGTAGACGTAAAGACTAAAATGTGTCCACTGTTCTTTGGTGACTTTAGCCATGGCAGTTGTAGTCATGTAGTGGGGTGTATGCCAGACCATGGTAGACTGAGTAATTAATGGAAGTGGATGCCTCCAACACAGACTTTTCTTTCAGAAGGTTTCGCAATAAAAGTACGGGAAGCAAGCACAGGTGCTGATGCAAAGAAGTTTACAGATGTGGTGGAAGGAATCTGAGCGAGTCTCTTATGATGATTTCTGTTTTCTCCAGGAAGGAGAAGATGAGGCGTTTTGCTAAGACTCTGAAAAGAAGTGTTGAGGAGAATGAAAGTCAGAAACGGGCACTATGAAGACTGAATGACCTGACCAGGAAAATCTAGGAAGGTCAGGCATTGTTATTGACCTGGGGAAGGTTGTGGAGAAACTTATGAACTCACTAAAGAAAATTTTAATTAATACTAGTCCTGGCTATTTTATCAGTAAGCAAGTACCTAAAACAAAGTAGAGAAGAATTTTCAGTATTCTTTAGCAAACTAAATTAAGCAAAAAAAATTTAAAATAGGGCTAATGTTTACTAAATATGGATATCCTGATAGGCACCTAGAGATTTGCATATAAGAAAATATACAAAAGCAATCTTTTTTTTTTTAATTTTTTTTTCAACGTTTTTATTTATTTTTGGGACAGAGAGAGACAGAGCATGAACGGGGGAGGGGCAGAGAGAGAGGGAGACACAGAATCGGAAACAGGCTCCAGGCTCCGAGCCATCAGCCCAGAGCCTGACGCGGGGCTCGAACTCACGGACCGCGAGATCGTGACCTGGCTGAAGTCGGACGCTTAACCGACTGCGCCACCCAGGCGCCCCCAAAAGCAATCTTTTTAAATGTATGACATATTTCCTTAATAAGAGAAAAAAATTGAAGTAAATAATGTCCTAGTGAAATAAATTAATTACTAGGAACTTAAAGCATTAAATCCAGTCTATCTATTGAGATAAGATTTTTAAAAATATCTTCATGGGTGTGAAATGTGAAATATTCCACTTATCTCTGTAACTCCTCAATTATGATGCATTTCTATGTGTTGCTTATTTTAAGTGATTGAAAAAAAGTTTTGATAAAGTATTCTTGATAAGAAACAACTATTCTTCCCTCCCACCCCACCCACCCAATGTACCTACCACCTACAACAATTATTTTGGAACTGCTTTAGTTTGTTGAGGTCATACTTTTACACCTGAAAATAAGTGAAAGTGATGGAAAGTGTTTTATTCAATGAAATCAAGGTTTCTTTTTTGCAACTATTAATTTCTATTTCCAGACTTGCCATTGTGCATTTAAAGATTAAGATGACGGGACACCTGGGTGGCTCAGTTGGTTAAGCGTCCGACTTCTGATTTCAGCTCAGGTCATGACCTCATGATTTGTGAATTCAAGCCCTGAGTTGGGCTCTGTGCTAACAGTGCAGAGCCTGCTTGTGATCCTCTCTCTCCCTGTCTCTCTGACCCTCCCCTGCTCATGCTCGTTCTCTCTCTCAAAATAAATAAACAAAAAAAAATTAAGATGACTATTAGCTCCAAAATTCAAGTGTGAAAACTGCCTGTGAACATTATAATAAACAAACATTTTTTATTGGAATTTAATTGGGATTACTATTCTTATTCTAGGATGACACTTATTTATTTTTTTTTTTAAGTAGTCTCCACGCCCAACATGGAACTTGAACTCAGACCTTGAGATCAAGAGGCAGATGTTCTACCAACTGAGCCACCCAGGTGCCCCTCTCGGATGATACTTCTGGAAAAATTCTCAATTTGTTTCTAAAATAGTAGCAAGTAGTTCCTCTGGAGAGACAAGTTTTGTCAATCTAGCTCCTGATGAGTGAACTTGGTAGGTCGCCTACACAGTTAGATCAACAAGAGTTACCATCTCTTCTCCAAGAGTTGATACTCTCCCCCAAAATGCCCAATGTACACTCACTTCTGTTCTGTAAACTTACTTCTAGGGTCGCACAAAAGATACCAATATCATTTGGTCTAAAACTTCTTGGAACTCAATCACAAGGTTTATTCTTTCAGAAAGGAAGCAAGTAATTTTTGACAGTGATGTTCACAGAGGGAAATTTAAAACACACACATACACAGAAAAGCACACATGTAACATAATTTGCAGAAGTCACAGGTGTACTTCTTATAATAATATGAATAGTTGATTTTCTTAAAAACCATTACTCTAAATTACAATTAATTTATAACAGAAAACTATGCAACATGTAAGTATTACTTTATTACTATCATTAATGTTGACCATTCATGTCAGGCACTGTGTTAGAAGACATAGATATCCTTTCATTTGATTCTCATAACCACCTTATGATATAAATATTATTACCTGTATTTCAGCATGGGTAAATTGAGGTTTCAAGAAATTTAACTCACTCAATGGCACATTTTAAGTAAGCTTGGAATTGAAACCAGGTCCATATAATTCTAAAACCCAAGTTTTTTTTTTTTTTTAAGTTTATTTATTTTGAGAGAGAGAGAAAAGTGCTTGTGCACGTGGGGAAGGAGCAGAGAGAGGGAGAGAGAGAATCCCAAGCAGGCCGCACACCATCAGCGTGGGGCCCAATGTGGGGCTTGATCTCATGAAACATGAGATCATAACCCGAAGCCAAAATCAAGAGTCAGATGCCTTAACTGACTCAGGCGTCCCCTGCAAAACCCATGCTTTTAACCACTAGCCTAGGGAGCTATTAGTTTGCTACTTATTGAAAATCTTTAAATGGATGGGTTATACGATCAATGGGCTTTAAGCAAAACAACAATTTTTTTTCAAAAAGAATCAATGTTTTATATAATTGTTCTTTATTGAATCTGTTACTTGCCTGTTGGTGATTTCTCTTCATATTCATTTTATTTCCTAAAATAAAATGTTCCTGTACTAAGAAAACTAATATTGCCACATAATGTGTCAGTTTTTAGAACCCTAAAAATAGTGCATGTTTCAAAAGCAACTGTAGGGAGAAAGCGCTCATTTACATATACTGAGTGGTCCTTTATCTCTCCTTATTCTAATATCCCAGTTCTTTCACATGTCTTCACTGATCTCCACTGGCAGACTCCATTTCTTAAAATTTTATTTACTGTTCTTGTACATATAAGTTGAAAATATCCAACTAATTATCGACAACAAAAACTTCTATGTTAAGCACACAGTGATTATATTCTATGTTAATCTTGTCTTAGAACTCAAAACTACAGTGATTTTTGTAAATGAAAAGGGGGTAAATATATAAGGCTAAGAAACCAAAATTAAAAAAAAAAAGTATTTCTATTTTGAATAATTGGTTACTGGGGCACCTGGTGGCTCAGTCAGTTAGGGTCCAGCTTTGCCCCAGGTCATGATCTCACAGTACGTGGGTTGGAGCCTCACATTGGGCTCTGTGCTGACTGCTCAGAGCCCGGAGCCTGCTTCGGATTCCGTGTCCCCCTCTCTCTCTCTGCCCCTCCCCTGCTCACACTCTGCCTCTCTCTCTCTCTCAAAAATAAATAAACATTTAGAAAATTAAAAAAAAAAACCAATGTGAATCACTGGTCGTTGAAGAATAAATGTCAATGAGCTCAAATTTAGCCTATCTTCTTTGACTCTTACCTCAGGTTGACTGGAAATATTCAAAATGAGAGCCCATAATTCCGCTCTCAGTGCTGTGGGGCTTCCTTGTCTGATATACTGTTGAGCAGCGGCACTATCTTGTTCTGCTAGAACTGTCAAAAGTGGAGTAAAATCTCATTACAAATTTCATAATGTAGACAACACTGAAATATTTTAACTAAAAATCTTTGGGGAAGCTAATATTTCATCTCTATATCTAACATAATTACATCACGTCTTGACAGCCTTCTTGTACTCTCTGAATTTTGATGTGGCCCTGTTTACAGCCCTATACATGTTGAGTCCGAAATTCCTCTACCTCCCACCCCATTTGGTAAAAATTTTTAATGTAGGTACTTTGAAATCACTTTGTTCCATGGATCTGAAACTAGTGATATAGACACATAAATTTCTTAGGCATATTCTCTAAGTCAGGAATGTTCTAGTATTTTGAAGTACTATGGTATTTGAAGTATTATGGCTAAGAATTATAAAGAATTCGATGACTTCTTAGCTATTTCCCAAAATCAACAGAAAAGGGAGATTTTTTTTTAAAAAGAACTAAAAACAGAAAAGAACTAATAATCTTTTAAGAAGGCAAAAGCTCTTTATAATCAGCCAAGTTCACAAAATTAAGATATTATGCTTTTGCTTTCATTTTCGTTTTTATTTTCTTTAATGAAAATACCAGCTATTAAGTCTGAAAATAAAGGCTCTCTCAAAACACACAAAACAAAAATAAAAGCAAAAAAAGACATATCAGACAACTGCCGATATTTGTCTAATGTATTATTTTCTTCTATTTTCTTCTTAAAAGAAAATGGGAAAAACTTGTACTAAATGAAAATGACATATCCAAAAGAAACAAAGGGATCATATAAAAGAGATGAGACATGGGGCGCCTGGGTGGCTCAGTTGGTTAAGTGTCCAACTTCGGCTGAGGTCATGATCTCGCTGTCTGTGAGTTCGAGCCCCGTGTCGGGCTCTGTGCTGACAGCTCAGAGCCTGGAGCCTGTTTCAGATTCTGTGTCTCCCTCTCTCTCTGACCCTCTCCTGTTCATGCTCTGTCTCTCTCTGTCTCAAAAATAAACTTAAAAAAAAAAAAGAAATGAGACATGTTCCTTAATTTGCAACTCTGTTTAATGAAAACGTCAAACATACGAGTAAAAAATGATGATGTCTTGAATAAATATTATTTTGAAAAATTGAAGTATGGAGTTTAGAACATGACAATCGCCCTAGAAGGTACATTCTGACACAAAGACTTATCTGCACTTCACATTTCAAAGACAAAATAAGATTTATAAAAACAAGGAGAAGAATCTTCAAAAGATAGGGAAAAAATTATTCCCCAGAACACTAAGGGCCGCTTTGGGTATTAAGTCTTACCATTGTGAACAGTCATTGAGAAGTACAGCTTCTCCTAATGCAGGGGCATATTCCAATTAACGCTAATGAGAAGTGTGTGGGCGCATGAAAGAGACAGCCTTCCTCTCTGATTTTAAAATGAAATTCTGCTGAATGGATTAAGCTCACATTTTCGAAGAAATGTGTGTCTGCATTTATTATTTCCTTTTTAGTGAACCATCTGTGTTCTTCTTTATCTAACATTTATTGATGAAGCCAAAATGATGCATTCCTCCTCTTTATAAAGATTCCCATTATATTACCTACATAGTTAAATAGTACACTTTGTTAGATTTTTAGCTTTCCAGAGATTGAATTTCAGTTGGAGGTACATGATGCAGACATTTACTTAAGACTGTTTCATTTTCAGAAATCATAATTAGTAGAATCAAAAGCTTACCTTTTTGTCCAATACGTACATGCTCATTTTCAAAAAGTTCTAAAAATGATAAAATTATTAGACACAAGTATGATCAACCACATTTGTAACAACATAGTTATATTTTTTTCTGGTATTGATACTGTTAATTATTTCTAAAGCTGAATGGTTCTGTATAAAACTATAAGAATATTTACCTTTATATATAGAAAAATCTTTTTTGTAAGTTGTTTAAAGTTTATGGAAATTAAAAGGGAGTTAAGTACATTTAATCAGAAGAAGAAACTGATAACTAATTTTCCTTTGTTAAAATAAAACAGAATATCTTTTCACAACAGAAAAAAGGTCCACTCCTCTTGACAGCTTCATTTGCAAAGCCCTACTGCTGCTCTAATCTGCCATGAAAGCATAGCTAAAAAAATAAAGCCTTAATGCTATTATAGGTAAAATCCCACTATACAAATGCCATTTTAAAAGATTATATGGGGGAAACAAAGATTTGCTTTTAAAGTACCCATCATAATGGCAAAAACTCATAAACTAAACCACATTAAAAAAAAAAACTTCTCTTTATCAAAAGACACCATTGAGAGTGAAAATGTAAGTCACAGAGTGGGAGAGTATCTGTGCAATACACATCTCTGGCAAAGGACTTGTATCCAGAACATGTAAAGAACTCTTGGTAAAGACAGACAACTATCTGACCCAATAGGCAAAATATGTGACAGGTTCTTTACAAAAGAGGAGACCCAAAGGACCAGTAAAGTTATGAAAAGAGGCTCAACCACATTAGTCATCAGAGAAACACAATGAAAACCGTTATGAAATATACACCCATCATAACGCCTAAAATGAAAAGCCTGCCAATTCGAAATGCAAAGTAAGTGGAGCAAATGAACTTTTTGTACAAAGGTGGTGGGAATGTAAATTAGTGCAGCCACTTGGAAAACCATGCACATCCTAGAACAATTAGCAATTTACTCTCAGGTGTACACCTTAATGCACGCATATGTGCACCGAGGAACATATACTAGAATATTCATGGCAGCAATAATGGTAATAACCAAATAGTGGGAACAACTCAGCTGATCATCAACAGTAGAACTCATCAACAGTATGATTCCATATCTATAAAGTACAAAATAGGCAAAAGTAGCCTATGATGTTAGAAGTCAGGAAGGTTAAGCAAAAATAATATAAAAACAGGGAGGGGGACAAAAACATAAGAGACTCTTAAATATGGAGAACAAACAGAGGGTTACTGGGGGGGTGGTGAGGGGGAATGGGCTAAATGGGTAAGGGACATTAATGAATCTACTCCTGAAATCATCGTTGCACTATATGCTAACTAACCTGGATGTAAATTAAAATTAAGTAAAATAAATTAAATTTTTAAAAAAGTCAGGATAGTTGTCACCCACGGAGGTGGCAGAGACTGGAGGTGTGCCTGGAGGCTTCTAGGATGCTGGTAATACTCTTATTTCTTGATGGAGTCAGAGGTTTCATAAGTGTGCTCACGTGGTAAAAATTCACTGATCCGTATACTTATGATTTGTGCCCTTTTCACTATGTACACTATACTTCTATAAGTTATTTAAAAATTAAGAGCAAAAAAAGAAAAGGATACTGACACTATAAGGGGAAAACTTTTAGCTCTCCTCCCCATCTCAGAGAAAATCCGTTTGTCAACTTCCTTTCTTCCTCTACTCACAATCTGACAAAGGAGGAGCTGTTAATTGGATTTGTTAGATTTTACAACAGTGATTAGTTCGCCTTTTCTCACAAATGGGATAATGGTGTGTTAAGGGTCATGAACTTAACAAGTGACTGTCTGGGTAAGTAGAACCTGGGTCTCCCGGCAACCTGGTGACCATCTTGGCACTTGATTCCCTCCTGAGCAGAATGCTCGTGCTTAGACACTTCAGAGCTCTTATCTGAACTCAGTGGCCTGCTGGTGGCCAGACCTGGGCATTGAGGGAGAGGGAGACCTGTCCTGGCCTCATATTTTAACGCAGTTTTCTAAAAAGCCTGTTCTGTGATCCCCGGGGTCAGCCCAGCTGACCAATATAAAATGGTACTCTACTTCATTCTTCCATGTGTTAATGTTTTCAGTGTTAGATATTTTATTTAGATTTAAAAAATTACCATAAAGCTGGTTTTACTAAATACAATATTTGAAGCAGAGTACTCTATTCTTTTAGTTTATTTTATTCCTAATGGCTCTGAGGTTGAGCAGATTATACAATGACCAAGTAAAGCGTTTGGGATGACTGCCAACACACAATCATTTTCTATGACTAAAGTATTTGAATATATTTACTCCAAAGCCTGTATATAAAATAACAATACCAGTTTCATTTTAATTAGCTGCCATTAGCTTCTAACTGTCAAAGCTCAGTGACCAAAGAATCAAATGTTGTCAGCCAATTCTTGTCTCTTGTAAAAATGGATGACACTACTGGATGGTAATAGTGCTTTATCACTAAAAGTAGTAGGAAATAAAAATTTAAAAAAACTTCTTTATAGAATTTAACTATTCAATGATGTGACATACAATGACTTTGCTTTGTAAGTGCTATTTTCTAGTCCAAGAATGAGAGGCCAAAAAAAGTCAGAACCAGAATTTCCAATCTGTTACTTAAAAAATGCTTGTTATGCTGTTATTGACTACGTTAATAAATACATCTATATTAGTAAATTTTGCTTGGGAAAAAAAGTGCTCTGGTGAAATGAATTGGGGAGATTCTAAGCTAGAAGTTTACTTAGGATTTCTCATAGTCTTAAAGATAGTGACACAAACTAAAGATCTTAAAAATGTATATGACACAGCCTTTCTCAAACCTTATTTAGCAATAAGATTCTCTGTTTCATAGGACATCTATCTGATGAATGCTTCATGGAACACACTTCAGAAAATGCTGAGCCAACTAAAGCTGCTTTTTCTCTTAGAAATAATAAACTGTTGAAAATGTCTATTCAGCAAAATCCCATCTCATAAGTTCATTAGTATGTATATTCAGGCAATAATATCAAACACATGACCCCCCCCCCTTTATCAAAAAGCCTTATGAAAGAGTATTGATCTTGCTTATCCTTCTAGCATGAGTCTTCTACATGGTTTCCATTGTAAGTATGTAGATGTGTACATATGTGTATTTAAAGTAATGAATATTCATGAGAGTTTGTAGGAATAATGGATATGTCTAACTTTAGATTATTTTAAAATCTGGATTCCATATTATGAAGGTAAGGATTTTTCTCCTGACTCTTATTTATGTAAAAGCTGTTAAGCTAGTAAGTAGGATATGTACCTCAAATATGAAAATTGAGTTAAGAGTATTGATAAAACATAGGTGACACAGGTTTTTAAAGACGGATATAGTGTCTTTAAGTCAGAGTACACTTAATCCTAAATATAAAACTTGCCTCTAGCCAGACACAAGTATTGGCAATATTTCAAACCATTAGCAGCACAGTTCCGGTTTGACCAAAGCCACAGACATAGACCAAAACATTAAAAATACCAATGAATTCTAGGCAAAAGTAGTTATCTGTAACCCTGTTCTTCTTTCTAAGTAATACTGTTGGTTAGCAATTCTCAAATCATGTAAAAATCCAAGTACTATATCACTGAAATCAATCTCATTGGATAGACACCAATTTAACCCAATTTCTAGCAGTATTGCTTTGAGAAGTAGAGAGTAAAAATAAATACATCAACTAAAGAGATTATCAATCTCCTCTGGGCAGATATAAGTGCTCCTTCCTCTGCTCCAACTGCCCCTTGTATGCAAGAATAGCAAATACCACACTGAGTCTTATCTATATCTGTATTTCTACTATACCTTCCCTAAGAGTAAAGATTATGTCACATCTATGTGTTCACTAGTCCCTGGCCGTTAGCAGGGTCTCACGTTTGTGAATCAAAGAAGAAAGAACTATACTCTAGATTAAGAAAAATATTGGGTCTTCTAAAGCATAGCTACTATAGAGTTTAGAACAACTTTAAGCAATTCTTAAGGATAATTTAAAAGTAAAAAACATAAATATCATCCAAGGTTGTATTATTATTTCCTTTTCCTTTTGTTGTATATGGCTATCACTGGCCATGAACAGAAAATAGGATATCTGCCTTAATCTGTTCAGATTGCTACAACAAAAAACCCTCAGACTGGTTTATAAACAACAGCAATTTATTTGTTACAGTTCTAGGGGCTAGAAGTCCAAGATCAGGGTGCCAGCATGATGGGTTGTGGTGAAGTTCTTCTTCTGGGCTGTAGACTGCTGACTTTTCTCTGTGTCCTCACATGGTGGAAGGGGCTAGAGAGCTCTTTTACAAGGGCACTGATCTCATTCATGAGGGCACACCCTCTTGACCTAACCATTTTCCTGAGACTTCACCGAGTACCATCACCTTGGGGGTTAGGACCTCAAAATATGAATTTCAGGAGGACACAAACATTCAAACTATAGCAATATCTTATTCTGTAAGATGTCTGATATCTTCTTATAAAATAAGAAAAGACTATCAAAGGGATCAGGAGGGGAGGCAGCAGACTTTGGAGGCAGACTGCTTAGTGTTGAATCTTGATTCTAGCACTTATTAGCTTTGTGAACTTGGGCAAGTACTTAACATCTTCACTTCTTAACTTTAAAATGATAGTAATACTTCTACCTTACACAATACTAAAAAATTTAAAACCATAATGCAGTGCTACTATATATCGCTAGGATGACTAAAACAAAGATGGAATACATCCAGCATTAGCAAGCATATGAGACAGCTTCTACTCTCATACCTTGTTAGTGGAAGTATAAACTGGTACTACCAGTTTTGAAAATTCTTTGGCAGTTATCTACTAAAAATGAATTTATGTGAACCTCGGGAGAGGGAAATTGCCTTTTCAGGTGTGTATTCAACAGAGGAGTATACACGTGCTCACCAAAAGAAACATACTAGGATGTTCACAGCAGCCTTGTTTGTAACAGCCGCCAACATGAAACTTCCCAAATACTCATCAACAGTAGCAGGGATAAATAAATGTGTGGTATGTTAATACAGTGGAACGACTATCATGCAAAAAAAATGGCCCACAAATACATAAAACGATATGGTTGAATCTCACAAATATTGAACAAAAGAAGTCAAACATCAAAGGGTAGATACTATATGCTTCCATTCATATTAAGTTCAAGAATTGGCAAAATTAATCTATACTGCTAGAAATCAGAATAGTGGTTATTTCTGACAAAGAGGATAAAGACTGAAGGGAGCCTCAGTATATTGATCTGGGTGGTATTTTAATAGGTGTGCCCAAATCATAAAAATCCAATGAGCCATTCTCTTATAGTATATGTACTTTTTCTTTCTTTCTTTTTTTAAAAATTTTTTAAGTAATCTCTACCCCCAACATGGGGCTTGAACTCACAACCCAGAGATCATGAGTCATATACTCTACCGACTGAGCCAGCCAAGCACCCCCTATGCTTTTCTATATGCATTGTACATTAATAAAGTTTTAAAAATGGTAATAATACATACTTTCTAGAGCTGCTAGGGTTAAAATGAGATAATACACATGCAGCACATAGTAATGTACTTGATGACTGTTCATTAGGTTTATAATCATTATTAACAATAAGAAATAGCCAAATTCCTTATTTTATAGAGAAAGAAGCAAGTCCAGAAACGTAAAGTGACTTGTTCAAGTCACACAGCTAGCCAGTGCAGAGGAAAGACTAGAACAATTCCACAAGATGGGCCTCCCATATTTTAAGTCAATTTTTACTTCCTGTTGATTATAGCTAAATACCAATCCGATCTTTTATGAAAAACACATTGTATTTATGCACACAAAAAAATAAAAGCTAAGGAAATTTTCTGTTTGGTTAATATTTAAAAGATACTAATTTTATACCCTAAATTTATACTAGGTAGAATATCAGTATTCAATTAACTTGATGATACAAACAATAAAAATAGATGGTAATGGCCAGTAAATGTAAATATGAGTGCTGCCAATGAGGATTTTGCCAAAAAAACTGACTTATATATGTCTAATGACTTTTCAAAAATTACTTTAAAGACCTTCAAACAAAAATACAAAATCTAGCTGAATTCTGATCATTGCAACATACAGAGTTCTATTCAATAATTAACAATAATCAAGGAGAATCAAAAAGTATGCTTAGTTTTCAGACGTAAAAGAGTTACTAGATTAATTTGGAGATGAAAAGATGAGCCTTAAACTGACTCTCATTTATCATTAATTATATGCCATCTGAGAGAAACACTCACCAGGAGGCACTTGTGTAGAATCATCTATACCCAGCTGTCCTGTAGTTAAGCCCAATTCTACAAAGAATTCTTTCTGGAAAATAACACACATAGAATTAACATATATCTCAGTGGTTTGTCATACAGTAGAAACAAAAATCACCTCATCTTAACATCAGCTTAAATAAAAAATCACAATGTAAAATGCATTTTTGCTTCATTTAAATATCTAAAAAAGGATATTATTGCACTTTTCAGTAGTAATGCATTAGTTCAAAATTTTGCCTTTTTAAGTAATAGATGATTCAGTAAAGACATGATAATTATACTTGTGAGTAAAGAACTAATAACATTAAAATCATTCCTCAAACACAAACACACAATATGTGTAGAATTCATCAATTTTATTTCTAAATTCATCATCTAAAATTACCAATATGATTCTCTACCTGTGTTTTCTGTGGTACTGTACTTCATTCTGCTTTTAATCAACTAAACACTGCAAATATCCAAAACAACTTAAATTAATTTTTAAGTAAAATTAGACTATCAAGTGTTCTGCTAAACTAAAAATAAATCAGATTTGCTCTCCAGACTTCCTCCACTTATCTAGTAATGTCTAGTGAAAGTAATCATGTTTGTCTGTTATTTTTTAAACTACACAACCCCATATTGTTCACGTTATGTTTACTCCCTAAGTAATTAAATATTTCTATTAACATTTGCCTCAGTGTTTTGTTACCATTCTAATTGCTAAAACCAAACTTCCTTCTTTAAAAAATGGAATTAGTTTTAATCCTTTATAATTATGTATTACTTAAATAGTGATTTATTTGTGTCCCTCATAAGACAGTTATCCAGCCTAACATTCACACTCGTTTCATTTTTGTACTGATTTTATGTAACTGATGTTATACCTCGATTTTTAACTAAACTTGTCTTTAATCTAGACAAGTTGTAAAGACAAACTAAACTTGTCTTTAATCTAGACTTCAATTTATGTGTCCCATTTTTAATGACTAAAGAGGCAAAAATGTAATGTTATTCATCCATTTTCAACCACTATCTTCTATTTATTGTAAATACTCTTCCTTCATTTAAATCATTAGAATTAATGACAAGGTATTTGGTTATTTAGTAGTCTTCATCTTTATTCTAGAGAAGGGACTTAGGTCCAAAAACATTTCGATATTACCTTCTGTAATCACAATGGAGAATTTTACTTTTGCTAAGACATGTTAAGGCACAGAAATAGAACTCTGAATATCCATTTCCTATTTCACTGCTCTGGACTACTTTTCACTCAACATCACCAGACTTGGGCCCTAATCTCAGATTTCTTTCAAAACTCCCCCTGGGTATTAGGCCTTCTGGAATGCCTTTCTTGATATTCCAGGCTGATATAAGCAACTCTCTATATACATGTATTACCTTTTATAAACTTCTAGCAAAGTACAAAATCACATCATTTTGTTACTGTTCATCTCCCCACGAACCTGAAGCTCCGAGAATATAAGGACTGTCTCTTATACATATTTGCACGCCCAGTACTTGGCACAGTGCTCAGTGACATGTAGCGGAGGGGCTCAATAATGATACTGAACCACACTGCTGAGCTCTATTCCAACCGGTTGCCTCTACGTGACTGAATTAGTAAACAGGAATGAGTTGACAACTTCACTTTAAGTTGTTTTAAAAAAGAAATGTTTTAACATGGATGAGACTACATAACATTGTGAACTAGGTTTGAAAGCCATCTATTATAGGATCGTATGACTCAGTGAGCACAACCAAGTTTAATACTCATATAGAGACCAAGGTCTCAAATAAACCAAACCTCGAGTCAGAATTGTTATCGCCAGGCCGCAGGACTCAGGGAGGGCAGGAACAACTAGCCCTAGTGAGAGCAGGAAGACAAGAACTAACCATACTCTTAGTGGGTATAGCCACAATTCTTTTGAAAATTAGCCACAGGTTTTTGGTTGTTCAATAGCTAAGAATGAAGCCACATCAGTTCTGGGTCTCATCAGACAGAAGACACAATTAGTCCCACTTATGCACATGCTGACCCTTTCATACAGTGTCCTTTTCCTGCTTCTTTACCTAGAAAACTCCTTCAAGCTAGTCCAAATGGCAGAACCCCTATGGAGACTTCCCACCACTTTCAGGAAAAGAAGCTGCCGCTTCCTTTTCTGTACACTTTGTATAAACTGCTACTAAAAGGACTTCTAACACTTTTTTAAAAATAACTTCTTAAAAATAGTTTAACAAAGTTGTAATATTAACAATTAATATTTATATACTGCTTACTAAGTTCCAAGTACTGTCTATATGCTTTATATATTATTTTAGCTTCCTAGTGCTGCCATTAAAAAAAAAAGTATCACTAACTGGGTGGCTTTCAACAACAAAATATCTTCTCACAGTTCTAGAGGCTAGAAGTCCAGAATCAAGGTGTTAACAGGGCCAAGCTCTCCCTGAAGACTCTTGGGGAGAATCTGTTTCAAGCCTTTCTCAGCTTCTGGTATTGCCGGCAATCTTTGGTGATCCTTGGCTTATAAATGCGTAACTCCAATCTCTGCCTCCACTGTTTTATGACACTCTCCTTGTATGTCTCTCCTCTGTGTCTCTTCTCTTCTTATAAAAACCTGGTCATATTGGCGTTAGGGCCCACCCTATTTTGATAAGACATCTCTTAGCTTGACTGCATCCGCAATGGCCCTATTTCCAAATGAGGTCACATTCACAAGTACTGGAGGTTAGGACTTCAACATACCTTTTTGAGGCACACAATTCAACCCATAATTTTGATCTTAACTTACCGATCTGCACAATACTTCTATGAGATATTATTATCCCTATTTTACAAATAAGAAAACTAAGGCTCAAGGTCAAGAAAATTTATTCAAGGTCACATAGCCAGTAAGGGGCAGAGCAAGAACTTAAACCCCAATTAGGTAGATTCAGAATATAATCAACTAACCATCATGCTATACTGTCTTCACATGCAGCAAATAGTTTAAGAAGTCAAGTCAGCTAAAAAATATATAACAACAATTCCTCCAATATATGCATGTGCGTGCGCGTGCGCACACACACACACACACACACACACACACACACACACACAACTGGCCACTATCCAGAGACAACCACTTTCAGCTTTTTTTCTGGTATTTATCTCCAGATTTCAATTAACAAATATAGACTGCTATTCTTATCAATTTTAGGTATCTATTGATTTTTCTTGTATTTTAGCTCATGTACATTCGCTTTTCCTCCGTCCAACATTCCAATATAATTATATATCAATTCTTGATTAAATCCATATTAAAAGTTTGCATTATGACTATTTAAGTATTATTCAGTGCTGAGCCGTGTCGTATGCTATAAATCGGTTTCCTTTACTTTTTTTGGTACACGCAGCTGATAATGAAATCATTTTTTTCACTAATATAATTTTCTCTAATCATTTATCTCTTCCTATACCCTTCAAGAACTCTGAAAAGATCCTCCACCATATAATTTTGCAAACCTAACAAGTTTGTACCAACTTTTCTTGCAGGTGGTCACCCTGGAACCCTCCAGCCTCTTGCTCCAATCTAGAATCGCTCCGGTCCTACTGCACACCGTTTGTCCTGAAACTGCTTGTCACTGTCATCCTGGAAATTCTCTTAGGTCGGAACCCTGTTTCCTGGGTCCCCTACTTTGCTCTCTGTATCTATGAGCTTGTTTTGGAGACTTCTACCAACAGTTCCCCAAATAAGAGTAGATATTTTAGATCACCTAAATATCTGAAAATGTCTACTCCAACTTCACATTTGATTAACTGTTGGTTATATATAGAATTCTTGGCTTGAAATCAGTTGGATTGTTAAAGAGATTATTTCAAAATCTTCTAACTTCCAGTTTTGCTGCCGGGAAGTCAGATGCCACTCTCATTTCTGACATTTTATATGTATTCTGTCTTCCTTCTATGACAAGTTTTTAGTTTTCTTTTCAGGAGCCTTGATATAGGTCTTCTTTCATTCATGACATTGGGTGGGCCTTTTCATACTTGAGATTCTTATCTTTCACGTCTTGGGGATTTTAATAATTCCATTACTTCGGTTTTCTCATTCTGGTACTCCCACTGGTCAGATTTTAGCCCTTCTGGATTGATCATCTAAGTAAAAAAACAAAATTTTCCCTCTTACTTTTCATCTCTTTGTTTTTTTTTCCTTGTGTTCTGTCTTCTCATAGAGATTTCCTCAGCTTTGCTTTTGACTCTTCTGATTTTTTTTTTGCATACCATATTTTTGATTTGTAAAAGTTTTTTTTTAATTTTTTAATGTTTATTTATTTATTTTTGAGAGAGAGACAGAGCATGAGCAAGGGAGGAGCAGAGAGAGAGGGACACACGGAATCCAAAACAGGCTCCAGGCTCCGAGCTGTCAGCACAGATCCCGACATGGGGCTCGAACTCACAAACCGTGAGATCATGACCTGAGCCGAAGCCAGACGCTCAACCTACTGAGCCACCCAGGCACCCTGTAAAAGTTCTTTCTTATTCTCGTTTGTTGTTTAAATGAAACTCTGTTCTCGTGTAATTCTTGTTTCATGAGTTGTATCTTCTCTCTGAATATTAATGGTTTAAATCTTCTACTGGGAAGAAATGGTTAACAGGCTAACCTCTTTGTCTATGTGAAGATGACCTTGGGTTTACCTTCTCCCAGCACTGTTGCCCTGAAAATGTGCTGGCGCTCTCTCTCTCTCTCTCCCTCTCTCTCTCTCTCTCTCTTTGGCACACACACACACACACACACACACACACACACACACACACACGAATTGTGGCTAGGAATGCCAGCTACATTACTAAGCAATGCAATTTCTGAAAAAAATATGACCCTTGATGATAAATTACGTCTGAAACAGAAGACTTTGAGTGGACTATAAAGATCTATTGGAAAACACAGGCCTTAGCTGCCTGCTGTGGTGTCTCGAGAGGCCCTGGGTGCTATGCCCACGTGCATTACAAGAAACAGTTCCTATCCTGTGTAAGACGTCCCTTTGTTGTACCTAGGCAATTTCGTCACTTACAATTGCCTGCCTTCCTTGTGGGGGCTGGAGGCAGCGTAGGGTTGGCTGTAAGGACTCCTGGAGAAAAGCTACCTGCCATACTGACATGCTGCTTTCTGCCCTGTATTATTCTACAAATCTAAGTGAATCTGACGCCAGGTTATGACCTATTGTATCCTGTGAGTGTGAACATAAACTCAAACCTGAAACCATTATTAAAGCTCATGATAAGTACTCATTCCCTAAACTGGCTTTTTAAAAAAAATTTCTTTTTAGTTTTGGTGTCTGCCTTTCAAGTTGGAAAATTTCAAGTATCTGCAGATCGTGGGCTGGTAGGTCATATTTAGGAACGAGGCAATAAACAACTGGCTGGAAGCTATGTCTGCAAGGATTGGGCATAAGGCGCAGGGGGGAGAGAGAATTGCAGGCATAGTGATGGAGGTAGGCGATGAGGATATTAGCCTCACCATTTGGTCAACTCTCACTTAGTTTCTCTGTTTTCAAAACGGTGCCTCATTCTTGTACTGCTTTAAATCTGAAGTGGCTAACTTCTTAGCCTTTATGATTCTTTTTCTCTAGAGAACCTGTCTCTGGTCTCCCGTGGGGAAGGAGAAGTCGCCTGAATATGCAAGCTGGTAGGAGTATGGGGGTCTACTCTCTCCTGATATAGACTTTCACACAGTCTCATTTTCAACCCTGTGGCTCACCAGGGCCTTCTATATCATGTGGTGTTCTTGAGGCTTTCCAAAGTCCTATGGAGAAAATCATCTTGCTTCTTGTATCAGTCAGTATCCAGCCGGAAAGTAGAAATCATCCCAGAAATGTGAACAGGGAAAAATAGAATTAAATTAGATGATGCAGAAAGTAACTATGACTTCTAGACTGATGAAAAGGGAACCAAGAACTCAGGAAAGGGTTCTCTTTGTCCTCAAGATGGAGATTTAGGCTTTTTTTTTTTTTTTAATGAAATGCTCACCATAAGTTGTCGTTGTCATCTGTAACCATACAAAGTCATTACACTATTACTGACTGTATTCTCTATGCTGTACTTTTCAGCCCTGTGACTTATTTATTTTGTAACCAGAAGTCTGTACCTCTTAATCCCTTTCACCTATTTTGCCCATCCCCTCACCCCCCTCCACTCTGTCAACCACCAGTTTGTTCTCTGTATCTGTGAGTTTATTTCTGGTTTTTGTTGGTTTGTTTTCTTTTTTAGATTCCATGAGATTCAGTCTTTCAAGGAAAGAAAATGGCTGCCCCAGGAATGCGTGCAGGGGTGGGAGGTTGGTGAAGAAACTCGTCAGAGGGTACAGTCTGGAGCTGGCTTCTGCATGCTGATCTGCTGGCTTCTGCACACAAGGACCGCGAGGGAAGCTCCTTTCTCTGATTACAGTCTTGTGGTGTCCCTCCAGAACCCTCTATTGATAAAGCCTAACATCAAGCCAGTTAGTGAAAGAAAAATGTCTGTAAGATCCAACTCCAGCATAATAAAGCAAAACAAAACAAGGAAGATGTACAGCTGAGTGATTATTGACATGTCTCTCACCCGCACCTCCCACCTCTTAGAGAGACGCAGTAGGGCTTGACCTTCCTCCATGTTTAAGCCATGTACCACTCTCCCCCCAGTTCTCCAACCTGACACGCTAACAGAGCTACACATTGTTTGCTAGTTTCACCGAAGGCGGTATTTAAATTTCTGTGCTCCTTATTGTTTTGGGTGATTAACAAAAGAAGGAGTGAGAATTTCGTATTTCTTTCTTTTAATGTTTATTTATTTTGAGACAGAGAGAGAGAAAGAGAGAACATGAACACACACACACACACACACACACACACACACACACAAACACACACGAGGGGGCAAGGGGCAGAGAGAGTCAGAGACAGAATCCCAAGCAGGATCCACACTGTCCGTGCAGAGCTTGGGCTGGGACAGGGAGGGGGGCTCAATCGCACAAACCGTGAGATCAAGACCTGAGCTGAAATCAAGAATCAGATGCTCAACTGAGCCACCCAGGTGCCCCAGGAGTGATAATTTCTTAGCTCCATTCAGGAATTCTCCCCACCTTTCTATAATTGCTCTATTTTAAAACTAATTTCCTCACCAAAATGTGACAGTTTCCAGAGCAAAGACCGTCTCTAACTTATCTTCCTTTTCCTTTATCTCCTTCAGTGCCTCATTTTGATAAGCTTAATACAGGTTGGTTGAATTAAATAAAATGTACATTCTTTAAATATTCTTCATAAAATTCACAACTTATTTCAATCAGTTTTTTTAAGTTTAATAGTTTATTTTTGAGAGAGAGCGAGCGAGCGAGAACGAGTGAGAGAGAGAGAGAGAGAGAGAGAGAGAGAGAGAGAATCCTAAGCAGGCTTCGTGCAGGCAGCACGGAGCCCAATGTGGCACTCAAACTCATGAACCATGAGATCATGACCTGAGCCAAAATCAAGACTCAGACACCTAACCGACTGAGCCACCCAGGTGACCCTCAATCAATTTTATTGTCATATATCATGTACCTAAATCCCAACAAGCTGTCTTATAAATCTTTGTTTTTGATTAAAGTGAGGAAAAAGCGAAAGCATTTATAAGTGCATGAAAACTCATCTTTAGTCCTACTAGCAAAGTAACTCACTCTCTATATAACATATTTACAATAAAAAAGAAGCTTTTCCCTTCATTATTTAATGAGCAGACAGCCCTATTGTTTTAGATATTTGCAGCACTAAAATGTTTCTCTAATGGTTGTCTTCTAAAATATGCAATATTTTGAAATGCTGATACTTACCAATTCAGGGATGTCTTTTACTTTCAGAGGAACTTGGATTAAACCCAAATGAGTCCTGAAACTAAGAGAATCACCATTTTCATAATTTGGGTTGCGAAGATTAATTAACACCTTTAAAAACAAATCCAACAGAATTGGTTAGTTTCTTTATAGGATGTTTACACCTATAAAATTGGCAGTGATATTCTTGGTGTATCACCACAAAATTAAAAACTATTTGGGGCTATGTATGTACTTTAATTACATTCTAAAAAACTATAAAATTATATTGAAATGTTAAAATGTCATAAACATGTCTTAAATTTAATATTCTGATGATCTACCATACAAAAGTGTAAAAGAATTTAGTTAGAATGAAAAACATTTTGATGGTAATAAAAAATCAAAACTGCTTGAATATTTAACCAGGGAAGGTGACAGAAAGATCAAAATTGCTTGATTGTAATATTTTCAGAAAAAATTTCAGAATCAACTCTAGCCCTTTGAAAAAACAGATATTGACAAGATTTTTAGAAAAATAGTAGAATAATATTGCAGAGTATCACCTCTAAATCAAACCCACAAGGAAAAAAAAATTCAGAAGCCAAACTAACAATTTATATACTTTTTAAAATTAGGCAGGTCAAAAAAGTCTTAGATATTTACATATCCTTTATGTAGGAATTGCACTTCTATAAGTACAATTAAGTACAAATAATTCTATAAGTACAAATAATTGAGATGTTTGCAAAGACAGTGCAGAAAGAATGTTAATGAAGTACTATTTATTACAGAAAAATGTGAAACAACTTAAACATTCCATTAGAGGCTATTACTTAAATGAATTGTGGTTAATTCATATAATAAAATATAACGTAATTTGCCTCTATTAACACAGGTAATATATATAATAACATGAAAAAATATTCACAATATATGAAGTTAAAAAATGTGTAGTAACGTAACGTTTATTGCTATGTGACGGCATTAAAGGTAATTTTTTAGAAGTTTTCTCCTTATGCATATTTTCTTATTTTTCTAACAATAACTTACATTTCGGGGAAAGAATAATTATAATAAAAAATATTTTTAAATTGAAACTCTTGAGAAAAAAAAAAAATCAAGCATCCAGTACAATGACATGCACAGAGCTAGAGAGTATTATGTTAAGCGAAGTAAGTCAGTCAAAGAAACACAAATACCATGTGATTTCACTCGTCTGTGGAATTTGGGAAACAAAACAAAGGAGCAAAGTAAAAGAAGAAGAGAGAGGCAAGTCAAGAAACAGACTCTTAACTACAGAGAACAAACTGATGGTTACCAGAGGGGAGGCGGGTGGGGGCATGACGTAAATAGGTAGGTGATGGGGTTAAGGAGTGCACTTGTCATAAGCACTGAGTGCTGTATGGAAGTGCTGCTTTCTATTTTACATACCTGAAACTAATATTATACTGTGTGTTAATTAACTGAATTTAAAAAAAAAACTTAAAAAAAATAAAAAGAATACAGCAAAGGAGATTATGGTGACAGAAACACTATCACATCTGAGGAAGGAATTAATGAGCTGATAACTAATCACTGATAAAATGGAATGTGCTAAAATGCCAAAACAGTTTCCCAAAACTGCAAGCACTAAATTAAGGCTAAAAATGTCAATAGTATTTGTTAAAAAAAAAATAAATACAAATATAGCAAAGAATCAACAGCGCTAAATGCAGACTAATAGGGAACAATGCAATTTTAGCCTAATAACACAAATCATGTATCATACTGCACAGAAACCTCACACACGTAGGATAGGAAAGGGAAACTATGAATACATGGGTAATAGAAAAGAGAAAATATTAGAAATGCAGAAGCTATACAGATGTAACTATAGAAAATGTTCTTTAGTTAAAGAAGAATTTCAGCATAAATAAGAAAAGGATCAATTCATCAACAGTCCTGAAAGAAACAGAACGTTACGACCATTAAGGAGAAAACAGTTAAAGATAATCATACAAAAATTACATGAAATTTCAGCCCTGAAGTGCTAGAAAAGGGAAGAGTTTGGGAGAAATCTTTAACAAGCTAAGAGAAATAATGCCATCACCATAAAGGCAGTTTCTGACCAAACTAACTTCTCTCTAGAATTAAAAGAAGACAGTTGACTCTTGAACAACACAAGTTTGAACTTCAGCTCAAATGCAGACTTTTAACAGTACAGTACTGTAAACGTATTTTCTTTTCCTTATGCCTTTCTTAATATTTTCTTTTCTCTAGCACACTTATTGTAAGAATACAGTATATAATGCATATTAACATACAAAATATGTGTTGGCTGTGTTATCAGTAAGACTTCCAGTCAACAGTAGTACTTAGCTACTTAAGTTTGGGGGGAGTCAAAAGGTATATGTGGATTTTCGACCATGCAGGGGGTCAGAGCCCTCGTGTTCTTCAAGCATCAACTGTATATTTTATGCTGGCAAACTAGTTTCAAAGACAACAGTTCAGAAAAGAAATAAAAGTAAAATGTGAAAAACTCATTCACTCATTTACTCGTTCATTCAGCACCTATTTGTTGAGCAGCTATGTGCTAAGCACCGTTCTATCTGTTGGAGATAGAGCAATTAACCTGCAGCTGGTTTGTGGTAGCTCCATGCTTATCTCCAGGGACACCTGGATGTCTGGTGGTGACCCCTGGCCAAGATGAGATGAAATACACTAACTAGTCATTTATAATGTGCTACTCAATGTCCCAGGGAGGCAGTCCCTATCAGTTTCACATGGCTTATTGAAAATGCACAGATTGCTAGCTTCTCCTGATTTACCAGTGGGGATATAAAAGACTCCTGGGAAACCTTCCTTGCGCCTTGACTCCCAAGACCAGTGTATCTCACTTGTATCTTAGCGGTTCCTACTCCAAAGACAAAGCTCATCCTCTGCAACTGAGAAAGAGCCCTGGGAGCTGAGCCTAGAAGTTTGGATCTCTTCGTATTTGCATGTGCTTTCTTTCTCTTGCTGAAAGAATGCCTTCTGTGGCTGCATCCTGTGAAGTCTTGTGAGTCTTCAATTATCGGACTCTGTAACTGTTGCAACAGTGCACAAAACAGAATGAGAAGCTCCTGCCCTTGTGAATCTTACTTTTTTTTTTAATTTTTTTTTTTTAACGTTTATTTATTTTTGAGACAGAGAGAGACAGAGCATGAACGGGGGAGGGCCAGACAGAGAGGGAGACACAGAATCCGAAGCAGGCTCCAGGCTCTGAGCTGTCAGCACAGAGCCTGACGCGGGGCTGAACTCACAGAGCGCGAGATCATGACCTGAGCTGAAGTTGGATGCTTAACCAACTGAGCCACCCAGGCGCCCCGTGAATCTTACTTTTAATAGGAGAAGGCAGGCAATAAGGAAAACAGAAAAAGAATATGTTATATAATGATAAATGCTATAAAGAAAAACAAAGCAGGAAAAGGATAAAAGGAGTTCCAAGCAGGGAGCCGCGGGGGAAGGCTTTGCTGAGAAAGTGACATTTAAACAAAGACATAAGGAGTGAAGGAACGTGCAGACAAGTATCTGGGGAAAAAGCACTGTAAGCAGAGAAGAGGAGCGGAGGCCCTCAGATGGCAGGAAGCCAGGGGGAAGCATGGAGGCTAAAGTAAATGGAGTATAACAAATCAGGGGAAAGTAATAGGAGATGAACTCAGAGAAGTAATGGGGTATCAGCTCAAATAGCATGTTTCGCACCACTGTCATGACTTTGGCTTTCAAGTAGAATGAGATGGGAAGCTGCCGGGTACCAGAGATGGCTTATTTGGAATGGTACTGCAATGGCTTCCTCTGGAAACTGCACTGAGAACAAATTCTAGGTGGGCAAGGGTAGAGCAGGAAGACGTTAGGAGGATGGAGGTAGGAGTGGTTGAATTCCGGATACATGTTGAAGGTAAAGTGACAGGATTTGCTGATTACGTGTAAGGTACAAGAGAAAGAGTGGAATCAAAGGTAAGTCCGTTAAAATAATTAGTGAGTGCTAACCTACTTTATTTTCGATATGCTTTCTCAAACTTAATTAAGCTCATCATCTTCATTAACAGACCTGTTCCTTCTCCTCCATTCTCTATCCCAAGGACGTAGTACCTCTCTGCCCCGTTACCCAATCTAGACACTTAAAGCTCTTCCTTATCTTTTCTTTTTCTCATACTCCCCACATCTAATCAGTTCCCAAACCCTCCTAAAAATCTCTTGCAAATCTGTTGAATTCTATCCGGTTCCAACACTGTTCTGTAGCTCAGACCTTTTTCGTGTCTTGTCTAAACTACTAGAACAGGGAAGGACTAAAAAGGGAAAAGATTCACTGAGCATCTATAGGTGCTAGGCAGCAGGCTACCTGATTTACAAGCTACCTGATTTACAGTTAGTATTTTTTAATCAAAATCTTCCTAATTGATTTACTTGCCTCTAATCTTTCCACATTCCAGTGTGTTTTCCAAAAGCAATTTCCAAGCACAAATCTGATCATGTCATTCTATGGTTCTAGGGCTTTGTCCTTGGTGATTCCTCTGCCTGGAGACATCCTCATATCATTTCTTCCACTTTATTCCCATTAATATACCTATATTGATCCAATACAACCTACCTCCAGAAAATCCTTGGGTGCATAAACAGGTCTGAAAAGGCTTAAATCTGGAATTAAGATAGATTGGAACAACATCTCAGTTAATATAAGAATCCTTATTAATAACAACGTTAATGATTCTTTCACATGTGGCTGTGGAGTTGGATTAATTCAGACATTTGCAGAGTATCAATAATTTGTCATACATTGTGTTAAGTACTGGGAACACAAAAATGAAAGGGCAATCTCTTCCCTTGACGGCCTAAATGACCTATTCTAGAAGAAATTAAATGTCTCCCCTCATAAATTTATAATAAATTTATAACTGAATCGAAAACACAATGTCAGTATACCAAAGTTCTATATGAGAATTCTCAAAGTGCCTAGAATACAAATAATACATTCTTAGCGAATTCCTCTAGTTGTATTAAACTGTTCTCCCTTTTGAATTTCTATAACACACTGCTTTCTCTATTACAGTACTTATTTCTTGCCTGGTTCCCCATGCTTATTTTTAAAGAGGAGTGGTGAGGGATTATGTACATGTCTACCAATACAATTCTATACATCTATTGATCACAGTAAATGAGACATAGCTGTCACCCATTATATGTTTATAAAATTGACTCTATTTTAACCATTAAAATGAGCCAAAATAAATTCTTAAAAACATTTTAGAAGTCTCAAAACTTTTTACCACTTAACCTATTTTTAACATCTCAATGTTATTAAAGCTTGAAAAATATTTAGCTTAATTATGAATCTAAGAAATCCATTGAATGATTTAATCTATTCTTTTATAAAAATGTTTTCAAATGCTGTTTTAAAAAGGATAATTGACTTGAATATTCTCAAAATATTATAAAACACTGGTGAAAGTTAGGAATTAAAAAAATTTTTTTTTAATGTTTATTTGAGAGAGAGAGAAAAAAACAGAGAGAATCCCAAGCAGGCTCCATGCTGTCAGCACAGAGCCTGATGCGGCTCTTGAACTCACGAACTGTGAGATTATGACCTGAGCCAAAATCAAGAGTTGGACGCTTAACCAACTGAGCCACCCAGGTGCCCCCAAAGATAGGGATTTTTAAACTGCACGGTAGAAGTTAAAGCAAACAAAGTAGATGGCAGTAATTAGTGGGGAAGGAAAATGGCTATCTTTCCAAAAGAATTGCTAATATTGTTGCTCTGGATCCACAATTAAGAAGGCAATCTTTCCTACTACCACATTTTGAAAAAGGTTGTTCATATACCTGGTTCATCAGTTCCCATTTCATTCCATTTATTGAGAAGTTCTTTCTGTTCTCCAACTGGCCTCTAAAAAAGGTAATTTTAAAATTGGTTTCATTTTGTGAAGCTTAACAATGCAGCTGAAAAGTAAGAATCAATAACTTATCTAAAAGGTTGAATAAGCTACCATAACATAAGAAAAAAATCACTTCACCGCACATGGTGAACTTTTTTTGGAATTATTCTTAAACTTTTGTTATTTAACTATGATATTATATCTAGTCTCAATGGCTCAGTTAGAATATGGTGCTAAAGAGTCCAAGAAAAGAAGAGAAATGATCTCTATAGGCCAGTAAATTTCATAAAGAAAAACTGCTCCTTAGCCACATACTACATCTCTTACCCCATCCAGCAACCTCAGAAATGCATCGCAAGGGGGACTGGCCAAGAGAGTATGACTGTGGGTCAGTAGCATCATCTTCCTACATGAAAGACAGTATATTACACAATACTACATACTTAGGCAGTTTTCCATAGAAATTTATCCTTTTTTAAAATATCATCCTTCTGGTGCCTTCCGTGACTTGTCCTTGGAGATTATCTAAAGTTCATCCACTATATCCTGTCTACTAGCAAGGAATAAATAGCAGGTAGGGAAAATAAAGTGAAGAGAAACTTCTTCTCTCCTACTCGTGAGCAGCCAAAAAGAATCCAGAGCATTCCTCTAGTGGCTTTTCTCTCCCTTTTTATCTTCCCCCTCAAAGCCCACAGTGACAGACAAAAGTTGAGAATTTGATCTTTTAGATCTAATGATACTACTATTAGAACTAAATAGTTCTGCAGAGAGATGACCAATCATCCTTCCATTTCCTATGTTAACACTGAAAGATGGTACCATATTGGCTATTATAAGAGGATAACGTGCCTAAACTCCATCTCGTATTCAAAACATATGGCTATTGTGCCGATTAGCCAAAAATAAGGAGACCAAAGGTAATTAAAAATTTTCAAGTGCATTTATAACATGTATAACCTTTACAGCCAAATCTCTAAATAATCTATACGTAGATTATATATTGTGTTTTTATTTATTCTCAAGATATGTTCATTACAAAAAGTACTACAGCCTATATAATAGAAATCTATATACAATACATCCACGTAATTGGCCTTTTACAGATTTTTGTTTCAAAACAAACTGATATACTGTTTAAAGAGAGATAAATCTGCCTAACAATTACAACTTCGTGGTACTTCTAGCACTCGATTCACAATAAAATATTTAAATATTAAAAGTACCTTTTGAAAAAAAAATAAAAATAAAAGTACCTTTCGTGCCAATGGGATACTCAGTTCAGTGCACATACTATTTAAACTCTTCAAAATTCTTTTTTCCCAACTTCCCTGAAATATAGAGAACAACTCATTATTGTTTCTGGTTAACAATACCAAAACTAATTTTTAAAAAATTAAAGATACTATGAGTCCTATAGAAATGGTAAGGTTGGTTGAGATTGGTTATCTTCATTCATTAGTTCACTCAACAAATGTTAATTACTGCCTACTATGTGCCAGATACTATCCTTAGTGCTGTGAATTAAGCCATGAACAGAAAGTCTCAGTTCTCACGGAACTGACTTTCTAGAGGAAGATGGAAATGAGGACAGATCAAAAAAAAAAAAAAAAAAAAAAGAAGAGGAAGAAATCAGCAAGTCATAGGGTGATAAACATTTTAAGAAAAAATAGCAGATAATAAAAAGGTAAATTACATTTAAGTATTTTGTAAACGTTTGATACTCAGAAATCCCATTAATAACCTAGTGAAAATAAAACTTTATAGAAATTATTATACTGTAATTTTTCCTAACATGACATTTCAGTCCTAAATACTTCAGCATGAATGTTCTAATAAGAACCTTCTCCTACATCAACACAATACCACTATCACACCTAAGAAAATTAGCAATAATATTTCATATCACATAATATTCAGCCCACATTCAAACTTTTCCAGTTGTCCCCAAAATATCTTTTATAGTTTTTTAAAATCCAGAATCCATTAAAAATGTATGCATCACATTACATTTGGTTGTTATGTCTCTTTCCATGTAGCTGAATCTAGAGTCTCTTTGTCCTTTTCTTTTTCATGATATTGACTTTTTTGAGGACTCCAGGCCAGTTATCTTTTAGAATGTGTCACGATATGGATTTGTCTTACTGGTTTTTTCACAGAAAGATCTATCCCCTAGATCTCTTGTAAACTTGAAAAAAGGAGTTCTTTTTAATAGTCAGTCATGAATTGATTATCCACACATACCATATTTTAGTAAATCCTTCTTTTTAACACCAAGGTAAAATGCCAATATTTTTTGGTCTTTTTACTAAAATATGCCCTTAGGCTACTTGTAACTCACTGAAAGCAAAATAAAATAATACCTAAGCTCCAAAATTTAGACCAAGAGAGGAGAAAAGAAGAGAACTATATATTACATTATTGATAATGTACAGTTACATCCCATCCAGTCAACACAAGTAGAATAATAATAATAATAGCTCCTTTATGTGGTTGTTATAAAGATTAAAGATGTAAAGTGCTTGGAACAGTGACCTAATAATGATAATAATCATTCAATAATTGATAGCTTTACTATAGCTTTCATTGTTCATAGTTCCCTCTTTAACACACATATTTAAATACATTACCCTCTTTACCTGGAATATACTCTCCATGCTCTACTCCCAACCCCAACATACTTACTCCTACTTTATCTGAATACACCTTATTCACCTTTCAGACCTTCACCTCTGTTAAGCCTCCAGATGGTATCAGGTGCCTGTGCTTATAGTCTCTCTCGGCCCCTTCCTTCACCCATCACAGCACATAGTCACACTTTGTCTAGCACATAATAGATGCTAGATGATTACACAGATTTCTACTCTAAGTAATATTGAAAGCGTTTAAAAAAATTTTTGATATGATGGCCTAAGCAATGAATGAACAAAAGAGCATTCATCTATAGGAGAAATACAGAGCTGTGTGAAGTGTATAAGCTTTAGTCTACTAAATATATAGAAATAGATTTTTAGGAATAAAAGAATACTCTTCATAAATTCTATTAAATACTCACAAAACTAACCCCATTTACTGGCTTCTTTTCTTTTCTTTCTTTCTTTCTTTCTTTCTTTCTTTTTTTTTTTTTTTACTGTGAGTATTTCTCTTGGATTCAAGACTTCAAATACATTTGAGAAACTTATTCACGATCAAACATTAATTATAGCAACATAATCTACTTCTACCTCCAACATCCTTATCCTCAATTTATCTGAATAAATCTTACTGAACTTTCAAGTCTCAGGTTGAAGTACTATTTTCTCTAATAAGCCTTCTGTCACTTGCTTCCCCCACTCCAGACTGTGGGGGAAGGAGGTATAAGAAAGCTTATTTTAAAAAAAAAAAAAAAGCAATTTTAATTCAATCATTATATAAAAATAAAATCTGCATGAAGATTAAAAATCCAATCCCTGGATTTGTATAATTTACCTTAATATATAAAGAACCAAATTGCTATTATTGAATTATGATTCCAAATACTCTCATTTTCAACCACACATAAAAAGGGCTCTTGAACTGATTAAAAGACAATAATTCTTGGAAATAAAAACAAAAAGTTGGGGTTCCTGGGTGGCTTAGTCAGTTAAGCATTCAACTTCATTTTGGCTCAGGTCATGATCTCACGCTCTGTGGGTTCCAGCCCCATGTCGGGCTTCATGCTGACAGTCCGGAGCCTGCTTCGAATTCTCTCTCTCTCCCTCTTTCTCTGCCTCTCCCCTGCTCGCTCACTCTGTCTCTCTCAAAAATAAACATTTAAAAATATTTATTTTGGTAAAAACATCTCATTCAGGTATTTTCTATAAAGTACAATTTTTAAATGATTAATCATAGTTCTCCTAAATGGATATCCCAGGCTACCAAATATTTCAATTCACCAACTTGAAATTGAATGTAATTCAATTAGATGTAACTAGAGATGTAATAGAAAGAGAAAATAGTTACCAAAAAAAAGTTACACAGAAAAGAGATCAGACGTTAGAAAGCATTCTGAAAGAGTTTGGAAAAAGAGCTACAAAATTTACATACATTGCTTTATTAATCCTGTGAGATATGTATCATGAATGAGGAAACTTTCAAAAAGAACACATAAAAGTAGAATGAAAAAGAGTGTTAAGAATTGAAGCAATATTGAGCAGATCTTTATTCAATTATCATTTCTATGTGCTCTATAATTGAAGCAGGAACTTAGAAATCATCCAGAAGAGAAGAGAATGACTAAAAATTGAGAAAAGGAAAGAGGAAAAGAATATTAAATTCAGAAAAATTGGACTTTTGTGGCTAGAACAGGGGGACATGAGGTGTTATACCTGAAAACTCAACTAGTGAAAAGATATTGATTCAACATTTACTGAGCACCTATTAAACACATGCCAGTAAAAATGAATCAAATGGCATCCCTGTCCCTAAGAACCACATCACTTTTGTGGTGGGGGTGGGGAAGAGAAGACAGATACACAAGTCACATGAGATAGGTTCAAAAAGTTCACGAGGGCTATTATCAGCCCATATGCCATACGTATAGAAAGCACTTAAAAGAATAAGCAAGGGAACAGGAAGCTGAGTGTGTCAAAACTTCTAGCTGTTAATGGAGCACATACCACTTCCTTTAAAAGTCTAAAAACATTGAAGGAAAAGTAACTCCAGTGGTTCGCTACGTCTTCCCCATTCCCCGTTCCATATTGATGACACAATGACAAGGATAGCAGGGCTTTTCCAAGGTACCCCTTGCAAGAACTTCAGTCAGATGGTCAGAGAAGTGATCTCCATAGAAATCCCAAGTAGTTAGAGAAGTCGTTTCTATAGACATCAGAAAGGGGAATAGAATTTCCTGACAATGAGGGGAAATCCAAAGTGAAGCAAGTGGCTGTTCGCAAGCTGGGTCACCCTGTGGGTTCCCTGCAGAACTTGAATCTTATTTCAGGGTATTCATTCATTCGTTTACTCGCTGCCTCACTAACTGACATGTACTGAGTGCTTTCTACGTGTCAAGCACAGGACTATGATCGGTGAGTAAATGTCGTAAGGAGCCTATGATCGCTTAATACAAGAAACGGACTTTCCAACAAGTAGAAAGGCTTAACCAAAATGACTTAAGTTAGTGAAATTGTGAGTTCCTTGTCTTCAGAAGTACTCGAGCAAAAGGAAATGAACTCCAGAGGTTGGATGAGATAAACCTGAAGGGTCCACTTCAACTCCAGTTTTATAGATACTAAACTTTTCGCAGGCTCTGTCTGTAGAGGTGACTAAATACTCCCTAAGTCTCAAAAATAAGTGCTCAAAGGGGCGCCTGGGTGGCGCAGTCGGTTAAGCGTCCGACTTCAGCCAGGTCACGATCTCGCGGCCCGTGAGTTCGAGCCCCGCATCAGGCTCTGGGCTGATGGCTCGGAGCCTGGAGCCTGTTTCCGATTCTGTGTCTCCCTCTCTCTCTGCCCCTCCCCCGTTCATGCTCTGTCTCTCTCTGTCCCAAAAATAAATAAACGTTGAAAAAAAAAAATAAAAATAAAAAAAAATAAGTGCTCAAAAAAATCAGTTATTCCTGTGCTATTATTTAAATAAAAATGTCAACATATCTTCAGCACACACAGAAAAAGAAGTAAAAGTGGCAAATGAACTATTGAGAAATGACAGTGCACTAATACAAGATACAAAGAAAATAATGGTTTCTACCCAAAGACTCACAAAATAAAGCTTTAAAATGTTATTTAAAAGGAAAATGAATGCCCTTTTACATTTAAAATGTTTAGTAGGAAGACATTACCTTTTACCCAAACCCATATCCTCTCCAAATGAAATTACTGTTGCCTTCAAATCAGTTTCCCTAATAATTGGAATCTATGGTATTAAGTCAAAGGACTTCAAGAGTTTTATAAATAAATTAATTTCTAAACCATGAGAGGCAAAAAATTTACACAAGAATCAAAACTGTATTGAAATCTCTAACTGGGTATTACTAATTGCCTTGCTACTTTTTTATAACAATGAACGTAAATAAGAAGTCTTTAAAAGCCATCTAATGTAGCATGTAAAAAACTATGAAATTATAAAATTAAAAAATTATTTCCTTCACTCTGAAAAAATAAAGCAAAATAGTTATAACTCAGCTTTCTAATGGAAGAAGATTTTAGCAATTCTCTGATTATAAAAGTAACACATTTATTCAAGATAATTTGAAAAAAAACCAATATGTAAAGAACAGAATAATAAATAAGCATCCATAAATTTTCATCAGCCAAAAATAACTACTATTAATATTTTGTTCTCTTCTTTCATTTTTTCTATGCATGTATGTGTACGATTGAGATATTTAATTAGTGGAATTATATTGTTTTATATTTTGCTTTATCCACTTAAGATAATATCATATACTTTCCTATTTCATTATATTCTTTTAAAAATAACATTGTTGATGCCTGTAGAACATTGTCTTTTGGAGATACCCTGCTGTATATGCAAACCCTATTGTTATTTAGATTCTTTTAAATTTTTTAATATCATCACGAACATAAATTTCTGTGTTTCCCTGATTCTTCCCTTTAGATAAGATCCTAGATGTTAGAAGTGGAACTAGTAGGAAAGGGGTGTACATATTTTTAAGAGGGAACATTTTCTATTTTTTGTATTCAATTCATTCATCACTAAAAAATATATATCTACTGAGCATCTGCCGTGAGGCAGGCACTATGCCAGATGTTGAGGATACAGTAGTGAAAAGAGAGACCCTGATCCTGCTTCCCAGAGACTGCAGAATCTAGATGATAATCAGACAACCCAAGTACTATGGTAGGAAGTATAGAGTGCCTCCTGTATGGAGGAATAGAGACACAGAAAAAGTACCTGGGAATGTGAGATCTCAGGCGTAGAAAGCCTTCCTAAAGAAAGGATCATGTCGCCTGACACCTGTGAATGTGCCAGAAATACGTGAGATTTGTGGGGAGGCAGTTTTACACAGAAGCAATGGCATGTGCAACAGTTCTCCTGGAGGAACAACTGAAGGAGGTCAAGTATGATTAAAGAGAGAAGGCAGATGTGTGTGGAAGCGGGCAGGGGACTGGCAGGATGGTGAGGAACAGTGTGAGGAGGCGAGAGGTAAGACTCGAATGGTAAAAAGAAGCAAGATCATTGACAGTCTTGTAAACAAAAATAAGGAGTTGCGGTTGTATCCTAAGAGTCTGGGAAGTTTTAAGAAATGGAGTGACAATTCAGAAGGCAGAAAGACTAATTAGGAAGAGGATGAGAATTGAAGTCACATAAAACCAACAAAATTCTCTTTTTTGTTTAGGTTCCTGGATTGACAGAGAACTGGGTAAATTCAACCAATAGCACCTCTTGAGTTTGAGCATTTCTGGACTGGATAGAGAAATACGCTGAATATCATCAGGTAGTACAGATTCTAGAGCCAGACTATCCAGGTTGAAATCCCAACTTTTCCACCTACTAGTTTTGTGAAATTGGACCTATGTAAGATCATAAGAGTAACATACCTTATAGGCTTGTCATGAATATTAAATGAGTAAACAGTTGTAAAGCACTAGAATGGTACCTGGCACATAATTAGAGCTCTGTGTGCTCACTAGTATTATTTCGTAAAAAAAAATTCATAATTTAATCACCCATTGTGTATCAGTTTCTTCAAATATTCCTTTCTCTAAAAGGTGTGGCAAAAGAGTTCCCAAATTATTTTACAAGGAAATAGGGTTCTGTGGTCACATAAATTTGAACAACACTGGATTAAATAAAATTAAACAGTTTCTTTACTGCAGAACATCCCTGAGCCTTAGCATCCCAAAATAAATTGTATGCAACAAAATTAAGGAAGCATTAAATTAAAACACAAAGACTAAAAAATAAACACCCACGAGTTCATAGTGACATAAATAAATAACATAGTGATATAAATAAATAAATAAATAAATAAACAAATTTATTATAAATAACTCCCCAGTTCTCTTTCTGCATGGAAGAGAGGGAGAACTCTTCCATGCAGAAACACTCCAAATAATTTCTGTAGAGATTCCCAGCTCAGGGAGGTGGAATATAACAGTCTCTCCTTATGTGTGAACCATAAATAGTGACTTCCTTCCAAAGAGTAGAGCACACAAGGGTGTCGGGGGTGAAGAGTGACTCTACAGTGGGGCAACCTCACAAACACTACCTAAGCCAGGCAATCAAGGTCAACATCAACAGTGGTAAACCAGGTGGACAGTATATACCCTGATATGATGCAGTGAGTATAAATGGCACTTTCTGTCTGTGGTCTTCCTCCCAAAAACCCACAGCCCCAGTCTAATTATGAGAACAACATTAGACGAATTCCAACAGAGGGATAATCTACAAAATACCTGACTAGTACTTTTCAAAACTGTCAAGGTCATCAAAAACAAGGGAAGTCTGAGAAACTGTCATAGCCAAGAGGAGCCTAAGGAGACATGACAACCAAATGTAATGTAGTGTCCTGGTTGGGATCCTGGAACAGAAAAAGGACATCAGGTTAAAACTAAGGAAATAAAGTATGAACTTTAGCGAATAATAACGTACTGATATTGGTTCACTAATTGTAACAAACGGTACCACACTGACTTAAGATGTTAATAAGAGGGGAGACTAGGTGTGGAATCTATGGGAACTCTATAATATATTCTCAATCTTTCTGTACATTTAAAACCCTTGTAAGGGGCGCCTGGGTGGCGCAGTCGGTTAAGCGTCCGACTTCAGCCAGGTCACGATCTCGCGGTCCGGGAGTTCGAGCCCCGCGTCAGGCTCTGGGCTGATGGCTCAGAGCCTGGAGCCTGCTTCCGATTCTGTGTCTCCCTCTCTCTCTGCCCCTCCCCCATTCATGCTCTGTCTCTCTCTGTCCCAAAAATAAATAAACGTTGAAAAAAAAAATTTTTAAAACCCTTGTAAAAAAAATCGTAAACTGTGATTCTAGGAATGAAAAGTACAGCGTGGGGAACACAGTCAATGGTACCGTAATAGCCCTGGATGATGGCAGCTCCCTTGTGGTGAACGTGGCATAATGTATACAATTGCCAAATCACCATGTGGTACACCTGAAAGTGTGCTGTGTGTCAACTACGCCTCAATAAAAAATAAAAATATATGACACGAATTTTCAAACAAACAAACAAACAAACAGTAATTCACCAAGAGGAAGGCAGTGTGGGCCTCAATTTCCAAACTTATTTGTCCATGGAACCCTTTTTTGTAGAGCATCTCTCAGAGCTGGTATTCAGCAGAAAATACTCTGGGAAATGCTGATGTGGTGTAAGAAGCCTGTTTCCCTCATCAGCCCAGAAAATTGAACACCAGTCTAGCCTGCCAAAAACTGCAGAGAGTTGATTTACATCCCAACTCTGAAGACACAATCAAGAGCTAAGTGAAGTTCAAATAACTCATGAAACTTTAATGGGGGGGGGGGGGGGGAATCACATTTTTTTCCTGGCTCTAGTTCCAAAATATTTTCTGCCAACCTGCTTTACTGAATAAAAGCAGAAGGAAACACTCACTGGATTTTATTTTAAGTTCTTTTGATTGTAAAGAGCAAAGAACAGCTTAATAAAGAATCCCCTATGTCCAGGTCTTCTCTAGTGCTTCTACAGAACGTCTCAGCCATCTCCCCCATAGCATACAGCACTTTCAGTGATTAAACCATGAGTTACCCATAGGTGGAATCTTTATCTAATTTATTTCTGAATCTCCAGATCACATGGTAGATTGTCTTCTAGCAGGCATTCAGTAAATATCTTTTTTTTAATATGAAATTTATTGTCAAATTGGTTTCCATACAACACCCAGTGCTCATCCCAACAGGTGCCCTCCTCAATACCCATCACCCACCCTCGCCTCCCTCCCACTCCCCATCAACCCTCAGTTTGTTCTCAGTTTTTAAGAGTCTCTTATAGTTTGGCTCCCTCCCTCTCTAACCCTTTTTTTCCCCCTTCCCCTCCCCCATGGTCTTCTGTTAAGTAAATATCTTTTAATTGAATATCACAATAATTGCTAGAAGAGATGGCAAGTGCCTTTACTATTAATCTGACACAAACTTTCTGAGTTCTTACTACATAAAGGTCAGTATGCTAGATATAATGAGTCTACAAAAATGTTTTAAAATTGTTACTGCTTTCAAGAGGCTTGCAACTAAAGTAAAAACGATGTATACAGAAATTGCTATCACAGAATGCGATTTGTAATAAGAACCATAAAACGACAGCATGCTAAAAGACAGTGTGCTTCCAAAAGAGGGAGAGATCCTTTTCAACAGGGCTGATAACTACAGTAGAGAAGAGACGTCATCTGAGCTGACCCTCACAAAATAGATGGATTTTCCTAATGCTAAGCAGGCAGAAAGAGCTTTCCAGGACAAGAAAACAAAATAAGAAAAGTTTTCTTTTCTTTTCTAAAAGATGCAAGAGGGAGACTCAAAATGATTCCCCTGGAAGAGCACAAAGGACAGTTACAGGATGGCAGAGATTGATAAAGTGAAAGGGAAAGTTAGGGACAAACTAAAAATTCCTAAATGTTGCGCTTTGGGGTAGGAACTTGTTGGGCAATTGGTAGTCACTGAAGATTTGTGAAAAGGCAGTGGCATGTATTATAAGGTTTCATCTGCTTGTAGCTGAAGTTAATTGTGTCAAGAGTACATATGAAGATGGGGAAAGAGATAAGTTGAAAATCAGGAGGTGTCAGTATAAGACAAGGATGTGAATTAACATCTGAAACAAAGTTAGCACTCAATAAAAGATAGCCATCCTCCTCTTCATCACCACTGTGATCACTATGGTAATGGCCTTAATAATAAAAAGGAAGAGAAAGCTGTAAGACCACGGGAAGAAATAATTTATAGAACTTAGTGACTATTTGGATACGGAAAATAGCAAAGATATTTCAAGTCTAAATTACTATAAGTAATGATGAAACTAACTGAAATAGGAAGGTCAGGACGAGATGCTCATTTTAGGAATAATGCCATAGACTCAGTTTTAAACATGTTGAGTTTGATTTCACAGAAGATACGTACAGTAGATAGTTGATCATAGAGGATTGGAGGCAAAAAAGATGTGGCAGCAAAGAGGGAAGCTGTGGAAACCTGAATGTGATGACCTGAATGTTCTTAATGAAATAAGTGGCGTGTGTTAAAAATGAGTGAGAGGGAGGTAGAATCAGGGGCTACACAAGCATGGAAAACTCTGGGAAAACCTCACTGGAAAGCAGATAATGAATGACGAATCGTAAAAGGATTGACAGGCAGCAAAATGAATCCACTGAAAGATGAATGGATTTAGACTGAATTCACGGTAAACATAAAACTCGTGTGAGTTTCCTCCCAAGTATGCCACAGTTTGGGAAAAGACAGTAGATGGCAGAGGTAGCCTTAGGCTAAGGACTGGAATGGCAGGCAGAACAGAAGTCTATGGGGCAGGAGATTGCGAGGTGCAAGGGAGCACACTGATGGGACGGTAGTTACGCCATCCAGACTAAGTAGCCTTCGTGCAAAAAGGAGAGAACTGCCGAAAGATCAGGGAGCTTAAGAACTAGATGCCTCAAGGAGACAGGAACAAATACAAGGGGTCAGGTAGGCGGACACTAACCTGTAGAGGAGGTATTTAGCGTGACCACAGTTAAAGAATCAATTATTTCAACAAACACTTCTTGAGCGTTCCATGGGCTGTGCATTGGGCTAGACGTTGCGGATAAAAAAACACAGTCCCTGCTCTTAAAGAAGGAATAGTGTAGTGCAGGGATTGAGAAACTTTTCTGTAAAAGGGCAAACAGTAAATATTTTAGACTTTGCAAGTCATAAGGTCTCTATGCAACTACTAAACTCTCGACATTGTAGTGCGAAAGCACCCACTGACAATAAGTAAACAAAGGAACAAGGCTTCCAATACGACGTATTTTATTAATTCCTATCATTTTCACGGGCCACAGATATCATTGTTCCTCTGGTTTTTCAGCCAGGTGAAAATGTAAAAGAATATTCTTAGCTTGCCAGCTGTATAAAGACAGGTGGCAGGGCAGATTTGGCCCTTGGACTATAGTGCGTCAACCCGAGTTAGTGGGTAAGTATGGAAAAAAAAAGAGGAGAGTAGTAGGCATGTGTGTACATACATGTACATATACAACGCATACACTTACCGTTCACATGTGTTCTCAGCAACCAGCGGTAGGCTTGAAACATCGACCTATTATTTCCCTCTCTACCTCTTTCCAGTCATGATGGGTAAACAACTTTAGTGTTATGTTCCCTATACCTAATATGCTAGAACTGATACTTTCTCTACACCTTTGAGAAATTTTCAAACTTCACCAAAAAAATATTTAGACCCAACCCTTTTTTTTTTTTGAGTTTACGTCTTTACAACAAAAGATCAAACAATTCTTTCATACATGAATCATTTAATGATTATGTTTTAAGACATATTGATAATACTGTCTGATTGCTAGACCTAAATGCACTACCTAGAGATAGAAATATATGGCATATTTCCTCAAATATCTCTATGATTTTTGTTTACATTGCTTCCTTTCACCATCTAATTTTGAAGGTTTTTAAGGTGAAAATAAAAATGGTGGAATAATAAAAAGCTGCCTAACATGCACTGCTCGGAATGTGATAACTCAAAGCAGCAGGATATTTCTCAGGAGTAGCAGAAGGAACCACGATGATAATTGCTGGAGCTGGGTGATGGGTTTATGGGAGTTCTTTGGGGTATATTTGAAATTTTCCATGATAATTTCTGACACTGTGATTGAGAGAGGTCAACTCTGTGGTGTCCATTAAGCCCCTCGGCGGCAGCAGCGACAGAGTCGTAGCCGGTACCGCAAGGAAGCCTCGTAGAGGCAGGTGCACCAGGCCGTGCTGAGGCGGACAGTCGAGCGTCAGGGGCATGTGACAGGACTTACCAACCTCCTGTTTTAACAGTCCTTTACAGCTTTTCTGTTTACGTCATTTTACTTTATTTTGTAAAGTGAATTGTAGTTGTTTCAGCCTACTTTAGATAGCAGGTTCATTTGAGTTCTGTGACAGAACACAGCATGTAGCGGCCTGCTGTGAGGACAAACATATTTCAAATACAGTATCAGTATCGCTGGCTTCCACGGCCAAAATGTTAAGGGAAGAGTGAGTCAGTTCATTCCCATCTCATTCTTTTAATATCTCAGAGCATCAGGAATAAATTGCCACATAATACTTTTATCACGTTGAAAATCTCAGGCCAGTACGGTACATGATTTTTTCCTTCTTCTACACATTTTCAGGATTACTGCAGCTAAACAGGTGTGATCTTCAGTCACTGAAAGTAAAAAGGAAGAGCATGCAAACACTGTGCTGGAGGGTTCTTACCCAGGCTTCCATGTAATGAATGACATACACTCCTGATACCAACAAGCACTTTTCACTCTGCATTATGTAACTTGGCATGGCAAAATAAAGTGAAAAATGAACAATAGCCAACCTGTGCTTTCCTCATGTATACCAAAGGTTCTTTGAGATGTTCAGGAGGTGCAGCAGGATGGCTAGGTAAAGGAAACCTAGGGACAAAAAGAGGCAGCTAAATATTATACGTTATCTGGATAAGTAATTAATTCTTTTCATTAGAAATTACTCACCTCTGTAGTCCACGTCATATATGAAACAGAATATCTGTTAGCAAACCTGTGTGTTTTCAGAAGGTATAACAACATAATAAAACTTTAAGTCTTATCCTACTAGCGTGGTAGCTTCAGATTAGCAATTTAATTGCTCGTTAAAAGTTGAATTGCACAATAATCTGAATTCATAAATTGGGGGAATTTTAAAATTACTTAGCTTAGTAAATGCTCATGTAAAAATTACCAGAACTCTTATTTTTAGCACATAAATATTGTAACATTTAGAGGGATTTTTTAAGGTTCAAAAAAAATCTGTGAACTCACAACATATCTTTTCGTTTCTCCCAATTTCCTTTTCCATATAGCTATATATTTTTAACATAGTTGAAATAATATAAGTGCTATCTTCCATAAGAGTCATGTTTTAATAGATACAAATTTAATAAAATTTAAAAATGCTAATGTCTCATGGATTCTTTCTGTTTTCTAAGTAACTTTACCTTCGTATTCCAAATGTACTGGTTTTATAAAGAAAACATTTGTTGACTCAACAATATTTGAGCCATTTTAGGTACTAAGGATATGATGGTAATTGAGACAATATCCCCTGTTCTCATATACTTAACATCTAGTAAAGACAGTCAATAATTATAAAAAGGGACAAATTAATAGAATAATATCAGAGAGTAATGAGTACCATGAGAAGATGCCAGCAGGGTAATGAGATAGAAGTGATCTGGAAGGATAGGGAAGGTGTCTAGGGGAGCTAATACTTGAACTAAGACCTAACTGAGAAGAAGGAGCCAACCAGGCAAAGATGTGGGGGAAGGATATTCCAGGCAGGAAGGCAGCAAGCACAAGATCCTGAGTTAGGAACACTTGGAGTGTTTAAAAATCAGAAAAATCCAGAATGGTTGAAATAAAATGACGGACACACAGTGACATGAAATCACAGAGAGAGAGGGCAATAGGAAAACACAACAGTTCAACATTTACTTAGAGATTCCAGTCTTTTTCACAACAACATGTAACTCCTATTGAAATTAGTCGTAACACTTGTACCTACAGCAAAGCAACCATGTTCCAATAATCAAGAACCATACACTGAATTTTCAAGAAGTACCTCATGTGTACCTGAATTTTCAAGAAGTACCGATGTCCCAAAGTGGGACATCGACATGTAAAGTGTTTATGATATACCAAGCTGAACTGCACCTATCCCAAGACCTAAGTGTAAAATGTTCAAATGCCCGTAAGAAACATTTCTGGAATAGAAAAAGCAACCTGGTCTGCCCAACCTAGAAAACAGTTGTATTAACTAATTATTTCCAGCTAACTGTTTTTTCTACTAAAATCTGTACTCTGTGTACCTAAATAAATTACCTTTCCCCACTCACAAATGAAAAAAAATTACGATCTTCATATACCTCAATATTTCTTTTTATATGCAAGATAAGCCAAGACTACACTATATGGTAACTAACTTGAATTTTAAAAAAACTATATACTTCATACTGTTTGATATATCATTTGTAAAGGGACGTAGTTTAGAATTAAATTGTTTTAAAATTCTTTCACGTTATGGGGCACCTGGATGGCTCAGTCAGTTAAGCATCCGACTTTGGCTCAGGCCATAATATCATGGATCGTGAGTTCAAACCCTGTGTCGGGCTCTGCGCTGACAGCTCAGAGCCTGGAGCCTGCTTCAGATTCTGGGTCTCCCTCTGTATCTGCCCTTCCCCTGCTTATGCTGTCTCTCTCTCTCTCTCCAAAAAATTAATAAAACATAAAAAAAAATTAAATTCTTTCACGTTAATGATAGTTATTTCCAAATTTAATAAAACTTAATTTAGGACTGAAACTTGAGAGTACTTACTTATAATCTTAAGTTATTGAATGAACAAAGACATTTAATTAAAAACAGGGAACAAGAGGTGGCAACCCCAAAACCATTAATATAAAACCAAAATAAAGTTAGATTTTTATTCATTCAGAAGTATTTAATAAGAACCTACTAAGTGTTTATGGTAATAAAAATAGTAAACAAATAGGCTAAAATTCTGTCGTTGTGCAGCTCACATTTAGTTATATGCAGAGATGAAGGTTGACAGGTAAGAACAAAGCACGGAAACTTGGGCATCACTCTTGACTCTTGTCTCTTCCTGTCCCTGAAATCCCTCTAAATCCTTCTCATCCTTTCTCATCCCACTGACACTGTTTTAGACAACCGACATCTCCTGCCTGTATTCAGCCAACAGGTTCTTAAGCAGTCTCCCCTGCTTCCACACTATTTTCAGCCTATTAGCCAATTTGCCTGGCTGTATAGCCACAAGCAATGTCTTCCTTATTCACCAATGATTCTATTTCCAGTGTCTAGCATAACGCCTGGCACATACTGGATAACCAGTACATTGCTTAGTGAATATAAAATGCAGACACGATCATGTCACCACTCTGCTTAAAATTCTAAAATGACACCCAAGTGCTCTTAGGATCCTGCCTAAAAAGCCTTGAAGAAGCAGCACATCCCCACCCACATATCTAGAATCGTCCTTTACCATGTCCCTCGCCCTGTACCACCCAGCCATAAACTTTGTTCCTCCAATGTGCCACACTTTCCCAATTCTGAATCTCTGAGCCCGTTGCTCCCTTCTAAAGCACTTTTCTTCTCTACTCCTTCCCCTGACTTACTCTACCTTAGCTTTTGATTTCAATCTGAATATTGCTTCCTTTGGTAAGCCATCATGACATCCCCGACCTGAGTTAAGTGCCTACCCCATTTGTCTGGCCCATCACAGCACTTCTTGGACTATGTACTATCCATACTATACTATACTATAATTGTGCTCTAATTGCCTTCTTAAACCGTGTGTGCCTCAGAGATGTGAGCTCCAGGAAAGCAAAGGCTATCCAGCTTGTTCACTATCCTCAATTCCTAGCTCAGTGCATAACACATAGCAAGTACATTTAAAACAACATTCAAAAGAAGGCAAAGAAGAACGGTGATTAGGACATTTTGGGAGTGCTCTGGTCTACTGCCTGAGGACTCTTCCAACAAATGCCATGAATATCTATAAAGACTTACTCTATCTTGTGGTCTAGTGTGAGAAACCCATTATCTAAAATCTTCCCATTTTTGGTCCACTACTGCTCAACATTCATACCTCTCCAAGGTATGGTGGACATTTGCACATATCTACTATAACAGTAGACTGTGGGATGTTTTTATAATATATATTTATATAGAAAGACTTTAAAAAGGATTATTTACTTCTTTAATTTATATTCCTTAAAAGAAAGTGATAGGTCACCTAATTCTTAATGAACTGTTCTACACAAAGTACAATGAAAACTAAGGGAAAAAAAGGTACATGTTCCATGTAAAGACTGTCTTAATTAAATCTTTTTAGTAAGTTTAGGATTAATAACTGAACTGAGTTTCTTCAATTCAACAAATATTTATCACGTGTTAGCATTGGCATCTGTTGACTCAAAATCATTTATTTGATGCTCTAGAAGGTACTAAAAGAAATATAGAATTCAACTCTTAAAACATTTTTTAATCCAGGTGAGAGATAAAATATAAACATATGTGAGATGCAGTAAAACACATGTGCTTTGGAATCAGACAGCTGGAGGTTACGACCTAGTACTACCATTTACTAGCCATACGATCTTCAGTAAATTATTCAAGTAGTTTAAGCCTCTGTTTTCTCTTCTGTAAAATGGTTACAATAATAAATTCCACAATCATAGGGTTGTTGTGAAGATTACATTACACAAGGCAATGAATTTAAACTGCTTAGCACAGTGCTTGCATAAAATACTCCTTCGATCAATGTGAACTATCTATTAAATATTAACACAACAATAATTAAATAAAGTAGTCAATCTTAAGTGGGAAGAACTAACCTCGGCTAGAATTACAAGCTTCAGGTAAATAACAGAATACAGAAATTTTTCTCTCTCTTTTAAACAAGAATCGGACAAAAATCTTGGGCGTGTTTACCAAAATAGGTAAAAGGAAGTGAACAATTTTCAGGTATCATCTGTATAGCTCATGTGTCTACACCTTTATTAGGTAAGAGGGCATCTTTTTTTCTACTCTGATTATTTAACCTAGTAAATTCTTCTACTTTATTTTTTGTTTTCTTTACTTGTCCATCTAATGGTTTCTGTCAATGAAAAATGCAGCACAGTATACCAAGTCCTCTTTATTCTTCTGACTTACGTTAGCGAAAACACTTCCCCACTCTGGATGTGTCTTCCCTGTGAAAAGAGCTCCCTTACTGTAATATTCTTAGATTCTCCCCAGGGCTTTTTCTCGCTTGCCACAGAAGAGGTTTAGTGCCTTATCCGACTTTTAAATTTTGGAATAATAAACGGAACGTGCTCACTGATGCTATTTAACTGGAAGGTTAAGTCTAGTTAATTCTGGAGTTCAGTTAAAGGACCCATTTTGCTCTTGCACTAAGCTACAACCTTTTATCTGGTCTTTATCAGTAATAAAAGTATGATTTTGATATCCTATTGGGCTTGTTTCTCAATTTCTTCAGAACCCAGGCGAGCAAAAAAGGTAGTACTACTTACTCCTTCAAAAATCTCAACAGATTATACAAAAATACTTAATGTCTATTGTTAGGATACTGAAATAAGACAGTGAATGAAACTCTGTCCCTGCCATCAAGTAAACAGGCACTCACTGGTCAGACCACCATCTTAAGGAATGCATTACACTACAAAAATTGCAATCGTCAGTCAAATCTCCTCAGATAAAAATTCACTGTTTGGAATTACACACAACCGGATGCTTTTATTCCACCAGTACTGGACACACAGACCCACACAGTTATACGCTTTCTATGTCACAGTCAAATACATAAATCATCGTGTTCACATTTAAGCAACCTGTGGCATCTCTAAACTTATTGTAAATTTAAAACCTTATTTGTCATGATAAACATCTATTCCTTGGAGGAATGCTATCAGGGGTATCATTACGGTCAACTTCAATTGACAGCACTTATACACAATGTTTTTTAAGAATTCGTAAGCCAACTGGGAAAATGGCGATAAGCAGAGAAGCAAATACTGATTTTTAAAATGTGTGTCTAAGCACAGATCCACAGGCCTTCGTCTGAGTCCCTTTAGAAACAGTTCTGATAAACTGGATTATCTTATTTCCTAGTTAACAGCAGATTAGAAAGGGCAAGTTGGAAACAAAAGTGTTAGAAACTAGAAAATGCTAGAGACACAGGCACATTGAACAGCAGTTTAAAAAAAAGAGAGCAGACATAAGAACTCCATTAGACTATAAACTCCATGAGGGTAGGAATTGATTTCTTGTTCTATACTATATTCCCAGTGCCTAGCATAGTGCTAGCCCATGGTAGGTAATAAATAACAGATGAATAATGCAGTATTGAATAAACTACAAAGCTAACACTCTAGATCTATATTCTTTGTAGTAAGAAATAGTTTTACACACCACAACAGATTCTGAAGACAAATCCAGATTAACAAAAAACACTGATTTTCTTAAGAATGACACCAATTTTGAAAAAAAAAAAGTTAACTATATTTAGAATGGTTGCTTTATAAAGAGAGAAGAAGGGTAATATCCAAAATGGCACCAATAAAAAGAATGTTGATAAGCTTCAGTTATCTGAAATATTAACTTATTTCCCTAACTATACTGGATAAAGGAGTTATTAATATAAAAATTTTGGTGGTAAAAACCCCCATACGGTCATTACTCATTCTCAGGCAAGACTGTAATTTTTAAATATATCAACTTATGTGAAATGTTATATAAATACTAATGAAAAATAATAATATAATGAGTGTACATAGCAATATTATATTCATTACTTACAAAGTAAATACAGCTAAACGTAACAGTATCTCAAAATAGGTAGGAAAAACTCACACACTCAGTTCACTATAAACAGCATTCTGAAGTTTCTTCTCCCAACCTATTTTTTTAAAAAAAGAATAAAACATGTGAACATATTAGTTTTAAAAATAAGCATACATGGTAATAAAGCATATCTCACTAAAACTCTGACATCATATTCATTTGTGAAAGAACTTTATCAATTGTCAATTGCTGTGTCAGTGTTATTAAGGAATTATTTCTTACACATCCACTGTGTCCATTGACAAACACTGAGTAGCAAAATTCTCAACATATTGTCTTTTAAGCAGAACTACCGCACCATCTTCTCCAGATGGGAGGACCATTGCCCCTTCCACGGCTCAGGGGCTCAATGAACGCCAAAGCAGAGCTAAGTGATGCACTGCTGGTGCTATGAGGGATGTGCCAAGGGAAGGGCAAGAAGCAGCCAGGCACCTGACAAAGACAGATCCGTAAGCAGTCACAAACTAACTACTTCGTAAACTCCTGAACAACAGAAACGTTATTAGAGGTACCCCCAGACCAGTTAGCCTGGCCTCTAGCAACTTGAACTTTTTTGGAAAAGTAAACCACTTAACATCTCAATTTCCACGTGCAAGGGTTAGGATAGGGAACCTCTCTTCTTGCTCTCAAGAAAATTAGGATTTCCTTTTCTTTGAAATGACAGAAAAGAAGAGGGGCGGGGGGAAGTATAGAAGGAAAAACAGCTATGAACAAAAGGTAAAAGAGAAGGTGCTTAGCGAGGGAGATTCTTCACACATTCAGGATGTGTTTTGATCAGGAAGTAAACGGTATTTAAAACTGGTTACTGCAAAGCAGTGATTCCCACAGTGATCCTGAATTTTTGCAGCATTTTATAGAAATATCTGAAAGTTCTAATTCTCCTCAACTAGAAACCTATCCAGACACTGTTTCACAATTTTGAATGAGTAACTGGAAGGCCGGTGATAAAATATTCCCTCCAAATAAAGTATGTCTTTCTTTTGCCTTAACGAATTAGGAGGAAAAAAGCAACTTACAAACCTGATATTTTAAAGAATTCCTTAATATCTTCTTTTAGTGATTCAAGTTTAATCTCAGGTCTCTGAAGACTGGCCTAAGTTTAGGAAGAAGAAGAAAAAGAAGAAAGGAAAAGACAGAGGTCAAAAGTCAGTCATTTACAAAGGAATGTCCAAACGTGCACACTATTTTAAAAATTCCTTTTTGAAGTCAGAGCACTTCAGAATTATCTAGAACAGCTCATAAGAAAGAAGACTTTTTCACCTATTCTTAAAATACAGGATCTGTGATGGTACACTGCAGTCTACTCCACACATAAAAACTTATAGCTTAGGAATATTTAATATTTTTATCTAGAATTTTCATCTTTATGAATCTTAATATCTATTTTTCTAGCAGGAAGAACACTCAGCTTTTATAAATCCATTCTCTTAATATTGTGTCAAACATATACAGTGGCATTTACAACTAATGACCAAAAACCCAGCTGCATCCCTAATAGATGGATTTTTCCTCATCAGATTGCTGCTCAATGCAAACCTGCATTTGTTGTGCGTAATTACAGAAAACACATAAAATTACTAGTTCGAAATACGTATTCGTGTCTCCATCTCCACGTGCATGCTTTCTATTCTATTCATTTTTCACACTGTAATATTTACCAAAAGTAATAGTTTCCTCAATTTATAATGGCTTCTGTAATTTTCAAAGCGTTGATCTCTCATCATCTAGCTTTTTCTATCAAATTTTAAAAGCATAGTGCTTCAGAAGGCATTTCTATTAGGGTTAACTCATGATAAGCATTTCAAACGTTAAGAAATCAAAAATTGATCTTCCACTCACTACTTTGCTCCTTCTGTTCTATTTTTTAATCTTCATCTATGAAATGACTATGTACCGGATCTTCTAAGTCAGAAACTTCAGTTATTCATAATTCTACTCTAACTCTTCAAGGAGTTAGACCCCTTTCTGGGAACATGAAACATGACATTGGAGACAGTGAGTTATTGTTTGGTTTGGGTTTTTGCTGTTGTTGTTGTTGCTGTTTTTTCATCTCCCTGATTTCCACATAAAAACAGACCAAGCAACTGAACAGGAAAACCAAAACCCCATGGAAAACATTTACAACAAAACTTGGTGATAAGATATCCCCTACAAACTTAAGATACAAACGGTTGGGGACAAACCAATAGCCACAAGACTTGTACGGTATTAGCGCTTTTGCAGGAAAAAAGCAGAAGGAAGTAAGCAGTGTGGTATGTGATGGATGTGAAAACAGGAGAACCCCAAAATAGCCAACACTATTTTCACTGGAACATACGATGAGCCAATTTTAGAACAGGAGCTAAAACTGGGAGGGGTTTTGCCCAACGGAATACAGCAGATGAAGTCTGAAGAGACTGGAGCAGCCGAGCGGCTATGAATTCTTGACGCTGACCAACCAGCGCCCCCTTTCTAGACAAGGTCACACTAAGGAGAAAATCCTGATAGAGTAATAAAAATTGAGGATGACAGGGAACCAATGGATTGCCTGGAAAAGTGGTAAATAAAGGAAAAGGCATGTATCTTGCCTTTCCTATAGAAACTGCACCACAGGGTAATTACGTAATAGATAAGGGGAAATGTTCCTTGATAAAAAGTATTCTAGCTGATAACTAAAACAGATGTGATATCATCAGAATATCACCATTCTGCAACCTCTAACATATTACTAACTCTAAGCACTGAGCAGAAATAGCTGTTAGCTTTACAAAAGACAACCAGATATTATGTGCTTCTTAACGAAAGAACACTCTAATGCCAGCAGTGATGACCACAGGGGAGACACTCAGTCTGATCAAGGCAGTGGTCCAGCTGTCAATTTATAAGTCATGTAAAGGACAGACAAACATGTTAAGTTGCACCATGAGGGCGCAATCACAAAAATCCAGGAGATGAGAAATTCTAAAGGTCAAATGGCTCTGTTCTTTAGTTAATAAAGTGTAAGAAAACCAAAGGAAGGAGAAAAAAACCAGTAGATTAAAAAAAAAATAACAAAAAAAAATTGTAATTGGCAAGACTGAGTTAGGGTGTCTTAGCGTGAGGGATATACCCTTGGTTAATAAAACTATCAAGAAATGCAGGAAAGTGATAACCATAAAAATCAGGTTGTTGGGGAGGGAAGAGTTTGTGATGAGTGGGGCAAAAGGAAGGGATTCTGGTGTGGCAAAGTTTCATTGTTTCACCAGGGTGGTTGTTACAAGGTTGTTCATCTTATAGTTCATTACATCATAGGTTTGTTTTATAAAGTTTATATCTGTGTTTTATTTTACAATAAAGAGCGTCAAAAAAGAAAAAGAAAACTACATCTCCTAATTTATTCTCTCTCCATTCTAAAGTCCCACAAGTAAGCCTAAGTCCTTACCATTCCTCATCTGGGTCAAGGTAACAGCTTCTGAACTGGACATCTTGCCACTTTATTTACATTCCAATTACTCCCTAGGGAGCATTCTCATACTCCCTTAGCCTACTTTTTCTTCTTTCTTAGCATTCACTACCTCCTAATATACCATATGATTCATGTATTTACTGTGTTTATTGGCATGCTGTCTATCATCATTCACCAGAAGCGGTGAGCTCCCTAAGGCAGAGGTCTTTGTCTTTTTGTTCACTGCTGTATCCCGTGCTTAGAATACTTTCACACAGCAGGTGTTCAATAAATGTTTGCTGAATACATGAACCAATGTCTCCCTTTACTAAATCCATCCTCCAGTGTCTTCTTCCCCAAACAAGGCTTTCCTGACTGCAAATCTCCACAGCATACACAGGAAGTCTAAACTGTTCAAAAGGTCACACTTGCCCTTCACGATGTAGACCAACTTACCTCTCCAAATTTATCAGCTGCCCCTCCGCCAAGCTAACAACATCCTGTCTTTTCTTACACCTCTTCCCTCAAAACACCCTACTCCTTAGTCACAGTGAACTACATTCACTGATCCCCCAACTGCCATGTATTTTAAGGGTTCCAGACCCCCCCCCCCACCCCTTGCCTACAAAGATAGTACACTCCGTTTCTCTGTGATGGCATTTATCAGATTACACTGTAATTTTCAGCTCACCTATTTTTCTTTTTGACTCTTAAATTCAAAGGCAAGGATCATGAATTCATTTTTGCATATCGAGTACTAACTCTAGTAATTGTTGTGTGACAAAATTATATCGATCCAACCATGTCCTAGCCTTTTTAACCAATTTTCACCCAAATAAACAAGGAGCTTCATAAAACCTATGTTTTAACTAAAAAGACTGGTTTCCATTCTGTTATTCCTAGGATTTTAAAAGCTGCAAAACCTGGCTCATCATTCAAAAGTACTAGAGCAAAAGGAAATAGATTTTCTTTTACTAAGCCTATATTTGGAAATGACTCAGAAGTCACATAATTTAAAGAATTTCAAGACAAAAAACTGGTCATTCCTTCTAAACATTTTCAAATATTTTAAGGTTGCTAGACTTCCTAGATATATATTTTTTTAATCAAAGGCAAACCAAATTCCTAATCATCAACAGAATTATAAAAATCTTGAGAAATTTGACAACCAAAAGCAGGGTCACTGATAGGAGGACAACATGGCAAGACAGTTCTCAAACATGTTTTAGTATAGCAGCATAATCCTTTTTTCAAATGAAATCTGAACCCAATGAAAAACCGTACGATATAAAATACATGGAAAGTGATATAAGTAGACAACGCAAAGGAGTGTTTTCTCATTGTCGAAGGTATAGTTATATTAAAAATGTATGTCTTTATTATGCTATAGCCTCAAGAATCCAGTTTGTTTTCGCACTTTGCTTTGGTTGCTCAATATAAGGAAAAAGTCTTGATTCACAGAGATAAGTGCTTTCACCTTTAATAGCCTTCCTGGCCATGTCAGCACACTCACAAATTAAACTGCTGCAGGAAATCAAAAGAGTAATGGGAACTTTTTATTTTGAAAACAAATCCCGAAATCATTTACTACAAATACAAAAATCAGACAAGCTTCTGAAGCTTATGACTGCTAAACCTACACATATCATGATGTTGTTCCCACACGATTTGTCACTGGCTGGCTTGTCCCACATCGCAGCAGTCCACCACGAAGGGAGCTTTGTTGAGCAGGTGCACCTACACTCTTCCTACCCCTGCGGTAGGATCCTCGCCCAAATATTCTGAAAGACTCGTGCAGAATTATATCCTTCCTCATCAGCGACACATTTCTAAGTGTCCTTAACATATGAAGATGATGAAAGCAATAGGGTTTTATCCTGGGACCTATTTAGAGACAAGTTAATTTGGAAGCACGACAGTGGATTATGAAGTATTTAATATAAAAATCCATCTGAAAGAGTGTTGCTTCTTAATATATTTTTAAATTAAGAATTTTTAAATGAATAGGACATTTCCTGAGTCCTTGGATATATCCGAGCACAGTTTTGAAACTACTTGGGACTAAATAAGGATAGGATTTGGCATCAGAAGACCTTGAATTCTCTCTCAGCCTTATTTATTATCTTGGTCAAGTCATTTAACCTCTCTGTATTCTCTATTCTCAGTGTTCTTTATCTAATAGGGAAAGTAATATCTGAACTAGGTTATTGTGAGACTCACATAAAAAATTTTTCAAAGTTATTTTTAGGCTGTTGAAGTCCAGTGTAGATTAAAGCTGTGTTATAAAATATAAGAGATGTCCAGATGGCAGTGGACTAAATGTAAAAGACTTCCAGGGAAGGAGTGCCTGGAGGTACAGGTTTTTAAATCTACAACAAAATTTAAGCCTTTCTTTAAACAAATGCCTTTAGCTCACTATGAGAGCTGGCAAAAATATGATCAAAAATATAATCTAATGAGAGTGTACATTGCCCCGCATATATCCTTCACCCATTTATTTATGTTGACATTTCTGACATCCTCTACCATTCTGCAATGTAAAAACACATGACTGTCTCTGCCCCCTCTGCCCCTCACACACACACACACACACACACACACACACACACACACACACACAAATCCAGTTTCTTTCCACGTCCACCATAACAGTCTTAAGCCAAAGCATTAGCCACTGGCCATCCTAAATTTCTAAACCTGGTGAGTAAAGAAAATTGGAGAAATAAGTGGCTAATGTCGCGGGTGAGTCAAAGAAACTGGGAAGTAACGTGAGACTAGATACTCCATGAAGAACAACCAGGGCACAGCAAGGTCTACAAAGAGGGTTCCAGTCATCTTTTAATTCCCTCTAAAGAGGCCCCAGCCTATCCATTTCTCACTATGCCACCATACTAATCTTGGACTTCATCTTTCTGTGTCTGAAGAGTCACAGAATTTCAGGGTTAAAAGAAACTACAGAGTTTTTATAGGTCAACTAACCATTTAATAGCTGACTGTCCTCTCAAAGGGGTTTTGTAGCTTAAAAACTCTAACTCAGAAACTCTAAACTAGCTTTCTAGCTTAGAAACTCACTACATCCCTATCTTAGCCAATTCCATCTTTGAATTATTCCGTTAGAAAATTCTTTATTATGAGCTAAAATTGACTACTCTTACCATCTGCCACCATCACAAACACACAAACACACACATCATGTCACAGAAAATAAGCCTAATCCCTTTTCTGTAAGAGACCCTCAAATATTTGAAGAAAACTACTGAGTCTTCCCTAAAAGCTTCTTTTATCAAGGTCACATATATTTACAGATGTTCCAAGTTCTCTTTATATGACAGATTCTTCTCACCACCCTGCCCATTCTTCTCTGGGCAAAGTCTAGTGCAAACAGTCCACTACTGTAATAACTTCCTAACTGACCTCTCTACTTTGCTCTTTCCACTAGACCCCTGATTCTCAAACTTTTAACGCTCAGGAACCTCACTCTCTTAAAAATTGAGGATCTGAGAGTACTTTATGTGGATGATATCAACTGATATTTATAGCATAAGAAATTAAAACAGAAAAAAACACATTTGTTTATTATTATGGAATTTCCTCAGAAAATTGGAAACTGAATTACTACATGATGCAGCCATTTCAATTCTGGGTATATACTCAAAAGGGACTTGAACATATATTTGCACACGCACGTTCATAGCAGCATTATTCACAATAACTAAAATGTGGAAGCAACCCAAGTGTCCACAGACAAATGGATAAGCAAAATATGATATGGACACACAATGAAATACTACTCAACCCTTAAAAAGGAAGAAAGTTCTAACACATCTACAACATGGATGAACCTTGAGAACATTATGCTAAGTGAAGGTAAGCCAGTCACAAAAAGAGAAATACTATATGATTGTACATATATGAAGTGCTTACAACAAATTCAAAGTCAACAAAGTCAAATTCATAGAAACAGAAAGTAGAATGGTGGTTGCCAGGGGTGATGGGGAAGGTGGGAATGGAGAGTTAGCATTTAGGGGGTACCAAGTCCTCGTTTGGGATAATGAAAAAGTTCTGGAGATGGATGGTTTAGCGATGGTCACAAAGCAATGGGAATTAATGAATGTCACCAAACTACACACTTAAAAAGGGTTCAAATGGTAAATTTTATGCATATTTTGCCACAATAAAAATTACTTATTCATTTAAAAATAACAATATAAACCCATTATATATTAGCCTAAATATTTTTATTTAAAAAAACTGTATTTTCAGAAACAGACATTCGTGAGACAAAGAGGCACTGTTTTACATTTCTACAAATCTTTGATGTTTGGCTTAATTGAATACAGCTGGATTCTTCAATCTGCTGTGATAGTCCATCTGTGGCACTGTTATTTTGATTGATGTGTATGAAAAAAATCAGTGTCACACAGAGATGTAACTGGAAAGAGGAGAGTATTTTAATATCCTTTTCAGATATTGTAGATATTCTCCTTTAATAGTATAAATAGTATAAATAGTATAAAATTTGACTAGTATTTACCTAAAAATTAGTTGCAATGTGGAATCTGAACATCAATAAACTTTTTATGTTTTATTACATACACATGCATCATTTTGCCTTGTACTTTAAGCCATTCTTCTACCTATACATGATTTCATAACATTATGCATTGATCGTTTTGAATATATGAAGTGATGCATAGATCAAAAACACTTTATCAAAAAACATCAAAAAGTAACATTCTTTAACATCACCATCCATATCATCAGAAAAGTGTTTAAATATTGGGAAGCCATCAATTTCACAGTGGTGGATTCAAGCTTGAATTTTATCATTGGCAAGAGATAATAGTTTTCCTTGAAATAATAGGTCAATGTTGCTCATTTTAGAGAAAATATCAGCCCAAGTCCGAATGACAATAGTTTGTCAATTGCTCTTTCAAGTAAAAATGGTGTTTCACTTAAAAAGGAGTAGAAGGAGCTGGGCAATTCAGCTCGTATCTCAACGGCAGGAATACTTTTTTCTGGATAATCATATTTCAATACACAGCAGAAGTGTCTTATGCATACTTTCTATTTCCTCAAACAGAATATTGTAAAAATGTGTATTCAAGGAATGAGATTTAATAAAATTAATAATTGTTTACTGTTTCATCAAGGACATTCAAGTAAAACTGACTTTTTTTTTTTTTAACCGTGACTATTCAGTGGTGAAGAATACAATGACTACTTTGGTACTACTTTGGAATGAGTTTGGTACCAGTTCCCGGTTTTGAGCTAAGACACTGGCAGTTAAACCCATCACCATTGCTTCTGTGCTGATGCAAATGTTAGCACAATAAACTTTTTAATGGTTGTATTATATAAAATAATTTTGGCCTGAAAGGGTCTTAGGGGCCACTGGAGATCCACAGACCATACTTTAAGAACCACTGTGCTAGACTTTAGCTTTCTTGAGGACAGCTGTCTTTCACAATTAGATATTTGCCCTGCCATACAGATGAGTCACTCCAGTAAAATGTATCCCTAGTAATCACTCTTTTTCTGGAAAAGACACCCAATTTAGATTCTTCTGGGTAGTCAAGGGAGGGGCAAAAGTTTCTCTTGAGCCTGAAAGATCTTGACTGCCTTCAGCTCAAAACAGTCCATGTACCAATGCGGCGCATTTTGGAGAGACTTGTTCTGAACTCCTTCACTCTCAGGAAGTGTCCTACAACAGAAAACTTCTTGCTGTGCCTACATTGGGAATTCACTCCAATTTTCCATCTTGAGTGCTACCTAAACTTTCTCTGTCCTGAGCTGTGTCCTTTCAGTATATTTATATCCTACTTATTTACAGTCTTCTTTCAATAATTAATTGAACACTTCCTATGTGCCAGTTGCCGAACATAAAAGAAAAGACATCATTCTCCCTCACTCAAGGAACTCACAAGGTATTGAGGGACATAAAAAGCTGGGGTGCCTAGCTGGTTCAGTCAGTAGAGCATGCGACTCTTGATCTCAGGGTCATGAGTTCGAGCCCCATGTTGGGTGTAGAGATTACTTAGAATTTTTTTTTTAAAAAAGAAAAAGTGTGATAAATAAATGCTCTTTCCCACATCAATCTGCAAACATGCTTCTCATTAATATCACTGTTTTAGATTTTATCTAATTTCTTCCATCACCAGAGAAGAGAGGTTTGATTAAAACATGTTGAATTGGGTATCCCCAGTCCTTCCTAATACTTTTGGTTCTTTCTGAAACTGTAGACCATCTCTGTTTCTATAATGCAAGTAGTCCCAGTGGACATGCATTGTAGCCAGGAATGAGTTTTAGTTACAAATGGGAAATTTTGGCTCTGTGCAAGCTGACCATGCCTTACAATCTGTGTTGTATAATTCAAGCCCTGCTCTGGGTTCTCTCACCTGAAGATGTAGACCTCCTTGGTTTTCTTTTGCTGACGTCCCACAGCTGACTCACTTCTCTGCTACCACTGGGTGTCTTATCCCCCTTATTCCATATCTTCTTAGCTTCCTTTCATAATACACTTAATGACCGAACCAGTCTTCGGTTCACATTTAGTAACCAATCTTTTCCCTCTCACTTCAGCTTGGCTTTCCCTAATTCAAAAACCCTACATGATCGTCTCTAATCAATCCAGTGCTGAAATAAAATGCAAAGAGATATACTTACTCAAAGCAAACCCATATGTTAATAGTTATCTTACCCCTCAAGTACATAAATTCTGTAAGACGTTCCTTATTTTGAAATTCTATACACCGTAATTCATGTCTTCACTGTTTTTAGAAGGTAGGGGAGGGACAGCAAAGTGTCCCCCAAATTGAGAAGGCACTTTGAGAACAGAAATGAAACCCCACAAAGTTTACACAGAGTTTTACCGGGTAACTTACTGACAGGGTGGATCAGGCAGACGACGATTCAGGTGCTGTATATTTATTCTCCATAAAGTCTACACCTTAGTGTGACCTTGGGTTTTATAGCGTAACAGGATGGGTAGGACACTGTAGTGAGGTCAAAGAGTCTGCATGCCCCTAACTGACAGCTAAACTTTAGATCTTGTGGCACAAGCGTGCGTCGGGAAAGAGAAACATTACGTTATCTTTAATGGATTCATGAGAGGTCAAAGCAACCCTCCCCTCATCCTAGCCTTGGTGGGCATTTCTAAGTTTTACATATTAATCCCCAAGGGGCCAGGAACACGTAACCCCAGGAGAGGTGATCCAGTGAACATGAACAAAATGAAGGGCCAAAGATGGAGTCAGTATTGTCATCACTCCTACAATTGTCTTACTTTCCAGGATTAAAGGACACAACAAACGCCAAGACAGATATGGGTAAGGATGATACTCTTCCCTGGTTCACACACCAAACACCATCAGAGTCCCTAAATGATTAATTTATATATCAACTCTAGTAGTCCACTCTGAAGCTTAACCATATATATGCCATATCCCACCCTAGAGGGAAAAAAAAAGACAGAAGACAGTAAGCCCTACCCATGGCACAGGCCTATCAATTCCAACATATGTTCTATCTATGCATGTCTTAAAGAAAATATATTTAATTAAAATCTATTTAAATCCACGAAATATTCATTTCCCTATAATAAATGATAAATGAATGTCAGTTCCTTCTCTCCTTTTTATGATCTCTAAATTCTCTATATATGTATATATTTCTGATAATGATAAATAAAAAACAATATTTAGAGATATAATTCCATAAGGTTTTTAGTGAGGGACACTAGCACTGAGATGCTCTGGGGTTCTGAACTTATGACAACATCCTATCAGTCATATTATTCCTTCCCTCTCCAAAGCCTATCTTCTTTCAGTTTCCTTCCTTTTACAATTCTATTATTCATAATAACAATCTGAGCAACAAGACTTATTAAATACTTAATGGAATGGAAATAACATTTGAGGTTTTACACAACATCCATTTTAAATACAAGTAATGAATGATACAAAATAACAATGTTGATCTTGGTGCTAAATATCAAATTTGAATTAAGCCATCACTCTAGTGTCTAGAGGATGAGCGAGCAAATTCAATTTTAAGATGGAAGTTGACCTGGGGCGCCTGGGTGGTTCAGTCGGTTGAGCATCCGACGTTTGATTTTGGCTCAGGTCATGATCTCAGGGTCGTGAGATCAAGCCCTGCATCAGGCTCCATGCTGAGTGTGGAGTCTGCTTAAGATTCTCTCTCTCTCTCTACCCCTGCCCCTCTCCCCTGCTCGCACTCCCTAGCTCTTAAGACCACCACCAACAACAAAACAAAAAAACAAAAAACCAAACAGGTGCAGGTTGACTTTATAACAAAATAACTCAGGAAAACTCAGAAATCAAAAAACATAACCTCTTTCCAGAAACACAAAATTCCATGTTACCATGCTAAGATCTTAGATAATTAAACTTTAATCTACAAAAGAATACACTAAAATGCACTTTAATTATAATGTGAAAAAAGAAGTGCTAATGGTAGACTTTCTTTTGCTAAAGAAAGTCTAAAAATCATTTATATTTGTCTTTGAAATATTCTGTGCGATTTTAATTTTCTAATTAAGTTGAACCAACACTGTTCTAGCACTTCGAGAGTATACTCAGACAAAATGAAGAAAGACAGTACGGAAAATGCTGGGGGCAGAAAACTGCCCTCATGGTTAAAACTGTAAAGGCATATAACAAATAAACAGTCACTTGTTTAAAAGCATGTTATTAAAACTGATTGTCAAGTTGCCTTTTAAGAGTTAGCTTATTTCTTTAAATGTCTGCAGTAGAGAATATACATTAAGGGAAAGTTGTTATAACATATTTTTTCAAGTCCAAGATTGCTTTAATATTAAAACATCTATAATTACATTCTTTTAAAGTATAAATCTATAACATTACATCTTTTACTTTATGTATCACAAGAACCAGCCAAATGTAAGTTGAATTCCCATGAAATCATCATCTCCTTACCCTGCTTTATCTTTCTTTCTCTTACCTTGCCCTATTTTTTATTATACCGAAGCAATTCACTGATGTTACATTATCCTTTATTTAAAATTCCAAGACCTGAAAAGCTTTGAAAAACAAAGTCTTTTCATAACTGAATTGATGGCATAATGGGTCCTGACTTGAACTCACTTAGTGGCAAAAATCTGATCTGACCTGAATTGACATAAGACTATTTATAGTCCTTATTTATCACACTTAGTATGAAAATTCACACATTTTGCTGCAGAAATATTAATTTATATAATTACAAGGTGCTACAAGACCACGGTAGGGATAGTAAATAACATAGAATATGCATGAGTTACCTTTATAAAATTAGAAAAAAATTTGAATTCCAAAACATATCTGGCCCCAGGTTTTAGATAAAAGACTGTGGACCTGTATTTATTTGTAATACTATCATTTCTCCATGATAGCAGAACTTTATTTTATTCACTGTTGTATCCCCAGGGAGTAGAATTGTGCCCAACATATACTAAATGCTCAATAAATACTTAGTGAATAATCAAATAAAAAACCGTATTTAAGGGGCGCCTGGGTGGCGCAGTTGGTTAAGCGTCCGACTTCAGCCAGGTCACGATCTCGCGGTCCGTGAGTTCGAGCCCCGCGTCGGGCTCTGGGCTGATGGCTCAGAGCCTGGAGCCTGTTTCCGATTCTGTGTCTCCCTCTCTCTCTGCCCCTCCCCTGTTCATGCTCTGTCTCTCTCTGTCCCAAAAATAAATAAACGTTGAAAAAAAAATTAAAAAAAAAAAACAAAAAAAACAAAAAAAAAACCGTATTTAATTAATATAAATGGAGTTCAAAACAGAAAGAGACAAAAATACTTCCTTGGGACAGTAATCTCCAAATAAGGTTATATCCTACACAGGTCTTGAATCTCTTATTTGCAATTCTGAAATATGAACAGCTTTGAAAACAAAGAATTTGTCATCATTGCTTATTTTCTAGAACTTGAAGTTTTCTTATAAATTAAGAAACAATTATTAACTTATTAGAGCTCAAGCTTGAATAAAAAAAACATCCTTAAAGGAAACACATTTTCAAAGAAAAGCAGAGTCTCGTGTTAAGACTTTGAACTCCTTAGAAGTAAAGATGCTTTCAGCAATCTTTTATCGCCCAGTAAAGTATCTGGCACACAGTAGCTACTCCACATATGCTGTTCAAGTTAACATTAAAAAGGAAGAATCTGATAAATATCATATGACTTCACTCCTATGTGGAATCTGAGAAACAAAAAAGATGAACATAGGGGAAGGGAAGCAATAATAAGATAAAAACAGAGAGGGAGGCAAACTGTAAGAGAATCTTAAGAGAACAAACTGAGGGTTGCTTGGAGGGGTGTTGGCGGGGGGGAATGGGCTAAGTGGGTGATGGGCACTAAGGACAGCATTTGTTGGGATGAGCACTGGGTGTTATATGTAAGTGAGGAATCACTAAACTCTACTTCTGAAACCATTATTACACTATCTGTTAACTAACTTGGACTTAAATAAAACTTAAAAAATATTAAAAAGAAAACTCTAGATTTATTCTATTTCCTAAATACATGTTGAGCACCTGGCTCATGCAGTCATTTTGCTAGGTGTAGGATAGAGCAGAACAATGCAGACATACTCTCTTCCTGCTTTCATGAAACTTACACTTTAATGAGGAAAGCAGACATTTCAAAAATAAATACAGGGGCACCTGGGGGGCTCAGTCAGTTAAGCATCCAACTTCAGCTCAGGTCACAATCTCCTGGTTCGTGAGTTTGAGCCCTGCATTGGGTTCTCTGCTGTCAGCTCGGAACCTGCTTCAGATCCTCTGTCTCCCTCTCTGCCCCTCCCCCACTCTCTCTCTCTCTCTCTCAAAAATAAACCAAAAAATAAAATAAAATAAAAAATAAATGCAGGTGTGATAAATATTACAAAAAAGAAACTTCCAGGTACTACAGGCCACTAAACTTGGAGGTTATGTGAGACCTACAAAGTTTGGATGGTCATGGCTGAAAGAGCAGAGTGAAGAACAGTATCACCAAGCTTTGTAGGCATAATCAAGGATTTTGAACATTTTTCGAAGGGCCCTAATAAGCAGTGAGGGTATTAAGCAATCTTACTTGGACTTTCAAGGAATGCTCAGGCTTATGTTTACTGAGAACTTACTATGTGCCAGGCATATTATCTTGTTCAATCCTCACAAATGAGACTTATATTTCCAAGTTGATGGAGGAGCTGATCAGCAGACCTGCAGAGAACAACTAGTAAATCCTGGGAGCAAAATCAACTATCTGAAGGCAGAAGAGAGTTGCTGAGAGAACAAGAACTAAAGTAACAGAAAGGGAAACATCTTGAGAGATGAACTGGTGTCTATAGCCATGTCTTCCCTGGAATCATTCTGAGCATAGACAAGAGGCTGAGAATCAATACAAACCCAGTACAAAGTAGGGCTACCAACAGTGGACAGAGAAATAAGGAGAGCTTTGCCCCAGACTTGGAGATCTTAAGCACATAGCTTTGATTTGTCCTCAAGAAATTTTTTTGAATACTGGGATTCTGCAGAGTAGAAAGCTAAAAACCTAAGCAGGAAACCTCTGAAAAGTTTTTTTTAAGTCTGACAAGAAAAAGATTAGACATTGGGACCCAAAGGGAAAAGGACCTCTAGAATACATCAAATTCTTAGTTGAAACCCTTGGAGAGCCAGGAAAAAAAAATAGAGGAAGATTGAGCCTAAGAGTCTAAAACTCAGCCTCAATACAGAACATTCCCCAATTGGATTATGGTAACCAGTCACAAGACTATCTCCCCAGTGGAGAAGAGGGTGAATCCTCAACAAAGTTAGATATCATCTAGAAGCTTTACAGTTTTTTGTACACAATGTCTAGCATCAAATAAAAATTTACAAGTCACACCAACAGACAAAATTAAATAAACAAAGCTAAGAGAAAATAACACCATAAACAGATATCTACACGTGATCTAGATATTGGTGTTAACTGACAAAGACTTTAAAATAATTATGAATTATATGTTTTTTGAAAAAGAGGAAAAAATGGACAAAATAGATGAGAAGCAGATAATTTTACCTGAGAATTGGAAACCATAAAGAAGAAACATCTGGAAATTTTGAACTGAAAAAGACACCATGTGAATAAGAATGCATTAGATGGATTCACCAGGAGATGTGAAAATAGCCTCAACAGGATTAGTGAAGTGGAGGGTGAAAAGAAAAGATCCACATTGATGCACAGAGGAAAAAAAAATCATGGAAAACACAGAAAAAGAGTACTGGAGACAAGTAGGATTCAGTGAAAAGTCTAACGTGTATAAATTGAAGTCTCAGAAAGAGAGGAGAGAGAAAATGTGGCAGAATAAATATTGGAACAAATAATGGCCAAGAATTTTCCAAAACTGGTGAAAAGATATCAACCCCAGATCTAATAAGCCCCACAAACTCAAACCAGAATAAATTAAATAATAATAATACAACAACAACAATATAAACAATACAATAATTCAAACAACAAATAATAAAACAAACAAATAATAATAACACACCAGAGCACATTTTAACAAAACTACCAAACACCAAAGACATAAACGTTAAAAGCAGTCAGGGTATGCTGGGGTGGGGGGCAGTGGATAAAAAAAAAAAAAATTAATGTCTGACTTCATAAAACAGACACCAAAATGCCCCCCAAAAAAAGTCTCAACATGGCTGAAAAAAAAATTACTACCAACTTTGAAAGCTATATGCATAAAAAAGTCCTTCAATAATGAAGATGAAATAAAGACATCATCAGACAAATATAACTGAAGAATTCATCGCCAAGAAACTAAAAATAGTTATAATAAAAGAAAAATAATCTCAGGGTAAATATGGAAATGTAGAAGGAAATGAGCAAAAAGAGGACAAAAATGTGGTTAAATATGAATAAATGTGGACTATTGATGCTACAAAACAATAATAGCAATGTCTTGAGGGATTTAAATTACACACAAAAGGCATGGCAAAAGGAAAAAGGAAAGTGAGTAAAGTGTTCTAAGTTCTAGAATTATATAAAAGGGAACTAGTAAAAGTAAGAATTTATTTGAGATTTATGCATTACATATATAATTGATATGAGATTAATCAAAAATAAATTTTGTAACATCTAGGGTAGCTATTTAAAGAACAGTAAAACAATGTGTAACTAACACATTAACAGAGAGAAAAATAATAAAACATTTGAATAACAGTTGAATAATCAGAAAAATAAAGAAAACATAATATAAAGCAAATAGATCAATTAAAAAAAACAAATATTAAGACAGAAAATACAAACGCAATATATCAGTAAATTCATTGAATGTAAATAGACTAAACAATACAACTAAAAGACAATGGCTGTGGGGCTCCTGGGTGGCTCAGTCAGTTAAGCGTCCAACTTCGGCTCAGGTTATGATCTCACAGTACATGAGTTCAAGCCCCACGTCAGTCTCTGTGCTGACAGCTCAAAGTCTGGCACCTGCTTCAGATTCTGTATCTCCTCTCTCTCTGTGCCCCTCCCCTGCTCACTCTCTGTCTGTCTCTCAAAAATAAACATTAAAAAAAATTGTTTAAAAAGACAATGGTTGGGAGATGCGGCAAGATGGCGGCTTAGGAGGACGCTGGGCTCACCGCACGTCCTGCTGATCACTTAGATTCCATCTACACCTGCCTAAATAACCCAGAAAACCACTAGAGGATTAGCAGAACGGAGTCGCCGGAGCCAAACGCAGACGAGAGGCCCACGGAAGAGGGTAGGAAGGGCGGCGAGGCGGTGCGCGCTCCACGGACTGGCGGGAGGCTGCCGGGGCGGAGGGGCGGCTCGCCGGCCAAGCAGAGCCCCTGAGTCTGGCTTGCAAAAGCGGAGGGGCCGGGCGGACTGTGTTCCGACAGCAAGCGCGACTTAGCGTCTGGGAGGTCATAAATTAACAGCTCTGCTCGGAAAGCGGGAAGGCTGGAGGACAAAGGGAGGGAGAGCTACTGAGCCCCCTGACAACAGAGCTCAGTTTGGTGGGGAACAAAGGCGCTCGCCAGCGCCATCTCCCCCGCCCATCCCCCAGCCGAAATCCCAAAGAGAACCAGTTCCTGCCAGGGAACTTGCTCGCTCCGCGCAAACACCCAACTCTGCGCTTCTGCGGAGCCAAACCTCCGGCAGCGGATCTGACTCCCTCCCGCTGCCACAGGGACCCTCCTGAAGTGGATCACCTAAGGAGAAGCGATCTAAGCCTGCCCCTCCTGCCCCCGAGCACCTTGCCTACCCACCCCAGCTAATACGCCAGATCCCCAGCATCACAAGCCTGGCAGGGTGCAAGTAGCCCAGACGAGCCACACCACCCCACAGTGAATCCCGCCCCTAGGAGAGGGGAAGAGAAGGCACACACCAGTCTGACTGTGGCCCCAGCGGTGGGCTGGGGGCAGACATCAGGTCTGACTGCGGCCCCGCCCACCAACTCCAGTTATACACCACAGCACAGGGGAAGTGCCCTGCAGGTCCTCACCACGCCAGGGACTATCCAAAATGACCAAGCGGAAGAATTCCCCTCAGAAGAATCTCCAGGAAATAACAACAGCTAATGAGCTGATCAAAAAGGACTTAAATAACATAACAGAAAGTGAATTTAGAATAATAGTCATAAAATTAATCGCTGGGCTTGAAAACAGTATACAGGACAGCAGAGAATCTCTTGCTACAGAGATCAAGGGACTAAGGAACAGTCACGAGGAGCTGAAAAACGCTTTAAACGAAATGCATAACAAAATGGAAACCACCACAGCTCGGCTTGAAGAGGCAGAGGAGAGAATAGGTGAACTAGAAGATAAAGTTATGGAAAAAGAGGAAGCTGAGAAAAAGAGAGATAAAAAAATCCAGGAGTATGAGGGGAAAATTAGAGAACTAAGTGATACACTAAAAAGAAATAATATACGCATAATTGGTATCCCAGAGGAGGAAGAGAGAGGGAAAGGGGCTGAAGGGGTCCTTGAAGAAATAATAGCTGAGAACTTCCCTGAACTGGGGAAGGAAAAAAGCATTGAAATCCAAGAGGCACAGAGAACTCCCTTCAGACGTAACTTGAATCGATCTTCTGCACGACATATCATAGTGAAACTGGCAAAATACAAGGATAAAGAGAAAATTCTGAAAGCAGCAAGGGGTAAACGTGCCCTCACATATAAAGGGAGACCTATAAGACTCGTGACTGATCTCTCTTTTGAAAGTTGGCAGGCCAGAAAGAATTGGCACGAGATTTTCAGGGTGCTAGACAGAAAAAATATGCAGCCAAGAATCCTTTATCCAGCAAGTCTGTCATTTAGAATAGAAGGAGAGATAAAGGTCTTCCCAAACAAACAAAAACTGAAGGAATTTGTCACCACTAAACCAGCCCTACAAGAGATCCTAAGGGGGACCCTGTGAGACAAAGTCCCAGAGACATCACTATAAACATACAGACATCACATATAAACATCATATAAAACATACAGACATCACAATGACTCTAAACCCGTATCTTTCTATAATAACACTGAATGTAAATGGATTAAATGCGCCAACCAAAAGACATAGGGTATCAGAATGGATAAAAAAACAAGACCCATCTATTTGCTGTCTACAAGAGACTCATTTTAGACCTGAGGACACCTTTAGATTGAGAGTGAGGGGATGGAGAACTATTTATCATGCGACTGGAAGCCAAAAGAAAGCTGGAGTAGCCATACTTATATCAGACAAACTAGACTTTAAATTAAAGGCTGTAACAAGAGATGAAGAAGGACATTATATAATAGTTACAGGGTCTATCCATCAGGAAGAGCTAACAATTATAAATGTCTATGCACCGAATACCGGAGCCCCCAAATATATAAAACAATTACTCATAAACATAAGCAACCTTATTGATAAGAATGTGGTAATTGCAGGGGACTTTAATACACCACTTACAGAAATGGATAGATCATCTAGACACACGGTCAATAAAGAAACAAGGGCCCTGAATGAGACACTGGATCAGATGGACTTGACAGATATATTTAGAACTCTGCATCCCAAAGCAACAGAATATACTTTCTTCTCAAGTGCACATGGAACATTCTCCAAGATAGATCATATACTGGGTCACAAAACAGCCCTTCATAAGTTTACAAGAATTGAAATTATACCATGCTTACTTTCAGACCACAATGCTATGAAGCTTGAAATCAACCACAGAAAAAAGTCTGGAAAACCTCCAAAACCATGGAGGTTAAAGAACACCCTACTAACGAATGAGTGGGTCCACCAGACAATTAGAGAAGAAATTAAAAAATATATGGAAACAAACGAAAATGAAAATACAACAATCCAAACGCTTTGGGACGCAGCAAAGGCAGTCCTGAGAGGAAAATACATTGCAATCCAGGCCTATCTCAAGAAACAAGAAAAATCCCAAATACAAAATCTAACAGCACACCTAAAGGAACTAGAAGCAGAACAGCAAAGGCAGCCTAAGCCCAGCAGAAGAAGAGAAATAATAAAGATCAGAGCAGAAATAAACAATATAGAAACTAAAAAAACTGTAGAGCAGATCAACGAAACCAAGAGTTGGTTTTTTGAAAAAATAAACAAAATTGACAAACCTCTAGCCAGGCTTCTCAAAAAGAAAAGGGAGATGACCCAAATAGATAAAATCATGAATGAAAATGGAATTATTACAACCAATCCCTCAGAGATACAAACAATTATCAGGGAATACTATGAAAAATTATATGCCAACAAATTGGACAACCTGGAAGAAATGGACAAATTCCTGAACACCCACACTCTTCCAAAACTCAATCAGGAGGAAATAGAAAGCTTGAACAGACCCATAACCAGCGAAGAAATTGAATCGGTTATCAAAAATCTCCCAACAAATAAGAGTCCAGGACCAGATGGCTTCCCAGGGGAGTTCTACCAGACGTTTAAAGCAGAGATAATACCTATCCTTCTCAAGCTATTCCAAGAAATAGAAAGGGAAGGAAAACTGCCAGACTCATTATATGAAGCCAGTATTACTTTGATTCCTAAACCAGACAGAGACCCAGTAAAAAAAGAGAACTACAGGCCAATATCCCTGATGAATATGGATGCAAAAATTCTCAATAAGATACTAGCAAATCGAATTCAACAGCATATAAAAAGAATTATTCACCATGATCAAGTGGGATTCATTCCTGGGATGCAGGGCTGGTTCAACATTCGCAAATCAATCAACGTGATACATCACATTAACAAAAAAAAAGAGAAGAATCATATGATCCTGTCAATCGATGCAGAAAAGGCCTTCGACAAAATCCAGCACCCTTTCTTAATAAAAACGCTTGAGAAAGTTGGGATAGAAGGAACATACTTAAGGATCATAAAAGCCATTTATGAAAAGCCCACAGCTAACATCATCCTCAACAGGGAAAAACTGAGAGCTTTTTCCCTGAGATCAGGAACACGACAAGGATGCCCACTCTCACCGCTGCTGTTTAACATAGTGCTGGAAGTTCTAGCATCAGCAATCAGACAACAAAAGGAAATCAAAGGCATCAAAATTGGCAAAGATGAAGTCAAGCTTTCGCTTTTTGCAGATGACATGATATTATACATGGAAAATCCGATAGACTCCACCAAAAGTCTGCTAGAACTGATACAGGAATTCAGCAAAGTTGCAGGATACAAAATCAATGTACAGAAATCAGTTGCATTCTTATACACTAACAATGAAGCAACAGAAAGACAAATAAAGAAACTGATCCCATTCACAATTGCACCAAGAAGCATGAAATACCTAGGAATAAATCTAACCAAAGATGTAAAGGATCTGTATGCTGAAAACTATAGAAAGCTTATGAAGGAAATTGAAGAAGATTTAAAGAAATGGAAAGACATTCCCTGCTCATGGATTGGAAAAATAAATATTGTCAAAATGTCAATACTACCCAAAGCTATCTACACATTCAATGCAATCCCAATCAAAATTGCACCAGCATTCTTCTCGAAACTAGAACAAGCAATCCTAAAATTCATATGGAGCCACAAAAGGCCCCGAATAGCCAAAGGAATTTTGAAGAAGACCAAAGCAGGAGGCATCACAATCCCAGACTTTAGCCTCTACTACAAAGCTGTCATCATCAAGACAGCATGGTATTAGGCACAAAAACAGACACATAGACCAGTGGAATAGAATAGAAACCCCAGAACTAGACCCACAAACGTATGGCCAACTCACCTTTGACAAAGCAGGAAAGAACATCCAATGGAAAAAAGACAGCCTCTTTAACAAATGGTGCTGGGAGAACTGGACAGCAACATGCAGAAGGTTGAAACTAGACCACTTTCTCACACCATTCACAAAAATAAACTCAAAATGGATAAAGGACCTAAATGTGAGACAGGAAACCATCAAAACCTTAGAGGAGAAAGCAGGAAAAGACCTCTCTGACCTCAGCCGTAGCAATCTCTTACTCGACACATCCCAAAGGCAAGGGAATTAAAAGCAAAAGTGAATTACTGGGACCTTATGAAGATAAAAAGCTTCTGCACAGCAAAGGAAACAACCAACAAAACTAAAAGGCAACCAACGGAATGGGAAAAGATATTCGCAAATGACATATCGGACAAAGGGCTAGTATCCAAAATCTATAAAGAGTTCACCAAACTCCACACCCGAAAAACAAATAACCCAGTGAAGAAATGGGCAGAAAACATGAATAGACACTTCTCTAAAGAAGACATCCGGATGGCCAACAGGCACATGAAAAGATGTTCAGCGTCGCTCCTTATCAGGGAAGTACAAATCAAAACCACACTCAGGTATCACCTCATGCCAGTCAGAGTGGCCAAAATGAACAAATCAGGAGACTATAGATGCTGGAGAGGATGTGGAGAAACGGGAACCCTCTTGCACTGTTGGTGGGAATGCAAATTGGTGCAGCCGCTCTGGAAAGCAGTGTGGAGGTTCCTCAGAAAATTAAAAATAGACCTACCCTATGACCCAGCAATAGCACTGCTAGGAATTTATCCAAGGGATACAGGAGCACTGATGCATAGGGCCACTTGTACCCCAATGTTCATAGCAGCACTCTCAACAATAGCCAAATTATGGAAAGAGCCTAAATGTCCATCAACTGATGAATGGATAAAGAAATTGTGGTTTATATACACAATGGAATATTACGTGGCAATGAGAAAAAATGAAATATGGCCTTTTGTAGCAACGTGGATGGAACTGGAGAGTGTGATGCTAAGTGAAATAAGCCATACAGAGAAAGACAGATACCATATGGTTTCACTCTTATGTGGATCCTGAGAAACTTAACAGGAACCCATGGGGGAGGGGAAGGAAAAAAAAAAAAAAAGAGGTTAGAATGGGAGAGAGCCAAAGCATAAGAGACTGTTAAAAACTGAGAACAAACTGAGGGTTGATGGGGGGTGGGAGGGAGGAGAGGGTGGGTGATGGGTATTGAGGAGGGCACCTTTTGGGATGAGCACTGGGTGTTGTATGGAAACCAATTTGTCAATAAATTTCATAAAAAAAAAAATAAAAAAATAAAACAAGCCCAAAACAAAAATAAAATAAAATAAAATAAAAAGACAATGGTTATTAGACTGGATTTAAAAAATAACTATATTTTGCCAATGGTTTCAACAGACACATCTTAAATACAGTCACAGAAAGGGTGAAAATGAAAGTATGGAAAAAGTCATACTATGCAACCACTAACCAAAGAAAGCTAGTATAGGTACACTAACATCAGCAAAACAGATTTTAAGGCAAAAAATTCACTAGAAATAAAGGACATTTCATAATGACTAAGGGGTTAGGCCATCTAGAAGATATCACAATATAAATCTTATACAACCAATAAAATAGCCTTAAAATATAGAAAGCAAAAAACTGAGTGTTAAAGACATAGACAAAGATACAATCACGGTGGGAGATTTTAACATATTTCTTTCAATAGCTGATAAAATAAGCAGAAAAAATTCAGTAAGATTATAGAAAAGGTGAACAGCATAATTAACAAGTAGACCTCAGTGGCATATCTCATTGAACCAACAGTGACAGTATACACATTTTTTCCTAGTGCACATGCAACACTTAGCAAAATTGATTATATATTGGGTTATAAAGCAAGTCCCTAAAATTTTACATAAATAGAATATCTCAATTGCTTAGAAACTAAGCAATATACTTTAGAATACCCTTGGGTCAAATTTAAAATTACAAAAAATATTATAAAATATTTTGAATGAAAGGATAATGAAAATATGATTCATTAAAACTGTGGGGGGGGCGCCTGGGTGGCGCAGTCGGTTAAGCGTCCGACTTCAGCCAGGTCACGATCTCGCGGTCCGTGGGTTCAAGCCCCGCGTCGGGCTCTGGGCTGATGGCTCAGAGCCTAGAGCCTGTTTCCGCTTCTGTGTCTCCCTCTCTCTCTGCCCCTCCCCCATTCATGCTCTGTCTCTCTCTGTCCCAAAATAAATAAACGTTGAAAAAATAAAAATAAAAAAAAAAACTGTGGGATACAGTTAAAGTAGTGCATAGAGGGAAAATTATAACCTTAAATACATATTTTAGAAATGAAGAATGGTTTCAAGTCCTTGATGTATACTTCCATTTCAAGAAACTAGTAACAACAGAAACCAAACAACCAAAACCAGAACAAAACAAAACAAAACAAAAACCCAGCAAATCAATCCTAAAGAAAGTGAGAAGCAATTAATAATAAAGATATGATACAAACTTAAGGCAAAATCAGCAAAGCCGAAATTGTTTTTGATGAGATTAATCAACTGAGAGACCCCTAGCAAAACTGTTCAAACACACACACCACACATGCATGCACACAAATTACCACTATCAGAAATTGTAATAGAATTTTCAGACATTAAAAAGAAATATAAGGTTGGGAATGCAAGCTGGTGCAACCACTCTGGAAAACAGTATGGAGGTTCCTCAAAGAACTAAAAACAGAACTACCCTACGACCCAGCAATTGCACTACTAGGCATTTATCCACGGGATCCAGGTGTGCTGTTTCAAAGGGACATGTGCACCCCCATGTTTATAGCAGCACTATCAACAATAGCCAAAGTATGGAAAGAGCCCAAATGCCCATCAATGGATGATTGGATAAAGAAGATGTGGTATATATATATATACATACATACAATAGAGTATTACTTGGTAATCAAAAAGAATGAAATCTTGCCATTTGGAATTACGTGGATGGAACTGGAGGGTATTATGCTAAGTGAAATTAGTCAGTCAGAGAAAGACCAAAATCATATGACTTCACTCATATGAGGACTTTAAGGGACAAAACAGATGAACATAAGGGAAGGGAAACAAAAATGATATAAAAACAGGGAGGGGGACAAAACAGAAGAGACTCATAAATATGGAGAATAAACTGAGGGTTACTGGAGGAGTTGTGGGAGGGTGGATGGGCTAAATGGGTAAGGGGCACTAAGGAATCTACTCCTGAAATCATTGTTGCACTATATGCTAACTAATTTGGATGTAAATTTTAAAAAATAAAAAATAAAACAAGTTAAAAAAAAAAGAAATACAAGTTTATCATAAAAAAATTTAGGCAAATTCCCTGAAAAACACAACTTATCAAAACTCACAATAAAAGGAATAGAAAATCTTAATATTCCTATATCTATTAAAACTTAATGTTATTAAAAATCTTGCCAATATGATATTAAAGAATAAGAACAAAGTTGGAGGCCTGACACCACCCAACTTCAGCTTAGTACAAAGCTACTGAAATCAAGACAGTGTGGTAATGGTGAAAAATTAGACAAACAGATCAATGGAATAGATTAGAGATCCAGAAATACCAAAACAAACATAGCCAACTGATCTATGACAAAGGAGCAAATGCAATTTTTTGAATTTTTTTTGAAGAGCAAAGACAGTCTTTTCAACACGTCAACAAGTTGTCCTCAAACAATTTGACAGCCACATACAAAAAAAAAAAAAAATCTAGATACATACCTCATACCCTTCACAAAAATTAACTCAAAATGGATCACTGACCTAAATTCAAAGCCCAGAATTAGAAGACTTCTAAAAGATAACATAAGAGAAAACCTAACTGACCTTGGGTTTGTCAATTAATCTTTAGACACACCAAAAGCACAATCCATAAAAGAAAAAAATGATAAGTTGGATTCCATTAAAATTTAAAATCCTCTTTGCAAAAGATATTGTTAAGAGAATGAAAAGACTAGCCCCCGATTGGAAGAAAATACTCATAAAACACATAACGGATACAAAAAAAAATTGTACCCAAAATATATAACAAACTCTTAAAATTCAACAATAAGAAAGAACATACAATTTAAAAATGGGCAAAAGATCTGAACAGACACCTCACCAAAGAAGGTATACAGATCGCAAATACACATCTGAAATGATCCACAGTGTTATAAGTCATTAAAGAACTGCAAATTAAAACAGCAGTAAAATTATCGCATCTATCAGAATGGTTAAAATCTAAAGCACGGGTAACACAAATGCTGGTGAAGATGTGGAGCAACAGAAACATTCACTTACTGCTAATGAGAGAGTAATATGGTACAGCCGCGTTAAAAGATAAGTTGTCAGTTTCCAGCAAAGTTCATCATAGTCTTATACAGTCTAGCAGTTATGCTCCTTGGTATTTAACCAAGTGAGTTGGAAACTTATGTCAACACAAAAATCTACACAGGAATGTTTTACCAGTTTTAGCTGCCAAAACTTGGAAGCAACCAAGATGTCCTTCAATAGAATGTATAAATAAACTGTGATACATGCACATAATAGAATATTATTCCAAAGGGAAAAAACAGCTATCAAGCCACAGAGAGACATAGGGGAACATATTGCATATTACCAAGTGAAAGAAGCCAGTTTGAAAAGGCTACATACTGCATGAGTCCAACTATATGACATTCTCAAAGGTGAAACTATAGAGACAGAAAAGTCAGTGGTCACCAGGGGCTTGGGAGGAAAGGAGGGAGGAGGGGTAGGTGGGACACAAAGGATTTTTAGGACAGTGCAACTATTCTACAAAATACTGAAATAGTGAATATATGACATTATACATTTGTCAAAACCATTAGAACTGTACAACACAAAGAGTGAATCCTGATGTGAACTACAGATTTTATTTAATAATTGTGTATCAATACTTATTCACCAATTGTAAAAAACATACCACATTAATGCAAGATGTTAATAATAGGGGAAACTGTGTGCAAGGGAAATGGGAATATATGGGAATTCTGTTATCTTGTGCTCAGTTTGGCTGTAAACTTAAAACTATTCTAAACAGTAAAGTCTGCTAGGGGCTCCAGGGTGACTCAGTGGGTTGAGTGACCGACTCTTGATTTCAGCTCAAGTCATGATCCCAGGGTCATGTGCTCAAGCCCCAAGTAGGGCTCTGCATTGAGCGTGGAGGCTGCTTAAGATTCTCTCTCTCCCTCTCTGCCTCACTCCTCTGCTCACACTTCTCTAAAAAAAAAAAAAAAAAGTACAAGGGCTACTGGGTGGCTCAGTTGGTTAAGCATCCAGCTCTTAGTTTTGGCTCAGGTCGTGATCTCCTGGTGTGTGGGTTTGAGTCTCACGTCGGGCTCCACACTGACAGCTTGTGTGCTCGCTCTCTCTCTCTCAAAATAAATAAATAAATAAATAAATAAATAAATAAATAAATAAATAAATAAACCTTAAAAAATAAAGTTAAAAATAAAAAATAAAGTCTGCTAATTAAAAAAACAACACAAACAAACAAACAAAAAACAACCTTCCCCAAAGGAAGTCTAAGACACCGACTTCACTGGAGAATTCTTACAAACATCTAAGAAAGAAAGAATACAATCTCATAACACTCTTACAGCAAACAAAAAATAAAAAAGGAGGGACCTCTTCTCTTACACATTTCATCAGGTCAGCATAACCTTGATATAAAGCTTGTCAAAGACGTTACAAGAAAGGAAAATTACAGAGCAATTTTACTCATGGACATAGATGCAATCCTTCAACATTTATTATTGGAGTTCTACTAATACACAGGATGTCGAAAGCCAGTACAAGAGCATGCCTCTCCCACACTAACAATGAGAAAAAGTGGTATAATCTACCCAATCATAACTTTTGAACCCACCAGAAAATTGAGGTTGTAGGACAACCAAATGAATTAAATTTCAAAGAATAACAAGTCCCTCCAAGGACAGATGGGACTCCAAACTATTTTACTTTGGCAGAGCATAGGAGGAAAAGGAAACTACCACACAAGCAAGAAGAAATACAGCTAAAATTTTAACTATAGTAGACTGCATGTGGGATAATATGTCCATTTAGAATAACTAGGAGCTCAAAACACAAGGGGAATTTACACTCACTTTCATGCTCTTTTCCATGGGTCTCCCACCCAAGAGAATGGGGGCAGAGCAGAGAATGGGCAGAGAGCCCTTTTTCGTGACACAGGTGCACAGAAGGGATAAGCTGTCACTCCAGCACAGGAATAAAACCATGCTACCTTCTCTAAACTCTCCTCTCACATGAGGAAATGACCTTAAACCTCTGAGAGAGGGTTCAGAAAACATCCCACTCTAACGACAAGGCAATAATTGTTTCTGGGGGTGAGATAGACGCAAAAATGATCTTACTCATGGTAAAGTAAAAATCAGTCAATCAATCAATCAATCAATCCAACTCTCTTGGGCCCAGGATCCTACACCAGTACAAAGCAGAAGTGAGCCAGCTCTAGTGAAGGTCAGGAATCTCTCATCCATCATCTGCCACAGATACAAGGCAGAGTTTGGCTGCCAAGAAGAGAAGAAGAAGGAACACTGAGAAAGACCCATTCCCAAGGCAAATGGACTGTATATTAGAGAATGCCTGTATCTACCATGAGCTTAGGACTGAGTAACAACTTTCTACTGCTAAGAGAAAGATAAGAGGAGGGAGAGAGACCTCTCTCCGTGGCACAAGCAAGCAGAGGCAGATGAAAGCACAGGATGTAGTACAATGAGAAAAACCTTCCAGTAGTCCAGAACCCTTTCTAAGCACAAGATTACAGCAGCCCACCAAATTGGAAGCCTATCGTACACTGAAGCTATGGACAGTAGTAACAAAACCCAAGCCTAGCTTGACCCCCACTGTACTGACTTCCATACTCAGTAAGCCTCCATACTCACTTGAACAAAATTGCCAATCTACTTGACCTAATTGACACTTACAGAAGAGCCAGAGCAGAATGCTCATTCTTTTCAAATACATATGGAACATTCAACAAGTAAATAACCTGAACTGCCCTGAGTATATTTTTTACTTAACTTTTTTATTAAAAATGCTCCCACCAAGAAAACTCCAGGCCCCAGTGACTTTACTGGGAATCCTACCAAACATTTAAGAAGGGAAAGTATTAATTCTATACAAATGCTTCCAGAAAATAGGAAAGAGGGAACATTTCCCAACTCAGTTTATGAGATCAGCACTACCTGATAAAATTAGACAGTTTTATAAACTATACACCAATATTTTTCATGAAAATATCCACAAATTCTTCCACAAAATATTAACAAATTGAATAAAAAATGTATATGTGGATAATGCATCACAACTAAATGGAATTTATCTCAAGAATGCAAAATTGGTTCAACATTCAAAACCAATCAGTGTTGTTCACCATATCAACATGAGCATCTCTACAGACACAAGAAAAGTATCTAACAAAATTCAACATCCATTCATAATAAAACTCTGAGAAAACAAGGAATAAAAGAGAGCTTCCTCAACCTAATAGAACACATCTATATACCACTGCAGTAGAGGCACTAGCCAGTGCAACAAGACAAAAAAAAAGAAAGAAGAAAAGGCATACAGACTGTAAGGAAGAAGTAAAATCGTCTTTATTCACATATGACACATGTGCTTGGAAAATCCTATGCAACCTACAAAAAGTGGTACTATAACTAACAAGCAAGTTTAGTGAGGTCACAAGATACAAGGTAAATATACAAATATCAATCATATTACTGCATACTGACAACAAACAAGTGGAAAATGAAATGAGAAAAAATTTATAATAGCATTTATAATAGCATCAAGAAAACAAGAAATACTTAGGGGAAAATCTAAACAAAATATGTGCAAGGTTTGTATACTGAATTATAAAACACCAACAAGAGAAAATAAAGAAAACAGAAATAAAGAGATAAAATGTGTTCATAGGCAGAAAATTCAATGTTGTTAACATGTCAATTCTCCCAAAATTGACCTACAGATTCAACATATTCCCAATCCAAACCCCAGTAAACTTTTTGTAGTAATTTGCAAGATGATTCTAAACTTTAAATGGAAAGACAAAGGATCTGGAATAGCCAAAACAATTTTTAAAAAGAGGAACAAAGCTGGAAAACTAAATATCTGATTTCAAGACTTACTTTAAAGTTACAAAAATCAAAACAAATAGATCAGTGGAACAGATTAAGAGCCAGAAACAGTTGTGTGTGTGTGTGTGTGTGTGTGTGTGTGTGTGTGTGTGTGTGTGTGTTACTAAGTTAATTTTCAACAAAAGAACCAACCAATGGAGAAAGGATAGGTGGTCAACAAATAGGTAATGGAAATAGGTACAATATTGGACATCTATCTATCTATACCAAAAAGTTAACTCAAGGGGTGCCTGGATGGCTCAGTCAGTTGAGCATCTGACTTCAAGTTCAGATCATGATCTCACAGTTGGTGGGTTCAATCCCCACGTCGGGCTCTGTGCTGACAGCTAGCTCAGAGCCAGGAACCTGCTTTGGATTCTGTGTCTCCCTCTCCCTCTGCCCCTTCCCTGCTTGCACTCTCTCTCTTTCTCTCTCTCTCTCTTTCTCTCTCTCTGAAATAAATAAAACATAAAATTTTTTTTAATTAACTTAAAATGCATCACATATATAAATGTAAAAACTAAAACCATAAAACTTCTAGAACCAACCTTAGGAGAAACTTTTTGAGGCATTGGGTTAGGCAAAGATTCATAGGCACAGCACAAAAACACAAATCACAAAAGAAGAAACTGATAAAAAAAATTGCCATCAAAATAAAAAAAGTTTTGCTCTTTGAAACATCCAGTTAAGGAAATGAAAAGATGAAGCCACAGATTGACAGAAAATATTTCCAAGATGCTTATCTGATAAAAGACTTGTGTCATATATAAAGAATACTTACAATTCAACAATGAAATAACAATTAAAAATTTTTAATGTTTATTCATTATTGAGAGACAGAGAGAGACAGAGCGCGAACATGGGAGGGGCAGAGAGAGGGGGAGACACAGAATCCGAAGCAGGTTCCAGGCTCTGAGCTAGCTGTCAGCACAGAGCCTGAGGCGGGACTCGAACTCACGAGCTGTAAGATCATTGCCTGAGCGGAAGTCGGACGCCCAACTGACTGAGCCACCTAGGCGCCCCAACAAACAATTTTTTTTAATGGGCAAAAGATTTGCACAAACTACTTCATCAAAGAAGGTATTAACATATAGTAAGATGCTCAATATTAGTCATAAAGGCAATGCAATTAAAACCACAATAGGATATCATTATGCTCCTACCAGAGGAGTGTAATTAATAAGCAAAAATGAATTAATAAAAACTGGCATCAAGTGCTAGCAAGGATGCAGAGCAACTGAAACCCTCATAACTGTTGGTGGAAATGCAAAGCGATAACAGCCACTCCGGAAAAGTTTGGCAGATTCTTACAGAATTAAACATACACTTAACCATGGAACTCAGGATTTCCACTCCTAGGTATTTATCCAAAAGAAAAGAAAGATATTCAAGCAAAAAGCTGTATCAGAATGTATATATCCGGTTTATTCATAATCCCTATAACCGCAAACGGCCCACAACTATAACTGAAAATGCCCAGCAACTAATGAACGGATAAACAAACAGTACATCCAAACACTGAAATATTACTCAGCAATCAAAAGGAACAGAGTTAGTGAAATACCAAAATGTGAATAAATCTCAAAAGCCTTATGCCGAATGACAGAAACCAGACACACAACTTTACACACTGTACGACTCCATTTATAAGACATTCACACAAAAAGATCTCCTGATCAATCTGTGCCTCCAAAGAACTTGGCACGTTAGAAAATACTCAGGAAATGCGGGGTGGAGCGATAAAGTAAGAAATCACTGCAGAGAGGACAGAGTGCAAGAAGGTGACAGATTGCCGGAAAGCAAAAAGGCACCGGGGGGGGGGGGGGTCCAAACCCACCCACAGGACGAAAAATGTGAGAGAAGACGTGGTCCAACGCATCGCTACTGATTCCAGCAGCTTAAAAAATTAGACCTTGGAAAGGGCTGCAGTATGAATGAAGAGCCTCGGCGCTCTCGGGCCTAAAGAAAGGCGGGATGCGCCCCACCCTCCTTTAAAAATCCACTACACCACGCGCGAGGCTGAGCCGGTGGTTTACACCTGCAAGGGAGGTTCCTCGGTGCCCGGGGGCCGAGCTGGGGAGACCAGAGGTGGGCTCCGGCTTGGGTGAGCGGGGTGCAGGAGACCAGGCATCGCCGCGGCCCCGCCCGTCTCCATCCTTCCCCACTCGGCCTCACTCACCCAGGCCTGCCGTTCCAACTGAGCGTACAAATTGGAGCCCTTGAGCTTTTGGACTATCTGGGCAATAACGAGAGAAAGATCCGACTCCTCCTGCAACATTTCCCCTGCCCTAGCCCGCCAAGCCGCGGCGACAGGCTGGCGCGGAGAGAACGGACTACGGGGTCCCACTCGGGGCCAGTGACACTTCTCCGGGACCTTCAGACGCCGGGACTCCTTCAGCGGGCGTTACCAGGCAACTGCCGGGCCGTGAGTCCGTTCCTCTCTGGTCCCCCCGGCGGCTCAAGGTCCCGGCGCTTGCGTTCCGCTGGCGGAAAAACGTCCCGGTTGGGGGTAGTTTTTCATGCCATTGTTCCTGCTTATTGTACCTCTTCCAGAGCTGCAGCGCCTCTGATGCGCAAGGGGAACTCAGAGTCGTGTATTTTTGTGTTTTATTATAATGGATCCTTTCTTTTCCACCTTTCAGTCTCTGCAGAAACAGGGCTGTGCACACAGTTACGTGGAAAAATTACTCCCAAGGATTATCAGGTTCTTGGGTGAGGTGCTTACATTTCAGAACTCAGTATCTATCTCTGTAAAATAATACCAGTTCACAAGATGTTGTGATGATCGGCTGAGATAACAATTGTGAAGGTGGCTAGTACTTCATTTTCTTTCCACTTCTCCTGTTTCTATTCTCTGGGGTCTTATACCGGGAATAAATAGACAACATCTTTTCATCAAACAGCTACAACTTAACCAAGAAGCATTTATTGATAGGTTTTCTGTGAAGCATTGGCAATTCAAGGACGGCTGAGACACTGCCCCAGTCCAAGGGATGTACCATCGAGATTCCTCTTCGTCCATGTATTCATGTATTCATTCATTAAATCATTTATTCAAAATCTGTCCAGCTTTCAAAAAGAAAATCCATTCAGCTTTCAATTATTGAGCATTTACATACAAGAAACTGTGTGGGCACAAAGGTAAATAAAACTGGGTTCTTGCCTTCAAAGAAACATATCAAAGATTTTTAGTAGATCTAGAAAAAACTGATTTAACTAATTGAATGGCATTCCCAAAGACAGCTGGAAAAATCCCTATGGAATAATAGCAACATTAGAATAACCTCACCAAAACAATCCAGAATTAATTTCAAATGTGTTTATGCATGTACCTTAAGCAAAGATTCCAAAGAAACAGACCAAGATTACTGCAAAAACTACTCTAGCCTAACTACATTAAACTTCAACGGAATATTGAATCAGATCCTCTGATTCAATAGGCTTCTTGTAGGACCTACTAATCTGCATTTCTGGGGTGCACGCTCCAAGGAGATTGTGATGCTGATGGTTCAAGAACTATGTTCTGAGTAGCAAAGGACTAGAGCAGGTACATGATAGAAATTCTACATGACAGAAAAAGGCATGGACCTTTGGAATTTCTGCACAACACCCTGGCATTCCTAATACTACTGTTCAGAATATTGTAATGGTAAACACAGATTCCAAATAACCCATTTGGTCACGTTTGTTTATTAAAAACAACTTTGGAAAGAGGCAGGAAAAACAAGTATGTAAAAGCAATTAATGACAGACTCCACAAAACATGTAGTTTCTCTACAAACATTCCCCCACAACTCTGAATTTCTCCAACTTGTAGATGAGTAAATGTCCCCAACCCTTTAGAGCCTCTCCATCCCAACACCCAACCCATGCATAAATCTCCAGCACAAACGTCACTTCAAACAGAAAAAGAAAACCATGGAGAGAGTTCTTTTGAGGCTGAAAGGGGTGAGGTGATTGATAATTAAAGAGATAAGAATGCTTAGGTTGAGGGGCACCTGGGTGGCTCAGTCAGTTAAGTGTCTGACTCTTTATTTCCGCTTAAGTCATGATCTCATGGTTCATAAGATGGAGACCAGGGTCGGCGAAGAGCCTGCTTGGGACTCTCTCTCTCTCTCTCTCTCTCTCTCTCTCTCTCTCTCTCTCTCAAAATAAATAAATAAACTTTAAAAAAAAGAATGCTTAGGTTGAGAAGGGTCTTAAAGCACATAAAGGAAAGAAGATGAAACTGTGGAGCAGAAGAAAGCCATGGTATCTAGAGCCAGAAAATAACATAGCTCCCTCTGCTATGTACCCCAAAATGGCATAAGTCCCTTCCCATGTCAGAGTTTCAACTTTCTTGTCTGTAACAGGAAGGTAAATACCTACCTGAGGGGATACTATGGGGAAAGATGTACCTAGTATTAAAATATCAGTAAATATTAATAAATATTAAATTTGAGATGAGCAAATAAAAATAATGTCCAATACTATTGACAAGGGAATGGAAAGCAAATAAAGGTAGCAATGTATGTGAAAGTGCTGAGTACAATTTTTTGCACATATAGAGGCTTTAAAAAGTTTTTTCTAAAGGCGTGCCTGGGTGGCTCAGTCGGTTAAGTGTCTGACTTTGGCTCAGGTCATGATCTCACCATTCACAAGCTCGAGCCCAACGTAGGGCTCTGTGCTGACAGCTCCAAGCCTGGAACCTGCATTCGATTCTGTGTCTCCCTCTCTCTCTCCCTGCTCCTCCCCCACTCATGTTCTGTCTCTCAAAAGTAAATGTTAAAAAACAATTTTTAAGTTTTTTTTTTCTGAGGGGAGAACGATTTGCAGTCTTTAAAGCAGCAATTAAGAAGTTTGGATTTGATTCGGAAGACCTGCCCAAGCAAAATAAAAACAAAAATTCTTAATCCTAGTATTGAAGATTTGTTTCTTACATACATAGAAGCAGGTGTGTTGGGTTATAATTCAATTCTAGAATGCCCTCTGTTCTCTTTTTCCAATTCAATTTAACAAAACTTTTCAGAACACCTGCTCTGTGCTAAGAAAGGCAAGGAATACAAAGATGAGTAAGAAATGGTCCTTTCTCCCAAAAAATTCTGTCTCAAAGAGATAGTGAGGCCAGCACAAAAAGAGCTACAGTGGTAGACAGATCCCTTTAGACTCCTATCTGTGTTTCTAGAAATTGTATTATTTTAATTATTTTGACTATTTATTTTTGAGAGAAAGAGAGAATGGGAGGGAGAGGGCAGGGAAAGAGCGAGACACAGAATCTAAAGCAGGCTCCAGGCTCCAAGCTGTCAGCACAGAGCCAATGCGGGGCTTGAACTCACAAACCGTAAAATCATGGCCTGAGCCGAAGTTGGACACTAAACCAACTGAGCCACCCAGGCACCCCAGAAATTTTATTAAAGTCATTGTCCCTGTAGAAACAGAAAGCGTAGATTTCCATCTCCACCGCACAATGAGAACTTTGCCTTAGAAATCCTTACTCTACTGAGAGTGGGAGGGAATTGGGAAAACCCTCTTGTTCTGCCATTTTTTTAAGTTTATTTATTTTGAGAGAGAGAGAGACAGAGAGACAGAGAGAGAGAGAGAAATCCCCAGTAGGCTTCGAGCTGTCACCATGCAGAGCCCCACATGGCCCTATCCCACTGACCATGAGATCATGATCTGAACCAAAATCAAGAGTTGGATGCTTAACCCACTGAGTCACCCGGATGCCCCATCTGACACTTTAGAGTGAACTATGACCCAACCTAATGGACGAATAACAAAATGAATGCAATCTCATCTGAGTAGTTAAAACTATACAAACAGGGGGTGCCTGGGTGGCTCAGTCGGTTAAGTGTCCCACTCTTGATTTCAGCTCAGGTCATGATCTCACAATTGGTGGGATCGGGCCATGGAGGGCTGTATATTGTCAGCACGGAGCCTGCTTAGGATTCTCTCTCTCCCTCTCTCTCTCTCTCTACCCCTCCCCTGTTCTCTCTCTCTCAAAATAAATAAATAAACATTTAAAAAAACTATACAAAGAGAAACAAAAGTAAAATAAGTGCAGATTGAATTCTCCTCAAAAGCCCCTCAAATTCAAAGCAAAGGCACTTCCGGACCAACATGTGTAAAGGTCTGCCTTTCTCAGATCTGCTCCGCTTTGATTTATTTTGTATATAACATTGTGACAGATTTCACTGTGGGCAAGAGGGTGGGAGGAAACCACTGACCAGTCGCGTCATCTGAGCAAAGATGAGGACCACATCAAAAACACCCTGTGTACTTGTGAGTTCGAGCCCCGCGTCAGGCTCTGCACTGATGGCGTGGAGCCTGCTTGGGATTCTGTTTCTTCCTCTCTCTCTCTCTCTCTCTCTCTCTCTCTCTCTCTCTGCCCCTTCCCTGCTTGCTCTCTCTCAAAAATTAAAAAAAAAATAAACTTAAAACAAACACAAAAACCTTGTGAGCCGAACACAAAAATGAGGCTTGCATAAACTGCAGAATCCACAATGAAAGTATTTTCAGCTATTGTTTCAGGAGACACTGCTATGAGCATGCTGTACTAGAATAGATTTAATTTTATGTTGTCAAGAGCCTACTTAAAATAAATAGCAAGTATTCTGTGTGTTGCATGTACCACAAATGCCACAGGCCTCCTGTCTGGTAACAAATGAGCTCATTGTGATACCAGTTGTCTGTCACCGGATAGTTGGCCCCCATATGCCAGCACAGGATCTCACACTCCTCTTCAAAGTCTCTTCCTGATACTTCTGGGAATCGTCAGGAAGTAGCATACATGGGCTTAGGAAAAAGTCTGTGATCCGCCCTGCCTGCTTTGGTGGTATCCAACCCCTCAAAGCTACTGTCCAGGGTGCTGCTTCTTGGTGCTCCCAACGCT